>NC_090927.1:1179927462-1180552462 GCF_040938575.1 Ambystoma mexicanum
ACAGTAGTACAACATCAATCTAGGGGACTAATAAAAGAGCAGAGTTTTTAACAAGCGACAAAAGTGCAGGCCATTTGTGGTCAGCCTCAAAGATAAAGGGAGACCATTCCATAACTTACTAGTGGCCAACGAAAAGGCTCGACTGCCCACTCTTTCAAGACTAAATATGGGGACAACGACCAGACTGTCACTGCTTGACCGAAGAGTGCAGCCAGGAATATAAGGAGTGAATATATCCCACAAGAAATTGGCACCAGCCTGGTAGTATGCCCAGTGAACAAGACAGAGCGATTGTTTCACCGGAGCCAGTGCAAAGAAGGTCGCACTGGGCTAATGTGGGAACCATAAGGGGTGGCTGTGGCTGTCCAAGCAGCCAGGTTCTGCTGCAGTTGCAGGCAATGGATTGGGCCCGAGGGCTGGGCCATGTAGAGAGCATTACAATAGTGTAACCTGTTGAAAATAAGAGAAGCCACAACTGGACAGAGAAGAGAAGGAGGAAGAAAGGGCAGGATCTTCCAAAGAACCCTCAGTAAGAAGTGGCCAGTCGGGCACACTGCACTCACCTGTGATGCCATGAACAGAGGAGCAGAGGGATAGACGCAAACATTTTTAACTACTGTCACTGGAATAGGAAAGTCACCCAGAGAGGATGGCCAGAGGGCCGAGGACCAAAAAAAGGATTCAGAGGAGGGGTCCACCACCAGGACCTCAGTCTTGTCCCCGTTGAGTTTGAGCCAATTGTCCCACATCCACTCCCCTACGGCCTCCTGGCAGTTACAGAATGGATCTGAACAGATTGGATTAAACAAGCATACAACTATCATTATAAACCTCCTTGTCCAATTTTGCTATTGTGGACGGAACGGCTGGATTATTTACCCTAAAGGCCATGGATCATTGGTTATTCGCTACACAACAAAAATACAATTATTACCCAATGATAAAAGGAGTGTCCATCCAAGGTTTCATACAAATATCTACTTTAGTATTATCACAACAGTCAATCTAATAGCACTACAAAATACAACCCACGCTGTAAAGAAATGCAGAGAATGCACAGTTTCTAAGAAGGAAAAGGGATGCACTCTGGATACTGACAGGAGGGTAGTGGAGGGTAGTTGGTATGGTTAATAACCAAAATAATTTTTTTAAAGGCTTATTGGCTTCAGCAGAAATGGAGAAAGGGTCTTAAAATGCTCAAGGCGCCTTTCTGTGCATGACCAATGGGACAGAACCATAATGTACCTCTTGCTGTAGTTGTTCTTGCTGTGGTGCTCAGTAGCTTTGAGTCAGCTTTAGGACACTTTTCAGGCTTCTGCGACAGAGTTCGAGATGCAAGTCAGCGACGGGTATCAGGCGGCAAGATGGTTTGGTGAGCGTAGCTTGGCAAATGGCTGAAGGCTGGTCTTCTCAGTGACTCGGGGTCAGAAATCGTTGTCTCAGTGCTGATTGGTGGTTCTGAAGTGCTGATCGAGACGTCTCTGGTTCTTTTAGTGGCTGCAGCTTGATGGTGGTAGCTCGATGCTTGATGGCAGTCAGCATTGCAGCCAGTTGCGGATCGAGGAACTCGACTGGCTCGATGATGTCCTTTAAGGTGAATGGCAGCAGGTGCTTGCCGTTGCACTTCTGCCTGCATCTTCAATGGGCTTGCATTGTCCTTTAAGGCTGAGTTTATGGCCCTTTGGAATGTACATATGGTAATGGATGGAATTACTCCAGAATAATTCTGAGTCCAAATAACCGGACAAACTCAAGAATATGGCATGGTACTGTTTTATTGAAAGTATCTAAAACAGGGAGGTTACAACAAACATCAACAGACGTACGTTCAGCCTCTCAATGATCTCCACAAAAAATACAATTCTTATACTTTTTAATGTGTCAGAGTGACATCATACTACGTGGCAATAGTGAAAAACCTATCAAGGTTCGGGATTGGTTAAGGGAAACATCTATATATACACTTTTATAGGAGCTAGGATTGTTATTGGCTGTCCGGTATCAGGTGGACAACTTATGCCTAACTCGAAAAACATGTCATTTCAGAAACATTAGATACACAGTTTCTCATTGGTCTTACAAGCTATAAGGTCCTTCGTTATTTGGACTAATACAATTGGTTGGCACACCTGTGCCCTGTCTGGCACAGACGGTTCATTTACCAGCACATAAGCCCGGACTCAGGTGCAGGGAGATAATACATGAAGCTACCTCACCACCCAAATAACCTAGCATCTCTCATCACCCATGCCTTCTGCCATGAAATGGTCTTTTTACTTGGCCTTGCGGAGTATCTTTGTCTTGAGAATGCACAGGAGTGAGGGCATTCACTATTGTGTCTGGAACTCCAAGTTCAAGCTCTATTCCCATCCTTGGCTCACTTGACAGGAGACCACAATCTGGTACATTTTTCAGCGCTTAAATGCTCGAAATGAATTAAAACTTGGCATCCACTGTGCTCTTTCTTGCACCTTAACGTGAAAATATTCCTCCTCTGCACACTCGTTCTTCTTCAGAGTACATAGCTGACCTCGATTTCTAGGATCTTGACTTCAGGCCAGGCAGCCTCGCAACGCAGCTCCACAAGCCTATTATTCTGCTGTGACATAGTTTTCCACTCTCCCTTCATGGATTCTTGCTTACTTAATTCTTGACACCAATGTCCAGTTTCTGTACAATGGTGGCTTTGCTTGCATTCTATTCACTACTCATAACTAGCTTCTATGATGGCTTGATCTACCTTGCGTTTCAGCATCAGTACATTCATTGAACTTTTGTTTTCTGCAGCACTTTGTGCACATGTAATCTTCTTCTTTTACAGTTTAGAGTTCACTCTGTTCTTTACTTCTTCATCATTAATTTCTTTGGGATCTATACATTGTCTTCGGTGAATATCTCAGGATGTCGTGCACACATTCTTATGATGTCATCAGTCATTTGCGTAGGTCTTTCTCATATTCCTTCAGAGAGTTCCTCCTGCAGGTTGTCGTCACTTCGAGGGTACATTCGATAGGGTTGTCTCAATGTGTATCTCCTTCCAAATACTCACTTTGGTATTGGCACGATAGCTGGTGTCAAGCAAGGCACCGTCTCATGTCTCCAATACAGGGGAGGTAGGGTGGCGGGATATCCTGCAGAGGTATACAGCTGCTCCTCCACAAGGCAGACGGCCCAGAGCTAAGAATTGGATGTTGCAGGTAGCTGTCTTGGCTTGGTTATGGGTTCAAAGACCTTCTGTCACTCCCTGTCCTGGGAGCTTGATGCAAAGCCTATCAGGGCACGGCGTGTGCTGGCTGGGTACTGGTTCGGAAGTGGCTGGATGGTCTTCTGAGTTATTTTCTCCCTCTGTTCCTTGGGAGAAGTTAAGGGAAGGAATCTTGCTTCCCTCTTTGGGTGTTCCTATCCTTCCTTCACTGGCTATAGCTGTAAGGCATCTGTACCTTCAGCCATTATCCAAGGAAGAGCTCTTCTTCCTGCTTCAAGTGAAGTCTTCAGTTGATCTGCCCGAAAGAGGGGCTCCAGCACACTCTTAGAGCCAAGTGGGCCACAGTGATTGGTGTAGGCTGAGCTTACCTTAGTGAACCAATCCTAGGGTCCCTACCAAAAATGTTGAGGTCATAACCAGAATGCTTTGCAACAGGAAGAGGTAAGGGCGTCCTACAGGAACAATTGGTGTTGCAGAACCAATCTGGCTAAGCCCTTATCTGAGAAGAAAGTGTTCTGAGCTCACTCCCCTATGATACTAGACCCCACCCACCTTCTTGTCTGCTGTGAGCAAAGAGTCTCTCAGGGTAATGGTTCTCCTTGTGTGGTTCCTTTTTAAAGTGGCAGATCTCCCTTGAAGATGCTGAGAGACCAGACTCTCTGGCTTCTGCAAACCGCTTTCTTGTATCTTATAAATGGGGATCCTCTCGGAGAGGTTGTCTACTGCAAGAATAGACTCAGATATGCCAGTTTATTGTCATTGATACTGAGGGGCGGGAGCTGGCTTCAGGTTGACACAGTTACATATGAAAGTGTTATGCTAGGATTGCAGCCTTTGACCCAGAGTTTAGAAACAGCACACAAACCACCAACCGGTATTCCGATAACTGTCTTCAGGATGACTTCTGCAGGAAATGATGTCTTCCTAGTCGTTGCCGTGGCTAAAAGGAATCTACCTGAGCCTCCCCCTGAGCTCCAGCATAAGGCTCGGGCACAGTGAGAGTCCCAGGGAAACCCCGAAGGGAAAATACCCTGAGAAGAGTTGCTGGAGTTTGTGGAATCCTGAACGTCTTCTTCTCGGGATCAGGACCGAAGATCAGAATGTAAGAGGATAATAACTTCTGTCTTAGCTAGAGAGTTTGCACTGTGGCTGGATATCAGCTGTACAAAAAGAGAGGAGAAGACTGTGAAAGTTGTGGTTCTCTCTACTCTCTTCTATAAGAAACTTCCCCCTTCTTTCTTTTCCTTACCCTCGGTAAGAAGCTTTAGAGTAATGAGTCTTGAAGGTGAAATCAGAGAAAGGATGGAACTGGAACTGGAAAGGAGAAATAGAAATAGAAGAGAAAGCCGGAAATAATTATAAAATGGACAGCAGGTCAGAAACCTACTGCTTGATGCCGTATGTGAAAGGAGATTTCCTACCGAGGATCGGGATTCGTTCTTGCACACAAAGGGTTGCGTTCTTATAATGCGATGAACAGAGAGCAATTGTGAAAGATGGGACTGCCGTCCAATCCTACAAATAGAAAGCAGATAGTAACCAAACAGGGAGAGCGATCGCTACTCCTGAACTGCATGTAGCTTAAAGGGGAGGAGTCTGATGCTTACTGCGGCATCTCGGCGCGGCTCTCTGAGGCTGAATCGAACGGAGATTTGTAAACAAACCAAAGGAGGTCTCGGTCTATGATCGGATTGGCAGATCTGTAGTAGAATGGAAGGGAAATGAGGAACAAGTGAGGACAAGAATATGAGTAATCAGGAGTAACCTAGAATGTAATCCCTAGGCGAACTCACGGAGCGTGGGCATACTCCTAAGAGTGTAGCAACGCGAAGAAACTGGATTCGCCTCCCAGATATGTCGTTCCGGATGTGGGCGGAGTCTCAACTCGACCTGGGAAAGGAAACACTAGACCGCGGCTTGAAGTCTCGGAGGGTTCTTTCTGGGAAACACTCTCTTTCGCATCATAACACTGGGAACTCCATGGAAGGTAAGAAATGTTCATCACAGTATGCCCCCTCTTAAGGGTATCTCCCCCCGGCTTGCTGGGATGCCGGGCATGGAATTTCCTAACAAGTCGTGGGGCATGTATCGCCGATTCCGGTTCCCATGTACGATAGGCCGGAGAATATCCCTTCCAATTAACCAGGTATTGTAACCGCCCTCGATGGTATCGGGAGTCACGTAGATCAGCAACTTCATGCTCCGGATCTGACATAGTAAGAACCAGGGGAGGACGAGCATCCACTTTCGGATGGAAGCAATTACGTAGGTCTAGTTTTAATTGGGATACATAAAACACTGGATGTATCCGGCTCCAAGAATTAGGAAGTTGGAGTTTAAAGGCCACTGACCCAATTGCCTTGATGACGCGAAAAGGACCCAAGAATTTGGGGGATAGTTTTGAAGGAACTAGATGTCGAGGGACAAACCTGGAAGATAACCAGACCCTATCGCCTGATTGAATATCTGGGGCCGAGGTTTGATGACGATCTGCGAACTTCTTCCTTCGGCATTGTGCTTCCCTTAACGCGAAGGCCGCTGTCTTGTGGCCTTCCTTAATCTTCTTTATTAGATGATCTACATCAGGAAACTTTGAGGATGAAGTCATTGTAGTGGGCAATGAGCTGGGATCAAATCCATAGGTACAAAAGAATGGAGAAGATCGAATGGAAGAGTGATAGGCATTATTATATCTGAATTCTGCTAATGGTAACAGCTCCTTCCAATCATCCTGTGCTGCTCCTACATAACTTTGTAGGTACCCTTCAAGTCTCTGGTTTAGTCTTTCAGTTTGTCCGTTGGACTGTGGGTGGTACCCTGAACTAAGGACTCGCGAAATGCCTAGAATCTGGCATACCCGACCCCAACATCTGGAGGTGTATTGACATCCTCGATCGGAAATAATAGTTTCGGGAAGTCCATGCAATGAAAATATCTGGGAGACAAAGATTCGAGCCATCTGAGCTGCTGTCGGAATTCCCAAGAGAGGGATAAAATGTGCCATTTTGGTGAAGGAATCAATAGTGACCATAATAGTTGAACACCCTCCAGATTTAGGTAAGTCGACCACAAAGTCCGTGGATATCATTTGCCACGGATGTGTCGGGATTGGCATCTGCACCATCTTCCCCACTGTTGAACGCCGAGGACACTTGGTTTGGAGACACACAGGACAAGATCCTACATATTCCTTGATGTCCTTTTTCAGTGATGGACACCAAAAATAACGGGAAATCAATTCCTGTGTGGTTGCAACACCCCGGTGACCCGAGGTTATAGAATCATGACACATCTCCAGAACTTCTTTTTGGAGTTTCCTCGTGGGTATGTAAGCTCTAGGGTCAAAGAAGTAACAACCCTCCTTATAAGTCAGAGCCGATCGAACTCTCGGAGATAGAGAGGATTTTACAAGTAGATTGGACTGTTGTTGTAGTCGAGTCAAGAGGTTTTGGCTAGTTTGTAGACCCAACGCCAGGCGAGGAAAGACTCTTTCTGATCTGAATTGTTCAGCTGAGAATCAGCTTTAAGGTTAGTTCTTCCAGGTATGAAGGAGAATTGGATTCGGAATGGTGAAAGGAAATGGGCCCATCGGCCTGCCTGCTATTGCAGGTCTGGGCATATTGAAGTATGCAGAGATTCTGGTGATCATTGCGTACCTCCACTGGAAACCTTGCCCCAAGCAAGATTTTGTCACCATTCCTCAAAGGCCCGTTTGATGGCCAATAGCTCCTTTTCTAAGACAGTATAGTTCAATTCAGCGGGAGACAGGGGCTTTGACAGAAAGGCTATTGGGCGTTCTTGGGACTGATCATCTTGTTGCAGCAGAACAGCTCCTAATGCATATTGGGAGGCATCTGTTTCCACTATAAATGGACGATGCTGATCTGGATTCATCAATATGGGAGCCGAAGAAAATAGATCTTTAAGTTGTTCGAATGCTATCTGTGTCTGCTGACCCAATTGAAATGATTTTTCCTTTTTTAGTAGCTTGGTCAGTGGTTGAGTAAGGGAAGAGAAGTTCGGGATGAATTTCCTGTAGAAATTAGCAAATCCGACGAATCTTTGAATATCTTTCCCAGATTTTGGAATGGGCCAGTCTTTTACTGCAGATACTTTCTCAGGATCCATGGCAATTCCCTCTGATGATATAACATATCCCAAATATACTACTTGGGACTGGTGGAATGGACACTTTTCCAGTTTGCAGAATAGATGATTCTGTTGGAGTCGCCTTAGAACTTCCTTAACATAATGATAGTGCTCTTGTAAGGATGACGAGAAAATCAAGATGTCATCTAAATATATGATGACCGTATGTAAGAGTAGATCTGCAAATAAGTGATCCATAAATGGTTGGAATATTGCAGGAGAATTTGAAAGACCGAATGGCATCACTCGATATTGGTAATGTCCGAATGGAGTTCGGAAGGTGGTCTTCCATTCGTCGCCCTCCTTTACCCTAATGAGGTGATATGCACCCTTGAGATCGAGTTTGGTGTATATTTTTGCTCCTTTTACCACCTCCAAGTTGTCAGGGATGAGGGGCATTGGATACTTATCGGTGACCGTGACCTTATTCAATCCCCAATAATGTATACAGGGCCGTTACTCTGAAGAGTGTTTCTTCGGGATGAAAAATAAAGACGCAGCCGCCGGGGATGTGGATTCCGTAATGAGTCCATTCTTGAGGTGCGTTTTTAAGTATTCTTGAAGAACTTCCTTTTCTGAATTTAAAAGAATATACATTCGGCCAAAAGTTAAGGAAGGTCTGGTAGCAGGTTGATTGTACAATCGTCCCTCCGGTGAGGAGGCAATTGAGTATACTCTGAAGTGGAGAATACTTCACTGTATTGCCGATACTCCTCGGGAAGACCCCTAACTTGGCAGAGAGTGATGACCTCTGGGTTCTTTTCACAGGTAGCAATATTCTCGAGTTTCAGATTCCGATGATCCATCAGACAATGGTTCAGGCAGTATTCGGAACCCAGGAAAAACGACCCTGCCGTCCAATTGGTTATGTCTTCTTAGCCAAGGGAGCCCGAGGATGATCGGGTGATGTGCAGCATGAATAATGTACAAGATAATTATTTCCTGATGAGAGGAGATGGTCATAATGAGCGATTCTGTCTGTTCCTTGATTGGTCCAGAGACTAATGGACTACCATCCACACTCTCGACAGGAATCGTCTCAGCTTTAAGGGAGCGGGAAATATCATGTTCCATGGCCCAATGTTCGTCCATGAAGTTCCCTGCTGCCCAGCTGTCTATCAAGGCCGGGACGTTTTGAAACATCAGTTTTCCCAGGGTAAAAGAAACCTTAAGTATCAACATATGGTTGTGTGAAGGATGTGAGCAGACTGATGTGTGTGTCTTCAGTGAGGAACATTGTTGTGGCAATGATTCCCGTACCGTGGTTCCTCTTACGGCTGGGAGCTCGCATTTCCTGACCTGCGATGCAGAGCGATTGGACATTCTTGGACTGCATGGGTATTTGCCCCGCAGTACATAGAAAGGCCAAGTTGTTGGTAGTAACTAATGGACTGGCCCAAGCCATGGCTGGGCCCGTCATTTGAGAAATCATTTACCCGACCCTGTCCCTATCTGTGTGGAAATAGGCTCCCTTAAAGGTGAACTGGATGGCGCAGGAGTCTATAAACTCCTTCACCTTGTGGGGATTCCCATTGAATTGTCCTCTGGGAAGTGGTCCCAGCGGGGCTTCAGAGAAATGGGGAATACGGCTGGCTGCCACCTGTTGTGCGGCTTGCTGGGCTACTTGTTGTGCCGCCTGTTGTTGGTTTTGCCGTAATGTGGCATTTCATTTTCTTGTTTGAGGTGCTGCACCTCAGTGGTAAGAGATTGAACTGCAGCAATAAGCTGCTGGATTTGCTGATCCATAATAGTTTAGATCTGAAACACCGTCAGGATTTCTGCGTACCTGTCCCAAATCTGGGTGATAGCCTATGGCACCTAAATCGGGTGTTGCTATCTGTTATGCTAGGATTGCAGCCTTTCACCCAGAGTTTAGAAACAGCACACAAACCACCTACCGTTATTCCGATAACTGTCTTCAGGACGACTTCTGCAGGAAATGTTTTCCTAGTCGTTGCCGTGGCTAAAAGGAATCTACCCGAGCCTCCCCCTGAGCCCCAGCACAAGGCTCGGGCACAGTGAGTGTCCCAGGGAAAGCCCGAAGGGAAAAAACCCTGAGATAAGCTGCTGGAGTTCGTGGAATCCTGAACGTCTTCTTCTCGGGATCAGGACCGAAGATCAGAATGTGAGCAGATGATAACTTCTGTCCTTAGCTAGAGAGTTTGCACTGGAGCTGGATATCAGCTGTACAAAAAGAGAGGAGAAGACTGTGAAAGTTGTGGTTCTCTCTACTCTCTTCTATAAGAAACTTTCCCCTTCCTTCTTTTCCTTACCCTCGGTAAGAAGCTTTAGAGTAATGAGTCTTGAAGGTGAAATCAGAGAAAGGATGGAACTGGAAATGGAAAGGAAAAATTGAAATAGAAGAGAAAGCCGGAAATAATTTTATAATGAACCGGAGGTCAGACACCTACTGCTTGATGCCGTATTTGAAAGGGGATTTCCTACCGAGGATGGGGATTCGTTCCTGCACACAAAGGGTGTGCGTTCTTATAATGCGATGAACGGAGAGCAATTGTGAAAGATGGGACTTCCATCCGATTCTACAAATAGAAAGCAGATAGTAACCAAACAGGGAGAGCGATCGCTACTCCTAAGCTGCACGTAGTTTAAAGGGGAGGAGTCTGATGCTTACCGCGGCGTCTCAGCGCGGCTTTCTGGGGCTGAATTGAACGCAGATTTGTAAACAAACCGAAGGAGGTCTCGGTCTGTGATCGGATTGGCAGATCTATCGTAGAACGGAAGGGAAATGAGGAACAAATTAGGACAAGAATATGAGTAATCAGGAGTAACCTAGAATGTAATCCCTAGGCGAACTCACGGAGCGTGGGCATACTCCTAAGAGAGTAGCAGCGCAAAGAAACTGGGATTCGCCTCCCGGATATGTCGTTCCAGATGTGGGCGGAGTCTCAACCAGACCTGGGAAAGGAAACACTAGACCGCGGCTTGAAATCTCGGAAGGTTCTTTTTGGGAAACACTCTCTTTCGCATCATAACACCAGGAACTCCGTGGAAGGCAAGAAATGTTCGTCCCAGAAAGGTTTGTTGGGTTTCCTGTCTCGTTTGTTCTACTCAGCAGCTAGGCCCTATGGGGGCCTATTTGAAGTACCCTCTATTGGTAAGCTAATCACTGCCACCAGCTGCAGGCCTAACAGACTAGCAGGGCAATGCCGTGGAACCCTTGTCAGTTAATAAGGCTGTCCATGGCAGGGGGGAGCCCCCCCATCCTTGGGATGACATTGTGCTCTCCTCTCCTGTCATATTCCAAGTAAATATGAAAGGGGTGTGGGCTGTACCTGTATGCTGTGTCCATGCCGGAGTACATGGGTCTATGTGTTTAATGTGGTGTGATCATAGGAAAATGTGCGTGGATTGGCCCCACACATTTTCCTGATGCAGGTCTACCATCATCCATTTACTTAAACATTTCAGAAAAGCCCAGGTGAACCCACGCCCACCATGCAGATGGTCGAATTCCTCACAATGGGGCTCCAGCCCTCTGGGGCCATACGACGTGGTAACCATAATGGTCCTCTGGTGATAGCCCTTTGTGGCTACTCACAACCCCTTTTACTCAGACTGTCTGACTTTCTATTGCCTGATTTACAAAGTGTTTTCAATGAGATTGCAGATTGTGAAACGTGTTTGTAAATCAGGCCCCTAACTGCTATTAATTTGCACTCCACTAGCATCTGTTAATGTAAATGAATACGTGTTTGTGCCTTTTATTAATAATTCAACAAATTGCAAACAAGCCTTCTCAATCAGGATTGTTAACAAAAAAGTATTTATGGGCTCATGATCAAAGGCAAACATCACGTAATGTCATCGAGCATGATGGCATTGATAGGTCAGGGCCGTGTGATGTCACTTCCGCTACGTCTTAGTTTTTCATGCAATTGCACAGCTATTGGGGCCATGATGACACCTTGCCCAGCATAGAAGCTGATGGGCAAGAGCCTGTATCACAAGTGTGGGGCACAGCAGGAGGGTCATTAAAAAGTCAAGGGGCATGTGTGGCTGGAGACCATGCTGTGAGGACATTCACAGCGGAGGCCCCAATACAGATCTGCCATTTGATCCTCTGAAACTGTGCGCGGGATCCTGAAATTTTGCATTTAGCTGTCGGAATATTGCTGCTACCCTCTGGTGAAGTTTAGAGCGGATTGAGTAGCACAACGAGTGCAGCCTGACCATCTAATCCTGAGACGCGTGAGCTCGCCGGGAGGAGGCAATATGGTGGCTTGCAGAGCTGATGTTCCTCGCTGCTGGGTAATGGAGGCAGGGATGGGATGACGCAGTGCTTCCCTGCATGTCCTCATGTTGATTTGCTGGCCAAGGAGCAAGACTGCAGAACAACGGAGCATGGATGGACTGCTGCGTGGAGTGGACGGTGGTGCCGTGCGGAAACAGACGTGTGGCTGTCACCCGAGAAGGTGCACTAAGCCCCGGCGTTTCACCTGTGGTGGACAGCGCCGGTGACACAGGCAGCTGGAATAGAGGAGCGGCCTGCGGCGGGGGATCAGAGTGGTGAGAGCAGAGGTGGTAACGCTTGGAGGAGCAAGCCGGGGTGACTGATTGTGCCTGACTGCTGACTGGCAGTGAATTGTCATGTTCTCTGGCACTTCGAGGTGGAGCACCTGGCAGGGATATGGAGCTTGGGCTGCACCTCACAGCTTGATTGCATTGAACACTCTGCCTGACTCTCGTGTGGGCTGCCAGCGATAACTAGAAATCGAGAAAGAAGTCAAGGGTCCTTGAACCTCTTCTGGCAGCTGCCACGGTCTTAGCAGGAACTTTACCTACTGAAGACACTTGAAATTAGATATGTTGTAACGCACACATCAAAGGCGACCTACAGTTGGAGCATCGCGTTGACCTTAATGGCGTGGGACGTCTAGTGACCTGTAGACTGTTTAGTTTAGGAGGAGTATGTATTTTGCTGGTACCCACCGCCTGCGGCCCTCATGACGATGCTTGGCCTACAGTAGTCATGTTGGCTCAGTTGGCACTGTGCTGTTGAGCCTTTTTGTTTCCCAGCTGTTTATGGCTGGCTGGTTTCTGGTTGTTGTTGCTTGTTGTTTTGTTTAATGGAAGGCATCCTGGAAGTGGAGGGAGGTGGTGGCGATTTCATGTGGAGGGCTATGTGGGGGGAGTGAGTATGCAGTGCTGTTCCACGTCGAGGTGTTCACAAAGGCCCTGCAATGCGTGTGGGAAGTGGGGTAGTCCATCTCCATTACCCTGTGTTGATGGCAGTGCTGGTTGGGAAATAATTGATTTAGAAATGTGGCTGCACTTAAGATGTTGACATGGAATTTCAGGGGGTTGCACACATACACGAGGAGAAATAGGATTTGGTCAAACCTACGAAGGAAACAAGTATTGATTGCTTTCCTACAGGAGACACACTTGCTAACTAACAGATGAACAGGACAGGGTGCTGACTAGATGGGGGGGAGTTGGTTTTGGATCTACGTTTTCCAGATACACTAAAAGGGTACTAAGGCGAGCAGGTGACTTCAATTGTGAGCTAGACGCTGCCATGGACAGGGCATGCTTCAGAAGTATGAATCAGTCACCTGCTTCCACTACCCTTAATTACAATATTCAGTGATTATTCTCTCGCAGATGTCTGGGGGGCGTTAAACCCAGACGGAAGATCCTACTCCTACTACTCTGGTACGCACAAAACCCACACTAGAAGTGACTATCTGTTTATGGGAGTTGAACAAATGGGTGAGTTTGTTGATGCGGAATCCACAGGCCGATCCGTTTCTGATCACTCTCTGCGTATAGTGGATTAGAATCGACTGGCAGATCGCCCTTCAATACGTATGTGGGACATGCCAGCGGAGGTGCTGCAGGACAACATTTTTAGAGACCACATGGAGTCCACATTCACTGCCTTTCTAGAGACTAATGTCGGTAGCGTAGACAGGTGGGAGATGTTTTGGGAGGCACCCAAGGTGGTGGTCCGAGATGCGATGATTGCTAAAGCTGGGGGCATTAAGAAGACTCTATGGGCTGACCTGGGGTTATCTGAAAATTGTACCCAAATTATTGAAAATAACAAGACTCAGAATGCGTCCACAGAATTAAATTTGATGGGAACTGTGGGAGCAATGTACTGTGGCGTGGGAAAGGCTCTGGAAATTTGATTATGGAGTACATGTTATACAAATGCATGTGGAGGGAGATATATCTGGGAGGCTGTTGGCGTGGTTATGTAAGAATGAAAGACCCTGACATGCAATTACATTCATTAAGGATGGATGTGGTTCTAGCTGGAGCTCCCAAGTGGCTATAAATGACACTTTCCGGACGTATTATCGAAATCTTTATAAACATGCAGCCACTGTTGACAAGGATATGATAGATCAGATAAGAGTAACGCGGCTCACACCGGATTAGGCCTCCGCCCTTGATGAGCTGCTTAATTTGGAAGAGATTTGCAGGATGATTAGGTTGCTGAAGACTGGGAAGATCCCAAGGGGTGACAGACTCCCCACTGAATTCTATAAAGAGTCTGGGGACTCCATGGCCCCTGCCCTCCTCCAAGTCTTTGAGGAGGCATCAAAGAATCGCTGATAGTGCCGATCTTTAAGACTGGGAAAGCGCAAGATCTGTGCGACTCATGTAGACCTTTGGTTATGCTCAACCAAAACGTTAAGATCCTGATGGTGTTACTGGCTGGATGCCTCAAACACGTTATTGATACACGGAGACCAAACCGGCTTCGTCCGTGGAAAAATACCTCGATGAACCTCCGCCACTTACAGCATATTACAGACCAGACTGACTCTCAGGAGGCCTTGTATGCTGTGGTGTCATTAGATGCCAGCAAAGACTTCAAATCTGTATACTGGGAGTGGATCTATGCAGTGAGGCAGAGATTTGGGATTGGCGAGGGATGTGTCAGATGGGTGAGACTATTGTATTCTAAACTGGTTGCCAGAGTAAGAGCTGGTAAACAGATGTCAGAACCCTGGACCATGCAAAGTGGAAATGTGCAGGGTTGCCCCCTGTCTCCGATGCTGTACGTTCTGGCGTTGGAACCTCTTGCGGTGTACCTGCTCAGTGAGTTCGATGAGCTGGAATTTGTTTAGGGGGTTCTAGACATGTGATCTTCTCATATGCCAACGACATTCTTTTATACTTCTACGAACCTAAACACAACCTACCCTTAGTCCTGGAGGTGTTGCATGACTTTGCAGAACTCGTGGTTGTTTCTTTTAGCACACGGAAATCGTGCATGTTCCACTTGGTCGGGCTAGGAACTCTGATGTCCTTGATTTACCTGATATTGGGTGAATGTGGGAGGAAAACACATTTAAGTATTTGGGCATGAACATCACACAGTCTCCGGAGAGTATGCATGTCTGTAACACTGTTAAAGTGGTGAATGGATTGCAACGGTCGATGAAACTCTGGAGCAGATTGCCCCTGTCACTGATGGGACGTCTAGCGCTCATGAAAAGGATTGCTCTTCTGCGCCACCTCTATTTTTTGTAGCTGTACATTTTTTTACTGCTGTTGGTTTTTTTCTGAAGGGTGGACTCTATGATTGGGGGGTTCCTGTGGTGTTGTGTGAGGCATAAAGTAGCTTTGGCCACGCTATGTGTGAAACACGGAGATGGCGGTGCCCACCTCCCGTGGTCCGAGTGAAACTATCTAGCGGCCCAGCTGCAGCATGTGGTGGGATGGCTAGCAGATGAGCAGACTATGTAGTCTGGGCTGCTGAAAGGTACGGTTGCCCATCGGTGCTCAAAGAGGGCCTGTGGATAACGGACCAATGTCTGGGGGGAAACATCTCATATACTGAGGCTGGGGAGGTAGTTGTGGGCCAGAACAGTTAAAGTGCTGGAAAGGATATCTTCTCTGCATGCACCCCTGACTGTAGACTCATGCGTGGACACCTATGACTTACTCATGGCTAGAAGATGGGAGGAAGTTGGGGGCTCCTCATGGGGACACCTATATGAAGATGGGTCAATCAGGGAATTCGAAGTGATAATAAATGTGCAGGGATTACATAAAGGCCCATTTCTGAGATATTTAAAGATCGCTAAGAATGGCAGACATAAGCGGGTGGATTGGCACGTGGAACCAGAGCCTACTAGACCACTGGCGTTGTTCTATGAGCTTGAGGATGGCCGGAGAGTGACGTCTAGGCCGTATGGGGGCGTGTTGACGGCAAAGGGCTATGAGGGGGCCAAACTGCGATCAGCATAGGAGGCAGACCTGGGTTAGGCATTGCTGGATAGGCAATGGGAGAGCGCACTATGCTTTGTTAAGAAGGTCACCAGAACAGCTTAATGTATTGCACAAGACGTGCATGACCCCTAGCAGAATTGCAAAGTTTCATTCCTAACTGCCTGTGGTGCGGGAAGGCCGCAGTGGATAGTATGCATGTGTACTGGAGTTGTTTGGTGGTGCAGGCCTTTTAGCACCAAATTGAATGGGTATTAAGGAAGGCCGGTGTTAGCAGGTACTAATGGTCCCCGATGGATTGCCTGCTGGGTATCTATTCTAGGCCCGACAAGATCAGGCATGTAGTGCAGCTTATGGATCTAGCTTGCACATTGGCAGTGTTGCACTGCGGCATAAAATTGCCTTCGGCACCAATGGAAAACGTTGCCCACAGTTGCAAATGACAATTCATTCCTTTTGTGACAGAGTGTTTGAATAGTACCCAAGGGGCACTTGTTTAATAAAATGTGATACAAATTGTGCATTTTAAAGAATATGTATTCAGCAACACCGGTCCAAACTACTCGCCGCATGGTGAAGTAACTCATCAAACTGACCCACTTTGACCAAAAAACTGCCTCACATCAGCATTTTGCGTTTTGGTTCTGGCCAATCCGAGCCTGCGCCTTGTCTAAAAGGAGGATTGCTATGTTATGTTATGTTAAACCATTTGTAAAGCGCGACCAGTGGCGGCCGCTATCATAGGGTGGCAGGGCTCCTCCCTCCCTACTCGCCCCCCCCCCCCTCTCCACCCACTGGGACCGGTGTTCAGAATTATAAAGCAGATGCAGAATAAAGATTCAGAAGAAGTTCTTCAGAATCTTTGCATTTGCCAGCGGCGCGGGGGCTCTGTGGCAACAATACGTGTTGAACTTGTTGTCCTATCACGGGCCAGCTGCCACAGCAGGGCGCGTCCCATTTTACTCTGCTTCTCCCCTATAGTAAAGTGTGTGGAGCTCATAACTCCAGGCACTCTACGTAAACCATTTAATTAGGAGTCTGACGGGGCGCTTGAGTGGTGGCCCCGCGAGTAAAATATGTGCAAACAGCGCCCCGAAGATTCCCTCCCTGCATAGATACAGTTATGTCATTGGCTGTTATTCTTCATGTTCTGAATCATCGACGAGACGAGCTGAGCTGAGCTGCCCTGCCCAGTCCAGCCCAGCCTAGTCCACCAGAGACAGCCATTGCCAGAGAAGATTGCAGGTAAGTACCCATTCTGAGTTCTGACTGTTGGGGCCATGTAACACGGCCCCAACAGTCAGCACTGAAAGACTGTAGGCTATGCATCTTTCAGTGCTGACTGTTGGGGCCGTGTAGGCAGCTTGGGGTCTTGTGGGCCTTGTGGCCCAAGGCCCCCGCCATCTGGGACGTGGGCCATGTCCCAGGTAGCGGGGGCCTTGGGCCACGGACCGTAGGTTAAGAAAGGCCCAAGCGTGCACCGCTTACTTTGAAAGTAAGCGCTGCGTGCCTGGGCCAAAGAAAGTGAGCCATCAGACCTGGACTCTCACGTCCCAGGTAGTGGGGGGGTGGGGCCTTGCGGCCTTTTGGCCTACTAAACACATCGGCCTGATGACGTGGAGCTCGTGCAGGGTGGTATTAAGGAATTCGTTGCCCTTTGTTAAGTGGGGTCAGCCCACAGTAATGCGAGGGCTAGCAATCTATAACGGGGGACCTTAATGTAAACTTTAAAAAACACCAGAACTGTGTTGTCAGTGCCCAGGTTAAAAGCAGAGGGCAAGGGCAGTAGATGTAATGATAACGTGCAGCTGTTATTGTCGCTCGTTTTTTTTAATTAGAAAGCCTGTACATGGTCGGGTGTGCCCCTGATTGGTGTGAGTAAGGAAAGCCAGTGCTGGGTCAGTTGATCAGTGGCTTATGAACTGCATGTCGGCCGGGGGAGCTAATTTGGGCCTTTGGACACAGATCGTAAAGGCCCAGGCGCGCACCGCATACATTTAAAATACGCGATGCGCGCCTGGCAGGGGTGGACTAGCCTGTAGGGAACTCTGGAGATTTCCCGGTGGGCCTCTGCACCCTGGGCCTCTTTTGTGTGGTATTTCCACATTTTCTCATAGGAAAAGCATTGGGCTTGCTGAAAATGTGTCATATGGGGCCACTTTGAACTTTATTTCCAGGGCCTCTTTTGGTCCCCAGTAATTATTTCCAGGGCCTCTTTTAGTTCCCAGTCCACCATTGGCGCCTGGGCCAAAGGAAGCCAGCCAGCACTCCTTTCTGGGTTCTAATTACTTGCCCACTGTCCCGATAAGGAGGCACCGCATTGCATTCGTGTGCTGGCAGAAATAACAAATATTGAGGTGAAGTACAGTAGCTCTAAAAAGCAAACAATACGTGAATTAAAAGTGAATGCCTGCGTACACGAATCGTATTGCCCATAAACGCGGGTGCATAAAGTGCATTGCACGTGCACTCTGTTTGGGGCCCGGTTTTGGGCTGTAGCATGCTCACTGCACATGGCAGTTAAGGCGTGCTTACAGGCTGTAAACCTACGAGTGCCATTTCAGTGGCATCAATACTAATAACGCAGTTTGGTGCCTCCTTACCGGGGCAGTGGGCACGTCATGCATAAGCAGCTCTCCCAAACACAAACTTTCTTCTCCTGGTAACCAAATGATTGTTTATCGAAGACACAATGGAACTCTGAAGTAACGGGATGAAACTGGGGCGAGCAAGGGGACGCAGAGACACCCAGAGACCTTAAGGCTTCGTTGGGTGGGCACTGGACACAGTGTTCTTTATGTCACTCTGCGGTCCCTTTGTAGGCAGCTCTGCAGGATGCTCCCCCTGGCATCAGAGAGTGCATTTTAATATCCAAAGAAAGCTGCAAGATTTAGAGATGAGGTGGAGGATTACCTGCCGGCTCGTCAAGTCATGTTTCACACGTTAGCCCGTTGCATGCTCAGAAATACAAAGGAAACACGATTCCCTTTCTACTCCCCCCTCGCTCCCCAGCCCCACTCTCGATATGCTCAGGGCTCGGGAGCTGCTTTCAAGCTACTCTTGAGTCTCTATATATTCCAATTTCCTTCATGCAGTGTGTTGGTGCTAGGATGTTTCGTTATCCAAAAGTGCCCCGTCCAATATTCCAATTAAAAGAGGGGACCTTTTTATGTTTTCTGGGCGGCAGGCTCAAAGAGTCACCTTGGGAAATCTACGCCCCGCCAGCTTTCAAACTCACCAGCCGCCACTGAGCACGACATTCACCCGCAAGGGCATCTAGACGCTAGGCAAAAAAGCAGAGTCCACAGAATGCAGGAAGAAGAAAGGAAGACGCCGATGAATTAATACACCGGAAAAAGCAGAGTCTTCAGCTGGCGGCGGAAGGCAAGATGGTCCTGAACCTGACGCAAAGAGGGGGGAAGGAGATTCCGCAACTTAGCAGCACAGACCGAGAACGAGCGGCCACCGAAACAAGCACGTCAGATACGGGGGACAGAAATACAGCAGGAGGTGGAGGAGCGAAGAGAACGAGAGGGGGTGTAATGTGGAAATTTGGCTTGAAGCTATGGCATGGAAGCTGAAGGATGGCCTACAGAAAAGATTTGAAGCTATCGGTACGGCCGAGCCGAGACTGTTACGGGTGAAAAGCCCCCTTGAATACGTAATGTCTCTACCGCTTTGTTCTGCGTACAGATATGAGAACAGCCCTGAGCTCCATTAGAAAGCCACCCTACACTGTTGCTATGGAGCTATCACATACTGGTTAAGAGACACCTCCTCTAATTTAGTTGTCCAGACAGCTGGTTGTCTAGGCCTAGCCACCTCCATGAGCATGACGCAACATGGTCAATTCTGTTGGATGCCTCATTTGTGGTTAATGTTTTATTGTTGAATTGGTATAGAGAATATTTCCTGAATGTTGCACTCTAAAATTGTATGCTTAAAAAAAAGAAGTCAAGGGGTTGTGAACATGGCTACCGTAGGAAGATAACGCAGATGAAGAAGCAATCCATACCATGACACTACAACTAGAGAAATTGTAGTAGTGTGGCTAGGATCAAGTGAGATTTTTTTTAATCAAGTTTTTCTGTTCCAATACTTTTATTTTAAAAAGTAAGTTTCATTTTTTTAAGTTTTTAAAAAGTGGTTTCATTTTTAAAATAAAAGTGTAGCAAGAAGTTGAAACTTGCACTTGAGTGAACATTGCCTTAAACAGCAGGCGCATGTGTTTGAAGGTATGTGTTGTGCGTGGGAGGGGGCGTGGTGATTGGGTTTGTGGGGAGAGGCGCCAGGCCAGGAGGTAACATAGGTCCACTACTTCTTTTCATACACAGCCCCACTGACAGACCAACCCTGCCAGCCTGATAAAGAAGGAGGAAATGGCGTCGAAATACGCACGAGCTGAATAAGTCATGAGAGCGGCATTCGGCAGTTGGGCGGAGGCTGAACTGCCGGTGCTTTATAACAATGTGCCCGCGAGATGCGTCCAGTTCATGTGCGTAGCATCACAGGACAGAAAGTTCGCTTTCCCTGCCAAGTACACATCTCAGGGCAGAGGACGGCGAGCACAGGCACCTGCCAAAGGGAGAGTGAGAGAGAGAAAGTTCTCCTCAACTCCGAAGAAACGGCTCCGAGGACGCCATGCGCGCCGCTGCTGCTGCCCGCCACACAGGCTGTTCGCGGGCTAGCTGAGGCCGGTTTCTGCAAAGGCGGCTTCATGTCACTGACCTCTTATCCGACCCGGCGCCCTTTACAACATTCTCCACGATTAGATTTCAGATGCGCGGGATGATTAAACGGAGAAGCCATATTTAAATGTCGAGCTGCCAGGGGCATTATTGCAGCCATAAGCGGGCATTCTGGAAGGAGGAGGGGCAGATCAGCGATTCCAATGATACAAGCACTCACAAAGGAGATGTAACAGTGGTCGAAGTGTACACAAAGAAGCAGTGGAGCTCTGTTCCCTGCTGGCCTGCCCCCCCTCCACACACCCATCACCACGCCTCCTCCCATGCGCAATCCAAACACACCTGCTATTCATTTAGGGGAATGTTCAGTGCAGCGCACTGAAGTGCAAATTCCAACTTCTTCCCACGCTTTTGTTTTTAAAACGAAACCATTCCGAAACAGTTTATTTTTAAAATAAAAGTATGGGAAAGGTAAAACTATTTTCTTTTTTAAATACAGCACCGTTCCCAACCGTTCCCGCCCACTTTGACCACTTGGATTTAAAAGACTCAAGGGGCAACCAGGGACAGGGCCAGAGTTTTTGCTGCTCCGTGTAAAGTTACATTTTGGGGCAGCCTCTCCAATCTCAGGTAGGGGGAAACCGTGTCGCTTCGTGCGGCCTTTGGGTTCACCCCGCTTCAGGGTACGCCAGGCAGCCCCCTATGTTTCTCAGATCTTGCACGTGCATGCATGCACACGAGGACCCCCACCTCCTCCCTTCCAGATGTTTGGCTATTTTAGGGCCCCTCAAGTATGCCCTCAAGCACAGATGAACCCATAAAGGCCCTTCCCTCCCCATACTGATGGAGAAAGACAGCCCCTTTTACTCCCGCTGCCCCAACGTGTGCAGTGAAAAACCCATGCTTTGCTCAGGATACCTGAAGGGCTCATTCAAGTTGCCCTCTGCCACGCGGGCGTGGTTTAAATTTCTCATTATTCATGCAAGGACTACATGTGCAAGAGAAAATGATTGGAGGCCTGGATGTCATGCGTGGCACAGGATACCCTATAGGATATGATCATATGTGGAGGAAGGATAGCTCAGGGGCAAAGCGTTTGTCTTGGAAGCAAAACAGGTTCAAATACCGATCCCGCGCTTAGAAACCACTCGCTGGTATTAAGGGCGTTATAATTGAACAATTAAATACATAAAAATAAATAATAAATAATCAAACCCATACCAATATGATCATACCCATAGGATAAGATCTCAATTGGTGTTCTCAGGTAAATCTATATTGGAAGGATAGCACAAGGGCAATGCGCTGGCCTTGGAAGGAAGACCATGCGATCGACAGAGGTTCGAATCCTGGATACGTGCAGTGTCAATACTGCTGGTGATAAAACACACTTGACTTTTGAGCCAGGTCCAGGAACTGCACTGTTTGAAATGCAGTGACTCTGAGCTGTGTCAGGGAGCCACCTGTAATGGCGAATTCTTTGAAAGTTGACTCACAATCCCCAAAGCCGACAGCTGCAATGTAGCTCAGCAGGTTAGGCGACTGTTGCTGAGATGGTACCTATTAAGATCAACCTATATACCTGTAGGTTTTCTCAAATTCCTTCTGTGAAGCGTGTTCTAAAATGTCCCGTTTCCATCCAGTAGGGGTCGAGCTCGGTGGCTTTCTCTTATTCACGGGCGGTGGTGAGGGAAGGTGGATGTTTTCGCTCATACTGAAAATCAAGAGTAGGCACCCATGACTAGGGAAATCCTGCTATGCCCGTCTTAGTGTATTCATTTATTTATTATTAACCTTTATAGAGCGCACAGCAGCCCGGAGGCATTGTGGCGCTTGTTATAGACAACTTGCTTAGTTACAACAGAAAAACATGCTTAGTTACAGAATAGAAATACAAACTTAATTACAAACAGAGGGAACGGGAGGGAGGGGGAATGTGGTGGAGGGTGGAGTGAGGGCAGGGCAAGGTTTGCACAATCTTGTTATGAGTGCAGGCCCGGCTGAAGATGTGTGGGGGCCTATTTCAAAATGATGGTTGGGGGCCTCCTCTTGCTTACAGCAGAAAGCAGTCTGAGGCACTCGGTGGGGGCATACATTATAATGCAGATAAAGATAAGGTTACTAGCTACCAATTATCATGAGACGGCGAGCCAGCAGGGAGCTGAAACACCGAATGTCCACTGAAAAGCTATGAATCAGGCTATGGATCCTACTTTGTAGTGGCTGATGTGGAAGAACCATTGTTGAAAGTTAACGAGATGATTACACTTCTGTTTTCCCCAATGGAAGTGATGAACGGACAGGCTCCAGCAAACACAGCTTGTACGGTGAGCGGTGCAAAGCACACACTGTAAGACCTGGAACGAGAGGACTATATTACTGTGTTATTAGACTGCTGACTGGCAATATGGGGGCAGTTGCTGGGGACCCCCTGGGACTCGAGGCCCCTTTCATTTGAAAAGGCTGAAAGGCCCCGACGCCGTCCCTGCATGAGTGTATCTTTCACGCGCACCTGTGGGAAAGTGGTTCAATACAACAAGCGCATCAATTCACAGTTCCCTGAAGTTTTCATTGGTCAGGTACAGTAGAAAGAAGCAGGCATTCATTGAGAAAGGAGTGAATGCTGTTTCCCCCACGCATGACTGCAACTAACTACTCTGAAACGAATGTAACAAAAACAGTTCGGACGGCAAATAGCAACGTTTTCGTCGAAAGCCATTGATTGGCAAACTGCCGGTTCTCTCTTTAAAAAAGCGTTTGGCCCTTGCATTCAGTGGCGGCTGAGGTTTCGACGCACTTACATGAGTAAAATAAAAACCACGCCGTCATGCAGGAATAATGGCTTTTTGCACAATATGTCCGGTCTTTCTATACTGCAGTTCACATATTCAACGGTAGGTTGCGCTCTTGCACCATATTTTTAAAATCTTGGACTGACACGTCGTTACAGAAATGTTCACTAAAATCACCGCAGATAAGCATTTGAAAAGAATTGATAAAAATGTAGGCAACACGCACAGCTAAGTATTAATTTTTTATTGTTATTTGTTTAACACAAAGAGTCACCAATTTATGGACATTGAGTGCGAGTGGCTATCAGCCTAGGGAGGGGGACAGCACAGTTTCATTTCTCCCGGGCTGCATATTTCTTGTTCTGGGAATTCACTTCACAATTGACTACCTTCTGAAGTCCTCGTTTATGGTTGGGCAGAATTCGGATATATATAAAAAAAAAAAAGTCCGTCCTTCCTTCCTTCCTTCCTTCCTTCCTTCCTTCCTTCCTTCCTTCCTTCCTTCCTTCCTTCCTTCCTTCCTTCCTTCCTTCCTTCCTTCCTTCCTTCCTTCCTTCCTTCCTTCCTTCCTTCCTTCCTTCCTTCCTTCCTTCCTTCCTTCCTTCCTTCCTTCCTTCCTTCCTTCCTTCCTTCCTTCCTTCCTTCCTTCCTTCCTTCCTTCCTTCCTTCCTTCCTTCCTTCCTTCCTTCCTTCCTTCCTTCCTTCCTTCCTTCCTTCCTTCCTTCCTTCCTTCCTTCCTTCCTTCCTTCCTTCCTTCCTTCCCTTCCTCCCTTTTCCAAGGCTACATTTGCGATAAGGGAAGAGCAATAATGGGACAGAGAAAGTGGCACGGACAGAAAGAGGAAATGCGAAAGTGGTGAAAGCAGAAGAGGAGAGAAAAGAAAGAGACGAGACAGTAAAAGTGAAATGCACACGGATAAGCATTTGGGAGCGATAGTTCCAGCAGAAAGCGAACCTGTCGGATTTCCAGGGGGTTCTTTCCGGTCCAACTATATGCGTTTTTCACAAGGTATGAGCTACAATGTTTGGCCTCACGTCTGTATAACGAGAGGTGAGTGGAAACGCGGGACAGCCAATGGTTGGCATGTCAAGAAGCCGGAGCGGCCCAGGGATGTTAGAGAAGCGATGTGAACGATAGTCAGGTGACGGTAGACAAATAGATAATAGGTCTCAGGTAGGGAAGTTTGTTTCATTTTTTGGGGGAAGTTTGGGGCCCTAGTTTGTGGGTGGGTGGGATAGTGAATTATGGATAAAGGGGCAGTACAGCCCCCATGCATTGGGTAGGAGAAGGCTGAAGCACTGTGAACCTCACATACACGTACAGGCCCGATTCATGGCATTTTTGGCACTGTTCAAAGTGACTTTGCACTGCTGAAAAGTGACTTTGCACTGCTGAAAAGTGGCTTTGCACTGCCGACACAAACCCTGATTCATGGAACTGTGCAAAGTGTATTTTTGCAGTGAAAGTCCGTGCAAAGTCATTTTGTACTGCACAAATGACTATGGACTGACTTTGCACGGCAAAAATACACTTGGCACAGTTCCACGCGTCAGCAGTGCACAGTCACTTTTAAGCACTGCAAAGTCGCTTAGAACTGTGCAATACAAATTCCATGAACCGGGACCTGAGGATATGGCCAAAGCACTGAGCATCCCACATGCATTTAGTAGGCAAGGACAAGAAGTGGAAAAAAGAAAGAAGAAAGTAAACAAATGAGAGATGGAAAGAAAAAAATGTGGAACGAAAGGAGATAGTGGAAAAAAACAAAGGGAAAGGAATTGAAGATGGAATTTAAGGAACAGTTGGTACAAACTTGGTGCACAGGGGAATGTTCTGTGAACCCTTTAAAGAAGTATGTGAAAAAGCAAATCAGTGTTGGCTGTGAAATGTTAAGTGCAGCCACGCATATCCTGATGAACTTAATTTATTTATTTAGTACATTTGTATAGCGCACAGCAGCCCCTGGGCATCGAGGCACTGTTACTTGAGGAGAGCTTAGTTACAGGGAGAGGGCACACGGGGAGAAGCAGTTATTCAGTGACAAAAAAACAGCGCTACAGTTCATAGAATGAATTACAAGTTATAACATACAGTGATACCAAAAGAGTCACACTCTTCAAGCAAAAAATAGAGGAAAGCGAGCATTTTGTTTGTGAAGTCCCTGGGATCTGGGGCTCTTTCCATTAAACTGACAGCGGAGACAAACAGCTGCAGGTGGGACACACACAGATGACTCCCCGGTCATCAGATCACAATTCCATAATCATACAAAAGGAGAGGGACGCGTCACTACGGTGGGCAGTATTCCTGCACACTTCCCATCTACCACCAACCTCAGCAACAGGTTTTGGCCTGGTAGGTGTTGCTAAAGTTACACCAAAGAGTCAAACTTCAAAGGAAACCTCTTTGGATCCTGAGACACTACCACCGCCTTAGAGTGACGCTGCTGAAAAGATTCGGCACATGAGGGACTTACAGTGGAAAATGAGCACTATTTGACCCTTTCTATGGGGAGTCACTTTACCTAATGCGAATGATGTTTTAAAAAAAGATATATATATTTATTACATTTAGGTAACGGCCAGACCTGGCGGCATCACAGCGTTTGTACAGCAACATCACGAGGGGTTAAAGTCAAAGATAGGAATATGTCAATATTTGTTAAACAGCCAGGTTTTCTGAGTGTCAAATAAGAGCGTTCCTTTCTGATGTTTGGTGGCAGTGTGTTCCAGAGAGAGGGCGATGTAGCACAAAAGCTCACGCCTCCAGCTCTTTTACTCTTAAATCTCGGGGTGGCCAGGGTCAGGCTGGCCGACGATCGTAGGGGCGTACCCGGAGTGTAGGGGCAATGCTGTCGTGAAGCTATAGCGCATCCACTTTGTATAGGCAGCCATGTTCAATAGTCAACATTTTGAAATCGATGGGGGCCCTTATGGGGAGTCAGTGGACGTCATGTCTGGATGCTGAGGTATGATCGGATCGGTGCGACGCCAACCCAGGGCTGCAGAGAGGGCTTTGTTTTGAAGGAGTTGGAGTTTAGCAAGGTTTTTTGTGGAAGTGCCCATGAGAAGAGCGTCAGGCAGTTGTCCGGAGTGAGGAATTATCTGCTCAGGGAGATAAGCTTAAATTCAAAACAAAAAACTCCTATGCCACCTTCAGTTCGATTCACTTAACTGTCAATAAAGGCCATTCCGTACTTAATTACACCAATATTTGTTGATTTATGTTCATGGTTAATTAGTTGAAAGACAAACATCACATGATACTATCAAATGTGACCACTGTGTCTAAATTCATATAGTTTAGAATTTCATATCATCATTCATAAATGTAATTCATAAATACTCTCTCAGTCACACTCATACAGTCAATCAGTCTGCCAGGGAAGCAAACCGCATCACCTACAAGCACACAAAACATAATGCCAGGGATAGAGTATAGACAGCCGTGCGTCTCAAGGCAAAGCAAAGACAAGTCATTCTAGGGAAACAATGATAAACAATAAAAACAATGATAGCGCAAACAGTTGATCATTTGGTGCTGCAATCCAATGGCTGCACTTAATCAGTCTTTCATTAAAAAAAAGTGCATGAAAAGGCCTATTAAACTTCAGAGGCCTGTTAGCAGATTCAAGCTGCATCATTCTGGACGGAAAATAATGATGGATCTTCTTATCTCAACTTCCAATTAGTAAATGGCCTATTTGAGTTTCGGCTGAAGTGGCTCTGTCTTTGTCCACAAGCCCAGCCTTCTTCAGGACAGGAGAAGTCTGCTTATAGTAGAAGTGGTGCAAACAGCCTGGGTCTTAAAAAGAGGGGAGAGAAGGTGATGTCAGAGTCCACTACTCACATTTCTAGATGTACATGTATTGGTAAAGCATCAAATTGCGGATACCTGATAAAACCTGGAGGAACTCCAAGGGTGGTCACATCCATGAGAAGGCCTCACGGTGCCTTATTGGACCAGAGACCACCAGGAGTAAGGGCAGGAATAGGAAGCCACCTGCAGGTAAAGGGGGGTACAACAAAAAGATATATATATATTACACAGCCACGGTAGTGGCTGTGTAGTTATGGTTAAGTTGCTGTTTCCATAGGAAGAGCACTTTTTGGGCGGCTTATAACTTCGCTCCCCCTGGACGAATCCTCACCAAACTTTGCAAAAAAAGTATATGGCCCACTCTGAATTATTTTGCAAAGCTTAGTGAGGATTCGTCCGGGGGGGGAAAAGTTATAGGGGGGATCCCAAAACTTTTATTTCCCCCATAGACTGAATGGGAAAAAAGTTTGCGCACGGCTACAGCCCGAACCGCTGGACGGATTTACACCAAATTTGCGGCAGGAGCGGCGGCCTGGTCCCAAAAGCGTGCTTTTGCAAATTTGGTGTAAATCCGTCCAGTAGTTTTTTAAAAAAAATGACCAAAATGTAAGGCAAAAAAATTAGTGATATCTGTGTCCGCTTCGCGGACGGACTTCCCTGTTCGCTCCGCGGACAGCACCCCAATTGACCCATGGCCTTGCGTCATGTCCACGGACATGCGACGTGTTCGCTGATTGGACGACGAGGGGCGTGGAGCGCGTCAGATTTTCTGTGGCACCCGCCATCTTGTATTCGCCGTCGACCGTGTACAGCGCGGTGAAACGTGGATAAAAAATTGTATTTAGTGTCGTGTGTTGGTGTGTAAGAGTGTTTGGGGAGGGTGGGGGAGTATGAGATAGGTTCAATGTTTTGTTTTTTTATGTGCTAGACGTTTTTGTTGCGTTCGATTTGTCCGCAGAGAACATGGCTGTTCTGACAT
Source organism: Ambystoma mexicanum (assembly GCF_040938575.1). Taxonomy (NCBI): domain Eukaryota; kingdom Metazoa; phylum Chordata; class Amphibia; order Caudata; family Ambystomatidae; genus Ambystoma; species Ambystoma mexicanum. Next base: position 1,179,955,304 of record NC_090927.1, read on the forward strand.
TTTGTAAATAAACTAAATGGTGGGGTGTTTAGAGGACGGAGTATGTGTCATTTTTGTTCGCAAGGAAGGTAAAAATGAGCTATGAACACTCGCGGTGTACTTAATTGTTCGTAAATACACAAACTGGGGGTGTCCTCAGGACGCTGTCCGTATTGTAATCTGTTTAGTTGAATGTGTTCTAAGAACACTTGCGGTGTCCCGAAATGGTTGCAATTACACAAAATGTGGGTGTTCTGAGAACGTTGTTTGTATTGTTCGTTGTCAGGGTGAAAGTGTTTTAAGACCACTCCTTTTGTCCGCTAATAGTACAATTTCCTATGGGCGTCAACCGACTTTTTGTCCACTAAAGAAACGATAAATCTGGCTGTTGTGCGCCAACATTATATGATAATCCTATGACTGGCGCTATTGACCTGGCTGACTTGCTTTTGCGGCACTAAATCATATCTCCCGCCCCTAAGCCTGATATTATCAAAGCATTCATATTCCCCGCCTCTCTCTGTGATGTTACAGGGTGCGTCATCAAACGCGCCCAGTTCTCTGCAGTCGTAAGTGACTTTACACAGAACCCGGAAGACAACACATATTATGTCACAACACAGCGTGCCACAATTCAGAATATGAAACAGTGATTTAAAAGCAAACAGCAAGATTGTAAATTTTGTAAAGTACATTTATTTGACATCAAATGTTTAGAGAATATTCAGCAATTTGCATTTGTCTTTGTTGTCGATCCGCAAAAGTTCATGTTGAGGCACGCGGTGTTCCTTTGCGGTACAGAGGGTGTTAGATCAGCTTACAACTCAGTGCGCCACACTTCGGAATATGAAACTGTGGTTTAAAAGTAAACAGCAGGATTGTACATTTGGTAAAGTACATTTATTTCACATGAAATGTTTAGTGAATATTCAGCGATTTGCTATTGTCTCTGCTGTCGATCAGCAAAAGTTTATTTGGAGCCACGCATTGTTCCTTTGCGGTAGATAGGCTGTTGGTTTATGATAAAAGCAGTAAATGGTCGCTCTAATAATCGGAAGGTTGCTCCAACAACGAGCCATTAGACCACCCTATTGGTTGGTATGTTGTTTGTAGCCGCTAGTACTGCGTAAGGGCATATTGGTCCTTGGCGATTGTCCCATAAAATGGTGAGGGTCATGAAGTTGCATATTTGGACCTGCACCTGGCAGTTGAAGACCCCATCCGCTGGAGTCTGTAAATCGTGACATAGGCAAAATGGGGCCACATACCTGTTTTAAAAAACATAAATTAGTCTCACCAGCCGATCTTCATTAAAAATCATCATTTTATTTATTAGGGCGTGAAACTATTTGCTATCGAAGATAGTGCAACGGAGTATGTTAATAATAAAATAATAATATATTCCCATTCATATAGCGCTAAGAACCGTGAGGTATCTAAGCGGTGCTTATTATTAACCACAGTGTGTGGTGCTCATTTATCGACCACGGAAGGATGAAAGGCTGAGTTTGGCCTTGCCGGGATTCGAACTTGCATTAGCAAGCTGTGCACGGATTTCAAAGCGAGTGTTGTACTCCCTGTGCTACTTGACAGTCTACAGTGAAGTGGCACAGCGAGTAGAGCGCTTGACCGCCTATAGACCGGTTAAATTATTTCTATTAACCTACCCTGTGTCGTCTGCCTTTTTCAGAGCCCTCTAAACGGCAGGGGATCAATTCGGCGGTGATATGGCGCGGTAGAAAACATTATGCCACTTTCAATGAACAAGTTCAACTTGAGCGGTCTTTAATGCTACGCTATTGTAATTATATTTGGTATAAAATAATCTAAAGTGTTACTTACAGTACAATTGCAATTTCCATTGTGTACGAGTGGTGCAGTCCCAAAATACGACTCCGCGTGTGCGAACGATCTTTCGCATAGTGATATAATATATAAAAGTGGTTTCGTTTCAGAAATGTCATCTTTATCTTCTCTTACGTTTTAGCAACACTCCTTCAAGAGAAGTCTTTCATCACAATCTCTGTCTGTCAAGGTCAAAACACAATACAACCTTATAGTCCGCTTCGTGAGCCTGACCGGGGCCCGAGAAAAAAATGGAAGCAGCTGACCTTCACTGTGAACGAGCATAAATTCTTACTTTGCAACATTCTGTGTAAAGCCATCTGTAGAAGTTGGTTTTTGCACACCATGTTTGTATATTGTTTGCGTGATATTAAAAAAAGTTTGTTTAAGGGACGTTATGGTTCTAAGTACAGCCAAAAGACCCCTGAAAATCGCAAGTTATGGTAAGCTATAAAAAATAACTTGCGCCACCACCGTGCACTGCTAAGACTAACACCCAGGACATCAAAGATGGCATCGCAAATTTCATTGATGAAATCACTGATGACATCACATGTGTATGTACCTTTCATGGAATTTGTGTACTAGGAATTTTTATTATAATGTTGTGAAAAAAGTGTCAAGGATATTGCAATAAATATCATACCGTTATTAGTGGTTTGAACGATGCATTGATATAAATAGCATTGTATTATGGGATTCTATCTAGTATACTGAGCTACTAATGGAGAAACATAGCATTGTGTGCAGAGTACAAGATGAAAGTATAGTATTTGTAATGTTAATATGTTGAATAATGAAATGATAATTGTCCTGAAATGTTCGAAAATTCACAAAATGGGGGTGTTCTGAGGACGTTATTCGTATTGTGTGATTGCTTAGCTGTATGCAATGAGGGAATGGCACAGAGAGTAAAGTGAACGCCGTCTGCGGACACCGTGGCTGTTCGTGGACAGGGCGTGCTACATCCGGGTTTTTCCAGGAAATCCAACATGGAAAGAAGACTGTACGGATCAGCCAATCAGATGTCGAGGTTGTGGATTTGTGTTGAAAGAGACTGTGTGTGGTGAAGATGGCAGAAGTAGAGAAAGTCAGGGTGTTGGTGCTTGGAGATATGTTTGTGTATGGTTTACAACAGTACGCTCAATGCAGGCATGTTGCAAAGAACTTTGATGTGAAGGGAGTGGAGGTGGTGTGGAGCACTGAGCCTGATTGCAATGTACAGGGAATTGTACAAGTTTGTGAGGATATGGCCACGATGAACAGTCCGCATGTGGTAGTTTTGCACTATGGTGCTTTCCATTTGGGCAACGTCAGTGCCCCTACTTTGTTGGCTGATTTGGAACGCTTGGTTCAAGCCGTAATGAAGATCCTTCCAAATGCGAAAGTAATTTTTTCTGGATTACTACCTAGGGCAATATGGGACAATAGTTCAGTTTTTTGTCCTCAGCAAAACATTGCTAGGTGTGTCATCAACCGAGGCATGTGTGCCTTCATGCTTAGAGCTGGTATGTTCTTTTGTAATAATGAAAATATTGATGCCAGTAATGCTGTTAATTTTAAAGAAGATGGCATTTCTTTATCTTTTACGGGAAATGCCTTTCTATTTTGGAATGTAAGGGTTGCTTTGGAGAAGGTTATGTGAAGATTTTAGGAGTAAATTAAGAACAAAAACAAGAAAAAAATAGAAAATAACAGGTGTCTGTCAAGCATCTGTAAAAAAACCCCCAAAAAAACGGCTCTTTTCAGAGCCAACTTCAAAGGGGAAATGGAGCACACTATTTAAATTTACATTCACCACGCTCAGATTTTCGATCGGTCCGCGGAAATGGCGGTAGTCCGCGGACATGAAAATCACTACGAGGGGGTTAGTATGTTCTATGTTACATGTATATGAAGTCAGGGATATTATGGTTAAGTTGTGCTACTAAAAACCTATGAAATTCAGTAAAAAAACGTTGTTAAAGGGACGTTATGGTTAAGTTGCGCTACTAAAAACCTATGAAATTCAGTGAAAAAACTTTGTTAAAGGGACGTTATGGTTCAAAGTAAAACCGAAAAACCCCTGAAATTCGGCAGTTATGGTAACATAAGCAACCATAACTCGCGCCACCGTGCACTGCTAACACTAACACCCAGGACATCAAAGATGACATCACAAATGCCATTGATGACATCACTGATGAGATCACATGTGCATTTACTTTTCATAAAAACTCTGTACAAGGGATTCTTATAATGCTGACCAAAAACTGTCAAGGATCATTGGGATAAATATCATGAGCTAATTAGTGCATTAAGCAATGCATTGATATAAATAGCATTCTATTATGAAGTTCTATCCAGTATTCTAAGCTACTCATGCAGAAACATAGGCAGTGTGTGTAGCATACATGATGAAGGTGTCATATTCATAATCTTGCCATGTTGAATACTGAAATAACTGCTTTCTTATTAGAGTTTTGCATACTGTGAAACATGTAATAAGTAGATAATAAAACCCACTTAATACATAATTATTACAGACAAAACACAAAGAGACCACAACACATACAAATATGAGTATATACAGGGACAGTGAAGTAAACAAAAAAGCAGAAGTAGTAGCAGAAAGAGTTCATAACCTAACTGATTGTCTTTATACAGAGAAACTATTGCTCTGTTTCAAAGCTGCTACTTACCATATGTATGTGTATCACATGATGTGACTGCACCCAAAGGAAAGGAGAGTGAGTATAATGTATACAAATATGAGCATATACAGGGAAGGTAGAGTAATAAAAATAAAACTATGAGAAAGTGCTGATAACCCTAATGATTATCTTCATGCACAGAAAGGATTGCTCTCTTTGAAGCCTGTGTCTTCCGCTATGTATATGTTTCATATGATGTGACTTGACCCTAAGTCTACAAATATAGCACCTTTTCAATTTTTATTTCCTGACTGTTACTGAAGAAAACTATGTGGCTTTGATATGTCAGTAAAGGATAAAAAGGGAGAGCCAGCCATGTGATGTCATCAGTGATGTCATCAATGACATTTGTGATGTCATCTTTGATGTCCTGGGTGTTAGTGTTAGCAGTGCACGGTGGCGCGAGTTATGGTTGCTTATGTTACCCTAACTGCCGAATTTCAGGGTTTTTTTCGGTTTTACTTTGAACCATAATGTCCCTTTAACAAAGTTTTTTCACTGATATATATATATGTAAATCAAATGGAATTATAATCAAAATGGTATTCCGAAGGCACAGAGGTCGTCTTCATATCCTAGTCCTCTGTGATTGGACCAGGGGATTTGACAACTGGTCGTAGTCTCCTCACCTTGGTTGCAATGGGCACGAAGGGGGGCGCATCTGCCAACCACCAGCTCGGTCCAAAGGTGAAGCCTCGACAGTTGGGTAGCCGATTAATGGTTTTAGTGATGTGTTGCCACCTCACTCTGGTGGCCGCTCATCAGCAGACAGCTAAGGGGGAACAGGAATGGGCAGAAAGGAGAAGTGAGAAGGGCACACTGCTCCTAAATGCTGAGATTCAAAAGTTGCACATATTTTCAGTGCATTGTGAAGCAGTGCGCTGCTCACCTATTTTTATTTGCAAATACATATGTTCAGGTAGGAAGGGGTGTTCAATTTATATTCCCTCTATCTCCCTTGGTAGTGGTGCATGCGACCCAGGGATTTATCTGTGGTCCATGCCCGAAAGCTGAAATGCAAATGTAGATAACCCTCATCAGAATTTGAATCACCAATATAGCGCCAATCACTGCTCCTATGGTTGGGTTGTAAGCCAACACAAAACACGGTAAGCACAAAACCCTGACGTCATGGTGTGAATTGATAAGCTTAAAGGTGCAGGCCGTGGTAGATGCTAGGGAATTGATATGTCTAGTAATGCAGAGGTCCTCGTCCAGGTAGATGCCCAGTGTTTTGACGTGTTCGAGGACTGGTATGTTAGTGCCACCAATGGAAAAGGAGGCAAAGGCAATGTCTAGGTTTTTGAGCCGGAAAGAAGAGCCCACAGTGAGCAGCTCTGTTTTGTCGTGGCTGAGGCACAGATTGTGGGTGGCCATTCAAGTTTTGGGTGATGCTGTAGACCCTTTTTATGGCGGTAGTATCGTTATGGTGGTTACTTATGATAGGGATGAGGATTTGTGTATCGTCGGCAAAGTTGGTGTTGGAATTATAGAGGGATGTCCAGAAGGTTGAATAGTGGCTTGGTTTAAGTGTTGTAAAGGGCTTGGGCAGAAGCAGGATCCTTAAGGGATTCCAAGGGGGACCACAATGGAGTCTGCTGTAGAGTCCCCAGTGAAGACTCTGGAAGTGCGATTTCGTAGGAAGGATTTAACCCAAGTGGTGGCATCCATGGAGAAATGGAAGGTAGAGCTAACATTGTGGCAGAGAGTATCATGGTTCACCAAATCGAATGCAGCATAGAGGTAGAGGAGGAGGAGAATAGCCATATCACGGGATGTTGCCAAACTAGGTTTTGAGATCTAGCGGGGAAGTTTCAGTTCTCCATTTCGGCCTAAAGCCTGATTGTCTCCCCCTAGCATTTGGTTGTTTTCAAGAAAAAGTTGGATTTGGGAGTAGGCCATAAAATCTAGAATTTTGACAAAGAAAGGAACGATGGTGATGGGGCGGTAATTGATAGGATCGGTAGGGTCGAGTGAGGGTTTCTTAAGTAGAGGGGTAACCCAGGCAGCTTTGAGACTATTGGGGACTGAGTTGGTTTGGAAGTTGGTGTGGATGAATTCAGTGATGAAAGCTTGATGATAAGAGCCAGGCAGGCATCACCCTTACAATTGGATAGTATGAGTGAATGGATAGTACATTCGTTTCTGACACTTGGGAGAAACTGAAGGGAGTTGGTGGGGGGTGTTTGGGTGGGAAAGGGGGCACCAGTGAGTTCAACGACAGGGGTTTAACTGCAAGTTTATCTTTTTTGGCAGCGATTTTGTCCCTTAGTCTGCCAATGTGTTGGCAAGGGCCGTTTGGATGGTGGAACACCATTAATTGTCTTAACGGGTCTGGGAGTTGGATGGGGCAGGTTTTCTCTAGCTCTTTGAGAATAGAGAAGGGCTCTTTAGCATTGGAACTGGCATTGGTGATTCTGTAATTATAAGATTGGGCCTTATATGAGATTGTTTTTTTGTAGGTTTCGGTGGCATAGAGAGATGAACACGATTGGCAGGGTTGGGGTGCTTCCTCTAACGGTGTACTAGGGCTCTTTGCATCTGTGGAGGATGACAAGGTGTCCTGAGAACCAGATGTTAGCTGGCTTGAGTAGATTTAGTGTTTTGGGCTTCAGGGGGGCATGCACATCCATAGAGCGGAGGAGGCTCTGAGTATAGAGGTCGGCTAGGACATCAGGGTAATTACTTGTTGGAGGCAATGGGGTTAGGAGTGCCTGGAGTGTGCGCGCTAGGGACTCTTCAGTGAGCTTGCAGGTATTGCAAGCCATGGTAGAGTCAGGAGGGGGTTGGCCAGGGGGAGGGAGTGTGAGAAGTCAAACTCGGAGAGTGGTCAGACCAGGGTAGGGGGTTAATGCCAGAGATAATAATGGGAGCATTCAAGATAAGTATCCCGTCAAGGATGCAACCTTTGGCATGAGTGGGCATGGCGATATGTTGAGTAAAATTCATATTGACCTAGGAATTAGTAAGGGCTGTAGCTTTGGAGTTAGTGAAATCGATGAAGCCCAGGTTGAAATCACCAAGTTGTATACATTTGGTGGTAGGTTTGATGAGCGGGGTTACTAATAAGGGAATGTCTGATTCCGGGGAGCTTGAAGAGTTGGGTTTGCCTGTAGAGGCGTAGAAGGTTATAAGAGATTTCGGGGTTAATGGTGTGTTTAGTTAGAAGTATTTCATAGCCTAATATAAGAGGGGTAGGGACTGCCTGATCTTTAGGGATGATTTGGCAATAATGACCATGCCAGCCCCTGGTGCATTAGGTCAGTCTGCTCTAAAGATAGAGTAGTTGGGGGGAATAGCTAAGGAGAGAAGAGTGCCAGAAGCACTATGGAGCCAGGACACGTGGTAGCAAGGATGTCTACGTGGTGATCAATGACGAGACAATGGACTGCAATAGAACGAGCGACCAGAGAGCGTACATTTAATAGTGTGCAACTAAGTGTCACATCTTGGATTGCTGCAGGCAAGAACAGTGAAGAGGGGCGTTATGGCATAGGTAACGGGGTTCAGAGGATGGGTGTCAATTTGGAGTGGGGGGCAGGTTGGTGGTGAAGTTTGAGAGGAGAGTCTTTCCCGTCTGGACACAACGTTGATGGGTAGAAAAAGGCCAGAGGGTAGTAGGGCAGTTCCTAATGTTCAAGCTCAGAGTTTGGCAAGTCAATGTATCCCAGCACATGGACGAGAGAGGATCTAGGACCGACGTTGTGGCCAAGTACTGGTATTGCATGTAAGAGAGCTAGACTGGGAGGTAGGGTAATGAATAGGGCTAAAGGGAGTGCCTGATAAACCCAATACTGGAGTGAGGGTGAGTTGGGCAGAGAGGGGGTTGTGGTTAGGTTGGTTCTGTAGAGGAGCAGGTGGACGCATATACCCTAACTCTCGCCCCCTGACCACTGTCATACTGGAACAGCAGGAGAAGAGCTGCATGTGGGATACCCTGTGTTGTCCCTGTACTGCATTGAGTGTACGAGAGACGGTATAGACTCAGGCAAACATACCCAATGTGCCCTCACACTGAGAGAGTGGAAGGATGTTTGCATGCACCATTGCACATCATGTAGTGCTGAGTGACAGCTGACAAGGGCAGAGTGATGTCATGAAGAAGATAAACAAGGACATACTGAAACGATATGAAAATACTTAAAAGTGACGATTTAACTGATGCAAGAAGAGAAACATGTACGAAATGATAAAGTGATCATGTATGTGAAAGAAGATAGAATAACTTGGTGATCAATAAGTGTAAATAAGGAGCAACACAAGGTAGATGAGACATATAGAAGTTTGCTATAGAGGAATATATAATGTGGTTAGGACGGCTATAATTGGAAAATGGATGCCGGCTCGTGCAAAGGATTCATTCTAGCTACCTCAGAAACAGGCCAGGGCTGCAGAGTCAGGAGACGATGGAAAACAGTTTTGTGTGCAAATGAAGAGGAGTCCATGCCGGCCTGGGATCACGGATGCTATTTCAAGGAATAGCTGCAAAGCACCAAGGGAGGCAGATGGATAAGCCATGAGCGTGAGATATAATTCTCTGAGGTTAAAGAAGATGAAAACATGTGCAAGAACCAAGTATTGGACAATTAATAGTGACTAAGGCTCATGCAAGATGGAGTGAGCAAGTCTCTAGAGGCCAAAGGAGCAATGACACCTAGTATAATTTAATCAAATAGCAGTAAATAAGAGGTTGAAATGGGCACATTTGCGGTCTCCTTACACGTGAGACAGAAGTTGAAAACAAGGGCTATTGGTTAAGTTGCGATTGAAGATAGTGATGTGCTCATACTGCCTTGAATGTCCCAGAACAGAGAAGACTACAAGGTCAACTACAGACAAGAAACTTTGGCTTCTGGTCAGGCTGATGAGAGATGATGAACTAATTGGGAAAGTGGGGCGTAATCTGACGTGATATAATCAGTATTGTACGCATGTAGAGGTAGTTCAAGGTATGTCTTACAGATGAGAGACAGCCAGTGAAGTACTAACCCGTGTACATTCTATAAGTAGATATGTTCTCCTAACCAATCCCTACCACCAATAGGTTTTATAGTTGGTCACCTAGGATGACATCATAGATGACGTATATTGAGGTGTAAAACCTCTGTGTAATCAAGTTTGTGGGTGTGTATGCGTGTGTGTGTGTGTGTGTGCAAGCATCAGTCCGATGTATGCCGTTGTACCCTGCTTTACTAAAATGAGAATAAAGTAGTACTTTGCCATATTCTTTGAGTCTGTCTGGTTATTCGGTCTGAGATCTTTATTGGTAATTCCATCTAGCACAAGAGACGCTTCAAGGTGCTAGAGCACTGGTCGGATGGTACTAGGGTGATGGGAGGGATGTTCCGCCCAGGGTGACTAGTCTGGACTGGGCTGCACATTGATGCTCTGGGACCCTAGGTAAAGCGCTCCAGGATGCAGACAGAGTCTAGTGGCAACAGAAATGGGGTGGGTGGTGCGATAGAGTGGGCTAGTGATGCGCTTGTGGTACAGTATTTAGACGGAGTGAGGGTCACTTCACCCTGAGTTGCAGACCTGGGTAGAGTGGCGCAATGTTGCGGTGGGTCCCCTTGGGAGCAGACATAGTGTAGTGGAGGCAGAAATGGGGTGGGTGGTGGGATGGGGGAGCCTCTTGAAGGAGAGGTGGTGCAGTTTCTGGCTGGAGTGAGGGTTACTGCGCCCATCGAGCAGGCCTGGGCAGAGTGGTGCAATGTTGCGCTGGCACCCCCGGGGTGCAGCTAAAATGTAGTGGCTGCAGAAATGGGGTGGGTGGTGGGATCGGGCAGCATGGATTGGCACAGGTGAAATGGTCATAACAAGGTAACCATCCGAAACACCTTACCTTTTGTACTGGTATTGATCCCATCAGGAGAGTGTTTTATGCAGTGGTACTGGATGCTGTAAGTGGTGAGCAGCTCAAGCAAGGTTTGAGATTTCAGGGGGAAGAACCAGGGGTCATGGCAGATTGTGCAGCCAAGCAGGCCCTGACAGGCCCTGTCAGGTGCGGGCCTTAGATGAGGGCCTTCGTTCGGGGCTGTCTTTGCCTGCCAGCTCCCGTTGTTCAAAGCCATATGGCTGCAGGACAGCAAATGCACTAGGAGGATGGGCATGACATTTGAGGAAGTGGCTGTGGGAACGATGAAGGTCTGCAGGGAGGCAGGGGTGACGGCAGCCATGTTTGAAAGGAGCCAATGCTCTGTGGGGAATGAAGGGAGCCCAAATGGGCTTACCTTGAGCTGAAAGTTGTCAGCGTGAGGCTCCAGGCATCATGATACTGATGCCCAATAGGCACTGGCCTTAGATGAGGGCATTTGTTGGGGGCCGGCTTCGCCTGCCAGGTCCTGTTGTGCAAGCCCATATGGCTGGAGGGCAGCCAACCTGCCCGGAAGATAGGCGCAACATTGCAGAAAGTTTCTGTGGGGCTGATGATGCTCGGCAGGGAGGCGGAGCATCGGCGGCCATCTTTGAAAGTAGTTGATGCTCCATGGTGAATGAAGGGAGTCCAACTGGGCTTACCTTGAGCTGGAAAGTGTCAGTGTGAGGCTCCAGGCAGGCTGATGCTGAGGCCACGACAGGGGCTGGCCTTAGACGAGGGCCTTCATTGGGGGCCGGCGTCGCTTGCCGGCTCCTTTTGTGCAAACCCATATGTCTTATCAGATAGGAATCGGGTGTGCTTAATAACACAATTACCCGTGCGGTTTATCTGATCCGACCACTGATGGAGACGCAGCTACGACATGTGGTCTAGTGGCATCATTGCTGGCACTGAAACTCGGTTATAAGGGCCCTAATGCTGCATTTGGGAACTTGCCCCAAAAAAAGCTTAGGGAGCTTGTGCAATCACATCATTTATATAGGCCTCTATTTAACAGTATGTGGAAATAAACTATACAGGATGCCACCAATTGCTGACGCTTTTACATGTTCCAGCCCCGTTGCTGTCTGGTTTGAAATGTTAACTGCATCTCACGTAGGATACTGTTCTCTTGCTCAAGGCGACCCCCCTTCAATGAAACATTCCTGTGCAGCCCACCACTGCTCTTTGGCCCGGGGTATAGCAACCGGATGCATACTAAGAAGACTAGGGACAGGAATCTCCTATACCCTCATTCTGAATGTTGGCAGTTCTTGGTTGTGGGACATGGCCATGTCTATTGCCAAACGCCGTCCAACAGGAACACAGGCAGAAAAATTCTTATGTCGGCTGATTCCGAAACCGATAGTTGTATTGCTAGATTACAACTTCACCAACGGTTCTATGACAAAAATCTGCCCCTGGAGGGCGCAAACAAAAAATAGTGCATTCTTAGTACGATTTGGAGCAACCATCAACAGGTGGCATGTTGTCAAAATGGGGGGCCGGAGAGTTCTGCCCCGGCTCCTCTACTCCCCAGCCTGGCGTGGTCTGAACCCTCTGTAACCCGCATCCCGACCCACCCGTATCCCCCAAGCCCAGGGCATCTGAACAACCGCCCCACCCCCACGCGAATGCCCCAGGCCCATCACCCCCCCCACACTCCCCGGCCTGCTCACACCCATGCACCCCCGTCACCCCGCCCACTCCTACCAGGTCTAAAAGCAGCACCGTGCTGGGGTGACCTCCTGGTTCTAGCTGGCACTGATGCAAGTTGTGGGAGACAGACTTTCAAGGAAGTCATCTGTATTGTGTCTTTTTGGTACACGTGCAAAGGTAGAGGGGCAAGACACTGACTACCCCACCAACTCCATCCTAAGTGAAGAATTCTCAGTCCAAAATAAACCAAATGTACTACTATCAAAGATCAGTGATGGGTTCTGCAAAACAATCTGCATAGGAAGAAAGTTGATTGGTTGGCCTGAAATTTATTTTAGTTGTGTCAGTCTGGACCGGTCAATGGAGCAACTAGCAAGTGAAACATGCAAGTGTACAGTAAACTATTACATTTACAAGTCATCAGGTTTAAATGTGCATAAACTCACGCAAGCCAGTATTTTGTCTTGGCTAAAGAAATATGTGAGAAAGCCAGTGGCGGCTGGGGAATTCTTTAACTGGAGGGGCGTAAATATATGTCCCAGATATGCCACAATGAAAGGAGGTTCTGGGTGGAAGGGCTCCCCCCCAAGAATCTTTTAAAAATAATGGGTTAAAATGGTGCATTTTAGATCACAAATTTTAGAAAAATTGGGTAAAAAGCCAAACAGTTTGCAATTGGGTTTTGTAGGGTAACTCATTAAAAAATCCAGTAGATGCAACTCACCAACAGTGCACAGAAGCATTTCTCCAAAATATTTTTATGATGCCTTTTTGCACAATATGTGCCAGTATAAAACATTTTCACACTGGCTGTGCCCATACATTTCCATGTTGACTGCACCATTATACCCTCATATTGCCATATAAGAACATACTCATATTTGCTTTGCTCATAATGCCAGTAATGATAGCATAAGAAAACATGTCCATGTTTGTTCTGCAAATATATGGTAGTATGCCCACGTAAGAACATACTCCAGTTGGCTTTTGCCAAAGAATGAAAACATGTCCAAACTGGCTGTACTAAAATGCCAGTCGAGCTACATAATAACACCTATCATGCTTCATGATAACACTTATCATGCTTGCTTTATCAAAGATGCCCAATACAAAATGGCATGCCTCAGTTCGAAATGGCTAGAATGGTTACATAACAAATGCCAGACTTGCTTCGTAATAACACTTAACATGCTTGCTTTACAAAAGATGCCCAATAAAAAATGTCAGACCACAATAAGAAATGACTAGACTGTCTGCATTGACATGCCAGTCTAGCTACATATTAACACTTATCATGCTTGCTTTATCAAAGATGCACAATACAAATGTCATTCCACAGAAAGAATAATACCGCTGACCATACTTGCATTATCAAAGCTGGCCAACATAAAATGTCATACCACAATAAGAAATGGAAAGATGGCTGCATTAAAATGCTAGTCTAGCTACATAATACCACTTGTCATGTTTGCTTTATCAACCACGCCCAGTAGAAAATGCCATGGCTGCTCTACGGTGCGCCAGCGCGTTGCACTCAGACATAATCACATTAATGATGAATGTGATTATGTGTGATTGTGAGGCACTGGGGGGGGGGTGGAGATGTGTGCCAGGGGCTGGGGTTCCAGGGTACAGCCATGGCATTTTATATTGAGCATAGATGCCAAAAAAAACTTCCATGCCTGCCCCCTGAGGCCCGAGCACCTCACAGGCACACATTCATTGTGTGCATGCAAGGTGCTGGGGGGCTCAGTCATGGTATTTTTTTACCCAGCATCTATCAATTGCCAATTAATAAAGGGCATTCCTTCCCTCATTGCCCTCCAGCATCTCACATGCACAGATAATCAATTGTATTGTATTGTATTTGTATGTATTACATTTATAAAGCACCTTTCCCCAAGGGCACTGAACAATAAAAGAATCAAAAACAAACAGTGAAATCAAGTGGTAAAATGGGAAGTTACATCAGCAGAGAAAAAAGAGAATTTTAAGGGGCTAAAGACAAAAGAAGATAGAGTTTGAGATTAGTCTGGAAAATACCAAGAGATTAGGAGGAACGAAGTGAAAGAGAAACAGCATTCTAGTGTTGGGGGGCCAAAAGAGAAAAAGAAGGGAAACGAGACAAGGCACACAGGGGCTTAGGAACAGTAAAGAGAAATAGATTCTGAGATCGCAAAGGGCATGAGGGGACATAGAATGAGAGTAGAGAGGAAAGGTAGGGAGGGGCTAGGCCATGGGTGCATTTGAAGACAATTGAAAGAAAGTGATACAAGAGACGAGATTCAAAAGGAAGTAGTGAGATTGAAAGTAGGGAAGATGTAATAGAGGCCAAAGTGGGTAAAGAAAAAAGAAGACGAACAGAGGAGTTATAAATAGAACGAACAGCGAAGAGATGACAGGCAGGCAGAACGAGCAATGAAGAGGAACAGTAGTTGACATAGGATAAGACAAGGGAAAAGAGAAGAAGTTTAGTGGCATGAAAAGAAAGATAAGCAGGAGCATGACGAATGTTAAACGAAGGATAACAGCATGAATGGGCAATATAGCAAATATGGAGAGAAAAAGAGAGGGAAAGATCAAAGATAACGCCTAAATTGCACGCTGAGAGTGAAAAGGAAAGAGTGGATGGAGGAAAGGAAATCAAGGGGGTGGAGTGGGAGAAATAGTAGAAGAAGGGATGAACAAAGCCTCCGTTTTAAGGGATTGAGATGAAGAAAATGAGAAGTCATCCAGTTCTGGACAGCTAAAAGACAGCTTGAAACAGTAGAAAGCAAGACAGAATCAACGGAAGAGAAAGAGAAAAAGATCTGGGTGTCGTTAGCATAAAGGTGAAAGGAGAGATGGAAAGAAGAGATGAGAGCACAGATAGGAGCAGTATAGAGGGAAAAAGGGAGAGGGACAAGTACTGAGCCTTGGGGAGCCCCATAAAGAAGAGGGAGAAGAAGAGGGAGCGAGGAAGAAGAGTGTCCAGCCCAAGTGACAGAGTAAGTCTGTTTCGAAAGACAGGAGCAGAACCATTTGAGAGCAGACCCCGAAATACCCAAAGTGGAAAAAGAAGAGATAAGAAGGGAGTGGTCCACAGTATCAAATGTTGCAGGTAGATTGAGAGGAATAAGAATAGAAGAACGCTTAGAGTGACAAGCTGTGAGTAAAGAATTAGAAACATGCAGAAGTTGCTGTTTAAGTGGAGTGAGATGGGCGGAAACAAGACTGCAAGGGGGAAGAAGAGAGTGGAGAGTCAGCTTTGTACATGCGAGGCCCGGGGGGGGGCTTAGGGGTCAGACTTGATATTGCATGTAAGGCGCTAGAAATCCCAGCGGACTGGGCTGGCATTCTTAACTGGGCATAACCAGTAAAAAATGCCATGCCTACACCCTGGGCCCAAGTGCCTCACACGCACACGATGAATGTGATTGTGTGTATTATGCAGGGTGCTGGGGGGGCACCGGGGTCAGTCATGTTTTTTTTTACTGTACATCGATCATAGATGCCAAGGAAAAAAATAAATATACGCCTGTCCACTGGGCCCGAGCTCCTCACACATGCACACAATCAATGTGGTTATGTGTGTATGCCAGGCACAGGGCGTTCAGGGAGCAGGGATGGTATTTTTTACTGGACATCTATCATAGATGTCCAGTAAAAAAAATCCATGCCTGTCCCCTGGTCCCAACAGCGCCAAACACATGCACACAATCAACATGATTATTTGTGTATGCAAGGAGCTTGGGGGGAGGGGGCAGGTATGGTATTATTATGAGACGTCTATCATAGATATCCAGTACGAAAATACCATCCCTGTCCACTGGGCTCCACAGCATCTCAGACTGAGAGCTGATTTTGGCCGGTGAGGAGGGGGATTGTGCAAGACAGGCATCTTAAAAATGCCTTTGTTGTACATAACCCCTACACCCTCTCACCAAAATCAGCACAAACAAACACACGCACACACACACTTACACAACATACACACAGCCAGCACTCGCTGTCTCATTCACATGAACATCCATCATGCACTCGCTCATAACACAAGCATACACGCATCCATACACATATTAAAAGAAATAAATGAACATACAAACACACACGTTTAGACAACATACACACTGCAGGCACTCTCTGTTTCATTCACACGAACATCCATAATGCACTAACTCATAACACAAGCATAAACGCATCCATACACATATTTAAATAATAGATAAATGAACAAACACACATTTACACAATATGCACACAGCAATCACTCTCTCATTCACACCAGCATCCATTGTCATACATTCATTCACTTAACAACACAAGCATGCCAGCTTCCATTCACGTAATTTAAATGAAAAATAACATGCACATAAACAAATGTAGCTTCTGCCGCAGGTCTTTCTTCTCCAATGCTCGGGCCCCTGCTAGCATGAACAAGAACCAGGAAGCTTCCTGGTTTCTGCACATGTGTGCAGGGGCCTGAGCGTGGGTGACAAAATGCCCCACTCCAGTCTGCTCTGTCTGTATGGGTGAGGAGGTGCAGGAGCGCCCCCTTGCACACACAGACATGCAATTCCTCAGCCAGCATTTCCAATGAGCCATGAAAGTCTAGTGAAGCAAAACACCCCCATCTTTGAATGGCTCCTTGAGCTTGCACGGCTAGCGAACTGTAACTGTCAAAGGGAAATAGTGCTTCTCTTTGACAGTTAAGAGTGCTCCCTCAGCTGAAAAAAACATCTGAGGGAGTGCTTATATTTCACTGGGCTAGCTCTCCCATAATGGGTGAGAAATGGCCGAGACCAGGTGGGTTGATGCCCCCTTGCCCACTATGGACAAGCCACCCCAGAAAAATGACATGAAGAGTGCAACAGGGATTCCTTGCCCCCTTCCATCACCACCCTTGCCAGTTACAGTTTTGAAAAATGGAGTTTTTTAAAACCATCCTAAATAAAGCAAATGTTGTGATAATTTCTGCTGCTTCAATATTAAGTAAACTAAAGTATACATTCTTCAAGTATCAAAACATGGGGGTATGACCACTGATGTTAGCGAATGACTTTGATGTCCTGATCGCTATGGGGTTGTACATTTTTCCAGAAATGTACCTCTGCTTATGATCTCCTGCAAGTGACTTGAGTCATGAATCTAAAAAATAAGGAAATAACGGGTTGTAAAAAAGGGTGAGAGTAAGGAGGGGTCAGGTGTAGGAGTAGGAACAAATAGAGGTCTCTGGGTGAGGGTAAGGAGGGGTCAGGTGTAGGAGTAGGAACAAATAGGGGTCTCTGGGTGGAATCCCCTTTTTAAGAAAAAATGAAAAAGGTTGTCAAAATGGGAAGGTCAACCATTTCGCTAATTTTTCAGGCTGTGAAAAAAGGTGAAATCCTCTTTCCTGACATACATCCCCTGCAAGCATTTAAACTTCACTAATAATAATGATGCTGGATATATTGTCTTGTAGGTTCTTACCTAAAATGTCTGAAATCTGACCAGTGCCGGAAATGGAAAAACAATTACTTTGACCGATATTTGAACTGAATCAAGCTGTCTGAAGAAAAATAAAACCATGAACACTGTCAATCGGACAGCTAAAATAAGCAAACACGTGGTCACTCACCAGTGGAACATTCTAGAAATAGAAGCTTGGTAGGAAAAAATTGGATACCACAATATCAAGGCTAGGGGAGGAGCTACAGGAATCCTTCAGAGCAGAAGACTACCAAGGTTTTTCAGGAAAAGACTCAAGACCCACCTTTTCATTAAGATCTTCGAGTCCTACCTTTGCCTGGTAACCTTCCAGCCTTCTTGAGTGTTGTGCACTGCAACTTCTTTCTCTTCATGTACTGCTCCTTTGGAGGCTTTTCAATATGTATTGCACTTATGTTGCTACGTTATACAATTAATAATATGGGCCCTCACTAAGAACTTCTCCTTTCCACCTACATTTCAGCACGTAACCATCTGGTGTTCCCCAAGGGTCTGAAAGATCAGGTTTGCCTGTTTCCTCTTCCACTACTCCTCACTGTCCTTTCCTTTCCTCTTGGGGTGCTATGAAGTGATTGCATTCCAGGGACGTCATTTGGGGGTCGCCAGGGGTCGCAACTGCGACCTCTGTGGTGTCCCTTGCGACCTCTGTGGTGTCCCTTGCGACCTCTATTAAAAAAAAAAAAAAAAATTTATTTTTTTTAATTTTTTTTAAGTTATGCAAGCTCCTGGGCTGTGGCTCTTTACTTCTGGGGTGGCTGGCTTTCTTGTTGAGGCCCCTTAAAAAAAAGACTTGAGGCACTCCTGTTCTTATTTTTCTTATAACACTTTCAGCACTGACCCTAAATAAGAAAGAATAGGAATACCAAATAATGTGTCTTTCTGGAATTCTATACAGTAATTGCTGGCCTCATTAAATGTTTATTTCAGGCACACTTCATGGGGTGAGTCACTGATTTAGTCTGTTCTTAAACGCCTCACTAAGCCGTTCATCCTTCTGAGGTCGATAAATGAGTACCAACACAGGTTGGGTGATATTGGGTGTATACTTTTTCTATATAAAGCGCTTAATGATGTGTTATTATATAGCACTTACGCTTATCATTTGGTCATGGACGTCTGCTTGCATACACAGTCATTTGGTAATACGGGCCAATAAACACTGAACTTAATGATACATATGGCGATCCATTCTTGTATGAATGTACATCATATAGTGATATCATAACTATATTTTTCATAGTGTACAATGCTATGTGATGCCACTTCCTGTTTTGTCAACGGGTGAAATGTCGTGTTCCATCGCTACCCGCTATATCACTTTGGGGCGGGGTCTAATGACATCACTTCCTGTGATGTCATCAGGGGGTCAAGGGTCGGGTGATGTCACTTCCGCTACCCCTGGCATTTTGGTGAAATGACGTCCCTGTTGCATTCACAGGTAATTGATCAATTAATCTTTTATAATGCACTTCATAACAGAGACAGGTTTCTAAGCAAGGGACCAGGATTTGAACCTATGTTGCTCTACATTGTTTGCTTCCAAGACAAACATGTTGCCCCTGAGCTATCCTCCCAACCAAGGTAGCACCTAATAAATCACCAGTAAATACATCTCTCAGGAGCTTTCCTTGGTTATCAGCCATATCTCTTGGGAACATCACGCAACTCAGCACGTAGAACCACCAGACCATGAGCATTGGCTCTCAAAATAAGTGTTTAGTAAAGATTACATTAGAATGTATAAACGGTTAGATAATATGATGCCAACGTGACAACTAAAGCTATAGCCATGATGTAAATGCCCAGTGAACTATTAGGTCACACAGCAGATACAAATGAAGAAAGTTATAGAATCACAGCATTTGAATAAGAAGGGCCTCACATAGTTTTAGAAGTGTACCACAAATGTAGTGGAAATGTAATACCCTCGTTGGGGCGGGGGCAGGGTAGGCAGGAGCCTGGTGCAAGACATGCGTTAAGGGGTTGCGGCAGGGCAGGTTGACAGCCCAATGGGTGAAGGAGGAATAACAAGCATGTGATGTTTCCTACAAAGGAGTTGTTGGCCTTTGCTGATTTGTAGCTGTGGAATGTGACTGTGTACATTGAGGAGAGCAGGACGTCCAGAAGAGACTTTTAAAAGAGCTGATGGTGACAACGTACAGCTGGGTGCAGGGCCATAATGCTCTTTGAATGATGGCGGGGGCTACGTCCATCTTGTTTGGATGGTCTCTTTATAGAATGCTGCAGCCGTTAGGCATGAGGACATCTAGGATGCGGGTGGGAGTCATCCAGGTCTCAGTGATGAAGAACATCTAAGTCGTGTGCGGTGATGGGCTAAGTAATTTTGACCGCATGGATGATTGCTGACTGGATATTGGTGAGCATTGTTTTTTGTGTAGTGGTGAATGAGGGAGTAATGATGGCATCAGTGGTGATGTGGGAGAAATTACGTCCATGATCTAGCTGATGGACAGCGTGGCTGGTAAATTGTGTGAGGGTGGGGATGGGCTTTTGGGAGAGAGTGGGGAAACACTTATTTGAGAGAGCTTACCTGATGTTTGAGAAGTAGGCATTCTGGTTCTGTGTCCTCCCCGTCCGAACAGGTCACACCAGAAAATGCTTGTTTCTTTGTCTACCATTTGCTTCGGATGCCCAGGCAGGAGACACCCTGTGATTTAACAATTAAGAAAGGAAGGGGCAGGGCTAAGCAGGTTGGGGGCAGAGGTCATGTGACCTAGATCCACTTGCATCAACTGACCAACTTCAAAACAAGAGGCTAAAGGTTACTGAAGTAGAGAATAAAGAGTCAAAACAGAAAGGCATAAACAGAGTAGCAGTGATTGAAAGGTGGGTGGGGCAGAGGTCACATGGCCTACACCCACTTGCATTACCTGACCAACTGCAAAAGAAAAGAGGCTGGAAGGCTGCTTAAGTAGGGGAACAAAGAGTGGCAAACAAGAATGCGCCAACAGATTAGCAGTGATTGAAAGGTGGTAGGTCACGTCACATAGATCCACCCGCACAAATTGACCAACTGTCAGCCTTCACTAGCTGGGAGAATATGTTTTTGACCTTCCACTGTGATATGGAGCCTATGGATGGTCTTTAAAGCTTTCTCTGGCTTCACAAGCAGTCAGAGCTGTCCCAAAAATATCTTTCCATCTCTCAATGCATAAGTCTATCTTTCAATTTTTGACTTTTTCCCCATTAAGTCGAAGCTGTTAAAATCTCTGGTAGAGTTGCATATGGATAATACGAACAGCAATATATCCTAAATGGATGACTCATCAGCTACAGGCCAGGCAGAAAGCTACCACCCATCCTCTTTTGCACCTGACATGACAAGACCATATTTGTCCAGGATTATCATCACTGGTTAAGGCCAGAATTGACTTTAAATTGATATCTATTGCTCATCAGATGTTCGATAAGCATGGATCTCATTTCCTGAGAGACCATTTCCAGCAGCGCCTTCCACCATGCTCGTTGCTATGTTCCGATTCACTGCACACTCAAGTCCCTGGGAACACAAATATTAGGGTTGGGAGATCCTCCTGTTCAGACTTAGGAATTCCCATCGTCATTAGTGCAGCGGTATTGTAGATCATTCATTTGTGTGGGAACACTTAAACACGTGTCTATTGCCACAGTAAACAAACCATGCCCTGTCTCTTTCCAAACTCATCCTGGTTCTTAGCACCAAGTGGACACAACTTGCGCCGATAGCATTTTCTAAGAATCATCTGCGCCCGTCCCCCTCAAAGCAATGCCTTCGCGAAGCTTCCTTCAGCTGTTCTCTCGAATTGGGCTCTCCCTCCTACTGTGCCATAAAGGTGGTCTTGACCTCACAGTGATTTTGGTGCGCCCTCCAACAATCCACATCAGTGCTTGAGCTTCTTCAAACAATGAACTCAGTGTGAGCGACCCACGGCAGTGCCCATAGTGCAAGCTTCCTTCGAGGGGGGCCTCAATAGCGCCCTTGGCATGTGCTTCCCCCAGTGGCAAATTGTATGTGAGCTTTCTCAAGCAGTGTGCTTAGTGCAAGCTTACTCGAACAGTGTGAGCTTCTGCATGTGAGTTTCCTACTGGATTGGCCTGAGTGTGACCTTACTTCAGGAGAGCTATGAAAGGGAAGTTCCTCTAGCAGGGCCTCAAGCTTAAGCATCCTCGCGCAGGGCTCCCAGTCTGAGGTTCATACTGACCTGTCCTCAGTGCTTGCTATTCCAGCAAAGCCCTCAGCGTGAATGTCTCTTAGCAGTGCCGTCGGTGTGCGCTTCTTCCATAAGGGCCCATGTGTGAGCTTATACCATCAATGCCCCCATTGTTTGCCTTCTCTGTATCAGTCAGGGGGTTTGAAGCCATGGAGAGGAAGATCAAGGAGACAGAGTGTGGTTGATCGGGTCGTCCTGCAAGGCCCGTGTCCATTTTGGAAACCCTATGGCTGCACCTCTGAGACAAGTCAGCCCACCTCCGGCAACAGGCATTTCAATCAGAAAGCACAGAACTATGACAGGGCATGTTTGGCTCTCCACCAACCACCGTTCTTGTTTTGTAGGCAACCTGATGCAACCAGCCAACCCAGATGCAGCAAGCGGACAATGTGCCTCGACCACAGAGTTCTAATAAAGAGCTAGCGGGCTAACAGTCCACGGGGAAGTGATGCAGCCTCACAGAGTTCTCATAAAGAACTAGGGAGCCGACATTCCTTATTTTGTGGATCAAAAAGTGAGGCGGAGGCAGTTTCTCATTCATTTGACAGCCCTGGGTCCGATTCTAGTGGACAAAGAGCCATAGGCTGCAATGGAAAGTGACGTGTTTTTTTCCACCAGCATGGCGTCCAGGGCTGACACAGTCTCTGGCGGAATGTTGTCCCTCTAGTTCTTTATTTGTACTCAGTAGGCAGCCTATGGAGGCCATGTTAGTGGATAAAACACTTCACTTTCATATGCAGCCTACAGCTTCCTATCCACCAGCGTGACGCCCAGGGGCAGTCTCACTTTGTGCTGTCATTAAGTATGGAATGTTTGCCCTATAGTTCTTTATTAGAACTCTTTGGCATCGGCTCACATGCACAACGATACCACTACCAGCGAGCGAAGGCAAAGAATGCCGATCTCAGTTCATGGTCCAGAGTAAAAACGGTTATGTTAATGTCAGGGGCGTTGCTAGGGGGGGGCTAAGAGGGCTATGGCCTCTGATCTTTTGGTTGTAGCCCCGGATAGAATCTCAGGAGCTGCAGCCAAAAGACTAGCTAGCCCCCAGTCCCAACAGTTCCGACATCAGCGTAGCCCCGGGTCTTTTCCAGACCTAGCAACTCCCCTGGTGAATGTCGAACAGCTTTGCATAATGCAGCATTGTGGATGTAATTGCGCTCTCTTAATCACTTTGCAGCAATTGTCATAATCATCTCCTTTGTGCGGTGGGATGCACACAATGGTTGAACGCGGCACTGGTTTGGCCTCATACGCCAGTTGATGTGTGATGCATTCAATAGAACCCTGCAGAACAGAATGTCTGGTCACCAACCCAGAAAACCAGCAATTCCCTGAGAGGATACGAAGACCCCAACTGGGATTACGAAGAAAATCATAGAACGGTCTTTTTCCTCTCATGCCAGATGCCACTGATGCTACTGTGCGCCACAGTGCTGTTCTTTGTGTTGAGCAACACTAGCTATAACTCAACATTTAGACCGCAAGGAACGGAGTCTTACTGTCTTAACCAATTGGTCCGCCTTCTGCACAAGGAAACAAGCGTCGAACCAAATGCGAGTTCACTGAAAGGGGAGAAAACTGTATGCCATGTGTCCAATTGATTGGTGTGAGATTTAAGGGCAAGGCCCTGTAGGCCAGAATGGCCATGGGTTGCAAAGCGTTGTGGAGGATCACATCCTTTGGTCTAAAGGAGAAGCCGGGATTGGTACCCGGTTTGCCCGGACCCATAATATGGAGTTTAGCCGGTACATCGCATCTCCTCTCGTTCCATCTTTAGTTTTACACTCGTTTTCTGCACAGCTGTCTTTCAATAGCTAAATTATAGCTACATTTAAAAAAATAAAGCTGTCATACACAGCAAGAAAATCATGTTTTAAACGAACTTGCCAATGTATAGGAAATGTTTATATGATTGTAAATTATAATTGGTTATTTATGACGCGCTATATCCGGAGGTTTCTAAGCGTGGATCCACTTCGTCTTGCTTCCACGGCGAGTACGTTGCCCCTGAGCTATCCTCCCAAGGGGCAAGAACAAAAGGAATGATTATCTGCAAAGGGATTACGCAAAACTATATAGCTTCAAAATGAACCTGTATTCTACATCTTGTATCTTCAAAGGTAGGGAAGGGGAAACGCCATTCCATGCACAAATCAAGAAGCACCACTTCTGTGGCAAGAATAACCATTCGAGAAGTTGATGAACTTGGTCAAGTAAACCATGCTTCCACTTTCGATTGGACGCAATTAAGTCAGGCTATGGGGTTGTCGCAGAGTGCAGCGTTCACCTACTTCAAGCATCTTGGCGCTAGGATCAGAACCCCCTTCAGACAAGAAAGAGTCAGTGATGTGAGGGAAGAGAAGAGTTTTAATCTCTTTTCTGAAGCATCCATGCGATCCCAGAGACCCATTGTCAGGGGGCAATATGTTCTAATGGTAGGCCCTGAGATATGTATGTTATGGTATGTTATGTTGTTTCATTTATAACACACACCAAGGGCCCGGAGGCATACGGGCGCACAATCAACAGCACAGGAAGCTACAAAAACAGATACCTGGAAGATACAAGGGATACAAATACCCATCGGAATACCAGGTGAATAGCCGGGAGCAGGGCCCTATTACAGCAGGCGCCTGCCAGAGCATTAGTTCAGAAGGATATGGGGGATAATATGTCCAACCTGCCGCAAAGAGCAAAGCTAACCGCCAAGTGTAGAAATGAAAACTCTCTGCAATAAACCAGGGCATTCGGCCCTCAGGGTGATGGGAAGCCGATGCGGCGAGTGTAAAGCCGGCCTAGAAGAGTAGAAGCCCAGATGTTAAGTAGGATTTTTGCAGCCAATGACTGCACTGCTTGCAGTTAGAAATTAACAAACGTTAGAAGGCCCAAGTGGACTCCATTTGCTTGATTCAGCCTCCATTTAACCAGACCGGAAGTGGCTGAGTCCCCTGGAGGCCTGTCCAGGTGTTTAAGCATGTGTCTAGGGGTACTCAGATAAAAAAAAGTCTTGCACCGATTTGTTGATTTGTGCATTGAAGGAGATTCTTTTCTTCTCCAGAATGATGACTACATTCTTAACCTCCTCCGTCAACCTGGGGGTCGGGCGGGGGCACCTGTTGTCTGATATCCTGGAGGGCTCATTAGGGCTGAATGGGATAGCTTCGGCCTTACCGGTGTTCAGTTGCAGGCGATTTGCCATCATCCATAGCAATATTATGTAGAGGCGTCTTGACTGTTTCAGGGGAGCTCTTGTTGGTTCCTTGCAGCATATTATCACCTGCGAGATTTAAAAAAGTCCACATGAGCAAATGATGGGGCCCAGAAGCAGAAGTTACACATTCAACAGGAGGGGCGAAAGTGCCAACCATTGCAGGGCCCAACAGCGAAGAGGCTGGGAATTAGATGCGTGAGGGGGGACTGGCAAAGGATTGGCTGAACCGGGATCGGAAAGTTTGACAACAGAAGAGTGCGGAGTCCTGGATGCCCCCCCCCCCCAATTCAAGTCTAGTGTGGAGAGTAGCGTGATAAAGGGTCCAGGTCTGCAAACAGCAGTGCCACTGGTTCTATGTCCCTTTGCCGACACCTGTTTTTTTGAAGTAGTTTTCTACGAAGAAATTACTGCGAAAAACTCCTCGAATTTCTTTTTTTATTTTGGGGGTCCCCCTTCCACCCTCGTTTCCCAATACTATTAACTCTAAGCCAACACCCTCCCCGCCCCTTTTAACCCCTTAACCCCTATATATTTTGATGAGTTATTTTGAAGTAAATTTTTCATAGAAAATTACTTCAAAAAAACTGATGTCGA
Organism: Ambystoma mexicanum; assembly: GCF_040938575.1. Taxonomy (NCBI): domain Eukaryota; kingdom Metazoa; phylum Chordata; class Amphibia; order Caudata; family Ambystomatidae; genus Ambystoma; species Ambystoma mexicanum. The sequence continues at coordinate 1,179,980,819 of NC_090927.1, forward strand.
TGAAACAACACGATACCACCACCCTCCTGTACCTACTTCCTGCCTGATCGCTTCAAGCACAACCATCACTACTAGTTCGGTGCCCTGGTGGGCAGGTCTAAGGCCTGCTTGGGCTGGCTTCAGAATGTGATGCATTTTAACGAATTTCTGCAGTGGCAACTGGACTGCTTGCTTGCAAAGATTCGCCAACCATAGAGCGACGCCCAGTCATTTCCCCTAGATCAAGGTTTGGCTTTAACAGTAGCAAGTAACATTGCCATGTTTAAATGAACAATGAATTGCACTCCCCTGGAATGAGGAGTTGATTGCAGAGAAAAAAACATTGTCTTTACAAGTGATTGCCGGATTTAAAAAAAAATATGTATCTTTGAAAGGCAAGGGTTAAGGGTTATCCTCAACACTTGCTTGAAGTGAGCAGGCTACAGAAGGTTTCTATGGAACGTGGGGCGAGGTCTCTATGGAAAGTGGGGCAACAGCCATAAAAAAGTGTATGTGAACTGGTGATAGGTGGCATTCGTACCTGATCTAACTAGGAAGTATATTAGGGTGAGAAGCAGCGTTGGGAGCCTTGAATCTTTGACTATTTTAAAAGCTCTGTTCGTGCACTGGGTGCCTTACTGATGCATTCTAAATAATGGCTACGCTTATCATTCTGAATTGCCTTTTTATGTGCTCTTAGTTAATGCTTTTTGGTTGTTTTGCCTCAGAAGTGGAAGGTGTTGCCAGTCTTTTAACAGCATCCTTTGTGTTCTCTCTGAGAGTTTAAGATCTGATGCGTACCAATGAGCGTGTATTTTATTATAAGTCTGAACTACGTGTGACAATTCAACTTCCGGGGGCACCAGTGGTCCAGGGATAAATATCGGTTTTTTAAACCATCAATCAACCCACACCTCTAGTACACCAGAAGCGATCCAAAAATATTGGAATACAAGTAAAATATAAGACCTCCTTGTCCAATTTTTGGTAACGTGGACGGAACGGCAGGCTTATCTCTGCAAGGTCGTGCATCGTTGGTTAGTTGCAATACAGCGAAAATACAATTATTACCCAATGATAACATGGACTGTCCAGTCAAGGTTGTATACAAATATCTACTTGATTATTACTACAACAGACAGTTGTAGCACACTACAATTACAACCCACACTGTAAAGGAACACAGAGCACAGACAGTTTCACGAAGGAAAGGGATGTACTCTGGATACTGACAGAAAGTTGGTTGGTAAAGTAATCAGTCTTACAGTTCAAGGTTATTTGGTTACAACACCAGAGTGGCAAAGGGTCGTAACTGTCTCTAGGGGCCTTCGGAGAAGGACCCAGGGGTCAGAACCACAATGTACCTGGTGCTGAAGAAGTTGTTGGTGCTCAACAGAAATGAGGCAGTTCCAGGGCACTTTGCAGCCCGTCAGACAGAATAAGGGGTGGGAGACAGCTGCGGGTACCAGGCGGCAGCCAGTTCAGCAAGCAAGGCTGGATGGACGTCTGCAGGCTGTCTGACGTGGCGGCTCTGGGCCAAGAATGATTGTCTCTGTGCTGGTTTGTGCATCTGGAATGCTGGTCGAGGCATCTTGAACGGCTCTGGTGACTGCAGCATGACAACAGTCAGCGGTGCAGCCGGATGCGGTTCGTGGATTCGACTTGTGAAAACAAGGAAATAATATGAGGCAGGGTAACCAAAAAGGAAACACACCAAACACAGGTTACAAAGGAACATACAAAGTACTTTATTTTATACTGAATCCAGTTACAAAAGAACAGAACAAAATTCAGATAGCTATCGACCCTCAGTACAACACAGCGAACTCCGGCGTGGTTCGGTGTGCTCAGTGAGTGCAAATATTCATTGAAACAGTCAGGCTTTTATACATTTCTCCAGCCTGTTGTCCAGCCTTTCTTCAGGTTAACCATTCCATAAATAAGTTACTGCTCTAGGGTCCCTTGCCAGGTCAAATCTAGTTCATCTTAGGTTTATACATTAACAAGAAGAAATGGTAATAATGTATGCTCTAGGCCTAACATTACAATGCGGGTCTTAATTTATACAATGTAGTTAAGCAGGTGTTCTCATTCAATTATAGATCAGTTTCGGTGATACAGGTAATCCATTGCACACAGGTCAGCAGAAGGACAAGGTCTCAGCTCATGACCCTAACAAGTGGCCTGCAGGCAAGTTATAAATTAGCTGTACAGAGGTCATGACAATCGAGTTCTGTTCTGAATAACATAGGCTACCATTTTAGCTCACATGGTGACTTTATGGAGCAAGAAAACCTAAAATGGCGGCTTGACCCAAAATGACAGTTTACATGGTTTCTAAGGTCAGGACCTTGCAATGCGAGTTTATTCACATGTAGTTTATAAGCAGCTTGTTAGCAGCTTGGTGTAGGCCAATATACATATATTCATAGCAATAGGAGGCACAATATAATTTCTAGTTTGACAAACCCTCCTTTTGGCCTATGCCAAGTGCTAAACTACTTCTGATCTCCCTGCAAATAACTCCATGTGTCATCGTCCATACACCCTGAATAGCTGTCAGAAATATCTATCGCCATTAGATCTTTTACTAAGATCTCTTTCAGTACATACTCCTTAGAGGTTTTATCCGGGGCATACACTTTATGTCCTATTGTACCTATCGCCTGAGCGCAACATCCCCCTAGCATTGAACATATACTAGACATTGGATACAACAACAAAGAAATAGCAGAATTCCCAAAATAATCAGCAAGACTGAAAGCACTTTCCAACCCCAATGACCGCAAGAAGTCCCAGAACCAAGCGCTAAAATCCCAATTACCCTCGGGAACATGCACTTCTGAACTAAGAATGTGCAGATTCTGTATTGCCTTAAAAATAGTTGGGGTGGAATCCGGTACGAAAACACAGCAAGCGGACCCCACTAGTTTACATAGTCCACCACGTTCAGCCAGAATGACATTTAATGCCATCCGGTTCTGAAGCGCTACCAATCTGATCGCTTTCTGCTCTAAAGTCGGTTGATGGTTCTCTCCAGTACTCTCGCTAGTTTCCTGATATCCTCGGAATTCGCTATCTGCCCAAAGAATGGAAGGAATGATTTTGCTACATCTCCTAAAACCTGTGCTGGAGTGTCGCCATTCCCGTCCCGCCGTGGACGAGCCTTCGAAACCTCTACAGTACTTGCTATAAACACCGCAGGTAACAGGATTCCTAGATAACAAGTTCCCTGCCAATCCCTGGGCAACCACGGAAATGCTACATTACCGCAGACAAAATAGATAGGTTCGCCTACATACAAAGGTCTGTCTTCCCCAGTCAAATTTGCAACGTTGGCACAACCTTTAAAATCTCCCATTGACCGGGTGCCATTTCTCTGTATGCAGAAAGAAAATGAATCGGGGCTATGGTTAACAGTATAAGAAGGAGGCACGGCATCCTTATTGCCTATCGGAGCCATTTTAAAGGAAATCAAAGATTGGAAAGGACGAGACAGTCTATCAGAAGGCCTAATAGAAGCAATATTGAGCTTACTCCTATTTGCGAAAAGCGAGCATCCCAGGGGAGTCAGAACACGTTTCTCAAAACTATTCAAATTAGTGCCATCAAAGTTCCCCGAGATGCTATCGTTCCATCGGCCAAAGAACAGTGCTCTAAGTGAAGCATAACAAGCAGTTGTCAAAGGTAAAGGGTGAATATACCAACCTAGCCCCTTATCCCCATGTTGCGGTAAATGCGAGCAGATCCAACAATTGGTTCTGTTAAAGATTGCATGGGTAGCATTCATAATTAGAAGTAGAGTGTTATTTTGATAATTCCGTCTATGCAAAAGATCTGTAGGTGACAAGGTATGTAGTTGCACAGAAGGAGTGGGAACAACAGTTATATTTTCAACAGGTAGGAAATCATTCAAAGGGTACATTCTCTCCAAATACCAAAACCCACAACCAACAGTTAGTAAAAGTCCCGTGATTATCACCAGTAGACAACAAAACGTTTTCGGGGCCCCCATACATATCTGCTCATTGTCTCTCCTAGTCACATTTTTGTCCAAAAGTTCAGTACAAACGGTAGCGGATGCGGGCATTGTCGTCTTCAATCGAGAAACACCAATTGTTCGTTTGCTGGCGACTCCGGTCGTGCGTCTTCTTAATGTCTTTTCCCAAAACCCTTAGCCAGCAGAACCCTTTATGCAATTGGGCCAAAAAAAAGGCAAGCCCTCAAATTCTTTCAATTGTACAGCAAGAGCCGTATTGCAAACCTATCTCCTTGGGCGGAGATTATACTTCACAGTTTCCGGTGCAAAAGAATCAGCAGACAGGATGTCGTCACTTCCCACAGGAGGTGGCGAGTGAACGGAAGTTGGATCAGAAGATGGATGATCCACAAACGATGCAGTGGGAGAGCAAGGAGGCAAGATGGCCGTTTTGTCGGGCCTTACAACTTCCGGAACGGCCTCCGATACTCTCTCTCCACCGTCTGCCGTTTCGGGTACCTTGGTTTCAATGACAGAAAGGGGTTCTGCGTCTTCTGTATCGTATGGCACTGGGTGTGGGATCCGTTTGGTGTGGCTGCCGTGGATCCAGTGGCGACGTCCTCCTACCCGCACCGCAGTCTGAGTGACCAGGAGCACCTGGTAGGGGCCCCTCCAACGTGGTGCAAGGCAAGACGCTCTATCAAAGGATTTAACGAGGATCCAATCCCCTGGTCGTAGACTGTGACCGGGGCCCTCGTACCTCACCGGCAATGCCTCTCGCACCTGGTGATAAATTGAAAACAGGTTTTTAGTCAATTGGTTACAATAGTCGGAGAGAAGTACATTTTCTACATCGCGCAATGCGCAGCTTTTAGGCAAACCCCAAATATTAGCAGGTCTCCCCATTACCACCTCAAAGGGAGAGAGCCCAGTCTTAGTTTGAGGGGTTGTCCGCATTGAAAGTAACACGATCGGTAAGGCGTCCGGCCATTTTAGTTTGGTGCCGGCACACGTCTTAGCGAGCTTGTTTTTTATGATACCAATGTGTCTTTCCACTAATCCGGCGCTCTGAGCATGTCTGGCCGAATGGAATCGTTTGTCAAATTGCAATGCCGTACATATCTGTAGAATTACAGCAGCGATAAAATGCGGACCATTATCCGACCAGATAACTCTCGGCAAACCGAACCGTGGGAAGGATTCCTTTAACATGGTCTTTGCAGTGGTCATGGCTGTAGCGTCTTTAACAGGGAAAGCCTCGACCCACTTACTAAAGGCGCAAATGACCACAAGGACATATTTTAGATTGTTACATCGCTCCATTTCAATAAAGTCAAAGTGAATCACTTCAAACGGGACAGAAGGAGGCCCAAAGCTACCTCTTGGAGTTGCTGTCCCCTTTCCCACATTGTGTTGTAGGCAAATCATGCAATTTTGGACATAATGCTGGGCAATTTTTGAAATCTTATCATTTACCCAGACTTTCTCTAACATTCTCGTGATCTGTTGAGCACACACATGTGTGCGACCGTGTGCCATGGTAACCATCATTACTATATAGGCATTAGGAAGCAACCATTTCCCTTCAACCATGTCCACCCAACACCCATCATCATTGAGTTTCCCCAAGCCCTCAGCCCACCTCTTGGATTCTTCTAATGTGGTATCGGCTTGGACATCCCGTACAGACCCAACACCCTCATCCATTGCATAGGCATCTACAATCTCCCTTGAAACATACATCTCCGTGAAGAGATCAGAGGCAATTTGTCTAGCTATTTGATCAGCGAAAGCATTCCCTTTCCCTACATCATCTATAATCTTGCAATGTGCTGCGTACTTAATGATTGCTAACTGACTAGGGAGCGCAAGCGCTGAAAGCAATTGTACTATCAGGTAGCCATGTTGGATCTTGGTGCCATGCAAAGTTAAAAACCCTCTCTCTGACCAAAGTCTCCCAAAGTTGTGAGCCACCCAAAGGCATACTGGCTATCAGTATATATGTTTACTGTTAGCCCTTCGGAAAGCTCACAAGCTCGATTCAATGCTATAATCTCTGCGGCCTGCGCAGAGTTATGCGTAATTCTCTTGGTCTCCACAACCGTACTCAATGTAGTGACTGCATAAGCAGCTGTGGATGTACCATCCAGTAGTTTGAAGCAGGAGCCATCACAAAACAGCTCCCCTTGTGGGTTATCCAAAGGAGTGTCCCTCAAATCAACTCTGCCTTTTGTATCTTGTTCAGTAGTATACAGGCAGTCATGTGACTCTTTGTCACCGCAAACAGTATTTTGCGGGAAAGGTAGGAGTTCAGCCGGATTAAGAACGCAGCACCCCCTAATTTGAATGTGGGGAGCAAACAAGATTAATTCATATCTTGTCAGTCGTGCGGAAGTGAGGTGTTGCGTTTGGGTTTTGTTCAATAGAATATCTACAGAGTGAGGCACCATCAGGGTTAAATCATGGCCTAGGACCATTCCCTCACTCTGTTTTACAGACGCAGCAGCGACAGCGCGCAAACATCTTGGTAAAGCGCATGCAACAGGATCAAGGGCGGAAGAGTAGTAACCGCATGGCCTATTCTTCCCTCCATGTTCCTGCGTTAATACAGCCAAAGCACATCCATCACATTCATGCACAAACAACACAAAGGCCTTCTCATAGTTCGGTGTGCCCAAAACTGGCGCCGAACATAATGCAGTCTTGAGCAACTCGAATGAATGTTGATGCTCTGTATTCCATGGCAATGGCGAAGAAATACCCTTCTTCGTCAAGGCCAACATCGGTTTTATCACTAGTGAGAAGTTTGGGATCCATAACCTACAGTAAGAAGCCATACCTATCAAGGCTCTAACTTCCTTTTGTGTATTTGGGACAGACATGCCAGAAATGTGTTTTATTCTTTCAGGTGTCAATCTTCTTCCCTCCTTTGACAGGAGATAGCCTAAATAGGCGACCTCCTGGCAACAATATTGAAACTTTTTGAGCGAAGCTTTGTGACCATGCTTAGCTAGATGGATGAGCAACAACACAGTGCCCTCTTTACAAGAGCTCTCAGAGTCAGCGGCTAAAAGCAAATCATCAACATATTGAAGCAACGTACAAGTAGGGGGCAATCCAAGGGTATCAAGCTGCTCTTTCAAAGCCCTACTATAAATACTAGGACTCTCAGTATAACGTTGAGGTGCACGAGTAAATGTGAATGAGCGTCCCCTAAGGTGAACGCAAACAAGTATCTACTATCCTCATGTATAGGAATACTGAAGAAAGCATTCTTTAGGTCCACAACACTGAAGTGAGTAGCCGTAGCTGGAATCATGGTTAATATTGTCGTCACATCAGGCACAGTTGGAAATTGCGGAGCGACGACTTTATTAATGGCACGTAAATCAATTATAAAACGAAATGGAATTGCATTTTCACCTTTTTTGTACACGGGTAAAATCGGATTATTGCACAAACTTCCTGCAATCTCCTAAATCACCCCACGATGCACAAAATCGGAAACAATGCTCTTCAAAGCTCGCTCGCCTTCAACTGAGATCTTATACTGTGGAATACGGGGCAGCTTAATTCCATGTTTCAAAACTATTTTAACAGGCTCAATCTGCAAAACACCGACATCATTGTTATCAACTGCCCACAAACACTCTGGTACATTACTGAATTCTGGCGGCAAAGGTCTAGTCAAGAATTGCGAAACAGAACATTGCTGTGGTGAAATCGTCAAACGCACTCCATCAGAAGAACAATGAATTACCGCATTTAATTCCTTCAACAGATTCAACCCCAGCAAATTCTCTCCACAATTCGAAGTCAAGAGAAATGGACAGTGGTCCGTAAAGGGACCCAAAGAAATAGGTACCGGTGAAGAAACCGGACAAACAACTGGTGTGCCAGAAAACCCTACAGAAACATTGGTTTGCCCTGACAGTGGAATGTTTGGAACCCGAGAATGATCAATGGAGCACTTCTGTGCTCCAGTGTCTATCAAAAATTGATGTTTCCTATTTCCCACTACCATTTCAACGTAGGGACCTTTCTGATTAACGGGAATAGGTGTAGGTTCCAAACCCTGCTTCGGGCAATCCTAACAAAACAAAATATCATCAAAAGGAAGCTCTTCAGATAGATATGCAGCAGAAGGATGATCAAATATGTTTCTAGTATCCACACTCGAAGTCTGATTATCCTGTGAAAAAGGTTGTTGGGGATCCAGCGATAACTGGCCTCTACCAGGGCCCCCTATACCTGGGCGACCTCTGGATCGTCTACCCATATTTCCAAATGTGTTATTCGACCTCTGTCGAAGGACGGGGCATTGTGCACCCCAATGACCCTCCTGGCGACAATAGGCACACTGGTTAATATTCACAGGACCCAAGGGCACATTCCCTTGTGGAACATACTGACCTCTAATCTGTGAACTACCCCCTCTGGGGCCTCTAACAATTTGCTGTAACAATACTTTAGTCTTCAAATCACCTTTTCTCTTCTCGACTCTATCTTTTTCATTATTGACACTGTTCTCGTAGTACTGAGCCATGTGCAGTACTTCTGATTGGGATTTCGCCTGCCAAGCGCTCTCAGAAGACATAATTTGTGACTGGATGTCAGGCAGCAATCCACGTACAAATTTGTCCACAAATAATCTTTTCCCAGACTCTGTGCCTAAGTCTTGTCCACTGAAATCCGAGAATACCTGTTCGAACCGATTAAAGAACTCAGTAGCACCCTCAGATTTTCCTTGGACACAGGCCGTAAGCTTGTCCCAAATAATTCTCTTTTCGGGGATTATAGTTTTCAGTTTTGCAATGATTCTGTCAGGCAAAGTTAGTATCACCTGAGGTGGTCTCTCACCAGCTGGCCTTTCCCCATCAAGCCTAACTATGTTAGCCCATGTATCTCCCAACCCTGGTACATCGTCTATAGTTCTAACTTGTTTCCACAAATCTACAGGTAGGAGTACAGGGAATAGCAAATCAATGTCGCCTAGGGTAAACACTGAGGACTGCAAAACGGACTGTATCTCTTTATAGAACCCTGTCGGATTTTTCCTAATGTCAGGAATAGTTTGTCTAATAGTATTCACTTCCTGTCGTGAAAACGGGACGTGAACAAACTGCGATACATAATGTGCAGGAATGTCCACAGCAAGTGTACCTGCTGCAGCATTAGCAGGAATCTCAACCTTTGGGACAAATGTCGTAGGAACCTCTCTCATAGGCAACTGAGAAGTAGGCAACTCCGAACGCTTACTAAGCAACAGAGCTAAGTTGAGCGCTAAAGCAGTTGAAGAAGTGTCAAGTGAAAAAGCTCTCTTATAAATGCTCAATAACTCTGTGGGACAACTAACCTTTCTCTTTAAACATTCATCCTGCTGGTACTCTACCATTACCTGTATCACTTTCCTCTGCATTTCTAGCGTATATTGACTGTATGTGTCATATACCTCAACTGGAGTTATCGATATGTCTGAAATCCATCTAATCGCATCTTTTGTACAAATTCACGCCTTCTCAGATGTCGATTTACGACACGGAAGAAATCGTTTCTGTACATACATACTTTCTTCTTCATCATCCTCATTCCGTAACCTTTCCAACTCCTTTCTATACTCAAATATCCTCTCAACACGCTCATGTACCTTCTCCACAGTGTCTCTTGAAAACGCTAAAGTATTCAGGTCCCTCAACCCTTGTGGAAGGTCTGCATTATTTAATTTACCCCACATTACACATAAATGAATCCCTAAACCTTCAATGAAAACATTTTTCTCAGGAAAATGATCCATATTAGAAAGTGTGGCAAGAACATTAGCTCGATCATCTCTCTCCATACAATGCTTAGCCCATGCAAACAAATCCTGTTTCTTTTCTGTAGGAACAGTATTACGAGTAACAATCCTTGACCCCACACCCTGATCAACTACAAGCGGTACAGAACTACTTGGGAGTGAGGGTGCAGGCAAATTCAATGGAGGTACTATTACTGGTGCAATGGGAAGAGGCAGAGGAGCAGGTGGAGGAACAACAACCGGAGGAATAGGAACAACAGGTTGAGCAGGAAGAGCAGGAATAACAGCAGGAAGAGGTACAGCAGGAGGAAGAGGAACATACGGAGGTGGTGCAGAGGCACCAGGCCTTCGTTCATTTAACAATTTGTCGATAAACTCATCAGAAACATGAAGATCTTTAGAAGGATAGATTTTCTGAATACCGAGTGAGAAAGCCCTGTCCATATTCCTAACCGACTCAGACTGTTTGTCCTGATCATATAACAACGCCTTTTCAGCATTTGTTTTATGACGGCGCACATGTTTTTCCCTACTTTTAAGCTGCTGCAACGCTTCTCTTTTCCAATTTTACAAAACATCAAATGCTGCAGGTCTGGCCTTCTTTTTTAACAAGACTGACTCTAAATATTCAATACGAGGGATCTCAAAACTACCATTGACTGGCCACTGAAGTTTGGAGGCATGTCTGGTTTGTCTGTGCCAAATTTTATTAAATACTACACTTCCAATGCCATGCTTACAGTACATAGTACATGCCAGTGACCCCTCCTGTGGTGCCGGACGGCTAAATTCCAAAGATTGTCTATCGCTGCGGAATAATGCCCTAAAGCAGCTAGACAATTTCCCAGGCATTTCTCAAATACTCGGTGTTGCCTGGTCAATAATTGTGTCTGCAGATACAATGCGCCAAATTCAAATTGTCAGGGTTGAATTAAGAGTCGGGTAACGACTCACCTGACCAAACCTAAGGAGGACCGATCGGTTTACAAAGGACTTACCTAACGAATTTTACCTTGTGTATGGTGATTTCGGCAAATCTGCCCGCCTCAAAAAATTGACCCTCGTTAAGATGCCGTCTCAGACCACACGGCTATCGTCCAGGGAACGGATCGTGCAGCGCTGTTGAGGTGTCGTGTCTCGTTCAGTCGGGCCCGTTATGTCACACCGTCCGATCCCGGTCCGATAGCGTGCGTCAACCTTCAATAATCCGGCATCAATCTTGAGGGTCCCTATTCCGGGCGCCAACTGTGAAAACAAGGAAATAATATGAGGCAGGGTAACCAAAAAGGAAACACACCAAACACAGGTTACAAAGGAACATACAAAGTACTTTATTTTATACTGAATCCAGTTACAAAAGAACAGAACAAAATTCAGATAGCTATCGACCCTCAGTACAACACAGCGAACTCCGGCGTGGTTCGGTGTGCTCAGTGAGTGCAAATATTCATTGAAACAGTCAGGCATTTATACATTTCTCCAGCCTGTTGTCCAGCCTTTCTTCAGGTTAACCATTCCATAAATAAGTTACTGCTCTAGGGTCCCTTGCCAGGTCAAATCTAGTTCATCTTAGGTTTATACATTAACAAGAAGAAATGGTAATAATGTATGCTCTAGGCCTAACATTACAATGCGGGACTTAATTTATACAATGTAGTTAAGCAGGTGTTCTCATTCAATTATAGATCAGTTTCGGTGATACAGGTAATCCATTGCACACAGGTCAGCAGAAGGACAAGGTCTCAGCTCATGACCCTAACAAGTGGCCTGCAGGCAAGTTATACATTAGCTGTACAGAGGTCATGACAATCGAGTTCTGTTCTGAATAACATAGGCTACCATTTTAGCTCACATGGTGACTTTATAGAGCAAGAAAATCTAAAATGGCGGCTTGACCCAAAATGACAGTTTACATGGTTTCTAAGGTCAGGACCTTGCAATGCGAGTTTATTCACATGTAGTTTATAAGCAGCTTGTTAGCAGCTTGGCGTAGGCCAATATACATATAGTCATAGCTATAGGAGGCACGATATAATTTCTAGTTTGACAGACTGTCTCGAAATTGTCCTTAAAAAGATGGACGCTGGATGATGCTTGTGTGGCATTCCTCTTAGCTTCTTCGCAGGGCTCATGTCCTTTCAAGGAGGACGGCCCAAAGCTCAAGAGGTTGTTAGCAGGCAACGCCTGGTCTTTTGTCCAGAGAATTTCTGGCATGTCCCACCTAGGAAGCTTGCTGTCAGAACCTAGCAGGGCACGCTGTGTGCTGGCTGGCTACCGGTTCTGGAGCTGCTGGACGGGTCCTCTGAGTCCGGTATCTCCGTCTGTTCCCTGGGAGATGTTTGGGGGAAGGATCTTGCTTCCCTCTTGGAACTCCTGGCCTTCCTTCACTGGCGGAAGATGTAAGGTAGACAGTACCTTCAGCTCAGGTCCAAATGAGACCTTCTTCTTACTCCTTACAAAGTCTTTAGATGATATGATCAGTGAGGGGCTCAGCACTCTTTTAAAGCCAAATGGGCCCCAGTGATTGGTGTAGGCTAGGCCTACCTTAATGAACCAATCCTTGGCGCCCACCAACAATCTTCAGTGAGGCTTCAGGTCAGAATCAGAGCACTTGGCAAAAGACAGGGGAAGGATGACAACATATACTTCTAAATCCCACTTATCTTCCTGTCTTCTGTACATCAAAGTGTCTCTCTAATTAAATGAACCCAATGCAGCTCTTGATCACAACATGAGCCTCCTTTGGAGTAGGGGTTTGCAGACAGACCTTCGTCTCCTACAATTCACATACTTCCCTGCTCTGAAAGGAGTGATTCCACAGAGGACATTCACTGCCCTCTCACACCAAGGAGAGGTGTTAGTACCAAGTTGACACATTGCACTACAAAGAGGTGTTGGTCTCTGGTGTCCATTATCACTTCTTGCAGCCAGGCCTTGCCTAAGGCTTGCTAATGAAAAATGTTCAGTATTTACCGCCACCAGCAAAGTGTAGCAATGGAGATGCAAATCCATGGGGCCTTGAAATGCTGATCAGGCTTCCCATGACCAGAGTCTTTTGATGTACCCACTCCTGTCAGGTGTGAGTTACACATGACAGGGGAGGGCAGCACTGGTAAGCTGTGTCCTCCCAGAGTACATGCCTATTTTTCTGCTGTGCAGTGAGCGTGGAAAATATGTGTGGGAATAGCCCCACATATTTTCCGGAGGTTGATCACCCATCATGCATTCCTTTTAAAGAAACAAAAATAAAAAAGCCCAGGCGAGCGTACTCTCCCTGTGCGGATGGTCAAATTCCTCACACTACGTCAAATGAAATCAATTCTAGCAGGATCTGCAAGACATCTTGACAGCATTTCCAAGGTATGTTTCCTCATATCACCTTGAGGACAAATGGCACTGATTTGGTCCCCATTTTGTATTTAAGAAACATGGGGTCTCGTGAGTGTGGCAGAGTTGATGATTTACCTCCAGCAAAATGCTGGCGGTAAATCCTCCACTTTTACGTTGAAAAATCAGCAGACTCCAAAAATTGGTGATTTACTCCAGCTACCACCACTTGTTATCCTGGGTTAAATCCGCAGGACAAAGTGGCGGTAACAGGATTTCCGTTTGGTGCAGGTTTGGCGGTAATTCCACCAAACTACTGCCGAACGTGGAATGCGAGCAATGGTGTCTGATTCATTTGACCTACACATTTCTTTAACAATGTGCATAGGGTTCCTTTGAAAGGTTTTCGCGAGGTTAGGAAAACTAAAGTGCAGAACTGGATGATGAAACAGTCATAAGGATAAGATGTGTCTGCTTTTATTGTCAGCTCATTGATGAATAACATATTCAATGTGCTTTCTCCTTAGTGTGGGAATTCATCAACTACCTTATTGAGGTTCACGGCCTGAAGGTCTCCTTGGAGCTGTCGCTGAAATGGATTAGAATGCTCTTCTAGCCAGATGCTGACGTCATCCAGCATTATATAGTAATTACAGTCTACAATTAAAATAAGTTCAACAGTGCAGCTAAAAATGTGGAATGGGGGCCAGAAGTGCAGTCAAATAGCAGGAAAACATTGGAGTTGGCTTGGATAGGGGAGACACGAGATATATATATATATATAGGTAAGATAGCTCCGTGGGTTGAGCGCTCGCTGCTGCAATCTGAGTGTGATCGGCAGGTCACAGGTTCAAATCCTGGCTTTCATCCTTCCGAGGTCGATAAATGAGTACCAATTTCGGTTGGGTGATATTGTATCTAAATATGTTCTCTGTAAAGTGCTTTGGATTAAGGCGCTATATAAATGACACATCATTATCATATTTAATAGGATGTTGTCTTTAGAAGAAAGAATTATGTAGCGGAAACTGTCCTCGTATATAATAGCTACTCCACCATCCAATTTGCCAACACGTTTTAGGGTTACAATTTTTATATTTTTATTTTTGGGGCTAGCATCTCACTGACCATTTGGGTTCCATCCAGAGTCAGCCCGGTCTCCGTGATAAACACTAACCGTGGTGCGAGGGAGTCCGTTAAAACATAGAGGTCCTCTTTCTGTTTTACTGATGGGCGTGCTTTCACAGGAATGGCCCTGCCCATAACAGGTTTCGGTTTATTCTTAACGATTGGCGCTGATAAAGGACAAATGGGTGTGGCTAAAAAACCATCATCATTCCAGAGTTCTAGTTTATTCATCTCCCGACCTATAGCGGAATGACTACTATAGTATTTGTCATTGACATTATAAGTACCGCTGACAAGTCAAATACCCTTTTCTGCAATAAGAAACCCTGAATCCATGCAAGCCATCTCCCACACATTTATTTCTTTTTTTGCCATTATGTTTAAAAGTAAATTAAGTGCACTTCTCCGCTCGCTCCATGGTGTGGCGCTACCCTCAACCACACTGCCCATGCACAAGGTGTTAGCCATACTCAACATATTTTAGTTCCTACTTTCCTGCACCGTGCGCCCTTGATGCCATCCCTAAGATGGTACCAGGTGCATAGCGACATGCTGTGATATGCTTAAGCTTAGATTGCTGTGTACATGCTTCATAACCACATCATTGGTACTGTAGAGGTTTGAACACAGTTAAACAAAGTATCATTTTACATGTTAATCAGGCAACCAAAGCAGCAGGCGGTGGGGATAAAGGTAGACATGAAACACTTGTCCCCGTTTGAAATGCAAATGCAAGTGACACAGTGGGGTGGGGGGGAGAGTACAGATGAGCATCAGCTGTCCTCACATTAGGGAGAGTCTGTACATGCACAAGTTGAGCGAATTGTGAAATGGAGTCACCGTCAGCTGAAGAAGCTCGTACAAAAAAAGCACTTGGTGAATGCTGGCTCAATTGACCATTCTGAAATATAATTTTTAGCGCATACAGTTATTTGACCAGACTTACACCTAAAACTAAAGCAATTAAAGAGATAATTAAAGAAGAGCATTGGGGAAGATAATCTTGATCTTGGAGAAAAAAAGAATTGAAAAAATATCCCTGTATTTGTTAAATGGCTGGAAAAAAAAAGAAAGCAATTTTTAACATAGAAATGTTGGCATCTTGGTTCCACTTGGGTCAGTATTCACGCCGTTTGTGCAGCACTATCTGGACGCACCAGAGCTTGAGAGCGATGGGTACATGTTTATTGTTGGTGTAATATTGATTACTCTTTTCTATTGCACTTGCCAAAGTAGTGGATGTGCACACTGGAGTGACAGCCGTAAACTCTTTAGTGCACCAGGCATACAGATTGGCTGATTTGCACCAGAATGAATATACATGAGAAGGAACATTGTCAGGGAGAGCTGAGTGAAGTCAACAAATAAATAAAGGCATGCTTGTAAACATCATTGGTGGGCAGGATCGAACCGACCGCTCCCTGGGTAACAACGTCAGTGTGCTAACCTCTGGTCCAGCACAGCTTTGGCAATGCTTTGTTCATGTCCACTTCTGTGCCTATATCTCCCTCAAGTTTACTGTCATCATTGCCACCAGACCCCCCTGCGAGTGCAAAGAGACTTTCATGGCTTTTAATTTTAATTGACCAGGCTAAAAAACAAAAGAAGACCATTGCCAGTCTAGCGTTTGATCCCGTGAAAGAACATTTTGAATGCCCCCATGTTAAGCTTTATTCTTCATAACAAGTTGGCATAGTGTTTGTAAAAAAGGAAAGCACCAGAGACGAGGCTCGAACTCTGCACTCTTGGCTGCTCGCTTCTCCACAGTTGAGTGCCCTAACCTATAAACCTATACACTGGCCTTGACGCATGACGTAATGCTCATGGGTCTGAAACTGTAGCACACAGGTACATGGACTGAATTGAAGACCCTGGTTGAATTTCAAGAAAGCACCTGGGGGCTAAATGATAGGCAATGTGTTGGATAGTTGTATGAGCCGTGTATCCGGGATAAGTTGGCACAAATATAGTGGCAAGATTTGTTGATGAAAGGGCTGCTACGGGTGATACAACCGACAGATTCCACAAAAAGCTACCCTGCTTATACACACTCAGGTCGGGGGAGCCCAGCACTTATGTGCTGCATCTCTGTAACATATAGATTAGGCAATAACACAACAGGTCAAAGAAAAAATAAACATATTTTAATTCATATACACACTGGACCTCTCTATTTGGCATCAAATAGAGAGAACCAGTACATATATAGTTACATGAAATGAGTCTCTCACTTTTGTTACTAACCCCACAAAGGTGGCTTTAAGTAATAGAAGATTGATGTTTTTTTATACGTGTGTTATCAAATATCTGTTTTGACATGTCTGTTTGGATACAACAATTTGTCTGGGTTTGATTTTATATTTTTAGACAAGTGTTAAATGTGTATATGAATTTAAATGTGTATATTCTTTCTTTGACCTGTTGCATTATTGCCTAATCTATATGGTGTAGAGATACAACACATAAGTGGTGGGCGCCCACAACCTAGGTTTGTATAAGCAGGGTAGCTTTTTGTGGAATCTGTTTGGCGGTTGAATCTATTTTGTCCTCATCCACATAGCCCCCTATAAAAAAGAGGACTCCCATGCTCATTTAAATTGAACTTGCTTACGGGTGATAGAAAAGAACGATATGGCCAAATGATGCTCTGAAGAAAAGTACAATTAGAAAATAAGGATTGCTTACAAATAAACCTGCTCTCAGGTTACATGTGACCGATCTGTTAAGATCATTTGATAAAAGACATATCTGGCAAGCATGAGTACCTGAACGACGCAGGGAGACTCTACACTCTGGACCAGAGTATTATTGTAAGAAAGACTACTGAAGAAATTGTCCAGAGGACGTATTTATTTTACAAACATCGTATCAAAATTTATTTAGCATGATACATAAATTCAAAAAAAGTGAATTAATCGCAAATTATTAACATTTCATTGTTATATAACATAGCTGGAAAGCATAAGACTACCTAGTAAAAGCTAAAAAATACATACCAATATTTTTCATTTAAAGTGCAACATTCAACCTTTATCTACACTCGGTGTCAATCATACATACCAACAATGACTAAAAAACATACCAACAAACTACAACATTAAGAAGTGGGACATACAACTTGTCGCCACGGACAAACTTATTGTTTTTGTATAAAACACAGCAAAATAATTATTTCATGTGATCTATCGCAGAGGTGGATCTAAACTAAATTGTTCTACCAGATCACATCCCCTTTGAGGTTTCTCAAGCGGTTTCGACGTCAAATACTGATTTTGTCCACGTCTTCATCAGGAGATTTATGGAAATTTGCTAAAAAAAGAAGGAGATGAGCGCATAAATTAAATGCACTGCCCTATCATAATGCTGAATACAACAGCCATTAGTGTATTTGCCACATGCAACCCACATAATAAAATTATTAAAAACAAACTGAAATTTGGTGTGGGCGCGTGCATTCCAAAGTATACAGCTGTGCCCATCCTTGGAGAGTTGACTCAGAGCAGAAGGTTAGTGAAGCCTAAAAGGAAGAACCGTGCTTGGTGGTGGAGAGGATACATCTGGCAAGCATCCAGGGACTTCCTCAGCTTCATTTATTTTACCGGGTGTGATACTTGCTGCTTTATAAGACTAATTATCATACAATACAGCAGTGAAGCCACGCTTAGGAAAAGGGGGCGGGAAACTTAGGGGCCTGTAGGAAGGGCCCTTCAGGGCAGCCCTGACCGGTTTGGGCACTACTTAAATTCACCTCAACAATGGTATGTGTTGACTCCAAGGTCGACTGGGCCTTGGCCGTGGAAGGAACTTTCTAATTGATGGCAAGGTTGCTTTGCTGGTATAAATCGTTCACCAGTTTGGTAAGTACGAACGGTTCTTCACGTAATCGTTTAATCAGCCGTCTCCAAGAGACCTCCTATTACCAAAATCATGGCTCCAGTGAATGTAAGATCCCCTGCACCTTAACCTTAATGACATCATAGGAAGTCACATCCCATGGATGGAGGTTCTCATGACAGAATATTATACATTGTTTATTAAAGAATATTTATTGAAAAGTCCGTACTATTGAATGTTAATATGGAGTGATTGATAACAGGCACACGCAACTAGTCTCTAAAACTGGAATCACAGCAGCCATGATTAAGTTCAAAAGATCAGTGCTCAGAATTGGTCAATCACAATGGCCGCCAAACCCTCTATAGGAGTTGCGTGCAAGAAGGATCTATGTGGATACCCAACTAAAAGAATTGACAATAAAGAAACCCTTAAATAGTGCCCGCCTGCAAAGAAATTTAATATTACAAGTATAAAAACACTTACTAAGCACATACAGAATTCAACTGCAATACCCCAATCATGTTACTTTATTACTCTTCTCCAATGCAGAATCTGGATAACTTTAAAAATACTCCTTTCCCCCCAAAAAGAAGGCCTTCTACATGTAAACATGGATGAAAGTCTCTCTAAGACGCAGAATAATCGATGACCTTGAAACTGGTATGGGGGGGGGACTTTGTGCCCTCTTTTAGCTGCCGAATAGCCGGAAAGGATCATGTGACAGTGTGAAGCTGGGAAGAAAGCCGGAAGTTGATGTCGGTCTTCAGCTTGTGGATGTTAAAACAAGCGAAAACAATTCTTTTATACTCTATTTCAACTGGTTTTAAATTATTTAAAAAATAATTTACTTCCACGTCGTTTTTGTAAAAAAATGAATTCACAATTCATATTTCGATTGGAATCGTCAGCTGTTTATAAAGAAATGGCCTGATAGTGGGATTTGAAACAGGAAGACGTGTTTGTGAAAAAGAGGAGCCTATGTCCAAAGATTTTTAGGAGCAGGTTTGGATTATTCGTAAACAACGTTATAGAATCTTTGAGCAAAAACCACTCACGTAAGGCCAACGCCGGAGACGGGTCGATTCCTGAAGATGGCCCTCTCCAGGGCAGCGCTCTCTGTCTCTACACTACTCCTCTGCACTTTTGGGGGTTTCCCCAAACCTTCTGTCAAGCTCGGTGTCCGCCCCAGGGATACTCTTTCCCCCCACCCATATGCGCCACACCCGCCATTCCCCCTTACCACACGTCCGCTCAGTCCTGTTTACCGCTTGCTGTCTCTGCATTCTGCTCTGGGTGAACCTTTCAAACTGTGTGTCAGTCTTTTTCTGTCACTTTTATGAGTGTCGTGCTTCCCCCGAGAGGTGTGCAGGCCGCAATCCAAGTAGTAACTGTCACATGAATTGGCTACTCTTAATTCACAAAGGGAATTAGGCCTAATTCATAAAAGGATGTTCGACTTTTCTATTGCCTTGCTCCAAGATTCAGCAAAAGTGGGTGTTCTCATGGGTGTGTTGGGGAGTTGAGGGGGTGCCAATGGGGTGCCTAAAAGAAAAGATATGCGCCCACAGATGCGTACTTTTACATGATCAAAAGAGCTATGTTCCTCCTGTATATAAATAGATAAATGTATTTAGAAAAATTACTTCAAAATTGCCTTATACACTTTTACGAAACACACTTCACTTACAGGAGAATCTCCCAGCTGTCAGGGCTGGACATGATGTGGGAAAACCCCGGAAACGGATGTAAAGGTGTGTGATGCATGGCATCAGAAGGGATTTGTGGCGGGAAATTATTTTGTATTGAGAGACAGAGTGCATCCGTTTTTAAGTGCGCAATCGTTCGGCTGAAACACAAACCTGGGCGTTAATCAAAGATGAGAAAGAACATGGCTTAATGTGAGCGGGCAAAACTGCGACACGGCTGACAGCTGATGGTGAGAAGACCTGCTGGCCCCCCTCCCTGCTCAAATTCCTCACACATGTGAAGCACAGCCTCTCCCCTAGAGAGGCTGACACCAGGACCCTTTGCTTCCACAGGAAAAAAGGCTACAGAACACACACGTGGCCTTCTTTCTCATGTTCCCATCATTCCGCTGCAATAACAGCAACAGCCCCAAACTCCACCCCTCGACGAATCTTGTTTTAGACAATCCCTAGTGGAGGCGGCTGGCAATTGCATTTCACAGGTTTGACATTATACTAAGCGTTTCCTTTCTGGACACATTTTTATTGCATGGAAGTGTTGTGTTACATAGATGTGGCCTGCAGGGGTGGGTGGCCGATTCAGAATTTATTGCAGTGCCCCTGGTGTCATTTTTATTATACATCTGGCTGAGAGGGAGGCTCTCTGAGGCAGGGCTGTCACAAGGTGTGGTGTGAGGCCTGCGGCAAAACATTTGGTGAGGCCCCCCTTCCAATTTTTGCACCGCACACAGGAGACTTGAGAAATCTCCTCTTGAGTTTATATGTGTAGGAACCCGAGTACGGTTTATTATTACGCCTGCAACTCAACTACAGCAAAGTTGTGTTTCTCTACTGAAGAAAGGTTTATTCCAGACTCAGTTATGTATCACATGCATACATGTATATAGAATGGCATGACAAAGTGTGGTGCGTGATGCCGGCATTTAGTAGCACCCTGCCCCTGTGCACGTGTAAAAAACGGCATAGCGTCCTTTCATTCATCGCCAGGCTTTCTAACGCCTGCATTTTAAACGCGAACAGAATAACAAAAAACTTCATCGAATTCTTTTGAGGAGCGGGGGTGGGAAAGGGTAGATAAACAGTTGGGGGGTCGAGTATGGGAAAAATAGTTGCAGAAAGGAGAGATTGCCCCCCCCAAAAGAAACAAAAAATCAATTACGTTTTTCGTTATTCTATCCACGTTTAAAACGCAGGCGTTAGAAAGCCTGACGATGAAAAGACATAGAACCGTTAAACACACACCATGCACAGTGCCAGGTACCTGATGTTCAGTGGCGGCTGGCGAATGTGTGAACTAGAAGGTCTTAAATGTTTGCGCCACACAATGGGGGGGGGGGGTCGACAGAGCACAGTGAGGAAGCCTAAACTAAACAAGGGGTGCTTTGAAGGGCTTCTCGCCCAGAGAACATTTTTGAAGCAATGGGTTAAAATGGTGCATTTTAAAACACTTTCTTTGAAAAATTGGGTAAACAGGCATACAGCTTGTGATCGGTTTTGTATGGTAGCACATGAAAAAACCCAACAGACGCAAGACAACACCTGCGGGCCTACGAGAACTGCGGCTCTCACTGGTGTTTAATATTATTGTGGCCACTGTTGGAGCCACTGCAGCTGTTGCAGCACTTTAATACTGCGGTGGCAGATTTCAATGATACTACAAGTTTTCCCTGAAATATTAACAGACGTTGCAGTGTGAAATATCCGAAGTTCATTCAGTTGACCTTTCCAAATGGCATAATATGGTCGTGGCAAAGGAGCTTTTGCCTTTCAGAAGATGAATCCTCACGTGTCTGGCAGAGTACAACATACATGCACCTTTTAAACCCAATAATATGTATTGAAACATTTCCTTCAGGGCAATTTGAAGTGTATCTCAATCTGTTCTTGTGGTGGCTATGTGTCCTGGAAAACGGATGACGTTGTTTTAAATATTGACACTGGATTTAAAACACCTGAACCCATTTTATTTTTAAATCCTGGCCTTGAACAGCTAACTGGAACGGTATCCGCCTTCTGAAAAAAACCTTTGACCTGTGTGGCAGCATCGTAGTATTCATGTCCTCTCATCCAAGCACATATTCTCATTAGGGGACGCTTGGCTCCTCAAGTACTGTGTGCACCCCACAACGCGACCCATGGAATTCAGTGGTGAGCCCCAGCCCCTCCTGCAGCTGGGCCCAAATTCATCCATTCCCTTAAAAATGCCAATTGTGAGTCCAGGCACACACTTCTGTGTGAGGTACGTGGCTCTTTCCGGTGCCCATCTCTTTACCTTAGATTTGCTAGTCAGTTCCTTCTGCTGTTTCTCTTATCCTTTTGACCGAGTCTCCTCCAGACTTCTCGGCTTAGATTTGCTCGTCAGTTCCTTCTGCTGTTTCTCTTATCCTTTTGACCGAGTCTCCTCCAGACTTCTCGGCTTAGATTTGCTCGTCAGTTCCTTCTGCTGTTTCTCTTATCCTTTTGACCGAGTCTCCTCCAGACTTCTCGGCTTAGATTTGCTCGTCAGTTCCTTCTGCTGTTTCTCTTATCCTTTGACCGAGTCTGCTCCAGACCTGTTGGCAATCACTGAATCCTGGCTCAATTAGTCCAAATCCACCAATGCCACTTTAACCCTCCCACCTCTCTAATCAACGCCCTAGAAATCATCAGATATACACAATGGGTCAAAGGACCCACACATATCGGGGGACATACACTTGACTGGGTTATGACACATTGCTTGCCCAACAACAGCCCATCTCCCGCTGATATTTGGAAAACTTGACATCTCTGATGTCTCTGCCGTCTCGTGTCCATGGTCCGATCATTACCTGGTGATCTTACAAGCGTATCCCTAGCGTCACCGCATGGAATGGATTCTCTGCCTAGAATCCAAAAGAAAACTAAAAATCTTAAAATTGTTACATCCACTAAACTTTCTGCGCTGCTGGCGGCAGGCTATGGCCAATTTATAGTTTCACTAATTCCTTTGATCGGGCGGTAGACCTGATGACTACTATCAGCTCTGCCATAGAAACCCGAGCCCCAGTAAAAGTAAAAATAAATTAAACTGAAAATCACAAGAACACCTGGTATAATGACAACATAATTCTACTCAGACACATCAAAAGACCCCTTGAAAGGGTTTGGCACAATAATCTCTGCCCCCAATTCCCCAGCCTCTAGTAACAAGCAGTGCAAGAACTCAAAACAGCCATTATGGAAGCTGAAACAGGCAACCTTAACACAAAGATCTCGAATGTTCGCTCAAGTTCGAACAAACTCTTTAAAATCCTCACAGGATTTGAGGGAAATGTCCCCTGTTAATCAAGATCCCAAAAGAAACTCAGCTTGGTGTCAGGCACTCCATGACGAGTTCACTTCCAAAATCACAGGGCATCAACAGACCATCACGGACCTACAAGGGAGCACTACTGGGCACCGAGTGACCCCACATGGGCCCCTAGATGACAAAACCTCCCAGACAAATAACATCAACTTTCATTTTAATCATTGCACTGAGTCCGAAATACACAAAATTGTCCTCGACACGAAACCAACATTCTGCCTGGGAGATAGTAGTCCCGCCAGCATTCTCAAAGGCTCACTTGAGTTGCATGTCCCTTGGATCACCAGACTGGTCAACCTCACCTTTGGTGAAGGCGTGGTCCCATATCTCCTTAAAGAGGTATGGATAATGCTGCTCCTTAGAAAAAACAATATGGACCCTGCAGTAGCAAATAATGACCAGCCCATCACAAATGTGCCCTTTTGTAAGTCATGGACAGAATAATCTGTCTACCGATCGATCAAGGACTTCATTGAAGAACACTGCATACAGGGGGCACGCCAGTCAGGTTTC
This sequence comes from Ambystoma mexicanum, assembly GCF_040938575.1. Lineage (NCBI taxonomy): Eukaryota > Metazoa > Chordata > Amphibia > Caudata > Ambystomatidae > Ambystoma > Ambystoma mexicanum. The sequence continues at coordinate 1,180,004,413 of NC_090927.1, forward strand.
AGAGCTCAACATGGTACCAAAACCGGTATGCTCGGCCTTAAATCCACCGTTGCCAGCAAAGTGGATAGAGGACACCTTGCTTCACTGATGCTGCTGTATCTCTCAGTGGCCTTTGATCTGGTCGAACACTCTCTTCTGGTGGCCAGATTAAAGGATCAGGCTCATTGTTCAGGCCTGCCAGCTCAACAGATTACAGCTTTCTTAGGGTGCGCACTGCTAGAGTTGCAGTCACTGATGCTAGCTCCATTCCCAGTGCTTTGACCTGCAGAGTCCCCAGAGCTCTGCCATTGCCCCTACATTGTTCAACATCTACATCAGGCCCCTTCTCAGTCTCTTGAACCATCTGGGGACGTGTTACACCAACTATGCTGACGAAACCCAGGTTGTCCTTGAACTGACTGATGTTTACACACAGGACTCCCATGCCATCAACACAGTTTATGACGCAATACCGACCTGATGGCCAATAATGCTCTAGCTCTCAAGAGAGCCAAAAAACCGAGCTTCTGATTGTAGCATCAGGCCCATGGCTGAAGAAACTCAATCTAGTCTATGGTCGTTTTGTCACTGCAGGCGGTAGTATAACCAAAGCCAGGATAGTGAAGACACTTGGAGTGTACTTAGACGCCGAACTCCCCATGAAACATCATGTCTCACACATTTGCTCATCCTGTGGTTACACAACCAAGCTCCTCAACTACATAACGTTCCTACATCTCAGCCAGCAACTGCTCCCTACTAGCCACGGCCCTATTGAACTCCAGGTTGGACTATTGCGATAGTCTGTTGGCCGGCACCTCACAAGCAAACATACAATCCCTTCAGGCCACCCAGAACGGAGCAGTCTGTGCTATCTGCGGCCTCTCAAGATCGGTCCATGTCTCTGACACCAGAAGGGACCTGCATTGGCTTCTAATAAAACACAGGATTGCCCTCAGGATCCTGACACTTTCCTACAAATATTGGACGGATACTGTGCCAAAATATCTGAAAGACAGCATGAAGGTAAAACAGTCGGGCCGTACCCTGCGTTCCCATGACAACTTCAAAATGGCTCAACCAAGGCTCAAGCTGGTCAGATTTGGCGGCACAAGTTTTGACTTCCAGGCACCGATAGCCTGGAATGCTCTCCCATTGAAAATAAGAACAGCAGCCACAATCCTGGAGTTTAAAAAACTGGTTACGTTCCATCTGCTCAATCTCAAACCAGGCTGAAGAGACACACTCCCTGTAGTCTTCCTCTCCACCTGCACTGACCACTCTCCTGTCAGTCTTGTCAATGTTTCAATGTCTTTTTGTGCAACCGGAGGCCCATGGGCATTTGACACTCCATAAAAATTAAATAATAATAATAATAATAATAAATAATAATAATATTAATAATAATAATAATAAGAGAGAGAGAGAAATAGAGGGAGGGATTGACATTAAAATGTGATATAGTGAAAAAGGACCTGCCTTCATGAGACCAGTGCTAAGGTGCAGAGTTTCACAGTGTTTTGCCTTGTTAGGCCTCCTCCCTCTTCACCTGAGTAACCAACCATCCTCTAAAATATCCTACCACCTTACAGTGCAAACACAAATCCCCCACAGATGGCCAGCACAGGCCTAGCCATTAGCACATCAAAACTAACGAGCCACGAGTAAGCTCTCTTAATTGCCCCATCACACTCTTGCATATCAGCCACTAACCAGACACAATGTGCCGTATTCCAGCAGCCAAGCCTATTATACAAAGCATATTAGCACACAGGAACAGGGCTCGTCCGACCTGAAACTACCTGCACCATAGGTTTCTCATCTGCCTCAGTGTTTCAGTAATGACAGTGAGGCCAAGAAAGGTGACAGAATAGCGCTATACAAGACCACTTATATTACACAACTTGTGTTCCTCACTCCAGAGAACTGGGCACTGCATGATTTGGCAGTGGTGTGGCAAAACAAGTATCGTAATATCTATCCCTGTCCACCCCTCATTATTTGTCCAGGAAGAGATGCAGGACGTGTCTTGGGACAGTAAATGTTTAGGGGACTGGTCTAGTGCCACTGGCTGGAAATAAGGCCACAGGTCAAAGCTGGCACCTCTGATTCTCTGGAATGAAGTGAGTCCCCGGGCACCAAAATGTCACCAGTCTCTTCATACACTGCTGCATTGTTAATCCTTGCCTGGCCAGATGGGCTTGTTTCCTGCAGGCTGATCACTCTGAGAGGAATCTGATTATGTGAGCTTACCATGACTAGGCCCAATAGCCAAGAGCTTTGGTTGGTCAGAGCACAGGAAGGATCCTTTCACACTACCCCTGATGTGATACGGGTGTACAACTTTATGAGGATTGTAGAATCCTCAGTGGACACAATGGGCATGGCCGTGTCTGACACGACACGACAAAAGCCTGCACAAGTCAGGTTCTATTCTATGGAATCTTGTTTGACAGGAACCCACCCTCTCAGGGAATCCAGCAGTGCGATGTGTGGCCCAGTTATACTTCCAGGTTCCTCCAATCATTGTGTACAAGGCTGACTCATGGCCCAGAAGATTCATCTCTCTTTTACCCCAAAAGCCTTTACATGATCATAGAGAATGCTCTCACAGAAACCAACCTCTTTCAAATGGCTTAAGGCTGGCTTCATTGTGAAAGGAACAGTGCCTGGCCACTCCAGCACCTCATCCATCAAGACGTGGAAATGGTAACGTGTGTTTAGGCAATACCTGCAGGCAGCCTCCATTCTTGGAAGATTGGCACTTGCGTCAATGGGGGGAAGATAGGTTGCCGAAATGTTCAACCCAGAAAATGAACAACATTTAAGGTCAACAAAATGGACCATATGGCCTATGGCAGCACAGCAAGCATACCTGATTTCCCAGCCCTCTAGACAAGGGGAGGAAGCCATGGGTGAATTTGGTGGATAAAGTGGCCCTCTCATCTGATCCAGATATCATAATGGTGACATTTATTTACAAGGGACAGAAATCCTCAGGTAAGGGCATGCACCAATCTTGGTGAGCTTACCAAGATACAATACTGGACCTCAACTGTTCACTGGGTAAAGTGTGCAGGCCCACTGGATAACACGATGGACCTAGCAGAGCAATCCAAGAATGTCCGAGTTCTATTGCATCCACTGTTTCTTGGAGATTGTGCTGATTGAGTGGTCTGCCTTTTAGGGAATACCAACTGTCCCATGTCTATCAAGAGGTGCAACGTTTGGTACTCAAGATTAACTCCAGGCTGGACAAACTAACCTCCTTCCATTGACACCATCTGAAACAGGGGATGCTTTTCAGTGATGCCTTTTCCATGGACATGTCTAAATGTATTATCCAATGGAAAAACACTAGGCACACCTATATTAAAGGGTAAATAGATGATAGAGTATAATGTTTACTCATTCAGGAATTATATTATCTATAAATTTGAGGTGCGGAGGAGATAGTCTCAACCTTAGCATCTAGGTTGGAAGTGATATGCAAAAAAAGAAGATGTTCCCAATATTAGGGAACGCCCGTCCCCTGCACACTGTCTAATATCTGAAAACCAATAGTTTATAGTAGTGATTGACAGGTAATTAAATCAATACCTAGTGCCCTCACCTACTAGTTTTAAGAAAGAATCTTGTTCAATTAGAATTCAACCAAAAACATGCAGATAATTCAGGAAAGGAAATAAATTAATAAAATAACAATTTTGAAAATTTCTCACAAAAACTTGAAATTTATTATTTATTAGTTGGCCCAACGCGTTTCGAGAATTCACTCTTCATGAGGGGCATAAATCATAGTTTCTTAAGTTCTAAAAGTAAATGAACAATATATTCATCTTAGTATTTACATTTGGGACAATTATTTGTTTTCAGATATTAGACAGTGTGCAGGGGATGGGAGTTCCCTAATATTGGGAACATCTTTCTTTTATTGCATGTCTAAATGTATTACCATAAATGCCGAACTGGAATAGGCACAACCTTCTCTTATGAGGGTTTTCCCTTCACATTTTTGTTTAACAATGGCTGACTGGGGCAGCATTTCCATAGAGCATCCCAGCCCCAAAGAGTCAAAGACACGGCATAATAGTGGACAGCAGGAAAAGCGTATCACTCTCTATGGGTCGTGGCGCATATAACCACCGCGGTACACATTGCAGCCCACTATTACCATAAATGAGAGTCATGGGCCCATACATCCCTTCCATGGGAGTAGGAAGGTAGTTCTTTTTGTGAAAGGTAGTGCTTTTTGTGAAAAATTGTGATCATAGATCAAGTGATGATTTGGTGCTGCAAATTATTTCCTGGTTCAGCATCAAACTTTACAGAAAACCTTTCCAAGTGATGATTCACCTTTCATTCCACCTCAGCCAAAGACATGGGGCTCATGGACAAAAAGGTTGTTGACATCACACGGAAAGTGGATGCAGTGCAGGTGACGCCAGGTCACAGGCTCATCGAGTGGTAGGAGTGTGCCAAAAAAGTAGTGGCACTGTGAATCTGACGGTGGACGGGTTAGGCAAAAAGGAGCAAGGTGCAACACTTGCTTCAAAGGGTTATCGATGAGCCAGGTTGACAGCCAAGCGGCTGCAACAGGCAAAAGAAGGAACTATGCTGAATTGTTGGTCAATAATTTCTCTCAGTTGCAACATTTATATATGGCCTTGTAAAATCAATAGCCTCTACTCGCGGTTCTTAACTCAGCTGGAACCCATACTTAACACATACCTTGACAGCAGCGGCTCCAAAAGGGACATGCAACTAGAACATTGTGTGCTGTCATGAATAGAATTTGGTAATTTATAATAAAGTCTGGATCCCAATACTGAAAATCTTTTTTTAATCTTCTCTGGTCTGACAGAGACCTACGGATGGATGGACTGGGCACATAGTATCCAACGGGAGTGGATTACAGCATGATATGATATGATAGGTTATTTATAATGTTCTTAATACCCAGAGGTTTCTAGGTGCGGACCCAGGGATCGAACCTGTGGCGCTCCGTATCGTCTTGCTTCCAAGGCGAGCACGTTGCCCCTGAGCTCCTCTGGAAATGGCATGGACCTTTATCAACTGTAACATCTAAGCATTTAACGTGAGATAACAGCTTGACAAGTTTTCCAAAAATCAAGGGGAGATGGGCTGTTGCAAGAGATCATTTCTTGGTGTGAGCAGAACCTCCTCTAGCATGATTTAGTTAAGAGGAAGCCAGATAAAGTTCCTCCAGGCGGAGATGTCGTTCAGGCTTTGTGACTGTACAGTGAAACAGATTTCAGTTTTGCTGTAACTGCTGGTAAAAAGAAGAGTTTTGTTTTAACTTCAAAAATAACAGTTCCGGAATGGTAAACATTGGTTGTAAAAAGTAGTGAAACTGTTAACAGTAAAACATAAAAGTAGTCGTTCTCCACTCCCGATAGCTTCCGCGCTTTGACCACTGGGCACATCCGCAACATCCTTTCTCTGGTGAAAACGGGGTCATCTTTCGAGATTATAGGGCACAGGCAACTTTGGGCACCCACCCCCTCAAATAAAAAAAAATGAAAGCACCTAAGAAACTCTGGTTGCAAACTCCACCCCTCCCCTCACTCCCACTGCTTTGTCATGATTAGCAACTCATAGCTTGAAATGTTGCCCTGGCAGTTATTAAAATAAGCATGGAACTCCCCTTGAAGTCCCACAAACTCCTTCCTCCATTCTGTAATACGCCTAATAAACAAGTGTCATCTCAAGGGCAACAGTAACTGTCTGAGGTGGGTACATATTTTCTAGCAGAGCCACAGAACACATTTTAACAATACTGCACGGAATTAATGCATGCAGGCTTTAGCAGAGATGCAGGGCACAGATTTGAAATAACACAGAACCTGCATAAAGGATTTCAATTAGAAGTTATGATATGGGTGCACATATCTGAACATAGAATAAGATGAGAATAGGTCCATGGATTTCAAGTGGTGTTGTCATGAGTGTGCCAAAAAACATGTGACATTGATATGATATGGCATTTATAACGCGCCTATATACAAGTGTTTCAATGCGCAACGAGGCGAGGGAGGGGGATAGAGGGAGGACGGTGACAACGATCTTACTAGGCCAAGTGACATTGAGATAGCGCAAGTGCAGGGAAGAGGGGAGGGGAAAAGTGCCAGGGGAGGGGGCAGTGCAGTACATGGGATCAAACAGTAACAAGAAGAGCGGCCAGCAGGTGGCATTGCAAGGATAAGTGCAGACAGCTGGTGTCCAAAAGTGCAGGTAAGGGGACTGTAGGATTGCAGATACAGACCCAAGTGCAAGGGTTGCCAGGTGGCAGTGCAGGTGTGCAGCTGGGTGGGTAGGGACCTGGGCCCGAATTTAGAGTGTAGCCAGGTGACCAGTGCAGTATCAGACAGGAGATCAGCAGGGGAGAGGAAGAGAGAAGGCAGAAGCACAGAGGACGGTCTTGAGGTGCTTCCGGAGCCAGAGATGGTTCTCTTCAAGTTTCAAAGAGGCAGGGAGGCTGTTCCAGAGGGAGGCCCCAGCCGAAGAAAGAGAGCTACCATCACCTTGTTGCTTGGAGAAGCGACCGACTCTGAGGGAGTTGGAGGTGGAGGAGCAAAGACCTTGAGTAGGAAGGTATTTCCGAATGGAGAGAGTTGGAGGTATAGAGGACCCAGGCCCAAGAAGGCCTTGAGGACAAAGCAGAGGGTCTTGAACTTGATCCTTGCAGCCACTAGGAGCCAATGAAGGGTTTTCAGTGCTGGATAGATACGATCCATGGGCTTGAGGAAAAGGACAAGTCTCGCAGTCCTGTTCTGGATGAGTTGCATAGAGCGGAGAGTAGAAGCAGGCATATTTAGAAAGAGGCTGTTGCAGTAGTCCAGCCTAGAGATAAGCAGAGCTCTGGAGACAGTGAGCGTCTGGGGGAAGGTGAGGAAAGGAAGAATACCTCTGAGGAGGTGCAGTTGGTAGTTTGACTTCTTAGAGATGTCAGATATGTGAGGAGAAAAGGAGAGTGTGGAGTCGAAGATGACCATGAGGTTCTTAGGTGGGAGCAGGAAGAGGACCAAGGGAGGCCGGCCAGCGAGTAACAGGAAAGGCGGGTGCAGGTGTGCCGATGAGGAGGATCTCCGTCTTCTGGCATTAAGGCAGAGATCATTGGCGGCACACCACTCCTAGATAGCAGACAGACAACCAGAGATGAGAGAGGGAGAAGAGGTGGCAGAGGGAAGCCTGCAAACAAACTGAGTTTCATCTGCATAGCACTGAAAGTTGGAGCAGAGAGCGGCAATGCAGTGGGTGAGAGGTGCCAGGTATGTGTTGAAAAGCCAGGGAGAGAGGTTAGACCCCTGGGGAACACCACAGGGGTAGAGTGTGATAGAGGAAAGGATGTAACCAAGTTGGACCTCGGAGGGTCGGACAGAGAGGAAAGAGGTCAGCCAGGCCAGGGCCTGATCAGTGATACCCAGGTTATCACAGAGATGGTTGAGCAGGATGGCATGGTTGACCATGTCAAAGGCAGAAGAGAGATTGAGTAAGATGAGGACAGAGGGGAGATTAGAATCAGGGTTAGACAGCAAGTCTTCACTGATGTTCAGGAGAGCAGTCTGCATTCTTCTGGCTGCTCTGAAGCCAGACTGATGGTCATGGAGACAACCAACAGATTCAGTGTAAAGATTAAGCTGAGAGATGGCCAACTTTTCCAGGAGTTTGCCCAGGAAAGGAGTGATGGAGATTGAGCGATAGTTAACCGGACAGGAGGGATCTGCTGAGGGGTTCTAGAGAAGAGGGTGCACAAGAGAGTGCTTCAGGGGGGAAGGGATGGCTTCAGTGGCGAAGGAGTGATTGCAGAAGTCGTCCATTGCAGGAGCGAGGGTGTCAATGTGGTCCTTGAGTGCTTTGGAAGAACAGGGAAGAACCTGTTTTGATGAGACTTTCATAGATTGGACGTGTCTAGAAACCTCATCAGGGGAGAACAGAGGAAAGGAAGAGAAAGAGGGAGAAGAAGAAGAGGAGAGATTAGAGGGAGGAGGAGGAGAGGATGAGAGGGTGGACAGAATGTCCTGGGTTTTAGAGATAAAATGATAAGCTGGGGCCGTGCAAAGGGCCTGGGAGGGGACAGGAGAAGTAGAGACTGCAGCAGGATTGGCTAGATGCTGCAGAGACATGGGCTTTGATGTGTGCTCTCTTCTTAGTGCTGACAGAGAGCCGGTATTGTCTTTGGAGCATGCGGCAGGCCAGTTTGTCAGAGGATGCACAAGATGCCCACCATTTCCTCTCAGCCACCCTACACTTGCGTTTAAGGTTGACAAGGTCAGAGTCATACCAGGAGTTGCACTTGGCTTTTGGCTTCAAGGGGATCCTCACGACAGGGGCAAGCACATAAAGAGTTTCAGAGATAGAAGAATAGAGCATGGAAAGGGCTGTGTCAGGATATGAGTCGGACAGAGGTGGAGGAAGGGGAGAGAAGGTGGCAGTGAAAGCCTCAGCTGACACACGCTTCATGCAGAGAAGGTAGGAGGTAGTGCTGGAATTGGCTTGGCCTGAGGGGTAGAGAGTGAGAGATGGGAGGAAAGGAGAAAGTGATCACTTCAGGAGAGAGGAGTGCTGAGAGGTTTAGAGAGGGGGAGGTCTGAGGAGATCAGACCATCCAAAGTGTGCCCTGCAGAGTGAGTCGGGCCAGAGGGAAGAATAGAGAGAGAGAGAGAGTCACAGAGGTTGCGAAAGAGTCCAGAGGAGGGACATGACATTGTCGTTTTCAATATATCAATGGTCTTCACACTGTATTCATACGCTTTCATTCTATGCGTAAGGCATGAAGTTAGCTTTAGCACTATTGTCTTAGAGGCAGGAACTAAGCAGGGTAGCAATTCAAAATCTCTGCTATCCGAGGGGGGGTGCTCTAGAGCCTGAGCAAGATGGCTGTGGGCTGACGAGGCTCTGAAGATTACACGCTAGATAGCTCAGATAAATATCCCCCAGATGCTTGAAATATACATCTAACAAGCTATGCTGCCGACCGCACGGTGAGGAACCAGCGGCTCCACTTTGATTAGCCGGAATGCACCAGAACCAGAGAAAGGGAAGGCCTGGGAAACAAGGGCCTGGGATGGCCACACACCATCCAAGTGCCTCCACGATGGAGCCTACCGGAAGATTGATCCCATGAACACGAGCCGCTGAAAGCCACTGGAGCGTGCCTGGTGCAGACACTACCCACGTATGGGGACGGGCAGGAGGGGGAACTGTGGGGAACCGAGACAATCCCTGTGCAAACACTGACCATGGGGGAGACGCTGGGTGCAGAACACGCGACCACCCCATGCTGGGACACCGACTGTGGGAGGAGCAACGGTGCAGTCGGGCAACCTTATCGGTCACATAATAAACATGGACTTGGAGGAGGTTGCGGCGGTGGAAGTGATCACCTATCCCCTGCATCCTGGCAACAACCATCGCTGGGCCTCAGAGGTCCTGCAGGCCTACAAGGTACTCCACATGGGGTGCATGACTGGTAAGGGGTGGTGTGAACGCCAGGGGATATAAGTGGTGGTCGCCTCGTTTTTTACAGCACACACCCATGACGTGCCCTAAGCTAAAGAAGGGTTCTGGTGTTCACATCGCAAGGATTTACTGGCGCGCGATGGGAGGGGCAAACCTAACTGCCTTGCATAGACCACAAGGTACTGCCAGACCCTGGAAACAAGCCCCACAACAAGCACTGGGTGGCAGGCGATGGTGGCCTTAATGGTGGCTCCCCATGCTCCTCTCCACGTGGGACATAACAAGGGGATGATCCCAGGGTCTGATTGACCATAAGATTGTGAGCCACACTAACCAAGACCTACCTCTGCTACATCAGGAAAAGGCTGCTGGGTCCAACTGGCCTAACAGAGGTTCCATATGTGTGTAGAAGGCGTTAAGGTGGAGACTGCGCTACGGCTCCTCTTCTCCCGGGGGGGGCACCCTGAGGACGTGGTAACAGGCTGTTGGTATCCTGCGTTTCCCCCTGACACACACAGCACATCATATGTGGGGTGCTGCAGCCCCCAGGGGCCTATGGACCACGACTGGCTTGGATGGGGGGGTGGGAGCTAACACCTTGACTGTGCTAAGCTACAGCTCTCCCAGCAACATGCCGTGGATGCATCTGTGGCATGCCACATTCTGACCTGGACCCGGACTCTGACCTTACTACAAATGCACAACCTCTTGCCACTTCTCTATTCTGCTCCTCAAGGCAGCGCACCAAAATGAAGATCCAGGCGCAGCTTCAAGCAATCTTGGCCAGGCTGAAAGTCATCGGGCAATGGACTCCGGAAACAACTACCACAGTCCAAGACATCAAATGAGATCTCCAGGACGTCCAAACCCGCTTGAACGCACAGGCTGAGAGAACCACCGACAACGAGCAATGGATCACTATTTTGGAAGATAAACATGGCACGGTTGTGGCTTATCTCGACGGAGTCATCAGAGAAGTACAATGCATGGGGGATAAAATCAAAGATCAAGAAAACAGGTCTCAGCGAAACAACCGGGTGGGCCTCCCGGTGAACACAGAAGGCGCACATCTAGACGTGTACATTTACAACTTCTTGCAGGATAAACTACACATGAAGAACCCACGGTTCATTATTGAAAGAGTGCACCAAGCCCCCATCCCCAAGCCAGCCGCCAGTGAGCACACACGAATAATCACCATGAGGCTGCTCAACTTTCAACATAAGCTTGCAATTCTTAAAGCATACAGAGTGGCGGGAATGGATAAGGTGGATAATAAGGACATACAGATTTTCAATGACTAGTCGCTGGAAGTGTCCCGGTGTAGGAAGGGGTTTAACCCCCTATTTGATGCTCTGAAGGGCACGGAGCATAAACATTATCTCAAATTCCCAGCAGTGTGGTGCATGCAGCTAGAGCACCAGTGGCACTCCTTTAAAGACCCTGAGGAGGCCTGGTGGTTCCTACAGCAATGGGGTCTGGTGACCAATGACTATGCTCATGAAGGAGGTGAAGGCGCATAGGCAAATCGGCCCTCCCCACTTTCGCAACGTCGATCCAGGCTGAAAGGTAGATGGCAAAAAGTTGGGAGAGGCTCCCAGGGCCCATACCATGGTCGCAATGGAACAGCCAACTGAACATACCGTGGCCCCCTAAACTAAACGAAAATGGACTAAACTTAACTAAACTGAACAGGACATGCACCTTTGCACTCAACCGGACACTCGTACAATGAGGGAAGCTTCTTCGTCACTCCTGACGTTAGGGAGCACACAGGCCGGAGTCGCTGGGCGTTGACATTCCGCAGCAGGGCCCTGACCCTAGTAAAAATATGATATTGGTGCACATGCATCGCATCTCAACCTCATTCACTGGATAGGAGGAACATTGTCAGACTGCTCATCATCCGTGGCCTACCATGGACCCCTAACCATTTCTACTTTGTGTCATTGTGGTGCGATTCCCATGGCAGCGACGATGGAATATGTGAGGAAGGGAGTTGGTTCACAGACCCTTCCCAACTGGCTTCACGAATGGGCTCCTCTAGCCACCTATTGGGAGTTAACTTTTCCATCCCAATGTTTACATGTACCAATTCTGTGTTGGGATGTTATTTCTCTTGGGGGTAGTTCTGCATATGTGCGCAAAGACCCTGGTCTGCTAAAGACTGACTGTGCTGATGCTAGATATGGTGACCGCTCAGGTGGGACTCCTGGGATAGGGTAGGATAGCTGCACTTACAATGATAACACTCAATATCCAGGGGCTGGGGCACTCTATCAAAAGAAGACAGGTGCTGAACTACGTGAGGGATTTGCAGGGAGACATTATACTTCTGCAAGAAACCCACCTTAATGGCATTGATTCAGCGAAGCTAGAGGGCGGGTGGGTTGGAGCGGCGGGCCATTCCCCCTGTCATGGTAAGCGGGGGCGGGCTCCATATTGATCCGTAAACGCGTCCCCATGCACATCCAGCATACTGTTTCAGACAAAGATGGCAGATACATCTTAATTCATACTGAATATTTACGCACCCATGACTGATCCACCATCATTGACATCCACGAGACATATGAAGAGCTTGACAATTGTAGGCGGGGACTTCAATGTAACCCTTAACCGAACATTAGATCTCCAGAGCAAGGCCACCAGTACACCCACTGGCCCAAGAAAGCGTGCAGCCCTCTCTGCCCTGATGATCCACCTTGGCCTGAAGGATGTATGGCGACAAACACATGGGGGGCAGAGGTACTATCCTTTTTTTCTATCCACCACCACAGCTACTCTAGGATTGATTATTGTCTGATCCCATCCATTGCAGTTTATATGATAGACAGGTGTGACATACTTCCCACCACCTTATTGGTCCATGCCCCGGTACTTCTGTGCATAACACTCCCCAACACACTACGGCATAACCCAATGTGGTGGCTGAACCCACGGGCACTGAGGTACCCTGAGGTACCCATGGGCACCTTCTCACACACCTGGTGGAGGATACAAATATGTGTTGGCAAATTAACCTATCCCTGGAATACATTGCACACACCTGCTGGGACGCTTTCAAAGCATTCACACACAGACAATGTATTTCCCATTGGTCACACACACTTAGAGCTTGCGTGGAACGTGAGGAGCAACTGAGAGTTACCATTGCAGACACTGAAAAGCAACATAAATGCACACGAGAACCCCAGACTCACGCCCGCCTGTGCAAGCTATGAGCAGAGATTAAACAAGTGTCCTCCACTCGAGTTCAGAAGTCCTTTATGAGCTGGACTCAAGCATACTTCTTAGAACGGTGAAGAGGTGTAATGCAAAAGTGACTACCCCTCCTCCTCTGATGATGGACAGATAAACATGTCACTCAGGGTTCGTGCCCTTCCCCCAGTCCAATATTGTAAATATGAGAAGTGTTATTCACTTAAGCAACTATATCATCCATACCCTAAGCAGAGACATTGAGGATAAACACAGTGTGAGCCAAGGATGACAAAAGCAAGTGATGTCATCTCACTTATGACACACGTAGAAGTATAAGACATGAGGTAAATATGTATTTATCACAAAGCTACGCAGACTTTAGGTCAAATTGTGTTTAGACGTGAAGAATGATACCCATACTCAATAGACAGTAGAAAAACATATCATAAATAATGTATCAGCAAAATGTAGAAAACACATAGAAATGCTCCAGCAAAAGTTATCCATTCCTTCCAAAATGGATGCCACAGCATGCATTACAAAATGTATTGCAGACAGGGTTTGGCAAAATGTCACTTATAAAACAGAATCAAATATGAGGGAAAAACATGATCTTAGCAGTTTGTCATAAGAGCTTTTTAAAAAACAATTGCCAGTAAAGTAAGAAATAGATGAGCCAGACAAATAGACCAATAGGGATGCGACAACAGACATTATGACCTTGGCAGAGTTTTGCTACAGCCTGCGTCATCTCAAAACTGATTCTAATCAGCTCTAAATTGCAACACAAGTTCGATGATTCATTTGAAAATGGGAAAAACAAGTGTTATGCTGATCAGAAGAAATATGAGGTCGTTGGTTGTGGAAATAATGATGTATTTCAGGAAGTATTTGTGTCCAATAAAAAAAGCGCAATGCATTTTACTCATAGCAACCTGACCAATTACATTGTAAGGTTCATATTAGAGCAGAACTGGTGTGTCTATAGTTCCATTTCTATATAGGTATGCTGGATGTAGAAAAACCTTTCCTTGCCAGCTGAACCATCCGGTTGTCATGTGAAATGCTCCCGGCTGGCCGTAAATAAATAAATGTTTTGTCCTTTAAGCCATTGCGTGTCTCTATCCATGAATGGCGTTTTTGGGTTAGGTCACAGAAATGACCTCCTCCAAAAGGATATAGACCATTACGTATGATGACGCTTGTGCTGAAACAACGGCAGAGTGCGCAAATAATTGCTGCTATCCACGATCACCAAGGCGCTTGTCTGACAGAAGATGACCGTATTATTTCTCGCTATGCTGAACAGTATCAGGGACTTTACGCTATCCCCGAGCCCAGCACAGATCATCGTATGCACAACTTCCTCTCCTCCATTACTCTACTCAAGATAACCACCCCCCAGGCATAGGATCTCAACAGCCCTATCGCAGCATTGGAAATAATCTGTGCAATCCAATCCCTTGCCACTGGGAAGGCCTTCGCCCCAGAAAGCCTCCCCATTGATTTTTTATAAGGCAATGGCTGACACAGTTTAGAATTGGTATTCTCGGAAGTGGTTGAACACGGCCAGTTTCATGAGAAGGGATGTGACCACAGAGACTGTAGTTCATATCGCCCCATTTCATTGATGAATGGTGAAAAGATGCCAAAAGTCTGGTGAAATATTTAGTGCAGCAGATAGAGGGGATTCTTGCGTCTTTAGTCCATAATGTGGACCAAAGTGTGGCTTCATTCACGCGACTGATAACATTCAGAGGTTATTACATTTCCTTGCAAGCGACCCAGACCTGACCCTTGATGATGAAAAGGCTTTTGATAAAGTTCAGTGGGATTTCAGGTTCTTGGCCTTGGTGTAGTTTGGGTTTCCACCAATGCTTATAAATATGAGCAAAATACTATAAACTAATCCGGAAGCATCGGTGGTGAATAACAGTATCACCTCAGCCCCATTCACCCTCCACACCAGCACACAGCAGGTATGCCCACTTTTGCCTCTTCTATATGCTCTATCAATAGAACCATTGGTGATCAAGCTTCATCAGATCTGGAGTGAACGAGTATAAAGTGGGCAGACAAAGAACACTGGGTCTATACCTTTACGCCGATGACCTCCTTCTTTATGTCAATAATTGCATAGTCACCTTGCCCTACATCCGGTCCTTGCTACAGGACTTTGGTCTGATGGCGGGCTGCAAACTCAACCGGGGGAAGTCTGAGATTCTACCACTGAGGGTGGACATCCCATGGGACTTGGGGGGGTCACCCCTTTCCACCTCCAGCTACATCACATACCTGGGGTGAAAATAAGTGACTCCATCAGCGAGCTCTTGGATTTAAACTATCATCTGGTTCTCATGAGGATCCAGCAGGATTTAGCTAGGTGGGACTCTTTAGCTCTCTCCCTGACAGGCAGAATAAATGCCTTCACGACGAATTCACTACCAAAACTAATTGATCTCGCCATGATGATACCCATCATGCCTGACTCTAAAATGTTCAAAGACCTAGACGCCTCTATCACAAAATTTTGTATGGTGTGTTGAAAAAAAGCACGGAAACCAGGGGCAAAGACGGAGGGGGTCTAGTGCTATTGTCCTGGAGAGGATACTACCAGGTGGCGCAAGTCTGTTGGGTGAAGCCTTGCTTAACCCTGAAAACACCACACGCTAGAGGGAAATGGAGCTTGCCTCGATGCCCCCCCACTCCGGTGGAGGCTATGGCCATCCCGCCACCCAACTACCACCTCAGCTCAAGACACATCCAATATTGGGACCAACGCTCGCCCAATGGCATAAACTGAGGGCAA
This sequence comes from Ambystoma mexicanum, assembly GCF_040938575.1. Taxonomy (NCBI): domain Eukaryota; kingdom Metazoa; phylum Chordata; class Amphibia; order Caudata; family Ambystomatidae; genus Ambystoma; species Ambystoma mexicanum. The sequence continues at coordinate 1,180,019,888 of NC_090927.1, forward strand.
TGCAAGGAGTGACAGTTCGGGAGGCACCCCTGAATAAGCATACGGGCGATACTTTCCAATGGGCTGAACCACAAACCACACCCTAGACAAGACACGGAATGGCCACAGATGCGTATAATGATATGATATGACATAGACATACACGATGGGGAGGACCAAATTACCTTTCAATCAGCACGTCAAATACTAGGCCCAGAGAAGCAGGACTGGCTCCATGACAAAACGCTAAAAGCATTGTTCACCACATATATCTCAGCGGCCACTCGCCAGGCTAGCCGTCAACATGTGAGCTGTAAATGGAGCAAAACCTCACAACCTTTACACTCTTCCGCACATTTTATGCACTGTGTATCTTCAACAACGTTAGTAGAAATCACACACTAGCGGTCACATGGTCTAGCGACCTAGGGGAGGCAATAGACACCGGGGATCTTTATGATTACTTTGCCAAAATCCCTGGAGTGTCTCTAAACCTGAAAAACAGAGAAATCCAATTCAGAATTGTCCAAAAAATGTATTGAACACCAGCCAAAATGTATAGGGTGAGATTAAACTCTACACCAACATGCTAGCGAGGGTGCAGGAGGTTGGGTCCATGGGTCATGTGCTGCGATCGTGCCGCTGGCTAGCTCCATACTGGTGCATGATACACCGATAAGTATCACATAGACGCGACACAAACCTCACTATGGCACCAGGCCCCATGCTATTTGGAGTGGGTAGCGACAACTGGCACGGAGAGGCATTTAATCGAAGGCTTATGCAAAGCTAATTGTCTTTAATTGAAAATCTGAATCCCCGCCCACTAAAACGATATGGGAAAGCCACCTTGCCAAGGCCTGTGCTTTGGAACGTAGTGCCTACAAACGCCAATCCAACTCTACACATGCTGAGGGGTTCTGGGAATTGGTAGACTCCTATCTATATCTGAGGGTGTACCAGAATCTGCCAGATTGGAGCAGGGAAATCCAACGCTAAAGGTTATTAGGATGGATGGACCTTTTATAGCCCAGTGGGCCAATGGCTCGTTCCATATTGAGTGGTGTATGTATAGCATTTCGACCAAGGCGAGCATATATGGGGGTGTGGGGATGGGGTTTGGGGGCCATGTTGGCCATGGTTTCTCGATGATTTCAAATGTTACTTATACTGCAGTCGGCATATACTGTCAATGTAAAAGAGATGGGTCGCTTCAATAGGGACACGGCCCTATACCGATAGGGATTGACTGGCAATGCTACACTGGTCGTTTTTTCTCTTATGTCTGTTGTATATGAGAAATAAAAACTGAATAAACAAAAAAAAACAAAAAAATCTCTGCCATCTGGGCAAAGAAAGTCAAAGATTTTCCATGGCCTAGTACGTGTGATTCCACTTTGCACGAGCACTGAAGCAACGGCAAAGTAATCCCTGGTACATTAAATGATTGTATTCACAATTGCAAATAGTAGAATATAGTCAATATCCAAATCAATGGAAGATTAAACTGGCCTAAGAATACAGTATGCCCCCAGGAGCACAACAATACTCTCAGTGAAAGTAAATCAGTGGCAGGGTGCCATTCAGGGGAGTTGCTAGGTCTGGGAAAGCCCCGGGGCTCCGCTGATGTCGGAACTGTTGGGATGAGGGCTAGCTAGTCTTTTGGCTGTAGCTCCTGAGATTGTATCCGGGGCTACAACCAAAAGATCAGGGGCTATAGCCCCCTTCGCCCCCCGTAGCAACGCCCCTGGTGCCATCATAGAGTTTGATGCAGGAGAGAAGAGCAGCACAATAGAAATGGTGTTATGCTCGAGAGGACAGGCACGGCAGCCCAAAATCTGCTTCCCTTCAGCTAATGCACCCGGCCGCACCACACCCAGCTTCAGGACAGGACTATCCTACAGGGAACTCTGGAGATTTCCCGGTGGCCTTCTACACCCTATGCCTTTTTTGTGTGGTTACCTATTTTATTTTCAAATGTTCTCACAGGGAAAGGGTTGGGCTTTCTCAAAATGTGTAATATGGGGCCACTTTGAACATGATTTCCTGGGCCTCTTTTGGTTCCCAGCCCACCCCTGCCCAGCTCAAACACATGGCCTTCCCGAATTCAATAAATGTAAGCAACATGCATTAAACGTTTACATAAACCTCCCTGATGACACGCTGTGTAACTCCAACAATGTACGAAACCTTTCTAATTAACGCTGAAAATGACGACGTGCTGTTTTCCCCTATGTTAACAATGGCTGACTGCTCCTGTCAACAAGTTACCATTTCCGGTTAACTCTGTGGCCCGGCTCTGGGCTGGTCATGCTCCAGCGGTCACGTACCCTTTCTGCATTGTTTGCTGCAGCACCAGAAGGTGCCACCCTGTTCTGGGGAGAGCAGCAAGACACAGAAAAGCCCACTCAGTCGCTGCTGATAACCTGACATCGGCTTTGCTATCCACACCCTCCAAAAAGAACAACATCCCTCCTTCAATGGCATCATGGCGCCCTCCCATTCTCCTTCTGAACCTTCCGGAAATTCTACTGGGTCTACTGGTCCACTAACATTTCGCATCACAGATCACAGTTCTCAATCAGGCTTCTTAGCCATAGGCCAACCCCATGACCTGCGGCTACTCTTTTTGCCCTACGAGTGTTCCATACCGCAATGTCCACGCCCAAAGCCCTTCCTGTTCTGATTGCGCACGAATCTTGTAAAAAATATCCTGATAATTAATCAAGTGATCCCTGCATTAATTCTGGTGTCTAGTCAAATAACTACTTTCAACTCACTCAATGTACTTTAAAATATATCCTATTTAATATTTATGTAAAAGTGAAAAAAATAGAAAAGTGAACATTAAAAGTAATATCTTTTCTCTCTCATTAAATAATGTTCTCATTTTTTAAATATGACAGTGAGCTTAAAACACTCCAAATCCCCCTTTCTCGCTCTCTTTTTTAAAATAAACCTTTGTTTTCATATGTAATAGAACACATTTTCTATTGGCCTTCTTGCAAAATCTTTAAAGCTGTGAAACATTTCTTGTACATGGTTTGATACTTCTACACTCTCTTTCTAAACCCATATCACATTTTCATATGTAACATATGCCCAACATGTTCCTGTATTGATTCTTTCAATGCATGGTACTTGGTTCTGGGGCCCAAAGTTGTGCAATAAAGTTGTTTTAAAAATGTCAGGGGCATTCACTATGATTTTATCAGTTGTAGTCTTTTAATCGATGGTTCACATAGAGATACACCAAATGTACTGATGTATTAAGTTCATACTCTCTCTTTTTCAAAAATCTCTTACTTTTAGCATCTGTTCTGGCTCTGTTCGAGGACCTCATTCGGCAGGACTTCTTCCATGCTGCAGATCCCATCCTCAGCCGCTTTCTGCACCCCTTCTTCTGAACCCCTTTTGCCACTGGGGCACTAGACTTGACCATCAATCCTATTTTTCATATTCTTCCTGGACCCCAGCGGGTCGTAAGTGCGCTAGTACATTCCCTGAAGCCTGTGCATGCTGCTTGGTAGGCGCAGGACATTTTAAGAAGACTGTCCTTCAGTGGTGCACCAAAGAATCTGGGACTTTGGGGATGACAGTGATTTTCTTCGGTGGCCCGTCCCACTGTTAGGCATCATTATTTATAATACTTGCAATGTTAGGTGACTGGCTATGTTTCTTACAATGGAGAATGAAAATGTGGCTCCTGCCACCTCTCCAAGGATTAGAGCAGCCTGCCCCTTGGCCCAAGGAGGATTGCTTGTACATCATGGATACCTCTGTGAACAAGCCTGTTCACACGGCTGTGCCCCGGAACATTGTGATGGTGTTATCTGACTTGCTTGTTTCTCCACTCTTCTAGTGCAATGGCCACACCTCGCCACAACAAGGGCAACCAGACTAAACATATTTGAAGAAGCTTTCTTCAGATTGCCGCTAGGGGGTGCCAGCATCCAGCAGAGGCCCATTCTTAACAAGGGGAGCAGGCACGAGATGCCTTTGCCTTCTGTATGGAAAGTATATCGGTCCATGGTGGAACGCACTGGGAGAAGTCACTCTCTAAGTTATGCCCTAAGCACCTGCGCCATCACCCCCATCATGGCAAGGCTTTAAAGAAAACTAAGCATCATTAAGGTCCTAACCAATAGAATGGGGGTAGGACTGTTGCGAAAGTGTGCAAGGATCAATGTTCCGATAGCAGGTCTTCCCAGAACTCAGACCCTCGCTCCCTGAGGTAGTAGAAAATGGACTTAAGCATAAACACAAGAAAACAATGTAATCATTGAGTCTTCTGACACTCAGACAGAGTTCTCCCTCTCTCAGGTTGATTTTGGCTGCAATGACAGTGACGGGAGGTGTCTCCCTAGCAAGAGACTTTGCTCATGCAGGGCTGCTTCCCTCCTCACCCTAGAGGAGGTGCTTTCATACTTTGAAGTTATAATTGTGGATAATATTTTGAGGGACTCACTTTTCTATCCTGATGACATCAAACATCACATTTCTCTAAATAGTATTCTATTGGACACATAGCAGATTATATTAACTTTTCGATCAGGAAATGGACTGCTAAACAGACTCCTAATAATTGAAAGGCTTAGTGGCTCAGACCAACCATGGCATTTAATTGAGTCTCACCCCTGATTTGGACCCTGAGCTGTTATCCTTCTTACAAAAGTAGGGGAAAGAGCCCAGGAGGGGTTTTAACATGGCAAGGAATGCCTGTGAGCATAAACTACTGGATGTGATGGTTCCTCTAATGAAGAAGTCGCCAAATGTCCTTGATCTTGAGGTGATCGGTCAAGAGCGCCATTTGTTTTTTTTCAGACAATGATAATGCTGCAATTCCATTGGGTGGTGCAAGGGTCTGTTTATAAAACTTGACACAAAATTTGAGGAGTTACCTTTCACGCCAATGCGCAGATGCTGCCCGCTGTGGACACTTTAATTGAGAAACACTTGTGTACAGGCGCGTTATAAATGACTTATCATATCATAACATAATTACAAAAGTATGAAACAACCATATGTCGATCATTTTCTAAAAAGTTTTTTTTTTACCCAGACCAATCAAGGGAGTGGCCGTTTCTCTGGTCGTTTCCCAAGAGGCTCCTCCCTCTACCGTGGATTCAGCCACAGGCATGGTCAACATTGCCAAAACTAGTGTAAACCGTATCCTGATGGTTCCATGTGATACTGTCCCTGCAGAAATGTTGTCTGACAAAAATATCACCAAAAAATGGCAGGGGTTTGCAGGGACATTATCACATTGAACATTCGAGGGACACCCCCGCAACCCCGTGAACCTTTTTTTTTTCAAGTGGACCGGGCGACACCCCGGCAACCCCCGCTCCCCGAGACCCCATATATGTGGCCACCATATATAATGTCACCACAGCCTTTTCCTGGCGACCATATGTATGGTGACTATATATATATATATGGGGATAATATTACCAGATACCATCCTGATTACACCGCATCCCTTCCCCCGCATGGCAGAGGAGGTTGTAGACATATTAGCAGGTTCAACCCACAAGAAGTAAAGGTAAAACATCCTGTCCTTCTGTTTCCTCATATTTCGGGCAGACAAACCGACTTTTTTCTTACAAAATTGGATTTAAATAACTCAAACTCTTTGGGTTCACTGCCCTAAATTCCACATAGAGCTTTACACTCTTTACATCTAGTCTCCCCCCTCTCTGAATCTCAGTGGACAAATCTGCCCTTCTTCAGAAAGAGATTTTAGATCGGGCCAAAAACCTCATGCAGACTGTGACAGAATCCCATTTGGGGAAGGTGGGAGAGCTCGAGCTTTTTTGATTTGTAATGAGGAAAAATGATGACAGTAATTCTGTTTCTGAAAGTGAGATCTGTAATGAGACACCACGTTCACAATGCTCCATGCCAAAATACATAATGCAACCATTTAACTTGCTGTGACAGTCTCCAAACAGCTGCCCTGCAGTGGCAACAGGGCAGGTTCTAATGTCACATGTGCACTCCTGAACACAGCTGCAGAAACACAAAGTTCCAAAAGACAGAGGTAGTTTTTAGACTGTGTGTACCTATGGTTTAGAATATCATAATGGTGTCCTCCAGCAGCTTGGTGGCAGATTAATGCCTACATATAAGCCATATGCTGGCTACCGAGTTTACACAATTCTGCAGCCACAGAATACAATTTATTTGTCAACTTGTTGAAAAGGGACTCATTCATGACAGGGCATGATGTGTGATAAACTACATGGGCTGAGTGTACCTCAAAAACCATGTTGGCCCAGCCCAGCAACCCCTCTCAGTAATCCCTTTGAGAAGGGTTCTCACCTTCCACAGGAGTAGTACCTGGATGGTCCTGTTTGTGCCCTCCCTGTCTCACATGTGCAAGAGAATAAAACAGACACTCCCGGGACAGGGAATAAGGCAAAAGAGAGCAGGCTGCGCGAGTTCAAGGAAAAGTTTATCTAGATCTCTGAGAGAGCTCTGACAAAGTCAATGTTACAACACGTTATATAGGCACATTGTCATATCTAACATATGATGCTACGTTGGACCCGGATTGGTCAGCCAGGGTGGTGTCTTAGGTGTGGGCATCATCTCTTCCTCCTGCTTGGTTGCTTGGTTGGCGGGAGGATGGACGTCAGATATTTGTGCTCCGAATGGGTGAAGGTCAGGTCGCCGTGAATCAGGGTGGTCACTATCTAAGCTAATGAATACATTCTAAATAATGCATGCACTAAATAATGGTTGATCAAAACACCCTCAGTAGTTATCATGTCACTATACGAATCACACAGACGTCTATATCATCTATAACATTTGGGTTATACAGGTCACAGGTTTAAGGGTCTTGACCACTATAATACTCTCATTGAATTGTGGAGTTAGTCTCACAAGAATCTCAGGTATGTGGCATTTGTTAGTATTAGGCACGATATACTGCAGCAGGGGTCTAATGTTAGTTGGGGGTCAGTTGGGTGGGCCTCATAGCATGGTCAGCGGTCTGGCACATGAAAGGAATATCTTGCAGGGACACAGGGTTAGAACGGCAGTAAGTTTCCATTGGGGAGGGTGCGGGCGCAAGGACACGTTTGTGGAGATGAACGAGCTATGTGCTTAGTTCATGCTGGTTCACATGCAGGACAGTGATCTCAGAGGAAGACTGATGTGATACATTTATTAGTTGTTGCAAATACCTCCGGCTTCAGCGTGAGAATGGAGCCACAGAGTTTTCCAGTCAGAGTGGGAACGAGGGTGGGGGCCGTGTGCTCTGAGCCTGGCTGCTGTGGGGAAAGGGAGAGAAGCATTTCGTACTATCGCAGTGAGGCCTGGTCATCAAGATGGAGTCGAAAGGGGGTACAAAAATGGATGCCCTGTTTCCTGCTCATTGGTCCCATCTACGCGAATGTAACTCAAAGTTAACATTGCATAAGGGCAGGGGGCGAACCCACTACTGGAGGCACTTGGTCCAAGCTTTGTACTGAGAAGTGAAGGCAGAGAGGGGCCTGCTGGCCCCTCGCTCCCACACATTCCCCCCTTTCGTTACATCTAAAGTAACAAATATTTTATTTTTTATTCTTTTCATTCTCCCTTCGGTAGTACTCAGCCTCCGCGACTGCTTCGTCCCACGCGGGGGTGCCTTTTATTGGCATCCACGCCCTGCACACACTTTTTAGGCTATTCCCTCTTCTGGCATATTCGTCTGGTGTACACATTAAGTAGATCCCACCATCTCCATCTAAGTCCACCCATACCTCTATGTACCATTGCAGCTCTGTTGGTTCCTTTATTGTTGTGTGGTGTAAATTATCAACCCTGTCCCCATATTGCCTGTAGATGGCTGTCATCCTGTATTGCGGTGTGGTGTATTCCCCTGTTTGTATTTGTGCATCTATCATGGTAGCTACCGTTGTCGGTCGGCCCATTGTTACCATCATCATAGCTGAGGTAGGCATGCTTTTTTCACAACACCAGAGACCCATTTGGCACACACAGAAGAATAGGAGCACATAGACGATGATAGGGACTAGTATTTTCATTGCCACGTTTACCCATGATGGTGCCCAGCTGAACAGATTGTCGAACCATGTGCTTTCCTCTGCGCCTCCTTCTGTTCTCATCCTCTCTCCTAGATTCTGTACTGCTGTTATCTCATGTGAGAGTGTCCCGTTATCAGCATCTTCAGTTGGTACGAACGTGCAACACGCCCCCCCAATTTTTTGGCAAACACCACCGTCCATCGCCGTGAGGAGGTCTAGGACATATCTGTTTTGCATTGTCATTAGGCGCAGTGCGAGGAGCTCTATTTTTATAACGTTGAACCCTTCTTCAGTGTCGTTAGCCAGTTGGATGAGCTCCCAGCGCACTATCTGCAACCATTTGGCGATTGTTCGTGCTTGCAGTCCCGGGACAAGGAGTGATGCGAAAAATGTCTCTGCTGATGAAAAGAGCTTGTACTTTTGTGGGATCTCAGCAAGGAGTTTCGATGATTCGGATGAGATGTAATTGGAGGATCTTTTACTTCGTGTTAGTTTTTTCTTCAGTTCATATTCTGACAATAGTTCGTAAGTTGGAACTTATGTTATCATTTCTTGGGGCGCTGTCGATTGTTCAGCCGATTGCCCTGCTGCCGATATGCCAGCCGATTCTCCCGTCGTTCCTTGAATATGGCTTTCAGGTATTACCATCAGTGCTGTATGGAGGGTGGCTAAGGCACATGTACCTTTTTCATGCTGTTGGGAGGTGTAGATAGGCTTGCTTGCCACAAATCCAGTACATGTCCATTAGCGCAGCGGGGCTTTTCTTCCTGTCAGGTATGATTACCGTCTTGTTGCATTTCTTTGTTTCCCCCGTGTTCACTCTTCCTTCCCCATGGAAACACAGTTCATGTGGTACTTCTTTCTGTATTTTGATAGGTTTTTCCAATGCTGTGACCCACGTTAGCTTCGTGACATGTCGCGACCAGATGGGGCCACATACTTCCTTTATCCATTGGAAGGTGTCATTGGATAGCCCTCGGAGTGCTTCTGCTTTGCATTCGATAGTTTCCTCGTGCCATTTATTTTCTGCATATCTCGTCCCTTTGATGACAAGAAATGGTTCCTTGAGGCAAATTACTCCTTGGCGTCTGCTTGTGCATGTTCTCTCATTTTCCAGTTTTTCCATTGTGACGGTGTGCGCTTGGAAGGTGCTTTTTATCCTGCACAAAACCAAATGAATCAAACACTGGGCCTCCGACAAGGGCACTTCCTGTGGCACTAACATTTTTGGTGTCCCTGATGCATGTGGTATGAGCGAAGAAACGTAACAGCTCTCATTTGTCGCCTGCTTTGCCGTGGCACTCATGTCCGAATACCACTTGTTTGATTGATCTGGGTGGCGGGGGTCTTCTATCTCATCCAACCCCAGGTCATGATAAATGTCATGTCTTTTCCCTTCTGCTCCCCTCTTCTTCCTCCTTCTCCCTCCCTCCTTGTGGCTCTTTACTCTTTGGTAGTGTATTGGGAACATGCCCGCCCAAGCTGTGTCATTACCGTTAAATATGTCATCATGTGTGTATTCATTAGTGGCAGCAGCGTAATCTGAGGTAGGCTCTACTGTTATTTGTGCATGCGAGCTTGTGTTGTCTACGTTGCTTGGCCAATAGTAGTCGCCATCATATATATTCAATTCATAATCATTACTTATATTTATATTGGGATGTAATATGGACGCACTTATTGGATCGGCGGCAGAGTGTTCTGAAGGTTTCATTGTATTTGTATCATTAGCATCAATGTCATATGTTTCCTTCCACATCGTCTTTACCCCAGTCCATATCAAGTGCGACCCTTCTCGTATCAAGTTGGCCCAGCTCCCCCCCTTGTGCATGTCATTAACCAAAGATAGAAGGGTGTAGTACCAGGCCATAAAAAACAACATTACTGACAACAAAACTGCAGCACATTTCAAAACACATTCAACATTGCTGAACCTATTAGCCCTAATGGCGTCCCTATCGCTATCTAACATAATGGTGTTTTCGGTGATGGCGCTGCATTGGTCCATTTGCCACCTGGAGGGGCGATACAAAGTTGTTAAGTCACCAGAATAAATACAGTTGTATATCTACATATTTACTTTTTCATTATTTACTCATTTCTGCTATTCACTTTGTTCATTATAATCTTAATTACGTCCTTTGCTTTAAGCATTTCATGTCACTATTGAGAGAGAGGGATAGTGGTGAAAAGAAAGTGGAAGGAGAAAAATGACATGGACATAGTTCATTTTAACCAGAGGGCGTGTCGTCACTTTCGCCCTTTACATGTTCTATTTACTTAAATCACATTATCATTGTGTCTGAACCTCATCCTCGGTGCCGCTTGCGCATTCCTGTTCAGTCTGAGGGAGTGCACTATCACGTGCCCTTCTCACATCTGAGAGGTGTACCCAATATTTTAGTCCCTTAACTTTAACTGCAGTGGGCGTACTATAAATGAACTCGTAGGGGCCATGGAACCTCAGTGAATTCCACCTCCTCACAAAGCTTCTAACGTAAATTTGTGCTCCTGGCATCAGTGGCCCATTTGGGCTGCCTGTAGCTGGCATGGTAGTATCAGTCGCTGCATTCGCAGTAAATGGTGGTGCAATTTGTCACGCTATGCTGCGTACTACGCACGTCAGTTGGGTCAGGTATTCCTTAAATTCCTCCCCCAGCACTGTGGCAGCTCTGTGCGTGTCTGATGCTCTCCTAATCGGGGAGAGCGGTGTGTGTATTCGTCTCCCAGTCACAATCTCATGGGGGCTCAGATGGTGGTCCTTGCATGGTTGCGTTCTGAGTTGAAACAGTGCTAGGGGTAAGCAATACACACAATTCTTTTTCAACGTATTACACAATTTTTATAGTTTACTCTTTAGTAATCCATTGATCTTTTCCACCACTCCATTCGCCATCGGATGATAAATGGAACACAGTTTGTGTTTCACCCCCAAGAGTGACGTCACTTCCTTGAAAAGGTCATTCACAAAGTGTGTGTGTGCCATTGTCTGATCTTATCACATCACATATTCCCCAACGAGAAAAGAGCTCTCGCACCAGGAACTTCACCGCACACCACGCATATGGGTGGGGACAGGGACCCGCTTCCACCCACCTTGAAAAGGGGCATACCACCACAATCAAGTATCTTGCTCCATTACATCACTCTCCCATGTCAGCGTAATCTATGTGTAGTTCTCTAAATGGTCCTACTGGTCGTGGCAGGGTGCCGCACAGTGTTCTCAATGTCATTCCTGAATTGTATGTTTGGCATGTTGTGCATTCTACTACAAATTTTGACAAATGTTCCTGTAAATTGGGGACAAACCAATGTTCCTGGATTTCTGCGGCAATATGTTGTTTTGCTACGTGGGCTGGGAAGTGCAGATGTTGGAATGCTACCTCTAGCAATTCTACTGGCATCACTACCTTTCCTGTTGTCTCCTATCTCCAAATTAGGTCTGTGGCTGATTGTTTGCACCCTCGTTTCCTCCACAACTCTTGCTCCTCCTGTGGTGCTCTCCTTTGTAGTTCTATTATCTGCGCTATTGGTGTGTTACTGTACGCCTCTTCCAATGGCTCTGTGATGGCTGATTTTACAACGCATTCGACTGTTGGTGTTGTATTGAAATACAAGGCCTCCTTCGCTGCTGCGTCGGCTGCCGTGTTTCCCAATGAGACTGCATCTGTGTTGTTGGTATGGGCTTGGCATTTCACCACTGCCACTACCGATGGTTCTGCTAATGCATCTATCAGTTCAGTCAATAGGGCGGCGTGCTGTACTGGTGAGCCATCCGCTCTTCTGAACCCCCTCCTACGCCAGCGGGATAGGCCTGAATGGACTGTGGTTGTTGCGTATGCTGAGTCTGAGTATATTGTTACTGTGCATCCTTTGGCTGTATGCAGTGCCTCAATCAATGCAGTTAATTCTGCTGCTTGTGCGGAGTATTGGGACGGGAGGCGCTTCTGGACAATTTTTTCATAGCCATCTTCCTCCATGCGTACTATGGGCATTCCTACATGCTTCTCCCCCGTTTCAGGGTTTATGGATGCTGACCCATCTATGAAATATATCTCTCCTTCTTTCAGGGCGTTGTCGCTCGCTTTGGGAATGTCATCGCCCTTCCCTTCATAGGTGGCGGAGTCGTGTTCTTGCATGTCCTCTGTGGTGCATGGTTCTGTAATAAATGTTGCTGGGTTTTCTGTTTTGCACCTTACAACGTGTACGTTGGGGCTCGAAATTATTATCTAATATGCTGTTGCTCTCTGTGTTGTTAATGTTGATTTTGACCTCTCAAGAATTGCAAATAAGGAGTGTTCTGCATATAGCGTTACTGAACATCCCATCACGATTGTGGTGCTTTTTTCAATGGTGAAAGCTGCTGCAGCGAGGGACTGTTCGCACATGAAGTGTCCTTGCATCACTGCATCTAATGTTCCGCTGTAATAGGCCAAAGGTTTGTGTCCTAATGATGTTTTCTGTGTGAGCACTGCTGTCATCAGTGTTCCATTGCAGTGTGAAAATAAGAAAAATTCCCTCTCATAATCTGGGTTTGCGAGTACTGGTGCATCTGCAATGGGGTCTTTTAATCTAAAGTACTGTGCCATCATGTCATGTGTCCATTTTATTGGGCCCCTACTCTTCTGTGCTTCTTTCAGTGCTTGTAGCTAATGGGCGTGTGTATGCTGCGTAATCAAGGATCCATGCTCGGCAATAATTACATATACCGAGGAATTTTTGCACTTCTTTAACTGTTTTAGGTATGATCATGTTGCGTATAGCAGCTGCCCTGTCTGGGAGTATCCGTTTCCCATCTTTTGATATTAGCTGTCCGAGGTATACAACGTCAGCCAGGCTGTATTGCAATTTTCCTTTGTCCACTTTATACACCTTGGCAGCCAACACGTTTAATAGTGTTATAGAGTCTTCTCTGCACTTTTCTTCTGCGGGGCTGCAGACGAGTAAATCGTCTACTTATTGTATAATGGTGCTCTCTACATCTATGTTTCCAATATCTTCACGCAATACTCCGTTGAAAATGCTGGGGCTTTCGCAATACCCCTGTGGGAGTCTGCGATGTTCATACCTGTTGTTTCCTAATGTGAATGCTGCCAGGTACTGCGAGCCTGGGTCGAGTGGTATGGAGAAGAAAGCATTCTTCAAATCCACCACAGTAAAACATGTAGATTCTTTGGGTATGCTGCACAGTATTGATGCCGGGTTAGGCACTAATGAGAATTCTTTTTGGATGATGTCATTGAGTGGGCGGAGATCTTGGATCACCCTCCACGCCCCTCCCTTTGCTTTTTTGATTGGGAAGATAGCCGTGTTACAGGGGGAGTTTGATGGCACTATAATACCTTGTATTAGGAGTGCATTTATTGTTTCCCTATTCCCTTCTTCTGCTTCTCTGGATATGGGGTATTGTTTCACTCGTGGCGGTATGGCACCTGGTTTCAGTTTTATCTTTATTGGTGTTACCTCATGGAGTAATCCTACATCGTGGCGGCCTGAAGTCCAAATTTCAGGCGCCACCTTGGCCATATCTTCCTCAAATATTGTCGGCGGGGCATTAATGATAGCCATAAGTGGGTTGTGTACCTCTCTGTACTGAATCATGATGTCACATGGTATGCTTATTTCCATTATTATCTCTCCGTCATCTTCATTATCAGTGAATAATTCCTCATCAGTTATTTCTCTTAGCATTATGTTGGGGTCTATGCATAACACAGTTCTCCACTCACACCCATGCGCGTCCAATCCTATGACCACAATGCGTTCGCTTGATACCTGAACAGCCTCGATGTCTATGGACATGATCGTGCCTGGCACAACATCTGTGTGTGCAATTGGGCGGAATATAAAATCTGATGGTGTTCTCCATTCCTTTCTCGTGATCTCTGGTACCACTCGGGCTAATACTTTGATGCCATAAATAAACATGTCTATGTCAATGGGTATTCCTCGCACCACAATTTCATTCATCACTGTGCTAATCATCAACATTGCTCGTACTGGGCATACTCCTGGGGTGGAGCACACTATTCCCCGCTCAGTAAACAAAATGGTCATGTTCAATTTACTTAGCAAATCTCTGCCCAGTAAATTGATTGGCGCGTCTTCGTGGTACAGTAAGGGTGCGCTCGGTTTTCCCCCCTACCGTTATATCAAGATCTTTAGTGTAAGGAACTTTTAAAATAGCCCCAGGGAACCCCTGCGTTTACAAATTCCTGCCTGAGAGCGGAAACCGCCCTTCTATAAGACATGATTTTTCTGCTTCTGAGTCTACCATGAAGATAAACTGCTTGTTTCCTATCTCTGCCCCCACTAGTGGTTCCTCTTCTGCACGTAGGGTGGTGGATAGGACTGGACACGCAAATGTTCCCTGTGGGCTGTTCTAGTCTGCATACCTTTCTTGCCCTGGTATTGAAAAGACATTGTCTCCGACCACTGTCACGCCGCGGAATGGCGCAGGTGTGCCATTTGCAGCCGTTGCGAAACAGTTACTATTTGCATTGCCTACAGCGTTTTGTCTCGCCATGGGTTGCTGTGCGCTGTGATGCGGTTGTGGGGGTGGCTGTCTCTGCTGCATTTGGGGTTCGTTATAGCACTGGTCTTGTTGTCTTCCCCCTCCCATTGGTAACCCATAGGGTCTACCTGGGTGTGTGCATCCCCATCCTTGTTCATTTTCCACAGGCTGCGGCACTTGGAAATACCCTGAAGGACGCATTCTGCAATCCCTCGAATAATGTCCCTGTCTCCCACAGTTCCAGCAAGACCCTTGGGGTCCTCCTCTCATCCCCTGCCCACCAAATCCTCTATTCCCCATACCCCCAAATCCTCCTCTCTGGCCACGGTACCCACCTCTTCCTCTTGCCGGTCTTTCTTGCCACTGTGGTCCCCTGTATGAATCCTCTCCGTTCCACGGTCCTTGTTCTCCTGCCGTCCGCAACGCTGCTATTGTCACTGGCCTACTTCCCACTCCTTCATCCCCTCGTTTTCTCTATCTGCTCTTGCAGTGGTATACAATTATACTCTGAATCTCAGGCCAACCCTTGGCTTCTATCCCAGCTACTTTATCCAAGGCCTTCTGTACCTCCTTCGGGAGCCCCTTTTTTGATGATAAAATAGAACAAGGCGGTGGACTGATTCCACGCCGTGCCAGTTTCGCTTCTCCACAAATCTTGCACCGTTTTATGAATTGCGTAGGATCCTCATTTTCTTCCATTGTACACTGCATCACTAAATATAAATCTGGAATGTCTGGAAACGTACGCCGCAATGCGTCCCATACTTGCGCTCGAACGTTGTTGAACGGTGATCCATCGTGGCGGTCACAACTCATGGTCACTCCTGGGAATCCTGCCTTTTCCCATACTGCGTCTGCCTGATCGCCGACTGCCGATACTAACAAACTTTTTACGTCGCCTATGGCTAATGGCACCCCTGCCATGTGTTTTTCGAACTCGTGTATCCATTTCCCAGCTCCTCCCGATAGTGGGGGAAGAACTTTCAACAAGTTATTTTTATCCATTTGGGCCCATGGAATGTAGTGCGACCTACCTGCCCCCTTTTGTATCAACGGCATCTGTAACTTATGTTTCTTTCCTGTTTTACTTACCGCCTCTTTCTTTACCTTACTTACCAACATATTCCCTGTTCGCTGTCTTAATCTACCCTGCCATCGTGGGGGTGATCGCGGATCCATGTCATCGAAATGATGCGGCAGTGGGGACCCTATGGCCGCCACTCCTTCTTTATATTCGTCTAGATCACTCCACACCTCTTCTATCTCTGTTTCTTGTTCGTAATTCTCCTCCTGTCCTTCCCCTTGCTGACTTTCTGGGGTGGATGGATGTATAATCCTCAAAGGTTTGTCATTTAGATGAAACAGGAACTCTCCTGATTGCCATTCTTTTTCTCGCCCTTTTGGTATGTGTGTCCCCTGTGATGATATCGATAGCGCAGGCTCTGACATTGCTGGCGCCATCTCCCCTGCTGTGTTTATTGAAGGTGTGAGATCTGCAGCATTTGTCCTCTGTCGCACAATGCTCTCAGCCGTGTTGTTTCCATCTGTGCATGTGCTAGCTGGCAGTCTAACTCTCCGGTTAAGTGTGCTAAATTCACAGGGGTGCACTTGTCGGGCCATACAAACCTCCTTTATCATAGGGCGGTGGTGCTGTAGCTACCACTCCGTTTGAGGGTGTTGGGGTGAGACATGCCGGTATGTATAGAGGCTCGCTGTACCCTACTGCCGGTCTTGACATTAAGGGATATATTTTAGTTGTGTCACCTTCAGCTGTAGTGGTTGTGTACCCGCTCTTTGGCGTTCCGCTTGCCTCTTCCTACGTTTTTGGGTTTTCACTCGTTCTTTCTTTACCTACCTCTGCTGTGGGTGTAACTTCCTTGAACATTCGCCGTCCAGTACTTCTCTTCTATTTTGTAACTGTTTCCCCTTATATCTTTCTAGCAAGTGCATAGACACTAAATCTAACACTCTCTTATCAAATGACCTTCCTTCTGGCCAAATTGGCATTACACTGTCTCCTTTTATCTCTGTCAACCATTGATCATGGTACTTTTGTATCTTTTCACTGTATAGTGGAAGGTGTTGACAAATATGGGCTATTGGTGTTATTTACCCCATGATGATGGTTCTCCTTGTGCCTGTGTGTATGGATGAATCTCAGTCTCCCTCTAATCACCCCTCCACCCACTCGTCCTTCCTTCTAGATCAACAATATATTACGGGTCTTTCAATTACTGATAGTTTCTTCGTGCACATATATCTATCAACACATGTCAGTATGCAATGCTACTAATGTGATTATTGTCTTTCCAAATTCAACAGTTCACTTTTGCATGTATACAATTTTATCAACAAATTAATTGCAATACCTTGATATTCTTGAAAACAAATAGACGGAACATGAAAAACATATAACACATATCATGCACATGCACTACCTGCGCGCTTTTATTTCACCTTTGTTCCCGTTACCACTTCGTCCCCATTTCACCTATTCTCCTCATTCAGTCCCCACCTCTTACACCTTCTTACTCGTTCACAAGAATTCTCACTTACACGGAAAAAGAATATTCTAAATAAGTACTCCGAGTCTACTCAATATACGAGACTCCTACTTTTTTTTCTCTTTATCTTCACTTATTTATTCTGCACTGGACGAGACAATGCTACGCGTCGCCGCCTTCTACCCCGTTCGGGCTAGGATACCTCTCCTCTTCTTCTCTTCACTTCTCACAAAACCTAATGGCCATATAAAGGACAGATCAGAAAAGCCTCATTATCACTCACATAGGCCCTACTCTTCCCTATAATCTGTTACCACCTGTTCCCTCCTACTTCCCCCTTACCTTTCCTTGGTAACCTTTGCAACCGGCACTCACGTGTTCAGTCAGGTGATCCGAGGGTCACCGTTCGCGGTCTGACCCCAGTTGGGTTCGCACCCCAACCAAGCTGTGGCCCGCCTCGGCGAGCAGCTTTTCAGTCGGGTATTCGTCAACCGGGAACCCTTGACCCTTTCTTGTAGTGCGCACAGGCTGGTCAGCCGTGCAGGCGATGGTTTTGCTGGGGGGTGTCCCGGATCTCGTCGCACAGTGCGGGTCTTGAGGCACCTCTCCAAATCACGTTGCAGGGGGTCACCAAATGTTTGTGCCCTCCCTGTCTCACACGTGCAAAAGAATAAAACAGACACTCCCGGGACTGGGAATAAGGCAAAAGAGAGCAGGCTGCGAGAGTTCAAGGAAAAGTTTATATAGATCTCTGAGAGCGCTTTGACAAAGTCAATGTTACAACACCTTATATAGGCACATTATCATATCTAACATATGATGCTACGTTGGACCCGGATTGGTCAGCCAGGGTGGTGTCTTAGGTGTGGGCATCATCTCTTTCTCCTGGTTGGTTACTTGGTTGGTGGAAGGATGGATGTCAGATATCTGTGCTCCGAATGGGTGAAGGTCAAGTCGCCGTGAAGCAGGGTGGTCACTATCTAAGCTAATGAATACATTCTAAATAATGCATGCACTAAATAATGGTTGATCGAAAGACCCTCAGTAGTTATCATGTTACTATACAAATCACACAGGTGTCTATATCATCTATAACATTTGGGTTATACAGGTCACAGGTTTAAGGGTCTTGACCACTATAATACTCTCATTGAATTGTGGGGTTAGTCTCACAAGAATCTCAGGTACGTGGCATTTGTTAGTATTAGGCACAATATACTGCAGCAGGGGTCTAATGTTAGTTGGGGGTCTGTTGGGTGGGCCTCATAGCATGGTCAGCGGTCTGGCACATGAAAGGAATATCTTGCAGGGACACAGGGTCAGAATGGCAGTAAGTTTCCATTGGCGAGGGTGCGGGGGCAAGGGCACGTTTGTGGAGATAAACGAGCTACGTGCTTAGTTCATGCTGGTTCACATGCAGGATAGTGATCTCAGAGGAAGACTGATGTGATACATTTATTAGTTGTTGCAAATACCTCCGGCTTCAGCGTGAGAATGGAGCCGCAGAGTTTTCCAGTCAGAGTGGGAACGAGGGTGGGGGCCGTGTGCTCTGAGCCTAGCTGCTGCGGGGAAAGGGAGAGAAGCATTTTGTACTATCGCAGTGAGGCCTGGTCACCAAGATGGAGTCGAAAGGGTGTACAAAAATGGATGGCCTGTGTCCTGCTCAGTGGTCCCATCTACCCGAATGTAACCCAAAGTTAACATTGCAAAAGGGCAAGGGGCAAACCCACTACTGGAGGCACTTTGTCCAAGCTTTGTACTGAGAAGTGAAGGCAGAGAGGGGCCTGCTGGCCCCTCGCTCCCACACAGTCCTCTGGGAACCAGTGTTTTGCAATGGCCACCTGGCATTGCAATGACCACCTCACACCAGCGTGCAGATTACTGGAGACATTTTGCAGCAGGCAGACAGAAGAAAGGGTCGGGTTAGTACTGCTGGCTACAGGCATAAGTGTATTTCTGAGTTGGTTGCGACTCATGTTAACTCAATTTGATGCTCTCCTTACTGTCAAAATGTACATGAAATGCTGGATAGATTGACAGAGTGCTTACTATTTCACCTGTTAATGTCTCCTTCAAATTACTTCTCATGAATCATAAAAAATCAGCACACCGTTGTGTAAATTGCCTGCGCTATTTATTTTTTTACTCAAAATAGCATATTATTCAACATTTTTACATTTGTTAATTTCACTGGATTTCTCTTGTCAAGGAAAAATATATAATTACGTGGTTACATTTCTAAACATATTAATGAACTCTATAAAATATAATTATCACTTTTGAAACTATGACAAAATTCAGAATTTTGAAAACTGTGTAAAGTGTAATTATCATTTTTGCAAATATGGCCAACGCCTGTTTCACAAAAATGTGTTCTGAAATGTTCATCCTACGTTTATGAGCTTCTTCTGGGCCATATGAACCTTTCTGTATTTATGCACGATTTACAGATAGTTCTTATTGGCTGCCTGTTTTCTTTGTATATCTCAATTAATTATTTCTGTTGTATCTGTTTTTTCATTTAAATCATCTTTTCATTGTACAAGTTGTCCCATTAAATCTTTCCTTGTTTGAGTTTACTTTATGTGTTGTAGATTCCAATCTTAATTTATATGAATTAGTCAATTTCCTTCCTTTTTCTCGCTATTTAGTTGGACCGGTGCAGCATTATAACCTCACGGTGATAGCATTATGTTGAACAGAACGCCAACACCATGGGGTTGTTATGCTGCACCGGTCCAAATAAATAGAGAGACAACAGAGTTGGTATTGGCCATTAAAGAGCTTCAGTCCACAGAGGGGTCTCGCCATCTTGATTTTCTTGGGGTTCCCAAAATTCCTGTCCCCGCCATACTTACTTCAGACAAGGCATTCTGGGTATGGCATCAGAAGACAAAGGCCACTTGTTTGAAAAATCCAGGATAGAAGCAATAACAACAGGCAGGCTGTGGAATAAATTTGCTGTAATATGTAAGGTGGAGACCCTCCCCTAGTCGATTCATCTTTGGAACACTTTTGAAGAAGGAATCGCCTAGAACTAGCTTGGGAGTACAGTCTAATCCAAAGTCTTCTGACATAGAGGTGAAGACAGAGAGCTCCAAGGAAGAGACCGCTCATTCTCCCTAACAGTCTGAATGCCCTATTTGGGAGGACCAGCTGGCTGGATAAGGCAAACTGGAACTCAGACACTATACCCAGGGCCTTCTCACTGGAGTTGATGGAACCCTAAGAGTGACTGCTACAAACCTTCCTGGTTGGGAAGGGCAGTAGAAAGCCTCACGTTGCCCTTGAGACTCAGGACTAGGTCTCCTAGAGACTGCAAAGCCCAGAAAGCATCACAAAGCATGTTTACTGCCTTGAGATGCTTTTCTAGGTGGCATTTCACTTTGGGCTGCTACAGTAGCAGCAGTGCTGCTTTTGGCACTTCAAGAACCTTTGTTTAATCAGTTTACCTGCTGTGAGGTACCAGGAATGAGACACGGACACAGAGGACTCATGTTTGTTGGTACAAACTTTTATTAAAATAATAAAGGGGGTTGGGAAAGTCCTCACTGTTCCCAATCTAGAAGGCATTTCCCTACCTCAACCAAAAACTAAGGGTCTGTCATGAGTCAAGATGTCCAAAGCAAACATGTCCTTTGTCTGAAATTCTATCCTAGCCCTCTCATTCTAAAAGTAACCATAAAGTCCTATGGGTAATGTTGGACAGCTTGGCTTCCCCCGCAGTGGTTAGCCGGTCAGATCTCCCAGTATTGCTCAGCTGTTCCATATTTGAACTCCCGCTCCAAGGAAGGGAGTTGTTCAGAGCCAATCAGATTCCCCAACGGCTAGTCCGCTCGTTTTGCTTCAGTCGAGAAATCTCCATTCTGTTTGCCCTCTTCCTTATGTCCATTTTCTTCATACGGTTGATTACAGAATATAGAAGGATACTGTCAGCAGGCTGTGTGGGTTGTTGAAGGGGATTATCACAAAATGCCATAAAGGCATGAGGAATGGAGCGTGTATCACTAAAAGGGAAAGGGGATACCATGTCTCATCTGACAATATCTCACTCCCCTCCCGAGGACCATATCCCCTCATGTGATCCTCCCACACATAGCCATCCTCAGGGTCACAATCTGCTATCTCCTGACCACATGAGGAGAGGCCACCTCTGGGAAAGGAGTGATGACATCATCAGATGCTGTCATGATGCCTGCCCCCGGAAGACCAGACCTGGCCCAGCAGCCCCGGAAGCAGGCATCATGCCACTTGGAGCATGCCCAAAAGCCCCAGTTAGGGGCTATTTGGGTACAGTCCTGGCGCCTATGGCGCCAGGCTCATAAGGATAAAGTCAGTCCTGGCCGGCCATGGGCGCCAGGCTCATTATTGATAACTTACCTGAAGCAGACCATGCTGCATACTCACCTGAGGCAGACCATGCTGCATGAAGACTCAAGCCAAATGAGGCTTAGGAGGGACTATTTTACTGAAGGGACTATTTTGTTACTTGGGTGGGGCATTAGAAGAATACTTACCTGGATCTTCTTCCAAGGCTATTTAAACCACGCCCGGACAGCCACACGTGCTTCGCGTTATTCTGCTTGCTGCAGCGTAACACTCACCGTGTTTTCAGCAGCTCCAGTCTTCAGCCACGCCCGCTTCAGTCCTGGGACTCCTGAAACAAGAAGACAAAAAGGATAAAGGTTAGAACAGGAGTTTTAACTTTAATCCTTACCTGAATCCTGATCCATTTCGCCACAGAACTGAAAGACAGAAGTCTTTGAAGCATCGCTTCGCATTCCTACGGCGCCGCGCTGAACTCACCTGCTTGGCAGTACTTCAGCATTCCATCACGCTCTCTCCATCTCGCGGCCGCCCTCCGACACCTAAGGAGACAAAGACAGCAAGGTGAGCAAGGGGACTCTCTAAGGCTATACAAGCTACCCCCAAGGACTTACCTGATTTACCACGGGAGGTACTCACATCATTTCGGGTCGGCGCAGTCAACTCTGCTTCATCGCCGTACCCCGGCCCCTAAGGGGAGAAAACAAGGACAATTCCAGTTACCCCACACAAAACTTACCTGATTTACCACGGGGGTCTCACCTCATCTCGGGTTGCACAGTCAACTCTGCTTCATCGCCGTACCCCGGCCCCTAAGGGGAAAACCACAATAGACTTACCTGAATCTTACCGAGTGCCATTGGAAATCTTCGAGTGGATAATCGGCAACCTGCAAGGAATCGGACAGAGTGGTGAAGAGCAGACATTTGAACTCTTATGAACAATTGGACTTTAGAGTCAATACTGGAACTCACCAATTCCTCTACGCCAGTGAAGTAACTGGTCATCAACGCGCCCCTTCGGTCGACGCAGGATGGAGAGCTCATCCTTCCAAACCATCAGGTGAGACTAAGGAGGGGACATCAAGAGTGATCAGTGGGAAGACAACGGGAGTGGGGAAGGTGGGTTGACACTCAATTCCACGGGTGGTTAATTCCTCTTCTCCTTTGCAGAAGAATATTCTTGCGAGCCAGACAAACTAGGCTGAGCGGGCCAGTCCAGTTAGTCATCTCGGCGCTACACGTCACGCTGGTGGAAATAACAGCGGCCCAGTTCCGGTCGACGCCCCCGTGGGAACCAGGTGAGCGTAACAGATTCATCACACTGGCCTTCAATCTGTCTCGCTACTGACTCAACCCATTGAAGTGCATAGTCATGTCTTGAATGCCAGCTGAACTCTGTGGAAGCCATTGACTTGCAGAGGCTCATTCCAATTGAGGTATCATCTCCACCCAACTCGCATGCCAATTTGGTCTGCCAGTAGTCACTGACTTTCCATCTTGAAAGACGACTAACAGACATATTGTCTCAAAATCGTCTTGGCACTCACTCGCCATTGGGAAAGCACAACTCAACTGTTACAACACCAGCGCAACCACAGGCAAGCACTAAGAAGCCTGGTTCAATGCTGTTGAGCTTGGAAAGAGTCAAACTAATGTTATTTGAAGTAGCCTGGCCCCTAGCATTTTAGTCACTGTTAAGCACCTTTCTCTAACTTTTTTAAAGTCATCTTCATAAACTTTGACATGTTGCTTCTGAAAACTTTGCCCGAGCTGCCCTGTCTACAGGCCAAGAGTGCCCCTTTAGTTTAAAATCTGCTTTATCTGGGTTTTCCCTTACAAGGGTGGGCCATTAATGTTTTCATTAGTTCAGTGCATTCTTGTTAGTTTAATTAAAGATACTATTTTCATAGGACCTTGCTTAAACACTGTACTGCTGTTGTTTGTGTGGCTTCGGGATCAGCTTGCATCCCTCCTGAGTATACCCTGCACTTGGCCTGTGCTACACTAAACAGCAAAGGGGGTATACTGGTTGGACTGCACCTGTTTCCCCTTTATGATTGGGATCACTGTACTGCCGCAGAGCAGTAGTCATTTTGTCACATAAACAGTTGTAAAACTCAAAATTTTTAACAACCTCACCCCAATCTTACCGCCTATCTCAATTTTAAGGTGGTGGGTTTTCACCTTGCCTGACAGTCCAGGTATGAGGGGAAAGGATGGCCCTGCTTGATTTCAAAGATGCTTGTCTCATGGTTCACAGCCATCCACCACATCAACGTATTGTTCAGGCCCTCAGGAATTACCAGCTTTGGCAATTTTTTAATCTTCAGCATTTCTTTGACCAGCAACAGTGGTAAATTCACATTCCATGGAGTCCTGTTCGACTCCATGGAATGTGAACTTACCACTGTTGTCGGCACCCGTAATATCCCAGTAATACTGGGATGTTGGGCACCGGAAATGATAAGGCGGGTTTGCCGGTAACCCGCCGGAATTGCCTGCGGCTTACCAGCAGACCCATAATGAGCCCGATTGTGTTAAGAAAAGAAAGATTGATAATAACCAGCCTGACAATTGATGTTATGCAAATCTTACAGGAGGGATTTGTGGAAAGAATCCCATTTATTGGGAGATGCTTTCTTAGTGTTGTTTGATTGCCCTTCTAGTGTGCTTCATTTCTTCTCTTGTGCCCCACTAAATGCCAATTGGATTCAAGGATACTTGATAAAAAGTTACCAAGTGAAAACCAAACCCTTTATTGAATTTTCTTTTTCCACATGCCTTTGTCTGGGGCCAGAAGTGGGATAACATACCAGGATTGGAGGTGTTCAAGAGGTCCAACACCCAACCAAATGCAAACATGTGAGAAAAAATCTGTAAGGTCCCACTTCCTGTTTAAAGTTAGTAGACATCCCTGTTCTTTGAGCGTTCAAACTATTACCTTTGTCCGGTCCTTTGTAAACACATACAAAGACCAATAGTTCTCTACTGCTTAGCCCAATGAGTATTTCAACAGTCCGATTTTTTACCTATCCTAGCACCATAAGAGGAAACCTAAGAGTGTCCCAAATCTGTGGTCGCATGTCAAAGAATTAGGGCCGACATTGCATCTAATATCAAGAAAGACGCACTATCAGCATGGAGGACCCCAGTTCAGCTGCTCCGGCCATGCTTAACCCAGTTACACAGTATGAACACTTTTTGGCCCCTACAAAGTATGGGTCCATCCGACTTGCAGATATTTATCAAGTACGACCACAACCCTCGGACCCAGGGGCTGAAGAACATGCTTTCCCTGGCATGGAGGAGAAAAAGCTGAACTTGGCTGACACAAATATAGAAGTGAACTTGGCCTCCAGTGCTAATGCAACAGCAGTAACTGCGCAATCCGCCACCAAGGAAAACACCTTTGAAAATCTGGTGACGGTACAGCAAGTGATACTGGGTCAACCCACTTGCAGTCCATTTCCACCAACTTCACTCCTACAGAAGATTTCAGCGGGGGTGAGTGGCTTTTTAAAACAACGTTGAGGGGAGTGTGGTGGTAGCCGCATGGGATTAAGCATGTTAGCACCAATAATTGGCTCTGCTGCTACAAGGAGATGTACAGGTTCCCACTAAGTATTGAACTCTGATTGACAACAGCAATAAGAGGCTCTCAGGGATGGCCTTCTAGAATTGTCCGGCTATGAACAGGAATATCATCATTAGCAGCTACTGGAGGTGAATTTACTACCACAGTAAGCTCCTCGCCAGATAGCCTACTGGATCGGATTTCAAGTTAAAAGTTGGCTGGGTGGACAGGCCATCAGGGGACGCAGGCAAGATGGCTGCCTGAGTCTCGAGCTCCGCACCCAGCCCAGGGAAACCAGCAGAGTTGAAATGGAAAAAAGGAACCTCCACGCTTAGAAAGTAGAAATTAAATGGTTGGAACCTGAGAGCTACCTGAGGGAGAAACATTGGGGTCCTGAGGTGCCTCCTACCCCCAGTACGGCTGCTGTGACATCGTGGGCACCCATCCCCCCGGCAGCCACATCGGACCAGGCTGAGGGAGAAAGCGTGGTCGGCCGCCATGATTCGGAATCACCCTGAGGGAGTCGGGCCAGCTGACCGCCACCAGAGATCCGTGGACCAGTGACCCCGAGTGCTGAGGCAAAGCGGCAGGCAGGAGGAGCATTTGGGAAACCAAAGGTGGCGTGGTTACCCGTACTGCCTGGCCACGTACAGCTCAACAGCGGGAGGCTGTGAACATCTCCACCCCCCGCCGCAGAGAAGAACAGTGTCAAGAGACCTTGCTGGTGCCTGCAGCGGTGCTGTGGACGTGGACCCCACCGTGCTCCAAGGTGCGGGCGGGAGCCCCGGGAGACCACCTGCGCCAGGGGGGGACCATCCTCCTCCAACTACCAGTGCGGCTCAAACTGGGCTGAGGCGGGAGCACACCCAACCCGGCAGCCGCTGCTGGAGAGGGAGACATCTGAACAATCTCCGACATAAGGAGGCCCCCCCGCAGACTTATTCTGGTGACCAGTGGCCCCCACAACATACCAAGGGGGCCTGACCCGAGGGACATAGAGCCCAGATTCTGGAGGCACCACCTACACGGTCCCTGGCGGGGGAGCCACGAGGACCCCACAACACACAGGCAGAAGAGAGCTCGAGAGGGCCATCTTAAACAGCGGTGCAGCCTCCCCCCACTAGACAATTCATCCAGAGCAGTTATGCGCCCCCACTGAGCCTCACGGGAACAGTGGACACGAGGGGGACCAAAGTGGGGCGAGGAGACGGCTTGGCGCGGCCCCCCTCCACCCTGGGGGTGACCCTAGACACCTGGGAGCCCCAAATCACGCCAGAGGAGGCCGATTCGATCATACATGGCCCAAAGCCGCCTAAGGAGGGGAGGCACACGCACAGGATAACTGGACAAAACAACTGGAAAAGGGAGAGGGGGCAAAAAGCCTACACAGGAGACCACTGAGGACACGCCCGCATCGGAGGCTCGCTTCATCTGCCTCCCTCCAGCTGCAGGCCAAACATACGGGCCCCACAATATTAGTAATCAGCCCCACATCTGCCGCAGAGACCCCCCAGACAGGGCCATCGCGGGAGCGCGCCCTTGCCAACACCGGCTGGGAGAGCACAACTAGAGCCACACTCCACGTGGGAGTGCCATTGGTGGGACCCCCTGAAGGCCCAGTACCCGATGAACTCTTCTTGTCAGAATTACATGGGAAACCAACTAGAACCGAGGACACCCTTTCCCTAAGGCGCACAGCGGACGATACTTTCTCCTGCCCTGGACCAGACTGACATACCTCCATCCAATAACCGTCACCCACCTGGGCTTCTCTTCCTCCTCCGCCGGCCCCTACGCCAGATCTAGAGGAATGCCTCGCCCTTCACACGGGGACCCGAGGACAGGAGCCCGAGGTGCACCCGGTAACCACCCATGGACCCGGACCCCCTTGGGCCTAGCACCCACAGATATAACACCCTACTCACTGGCACTACCGAAATACTACCCAAGAGACAACCACGAGATCAGGGGCGGCGCTCTCACCACTAAGTACTGGACACAGGGACCTTGCTATACCCGACTCCGAGAAGACTTCTATGAGTTGAGAGGAAGCCCTCTCCAAATTAAATTCCGCACCGATGAAGGCGAGATGGCCTCTGGGGGCATTCCCACTCCGGCCCCCGACCTGGGAGCGATCCAAAACAACATTCAGATGATCCTAGAGGAAATCCGTGGGATAAGGACAGATATGGGAGCTAAGCTGGCAGAGCTTACAACGAAAGCGACCACTCTGGAGGATCACATGGAGGGAGTCGAAAATAACCAACTCTCCACAGCACTCCTGGAAACTCAAATGGAGGCGAGGTTCATGGAGATGCAACTTCACAAGGAGGAACTGCAATTCAAGGTTGATGACATGGAAAATAGGGAAAGGAGAAACAACCTGCGCATCTTCGGCCTGGCGGAGTCCGAGGGCGAGGGCCCGCTTACTTTGGAAGGTAAGGTCCACAACATCATAAGGATTGTCCTGGGGACGGATGCTGGCCCAGAGATCAAATTGGACAGCGTTCACCACGCCGGAGGGGGAGGCAAGGGCCCCCCGATCGGTGTTGGCACGACTACACTACTATAAGGCTCAGATCCTGGAGAAGGCCAAGACTCTCAAGAGCATACAGTATGGGGACTCCAAAGTGGCCATTTTTCATGACCTTTCAGCCCTCACCCTCTTTATGAGGAAAGAAAAAATGCGGCAATCTCACCAGATGGCTTCAGGAAAAAGGGGTCAGGTATCGCTGGGGTCATCCCTTCTACCTGGCTTTCGAATAGAAGGGTGAGAAACACCATTTTGTGTCTGGGGAGGACATTCAGAGGGTCACGGAGGACCTGGTGAGAATCAGGCCGGCTCATCGGGCAACCGAGGAGTGGACACTTGGGACCCCACCCGGGTCCCCAATGGCCCCAAAGCCTTCAGAGGTAAAGCCAAGGTGAAGGGGGCCCATAAATTCCAAAAGACGAGACACCCATCTTCGGCCTCTGAGGGACACCTGAAGTGACTTTGACAGTGTCTCCTAAAAGTTGAGCAAAGTTGCTACTGGTTAGGTGGCCCAGGATGAGGGCCTCGGAGCCGCTCAAGGTTGGAACGCCTAGTCACTATGGCCAAATGCCATGTTGGCGTCATGTTTACACCTAAGGTTGAGGAGTCAGTTGTTCATTCTATACGGTTACCAAGATGTTGACTGGCTCATGGCCAGGTTTGCAATGCAATAAAACAGGCGGAGAGGTGGGGGGGGGGTGATTTTGGGATCCCGACGGGAGCCCCCCCAATATTTGGGAATAGAGAGCGGTTCCCACATAAAGATGGTGAGGGGAATCCTGATAACTAAACATCCCTGGGTTGGGGATGAGACCCTGGTGGTTAGTTGACCTACCCCAGACGAAGGGGAAGGGAGGGAACGAACGAGGGAAGGTGTGGGCAAGGGGTAGCGGGGAAAGGGAACAGTCAGATCGGGCCGTGGCCCTACATCTCACAAGGGGCTCCATATCGGAAATATGTAGAGGTGTTCAAAGAGGAAGAGGTCAAGGATGAAAATGGTTGAAGGAAGAATAGGCACGCTGAATGTTAAAGGCTTAAACTCCCAGAACAAGAGATCTCTGACTAGCAACATGTTTCACAAACAACAGCTAATGGTCCTCTTCCTGCAAGAAACCCACTATAAACAGGGAAAAGAATCGATGATAAAGGGAAAGGATATTGGGTGCAATTTATGGGCCTCTCCTAGAAGTACCAAGAATGAGGGGGTAGGTATTCTCCTGAGCAAAGCATTCCACCTTACAGAAGTAGTAACCAAGAGGGGCTTTGGAGGGCGGTTTCTGGGGGTTAAGGGCACCGGCGAGGGTGAACGGATTACACTAGCCACCCTGTATGCACCCAACACAGGCCAAATACGGTTTCTGACCCAGATTCTCAGGGTAATGGACGAATGGGCAGAAGAGGCCTTGATATTGGGTGGTGATTTCAACCTCATAATGGACCCCATACTGGACAGGTGGTCGGCGAGAGGTGCGGGGACAAAGGGAGTCACCAAGGACAATTTAGCCCAATTTAGCCCAATTTAGAGGGAACATTATTGGGTGGATGTATGGTGCAAAGCATGGCAAGACCCGGGGGATACACCTATTTCTCCCCCCCCACACTACACATACACGAGGATAGACCTGCTACTTATTTCAGAGGAAGGGGGCGGCACCACTGAGCTCCCGAGGGTGGAAATGATAACATGGTCTGACCACGAACTCCTAGTGGCAAACTGGATGTTGCTCGTGTCCCTGAGGTCTTCCCGATGGTGGTGTAACGATAGGCTCTTAAAGGACCTGGTCTTCAGGCACTTCCTTAGGAAGGAAATGATAGCCTGCTTTGAAACAAACGACAATGGGGAAACTGACATGGTAACGGTGTGGGAGGCGGCGAAAGCCACTTTTCGGGGTCTCTTGATAGCGGAAGGCTCTAGACGCAAGCGGGAATGAGTTCTTATTGAAAGCAGGATTCGAATAGAGTTGAGTTCCCTACGGGCCAAACTAAATCTCGAGGGGGAGGACCGGGAAGCCCTCTTGGGGAAATGCGAGAGAAGAGGCAGGCATTGCACACGGTCCTCATGGGGGAAGTGATTAAGAAATTGAGGTATACACGACAAAGATACTATGAACAGGGAGACAGAGTAGGGACACTCTTGGCAGACAGGGCGAGGGGATGTAGAACCGAAAGGAGGGTGGGACCCATCAGGGAAACAGGGGGCAACATGTGTGAGAAAAGGGAGGAAATAGCGGAAAGCTTTGCTGATTTTTACAGAAAACTTTACACCAGACAAGGGGGTGAATAGGTGGAAGAGATTCGGGCATACCTGGCCAAACACCCTCTACCCAGGCTTACTGAACCAGAGAGTGAGGATCTAGAGGGGGAAATAACAGAAAAAGAGGTGACCTGTGCCATTAAGAGATTGAAAGCGGGAAAAGCCCCGGGGGGAGATGGGTATACGGCAGACTTCTACAAACAGTGTCAGCCCATTCTGACGAAACCATTGGCCAAGTTGTTTAATCAAATTAGAAATCAGGACTCAATCCCACCAACATTCCTGCAGGCCCTAATTACTGTAATACCCAAACCAGGTAAACACCTTGCAGACTGCGGCTCATACAGGCCCATCTCCCTCCTGAACCTAGATGCTAAGATCTTTGCCAGGGTCCTGGCGACCCCTCTAGAGAGATGCCTCCCACGCCTGATCCACCCAAACCAGGTGGGATTTGTACTAAACAGACAAGGCTCCGACAACATGCGAAAGACCCTCCATGTGCTCAACTCGAGGGTGATTCATGAGGAGGGCGCTCTCCTGTTGGCACTCGACGCTTAGAAGGCCTTCGAAAGGGTCAGCTGGGCCTTCATGGGAGAGGTGTTTTCTTCACTGGGGATGGGACCTAGATGGCAGGGATGGATGTCAGCTCTGTACTCCACTCCCTCAGCTAGTGTGGTGGCAAATGGGATGAAGTCTAGGGCATTTTCCTTGGGGCGAGGCACAAGACAAGGATGTCCCCTATCCCCCTAATATATGCGCTGGTCATGGAACCCTGGGCGATCTCTGTACGAAATGACGAAGCAATTACTGGAGTACAGATAGGAGACTCGCACGGCAAGATTTGCTTGTTTGCAGATGATGCACTGCTTTATATCACAAGACCATCTCAGACGGTTCCCCTGGTGCTGCGAGGCCTTGCACACTATGGAGAGCTCTTAGGGTTCAAGGTGAACTTCGGGAAGTCAGTGGCGTTTATAGGGGGAAATCTGGCAGAGGCAGAGGCAAACAATGTGGGGGGGGGCTCCCCTTCCAGCTCCGGGTGGACAGGTTTCGGTACCTGGGTGTTCAAGTGACACGCAGCCCTGTCAACCTCTTCCCCGACAGCTTTCCGCCGCTCTGGTCGGAGGTCAAAAGGGAAATAGAACGATGGGCGAGATCGGGGCTCTCATGGATGGCTCGCCTCAATCTGGTGAAAATCGTGATTCTCCCCAAGTTTCTATTCTTGTTCCAAATGCTTCCCGTACAGGTCACCAAGACATTCTTAACGGAAATAAAACAAACTCTCTTGAGAGTCCTTTGGGAGAGTAAGAAACATAGGATCTCCTATGAGGTATTAACTAGGCCGAAGGAGGACAGAGGGGTGGGGCTCCCAGACCTGGATACATACTATAAGGCCTCCCAGCTAAGGGTGCTGATAGATCACTTCACCCCGGGACAGAAAAGCAGTGGGTAATGATGGATAATAAGGTCCTTGCCCCGGTGACACTAGACAAGCACAAATCCTGAGAGGCATACTGCACCATCTGTTGCTGGGGTCCTGTGGTCAGTGTAGAGGGAAGGGGGCTAGTATAGATGGTTTACAACCTGTCCGTCCCCCCGGAGTTGTATATGGGCCCCCCCGTTCATAGACAAGGTAGCTGAGCCAGACACATTCCAACAATGGTACGAAGCCGGTCTCGTCAGGGCAGGGCAACTCTGGGTGGAGGGCTCCTTCATACCGCTGAAAGATCTTGAGGAGGCTCTAAGTTTGGGGCGCCTTTTAGCTGTTTCGCTATCTCCAGCTCATGGGGGTCCGCACCGAACCCTCATGGGGTGACACCCTCAGGAGAGACTTGACGGACTTCGAGAAACTCCTCATCACATTCTGGGGCTCCAGGGGAGTGATATCTCACCTCTATAAACTCCTCCTTCTTTCGGCTCCAAGAGATCCCCCATCAGCACGGACGCAATGGGAAAAAGACCTAGGGGGAGGCAATTGATGATATAAGATGGTCTAAAATGTGCAGACGAGCCAATCGCTCAACGGCCTCGCTCCAATTCCGCCATCAGGCTTTGAAGGTACTGCGTAGGTGGCATTATCCCTCACAAAGGATTGCTAAGATGAGGGAGGAATATGACCCACGTTGTTGGAAGTGTCGGTTGGTGAAAGGTGACTATATACACATGTGGTGGAGGTGCCCGGTGGTGCAGACATGTTGGGGTGAGGTTTTATCCTGGATTAAAGGGGTCGATGGAGTGGGAAGGACCTTGTGCCCCTGGCTTCTCCTCTTTGGAATTGATGTGGGGAACGACCAGGAGGAAACCCTGGGTCACATGTTGCAGGTCATGCTGGTGGCAGCCAGGTGTTGCCTGGCCCAGAAGTGGAAAAATCCACACATGCCAGGAGAAAAAGAATGGGTCACTAAAGTCTGGTCTATTCATGATATGGAGTTCTTAGCGCATGTCACTAATGAATCTAAATCGAACATTGAAGAACTATGGCTCCCCTTTTTTGAAAAATATGGTCGCCTGGCCTGAACTTACAGTATCACACTAGGGGATTGCCTCAAACATGAACAGTCACATGGAATGGCAGTATGCATAGAGGATGTGCTATAAGAGACATGACCCATAGGGGAAACAGAACAGAGCCCAAAACTCCAGCGTGAAAAGAAAAAAGTATTGTAATACACCTTGAACTGTGCTCCGTGAGCTCATCAGGCGAACTAGAGATTGTTGCTCGATCTATGGTTGTGGGTGGGGGTAGGGGAGTGGGTTGGGTGAAGGCCACTAATATAACTGTACCAAGGTTTGGAATGTTGAGATATGATCCATGATGTTATAACCTAAAATGTTAATAAACGTTGATTTTTCCAAAAAAAAAAGAAGTTGGCTGGGCGGACTAACTGTGGCAATCCATCCTATTTTCGAACAATTCCTGGAATTCTCTCCTCTGTATCTTAAAAAGAGTTTGGAAGCTTCAGCAACCCAAACCAGAGATGGTGATCTACATGATCACTGGTTATTAAATGGCCCAGCAGGACAGACCAAATGGAGTACAGTTCAATGGCAAGCAAATGAAAGTTAACCTGGTAAAACAGGAAGCACTGGGAACCCATAGACAACCAGACACATTCCAGAACCACCAACCAGCCCTCACTTGCATCCCAGGGGCTTACTTCCCCCACTGGCTCAAAAACAAAAACAAAAACGATAACATGCACAACCTTCTCCTAGAAGGTCTGTCAGTCCATTCCTACCTTTGTGGAAAAAACAGGCATGTTGCCACATTGTATCATATAGCACCAACCCAGGAGGTTCTGGACACCAGCTACTGTGTCCCTTTAGAAAACATCATGGCCATCCTACAGTGGTGGGTTGACGAGGAGTCAATCCAAGTAGTGTGTGATGAAGAACAGGAGATCCTATCCTATCCAGCTGGAGAGCCAGCAAACCATTGCCCTCCTTTACTCGGGGGAGGAGGGGCATCAGTCAGTAGTACAGTCTGACCTCATTTTAACTGAACAGCTACTTCATAACTACATTGTTCCATTCACTTGCACACATGGGGAACATGAATTATATGCAAAGACTAAAGTGTGTCTCCCAGATTCTAGCAGAAGTAACTGCAGTGCCAGATCTACCTGAAGAGGTAATAATGTGAACAGATTTAGAAGGCTTCAATCGTTGGGTCCAAAAATCCAGAAGAAATTAAGAATAACACAGTCGATGACCATAACAAAGGAGGTTTACCTTGAGCAAGGGCCGAATGGTGGAGTTGGGACTGAAGAAGGAATTTTGTAATGGTCCCAAGAGTTCTCACTGGTAGAAGGGTCTGAACCCCAAAAAACAGACAATCTTTTCTGATAGCAGAACCCAAGGCAGAGCATAAAGGAAGCAGGGAGATATTGGACAATGCCCACTGCCTGACACTGGGGTAATTTGGGGTATGACAAAGGGGCTAGGGACTGCCCAGGGATGGTGTAGGGAGAATCCTCTGGCCACCCCAAGAATAGCCAAGTCAAGGGGCACCGA
Source organism: Ambystoma mexicanum (assembly GCF_040938575.1). Taxonomy (NCBI): domain Eukaryota; kingdom Metazoa; phylum Chordata; class Amphibia; order Caudata; family Ambystomatidae; genus Ambystoma; species Ambystoma mexicanum. Next base: position 1,180,053,624 of record NC_090927.1, read on the forward strand.
CTTGTCTGATCTGATATATCCTCCAAACTGACCCTTTATAAACCTTTCACCCAGAGTGCCGGCCCACATTCTATTTATATGGAAAAAAACGGATGGCCGTTTACAAAAGGCCCTGCAGTTCAAAGTCACTGCTGGTATAGACAAAGATCACCGGCTGGATAGCGAAGCACTGTTGTAACCCATGGGGAGGTTTCAGAGTGGGTTCACTGTGAGCCTTGTTTGTACAGCATGTGTCCTGCACTCATCCACATGGAGGGTCTGAAAGGCAAGAGAGCGAATCAGACTTTTACCGACGTTGTCTTCCCAGTGTGGGGAGACCATGCTCCAATATTAGCACTCTTCTACCAATAGAACAATATATATCCAGTCAGTTCCACACTGGGAAAGGCAACCACAGACCCATGCAGACCCGGAAAGAAAGATGGACCCTAGGGGAGGAGACAGCCCACCATACAATCGTGGGTTCGTCTGGGTGTTTGGGGAAAGAGAGAGTGTTAATCAGGTGGGTGGGGGCTGGAGAAAGGAGAGTCTGCAGGCAGAGAGGGACTGGTTGTCAGAGGAGGAGCAGAAGAGGATATGACCAGAGGAGGAGGTCATGGGAAATGGATCAGAGGAGCGTGAGGTGCTGATAAGAGTAGAGGAGCAGGTGGCAACATGATCAGAGTAGGAGGTTGGGGACAGGGAGCAGGGGAGGAGGCAGTGGCGGTAAGATCAACTGAGAAGGGAGTGGTGGTAAGATTTTCAGATCAATAGAGAAGTTAGTGAAAGGAGGAGTTGAGGAGGAGGGGTGTGCAAGGGGGTGAAGGAAAATTCATTGAAAGAAGGAGCTGAAAAGAAAGGGATGCCTGATGAAGACCAGGGGAGGAGAAAATACAAGAACATTATATGATAGATTATTTATAACATGCTTAAAACCCAGAGGTTTCTAAGTGCAGACTCGGGGATCGAATCTGAGTTTCTCTGTGTCATCTTGCTTCCAAGGTGAGCACGATGCCCCTGAGCTATCCTACCGAGTCAACAGAGATGGAAACACATATCCCACTCCTTTAATGTATGTGAGTCATGAGGCAGCAGGAATGAGCCCATGGTGGAACATGGATAGTCTTGCCAGGAGTTATCTAGCAGTAAAAAGGAGGAAATCACATTGCATAGAGGTGCCACTGCAATTAGACGATGTTGTGCCAATGAGAAGAAAAGCGAGAATGTTCGAGATCCCTTTAGGATCAGGACCCCGGGACCAGAGAGGAGTCAAGAGCCCAACCAGCAGTCCTCAACACCATTGACTCAAACAGATTTTTGCTCAGAACTGACCTCCTGACCTCAATGGCAGCTTCTTTCCTGGCAGGAACTCTGGGCCAGGTGGCATACTATGCTTTAAAACAAGGCTGGATGCTTTGATGGACAACAGTGAAAGATGAGAACAGGGGAGAACTTCAACCATGGCATCCAGGATTCCCCTTCAACCGAGATATCGAACTACATCAATGGAAACCACACCACCCATGAGACACTGCGAATAATACCGGGTAAATCCTGAGAAACCTTGAGAAACATTGTGCTAAGAAATCAAAGTCTGAAATTATGATAGCCCCATTGTGTTAAGAAAGAAAAGATCCCTGAGCTGACTGCCACCCTGACAAGAGGTGTTGGCCCGAATTGTACCACTCAGGGATACTGGGTAACAGAACAAACCTCAGCTAGAGATGGTATTTGTGGGTGAAACAACCTTTCTGGGGAGATGCTATTAATATCTTGCTTGAATGCCCTACTATTTATGTTATATTGTATAACTCAGCTTTTATGCAAATATAACATTCTCTGAATCATACTTGTAAGGTGCCTTTTCTCATCAGTATACCTTGATGATAGTGAGATACTGCATTTAGACCTCTGAAATGTCATCTTAAAGAGTTCTATGTGTTAAGTTATATTATGTTACTCAGCTTCTATGTACATTTAAAGCTTTCCCGAAATAACATTTTAACGGTGTCATTCCTTAACAGTATACTTTACTGATAGTGAGGGAACACATTTGTTCCTCTAACAAGTTATCTTATAGAATTTTGTGAGGTATTTAAGTAATGTTACATTAGGATTCTCAGCGTTTGTGGAAATTTCAACCTTTCCGCAAATCACACTTTTCAGGTGTCATTTCTTATCAGTGCACTTAGATGATAATAAGGGACTACGTTTAGAACTCTAAAATATAATGTTATAGAGTTGAAGGTGCTTTTTATGTAACATTATGTTACACAGCTTCTACGTAAATTTCAAACTTTCTCGAAATAACATTTTTACGGTGTCATTTTGAACTCCCAAAATCACACTTTCCAAAGTGTCATTTCCCACCAGTGTACTTTGCTGACAGTGAGGGACTATATGTTCCCATCTCAAAAGTGCTTACACAAATGTATGTGGTATTAATGTTATGTTGCACTAAGTCGCTCAGTTTTTATGCAGATTTCAAACTTTCATGAAAGACACTTTTCAGGTGCCGGATCTTACCAGTACACTTACATGATATTGAGGGGCTACATTGTTGGCATCAAAAAGGTCATTTAATAGAGTTGTTTGTGCTATTTATGCTATGTTATATAACTCGGTTTGTAAGCAAATTTTAAACTTCCCAGAATCACACTTTTTAAGTTGTCATTCCTCTCAAAGATCATCTTATTGAGTTGTTTGTGATATTTATGCTATCTTGGTCAGCTTTAAACCACACTAATCACCATTGCTGACAAAGTACAATCGTCCCTATGCTCTTGATAGGAAGATGTTTTTTTTTTCTTCAAACCAACCTCATGGTGAAACTGCTGCTGTGCTCCACTCCTTCCACGTTGCATGAACCCTCAGGGGAATGAAGACTGATGCTGGGTAGACACTGGTATAGGCTGGTTGTGATCCCCTTTTTGTGACAGGTGGAATACTTATCATGCTACTTGTGTGCCAGCAGAATGATGTCCCTGATAGACACGAGACATGACAAATCTGACAATATTGAAACCGGAAAGACACATCGGACAACCGGAAGGACAAATCTAACAATATTGAAACTGAAGTACAAAAGAGATTACTCAGTCCATCATTATAGAACTGGAAACCGCACCCACACCATCAAAGGTAGTCAAAAACCTGGGAATCCTAATGGACAACGCACTAACCGCAAGTAAACGCGATAATTAAGAAATGCTTCTTCCTCCTTCACTCAACAAAAAGAATCCTACCTTTCCTGTCTTTCACCCGCAATACACTGACAATCATCGCCCTTATCATGTTAAAAATCGACTACGCACACCGCCTCTACCTTGCTATGCCGGAACACCTCCTGAAGAAATTACAACGCATCCAAAATGCAGCAGCTAGACTCCTCCTCAAACTATCAGGAAAAGACCAAATCACACCAGCACTAGAAATGCTACATTGGTTTCCAATCAAACAACGTATGACGTTCAAAACAATGTGCATAACTCGCAGGGCAATCAGCGGATAGGGAGCAGAATTCCTACAAAAGAAAATAACAATCTACAAGCCACGAGACTCCTCAGATCAAGCAATGAAACCTGCATGGAACCAAAGCCATACGCCAAGAAAAAACTGGGGCCCACCTGGCGGCAAAACCCTGGAACAACCTCCTGAAAGGAATAGGAAACACCAAAGACGACCTAAAATGTAAAAAACTACTAAAAACCTGGCTCTTCAACACCTCGGAACCAGACGGTAACAACTGAAACAATCAAACAGGAAATGCAAAGGAAAAGGCTCACAGAACCCATGATGGCACAGGCAACACCTAGAACCGACAAAGGAGAAACTCTCACAAAAACTAGAGAGACAATGCTAGGTGCAACCGACTATGAGCGACAACCCTAGCAGGACGCCAATGCTACATTTAGGTAGAATTGTGACTAGTGGCTTGCGTCGCTCCTGGACAAGGTTGTGAATGTTGGCCTAGGGCACCTTTTAGATAGAATTCTAATATTAGTTTGTGCCACATTTGGACAGGATTGTGAGTGTTAGCCAGTGCCGCATTTGGACGGGATTGTGAATATTGGTTTGCGTCTCTTCTAGACAAGATTATGAATGTTGGCCAGGGCCACTCTTAGATAGAATTGTAAGTCTTGGCTTGTGTCGCATCTAGACAGGATTGTGATCATTAGCCAATGCCACATTTGGATAGAATTGTGAGTATTGGCTGGCGTCACATCTAGATGGGATTGTGGATTTTGGCCCGTGCCGCGTTTGGGTAGAATTGTATATGTTGGTTTGCGTTGCTTCTTGACAAGATTGTGAATGTTAGCCAGGACCACATCTAGATAAGAATTGTGAATATTAGCTAACGTCACATCTAAACAGGATTGTAAATGTTGGCTCGAGTGACCTCTGGACAGGATTGTGAATGTTGGTCAGGGCCACATTTGAATATAATCGTGAATATCAACCTGCATCATGTCTGGACGGGTTTGTGAATGTTGGCCAGTGCCACATGTGGAAGGAATTGTGAATGTTGGCTTGCATCGCATCTAGACAGGATTGTGAATATTACCCAATGCCGCATCCAGATAGAAATGTGGAGATATTCACTCGCCACATCTAGAAAGAAATTGAAATAAGCACGTGCCACATCTAGATAGCGAGGCCAATAACCAACCCACTAACAATCTCACCCTTCTGCATACACCTCTCAAACTCTAAACCAAACACAACCACATTCCTAAAGCACAGAAAACTGCACAAACTTCACAACACTGCAACAACAAAACAAATCACAACAGAACAAAACCTTCTCACAACAGAACACAATGGCTACCAAACAAAAAGCACACCCAAGATCAAGATCGGCGAACAGTGCTAACCAAGCTGAAGCTGCCAACAGCACATCACTGCTCTCTTGCACTTTTCCCCGCTTGATCTCACTAACTCACCCCATCCCCTTTCCCTTTTTCAGATCCCTCAGTGCGCCAGGGGCCCACTACGGTAGTGATAATGCGCGGTACAAATATCCTTTAACATTAACATTAACATCATGCCATAGACCGCAACAGCCCGGTCATGGAGCCTGAAGACAGACTTTGAAATAAAAAGGAAGACATACTCTTATCTAGGAATGCACACTATGTAGGGGCTTTCAAAGCGAGGTGCATTCTGTTATACACGTAAATATGTTTAGGACTTAAACTCAACAGTCTTGCTGCGCAGTGCCCGCCAAACCAGAAAATAATATGTCACAACAGCTGCAATAATCCAAAAGCTACTGACATTTACATTTTGTTTGTGACAGATTGGCAAGTTAATCCAGAGATTGGTTTGCCTCACGCCCCATGAAGGGGATGCCTCATCATGCTCGTGACATCAGAGAGCATTTGCTGAACTTGATTTTCTTCCTGCTTTGCTACCAGGCGTACAAAACAAGACATTATCCATGTGCCTGGGTGTGCCTACATCTTTTAAGTGCGGCTTAAATGCTGTCAGGCACACTAATGAAAGGCAAGTGCTGAGCCTTCTTGCACGGTAGCGCAGTTCATGATTATGTACCACCCCTTATGATTGGGCGTTGCTAAATTGTTGATTTACACGGACAAGCGAAGTGAAAAGATCAAAGCATCATCTACCATCGTCAGACCCAGCATGAGTCTGTCACTTTATTTATTTATTTATTCAGATTTGTAAAGCGCGCAACAGCACATGGGCTTTGTGGCGCTTGTTACAGACATAGCTTAGTTACAGATAAATGAGCATTTACAGATTACAGTATGGTTGATATTGCTAGAGACAATTTAAAGTGACAGTTAACAAGCAAACAAAAAAAGGTTGCAATTTACAGGACAGAAAGTGCGGTTTTGAGTTTTCTTTGGAAGGCAAGGAGCGAGTTTTATGCTCTGATGTCTGAGGGTAGTGCGTTCCAAGATTTGGCGCCAATGTATGGGAAGCCTAGGCCACCAGCTTTGGCCCTATTGATTCGTGGGATGTGGAGTTGGTTGGTGTATTGTGTCCTGGTGGGTCGTGTAGAGGAGGATTTGGTAATTGTCTCTGATAGGTATGATGGTGCAGAGAGAGTGAGGCATTTATGTGTGAGGGTGAGGATTTTGAAAGTGATTTGCTCTTTGACCAGGAGCCATTGAGCTGATTGTCTGGCCTGGGAAATATGCTCCCTTTTTGGGATGCTTAAGGCTGCACAAAGTAAACAAAAAGGTATGTCCCAGCGGGAAAAGGATTTAAAGAATAACAGTCCACCCAATAGTGTCATATCCCACAGAAGGAGATGGTCATTGTGGCGCCGTTGGTCCCAATCACGGGTGGCGGCCATTGTTTCTCCCAAGATGGCGGCGTCATCCAATTGCAGTATTCCAGCCTTGCAAGGGATGCTTGCAACTATGGCTCCACCCCCTCAGCAAGGATCCGGTTATCTTGCGGCAGGCACAACGCTCGAGTGCGTTGCTACTCTCCCCAGTCAGCGCTTCGTAAGTTCGCCCCTAGGCTTATACTCTTACTAAATTTCTCATTGCACCTTTCTAATACCTTCCACTGTTTCTGTCTTTTAGAAGCTTTCTTGTCGTACTCCAAGGGCAGAGATTCCACCTCCTAACCTCGGTTTTCGAGTGCCAGAACGGCTCGAAACAGATCCTTTTCATTTCACCTGTAACCGCTTCCAATCGCACCGGTCTGAACACTTCGCATATATTGATTCGATTAAGCCTCTTCACTCATTTCCCCGACAGTGTAATTCAGAAGGCTTTTTCTTTGCATCACAATCCGAATATGCTGTCAGGTACCCTTCTCTCCTTCTCATTTGTTCCTATGGCATTTCAGAAAGGTCAGCCTGTTCAAAATTCAGGTCTTTCATGTTTCCCTTACATATCATATTAGATTCCCGAAGTTACATCACGATATCCACGAGTTCTCACTCTCTGTGTCTCACAGAAGGAATTCGTACACATGCAATCCTGAGACATTATAGAGCACAATCTCCTTTATAAAGGGTAACTATTTGGCAACTGATATTCTGCTTCCACTCTGTCCTTCAGTGCAAACTTACCATTCTCTAATCTTTACTTTCGTTATTTTCTTTGTGGTATTTGCATTCAGTCACCTGGAACTGTGCCAGAGACTCGACCCAACCTGCTTAACAGAGAAGACGTCCAACAGCTGAGGCGGTCAGGGTTTTCTTCCCCAGAGGGTTTCCCTGGGGAGTTCATTCCTTCCTGGTGCAATCTATCACGGGATAGGAAGAGATTCCCCCGGGGAGGCTTCTCATATTCAACACATTCGAGCTACTGGATCAGGTCAGTGGGTGCATGTTTACAGGGAACCATTATTATTCCTGGAAATTTTAAATGCAAGAACAATATATTACAGTTAGCAACGCCTAAAGAATTATAATAAGGGATTTACCTTAGTTTCTTTTCTATATTTACATTCTGTTTCCAGGAATAATTATTTTTCCCCTTGCACGCTCACTGAAATGGATCCGGCTCAACAACAGCAATTATTGGCGGCAGTTCAGTCGCTAAGGGCCGAAGTCCAAGCACTTAAACAAGAGAATGCTGTATTACGGCAACACATGGGGAGTTCCCCTAGTTGTTCCGAACTTCCTCCTGGACCTTTACCAGGGGGACGTTTTGATGGAGACCCATATAAGTTGAGAGAGTTTTTAGAATCTTGCACAGTGCAGTTTACTTTTAAGACTGCATTTTTTCACACTGATAGGGATAAGGTGGGACACATGATTGCTCACCTTACCGGTCCCGCTCTAGCCTGGGCTACCCCTTTAGTTACTTCAAACAATCCAATTCTGGATTCATATCCTGCCTTTGTTAATCGTCTTAAGGCCATGTTCGGGAGGCAGGAGGTCACAGTGTCAGCTCAAGAACAACTATTGGATTTTCGTCAGGGTTCTTTGGATCTCTTGGTCTATATTACTCGTTTCAAACAATTGGCAGCAGGAACGTCCTGGGCTGATGACGCCTTGATTACGCTTTTTAGGCGGGGTTTAAATGAAGAACTAAATGATGAGGTCTCTAGAGTTCCTCGCCCCCCTAATTTGGCCGAATTAATATCGATGGTTATGCAGACGGACTACAGAATTTTGGAAAGACGTCAGGAAAAGAGACGGCAAAAGAATTTTCGGTCTCAGCCTGACAATTCAATTGTCTCCCCCAAGGGAAACTTCTCTGACGAACCAATGCAGGTAGGTGCAGCTCGTGGTCCTTTATCGGCTGAGGAGCGACTTCGACGTCGCACCTTAGGGTTATGCATGTACTGTGGTTCCAAGGAGCATTCTTTACAAAATTGTCCGATCATTCTCTCTCGGAAGCAGGGAAACGCTCAAACCCGACCGTCAGGGGAGCCGCGGTTAGGGAATCAGTGAGCGGTTCCCCTTCTTCCTCCATTTCATCCCACATTACAGATATCCCTGATACCCCTATGTTGGTTCTAAAGGTTACCTTTTCTTGTGATTCCTTGGGTTTAATTGAGGTTCCAGCATTGGTGGATAGTGGGGCAGCAGGTAATTTCATTGACGATATTTGGGCGGCCAAATTTAGAATTCCTCGTTCTTCCAAATCTATTGCTATTCCCGTTGAGTCAGTAGATGGGAGTCCGTTGGTTTCGGGTCCCATCAAGGAACAGACGGTTCCCTTACGGATGTCCGTTTCTACTCATAGGGAAGTCATCACATTAGACATTATCCGGACTGCCCATTATCCTGTGATATTGGGATTACCTTGGCTTAGGGTGCACAACCCCTACATTAATTGGTCAGCTGGAACATTTTTTCTGGGTTCTGTTCATTGTCAAGCCCATTATTTTCATCGTGGTACTGGTGAACTACTTTCTGCCTCGTCTCACGGGGGTGAGGGATTGAGAACTACTGTGCTAAATCAGATTCAGGGGATTCCTGAGCCTTATCACTCTTTCCATAAGGTATTTTCCAATACTGAATATGCTGAATTGCCACCTCATCGTAGGGATGATTGTGCCATCGAATTACTTCTGGACCACCCTATCCCATTTGGTCGCTTGTATGTGCTATCCGCAGAGAAAAGGAGGTTCTTAAGGAGTATCTTCACAAAAATGTGCACAATGGTCTCATTGCCGAATCCACCTCCCCTGCAGGGGCTTCCTTATTTTTTATTCCCAAAAAAGACTCTGCTGAACTTCGTCCTTGTGTTGACTTTCGCGGATTGAACAAGATTACGGTCCCTGATCGTTATCCTATGTCCCTAATCGCGGACATCCTTGAAGCCATTAAGGGTGCCAGGATTTTCACCAAGTTGGACTTGCGGGGAGCCTACCATCTCATCCGCATCAAATCGGGGGATGAATGGAAGACGGCTTTTAGGACGCCATTTGGACATTATGAGTATCGCGTAATGCCATTTGGATTGTCTAATGCACCTGCAGTCTTCCAGCGCTTTATGGACCATCTTTTCTCTGACATTCTCCTACATTCAGTTATTGTATATCTTGATGATATTTTGGTTTTTTCTACTACACCCTCTGAACACATTGGTCATGTTACAGATGTGCTACAGCGCCTTCTAGACAATCATTTATTCTGTAAGCTGGACAAGTGTGAATTTCATCAAGACAGTGTGGCATATTTGGGATTCATTCTATCCGCTCAGGGGGTCTCTATGGATCCCCGGAAGGTTTCTGCTATCCGAGACTGGACTTCTCCAAATTGTGTTAAGGATATCCAGCGATTTCTGGGGTTTGCCAACTTTTATCTGCGATTTATTCCTAGATTTTCTGAGATCATTTTGCCATTAACGGCTCTCCTCAAGAAAGGGGTTCCGTTTCATTGGTCCGTGCAAGCAGAAGAAGCTTTCACCTCCCTAAAGGACTGTTTCATGACAGGGCCTATTCTGCTCTCTCCTGATCAAGGAAAGAGATTTATTGTAGAGTCAGATGCCTCCCACTTCGCCCTTGGAGCTATCCTTCTTCAGGAAAATGAACAGGGAGTGGAGTGTCCCGTTGCGTATATGTCTAAGACCCTTTCTCCTTCGGAACTGAACTATACAGTCCTTGAGAAGGAGTTGCTTGCCATCAAACGGGCTTTTGAGGAATGGCGACATTTGCTGCTAGGAGCCCAATTTGCGGTTGAGGTTCGGACAGACCATCACAATCTTCGAGCCTTTCAGAATGCACAAACTCGGAATAGCAAACAAGCCCGTTGGGCTCATTTTTTTTCTCCGTATGAGATTGTGTTTACCTTCATTCCTGGCAAGAGTAATTTAAAGGCTGATGCTTTATCTAGGAAGGAAATTTCCGGGCCGAACCTTTATTTCCCAATGCTCGTTTTGTACATGTGATTTCTAGTTTTCTTCAGTCCGTAGCCAACGCTACGTTGGTTTTTCAACAGGAGAACCCTGACGTTTTTCGGGCACTGGGGCTCACTATCTCTCAGGGTTGTGGTTACCGGCATCGGAAACTGTTTTTGCCCTCGGCGGAACTCCAAAAGACTATTCTTACAATGAGTCACGACTCGCTTATGGCTGGTCATCGAGGAGTCAACAATACTACGGAGCTGGTCCGCCGTAACTTCTGGTGACCTAATCTTGTGGAGGATGTGAAGCAATATGTGGCTGCCTGTACCGTCTGTTTACAATCTAAGGCACCTCGATGTTCCCCCTTGGGTCTGCTCACAAGAATGCCCGTTCCGGTTCGTCCATGGCAGATCATTTCCACTGACTTTGTAGTGGATCTTCCTAAGTCAGCGGGATGTACGACCATTATGGTCACTATTGACTACTTCACGAAGATGGCCCACTTTGTGGCCTTGCCTAAGGTACCTACCTCAGCGCAGATGGCAAGGATCTTTATTACGCATATTTTTTCTGTTCATGGCTTACCGGATACGATTGTTTCTGATAGGGGTCCCCAGTACACTTCTAGATATTGGCAGCAACTGTGCAGGATGCTTGGTGTTACCCGAGCTTTGAGCTTGGGATTTCATCCGCAAACGAATGGACAGACGGAACGATTGAATCAGACCCTTGAGGGTTATCTCAGGTGCTATGTTTCAGCGTCTCAGGACAATTGGACGGAGTTGTTGTCTTTGGCAGAGTTTGCCTATAATAATGCACATCACGCATCATTGGGATCCAGTCCGTTTCACTCTTCCTATGGGTTCCGTCCTACATGCTGCCCTGTAGGGGTTTCGTCTGCATCTTCTTTTCCGGAGTCGTCTGCCTGCTGCAGGATATTCAACAGGGTCATCAGAAGGCTCTGACTTCTCTTCAGAACGCTCAGGAACGGATTAAGCGTTTTGCTGATCGCCGACGCTGTCCAGCTCCTGTTTTTGCATCCGGGGACAGGGTATGGTTGGCCTCTCGATTTCTTCCTCGGCACCTGGTGCCTTCCAAACTTTCTCCTAAGTATTTTAGTCAATTCCCTGTGCTTCAACGTTTGGGTGAGGCGGCCTATCGTCTACAACTTCCTCCTTCTTGGTCCAGGATTCACCCGGTTTTTCATGTTTCTCAACTTAAGCAGGATGTGGCGGATCGCTTTTCTCGTCATCTGGTTGCTCGTCCTCCTCCTGTTTCGACTCCTTCGGGGCCGGAGTTTGAGGTAGCCGGAATTTGCGATTCCCGTTACCACCGGGGCCGTCTTCAGTACTTGGTGGATTGGCGTGGATGTTCGCCGGCTGAACGGTCTTGGGAACCGGCTTCTGCCGTTCATGCTCCTCAGCTGGTTCGCCGGTTTCATCGTTCTCATCCCGGCAAACCGGGTACGTCTGCTCTTTGGAGGGGGCATACTGTCATTGTCATGATCTCTGCTTCCAAAAGGTCAGGGTTTTCCCAACTCCCTTGGAAGCAGATCCATAACCCAGGTTCCGAGTGCCAACCAGTCCCAATTGGGACCTTTTGGACCCAGTCCTGGCGCCAGTGGCACCAGGCTCATAAATATGCCCAGTCCCAGGGCTGGAAGCGCCGGGCTCATAATGCTTGGGTGGATTTACCTGCAGCAGACCATGCTGCTTACTTGCCTGCCAGTTGAGCCTCTGATCCTCTTCTGTTTGGAACTACTTTTCCTGTTGGGTGGGGCAGGAGCCACTCCCTAGATTCAGAACACTGGAACTCTTCTGGAAAGCAGGAACTCTTTTCTTACCTAGGCGTGGCTGTGGAAGGAGACACCTAAGCACTACAGGAGGCTATTTAAACCACACCCAATGGATGAATCTTGCTTTGCGTTATTCTGCATCCTCTGCAGCAGAACGCTCATCGTGTCTTCTGCATCTGATCCTGGGCCTAAGGAAAAAGGCTTACCATCCTGAATCCAGTCTTTAGCAACACCTATAAAGACAAGAAAGAACAGGTTAGCATTACCGTCTTCAGTGACAGCTCTTCACTTACCTGGTCCATCGGCTGTCACCAACGCCTCGCGGTGCATTCTGGCATCTGAAGGACAAAGGCTTACCTACTCTTCGTGCGCTCCGGAGGTCTTCACACTGCATTCCGGCATCTGAAAGACAAAAGCTTACCAACTCTTTGCACGCTCCGGAGGCCTTCGGCGCTGCATCCCGCATCTGAAAGACAAAACAAGGTGCGTTTAAAGACATTGGGGAACTTTAATACTCACGTGCCATTACTCCTTTCCACATCTAACCCAGTGGGTATTCCGGCACCCGGCAGCCGCTCCGAAATTGTACCTGCAAAATAAAAAGACAGTTAGAGCGCATCGTGAAGCAGGCAACAAGCGCTTACTTACGTGCTTCCAGGCGCTTCTATTCATCACACGGGCTCCATCTTCAACTCACTTCAGCCCGTCATCCGCCATCGCCAGAACCCTGCAAAACAAGAAACATCATTACTAAAGACTTTAAAGACATTAGAGTTACTCGAAACTTACCGTTCGTGCAGTAAACGACGGACAGCAGTCCTCTGAAGTCAAGAGGCCTGCTCCCCTTATCCAGTGAAGAAACTGGTTACAGCACCCTGCCCCGAGGCAGATGGAGAGCACGGTGTTCACTTACCTAAGGTGAGAGCGTTAACCTTTGGGGTTCTACAGGAGAAGAGAAAGGGAAGAAGAGAGAGACATTCAATAACCCAGTTCCTTAATCCCATATTTTCTATCTGCAGACATCTCACCCTTCAAGTCAGACATACAGTGCACAGAGGTCCAGCCCAAAGAGCCAGCCGTGTGTTGCACATCACCTTTGAAGATACGGTATACGACCAGTCAAGACCGGCGCCTCTACGGGAATCAGGTGAGCGTTACAGAACGCAAAGCCTACCACAAAACTCCCGTCCAGGCGCTATGGAAACCTCGGATACCGACCAGCTAGCCCAGTTACTTGGGGAACTAAGGGCAGAAGTGCATGCAGCCCGTCAGGAAACGAACGCTCTAAGAAGGGAACTGATTATTTCCAAGGAGCTAACAGATGATCTCGCTAGACAATTGCTACAGTCACAAGCCGGACAGACCCCGTTACTCGCATCTGGGGGAAATCTTCCTTCTACATCCTCTATGAATCCAGTGCAGATCAACCTACCTGGGAATGTACCTCTGGCTCTGCCCGAACGATTTTCTGGTGACCCAAAGAGGTTTGCAGTATTTATCAATCAGTGCCGGTTGCATTTCTTATGCCGGCCAGCAGCCTTTCCAACTGATCAAGCTAAAGTAGCTTTCGTGCTTTCGTACCTTAGTGGCAATGCGGCAGACTGGTCGATCCCTCTAGTAAATCAAGATGATCCGGTCCTCCATGATTTTCAAGCTTTTCAGCTCAGTATGGAAAAACTGTTCTCAAGACATTCACAGGGGCAGGCCTTGGACAATGAGCTTCTTTCGTTGCGACAAGGTAATCAAGACCTTTTGGCTTATATTGCGTCTTTCAACAGACTGATAGTGGAAACTCAATGGCCTAAGGACAAAAGGATTACGCTGTTTTATAGAGGTCTACGTGGAGAGCTCAAAGATGTGTTAGCCCAAGTAGTGAATCCCCCACAAGATTGTTCGGACTATATAGACTTAGTCGTTCAAATAGATCACAGACTGCAGAACAGGAAGGCCGATCGTTCCAAGTTTGATGCTCGAGTATTTTCCAAACCGCCAACTCCTTCCAAAGGAGTAGACTCCGGGGAACCCATGCAAATAGGGGGTCTGAAAGGTCCTCTAACACAAAAGGAGCGGGAAAGGAGAAAACAGTTGCAATTATGCCTCTATTGCGGAAACTCAGGGCACTTTCTTCGAGACTGTCCGGTGAAACCTGCCAAGAAGGCAGTAGGAGCTGCAGTTACCAAAGTTACAAACTTTGAGCAGGGAAACGACCTCGCCCGACAAGAATAGAGGTCCTCTTGCCGAGCGTGAAAACCAGTTCCGTGACCTCGCATTTCGTGATACCTATGGTCCTCATTAGCCCTGATAATCCGGATCGATTACATGCAATTGAAGCTTACGTCGACAGCGGTGCCATCGGCAATTATGTGGATCACGAAATGGTTTTGAGGATGAATCTAACTCTTTGTCCCAAGGCTGTAAAGGACGTCATTACTACGGTGGATGGTACGGAGATAGCCTCTGGGCCAGTAACGCATACCACTCAAGAGGTGACTCTAGTAAGTCAAGATGGACACCATGAGAAGATCGTGTTCAATGTGATCAAGGCCCCTCAGTTTCAGATTATTCTAGGAATACCTTGGTTAGAGAAACACAATCCTCTGATCGATTGGCGAGCAAGAACGGTCCAGTTTCCAGAATGTGTCTCTACTTGTCACCCTCCACCTGGTGTGGCACTGGCAGCAATTTCTTCAGAGACTCCCCAGTTACCTCCCGAATACCTAGAATACCAAGATGTTTTCCGGAAGGATCAGGCTAACTCTCTACCTCCTCATAGGTCTTATGACTGCCAGATAGACCTGATACCTGGATCTACTCCTCCTTGTAGTAGAATTTATGCCCTCACCGAGCCTGAGAACCTTCACCTTCGACAATACCTGGATCAATACCTGGCAAATGGGTTTATTCGTCCTTCCAAGTCCCCTGCTTCTTCAGCTTTGTTCTTCGTTCCAAAAAAGGAAGGAGACCTTAGAACTTGTATAGATTATCGCTCCCTGAACCAGATCACCGTTACAAATAGATATCCGTTACCTTTGATCCCTGAACTCCTGGACCAAGTCAGAAAAGCATGCATATATACAAAGCTGGATCTTAGAGGAGCTTACCACTTGGTATGAGTAAAAGAGGGCGATGAATGGAAGACGGCCTTCCGCACCAAGTATGGGCTATTTGAATATCAGGTCATGCCCTTCGGACTTTGCAATGCCCCGGCCGCCTTTCAATATTTTATGAACGATGTCCTCAGAGAGCTCATAGATGTGTGTGTTGTTGTTTACATTGACGACATCCTCGTTTATTCTTCATCGGAATCTGAACATCGGAAACACGTGAAAGTGGTCCTCGAAAGATTGCGTCAACACAAACTTTTCGCTAAGTTGGAAAAATGTGTTTTCAACGTGACTGAAGTTGAATTCTTGGGATTCATATTATCACCTGGCGGAGTGCGTATGGATTCAAAGAAGGTCAATGCAGTTCTCAAATGGCCATCACCATCCTCCGTAAAAGGTGTGCAAAGCATGTTAGGCTTCGCTAACTTTTACCGCAGGTTTATCCCCGAATTCTCTCGAATAGTCCAGCCCATCACTGCCTTGTTAAAGAAAAACAAACGTTTTGAATGGTCTACCGAGGCAGAACAAGCTTTCCAGGATTTGAAGACTAAATTTATCTCTGCACCAATCTTAAAACACCCTCGCCCCGAACTCCCCTACATCGTGGAAACTGATGCTTCAAGCCTTGCCATGGGGGCAGTTCTATCACAAAAGGACCCGGTAACCAATCAGTTGCATCCCGTGGCATTTTGGTCCCGCAAATTCTCGCCTCCTGAAATCAATTACACGATTACTGACAAGGAACTTCTGGCTATCAAGTCTGCCTTTAAGGCTTGGCGGCATTATCTGCTGGGGGCCCGACACACCGTTACTGTGATTACGGATCACCGAAACCTGCAATATTTGAAAACCGCAAAAGCCCAATCCTCTAGACAACTCCGTTGGGCATTATTCTTTGCCGAGTTTGACTTCATAATTACCTATCGACCTGGTACAAAGAACGGTAAAGCTGATGCCCTTTCTCGGATGGGAGTGGAAGAACACTTGATCAACCCTAAACCTGTACCAATCATTCCCGAACAAAGAATTCTGGGTGTAATCGCCACAGAATCCATAGAGGAAGTTAAGGATAAAGCCAGGCAACTTGTAACTCCAGCAGACATACAGAATTGGCATCTGCAGGGAAAGGACTTTGCAGTAAAGGACAACTTATTGTATTTCCAAGAACGATTATACCTACCCAGCACAGATTTACAGAAAAAAGTAATCGCTTGTTATCACGATTCTTTAATGGAAGGACATCCCGGTATGGCCAAGACCTCAGAAAAGATCAAGCGCTACTTCTGGTGGCCGTCTTGGAAAAAAGATATCAGAGACTTTATAATGTCCTGTGGAGTATGCGCCCAAAACAAGAGTCAAAAGGAAAGACCAGCAGGCCTCTTACGCCCTATTGACATCCCACCTCGCCCTTGGCATACGCTTTCTATGGACTTCATCACCGATCTACCTCCATGCTCCGGATACAATACGATTCTAGTAATCGTGGACTTATTCTCCAAGATGGCGCATTTCATTCCGCTCAAAGGCTTGCCAACAGCAGCAACTATGGCCCGAGAATTTCTCGAAAACATCGTCCGACTGCACGGTTTTCCTTCGGTTCTAATTTCGGATCGAGGTAGTCAATTTATTTCTCATTTTTGGCGAAGTTGCTGTCGGTCGGCTCAAATTGATGTGAGACTATCGACCAGTCACCACCCTCAGACCGACGGACAAACCGAGAGGACCAATCAAACTCTGGAACAGTATTTACGCTGCATGCTGCAACAAACTGAAAAAACTTGGAAAGACATCCTTTGGATAGCCGAATATGCCTACAATAACTCTGTCCATTCGGGAACTGGGAAAACCCCGTTTTTTCTTTTGTACGGCAGTCACCCTCGAACCTCGGAGTTGGATCCCCTCCAAGATCTTGAAACACCAGCAGTAGACTACCTGCATTCTACAATCACCCAAGCCTTTAAGGAAGCTGTTTCTCACCTTCAAAGGGCTAAAGAACAATACAAGAAAGGAGCAGATCAACATCGGAAGGAAGCCCCTCAATATCAAGTAGGGGATCAAGTCTGGTTATCCACCAAACATCTACCTCTAAAAGGGCCACGCACATTCAACCCAAGATACCTTGGTCCCTATTCCATCACTACCATAGTAAACCCAGTAGCGGTCAAGTTGGACTTGCCCCCGCACATGAAGATACATCCGGTCTTCCACGTCTCTCTATTAAAACCCGTGCAACCTCAAACCCGACTAACTAAATCTCCAAAACCTATCCTAGTTGATGGAGAACTCGAGTTTGAAGTCAAAAGCATTCTGGACTCCAAGATCTCCAAATCTAAACTATTTTACCTAATTGACTGGAAAGGCTACGGCCCCCAAGAGAGATCCTGGGAACCTGCTGAATATGTCCACGCTCCTCGCCTAATCAAAAGATTTCACCGAACATTTCCTGACAAGCCAAAACCCCCGGAGGAGCCCGGTTTGGGAGGGGCCTTGAGGGGGGGGTACTGTCATGATCTCTGCTTCCAAAAGGTCAGGGTTTTCCCAACTCCCTTGGAAGCAGATCCATAACCCAGGTTCCGAGTGCCAACCAGTCCCAATTGGGACCTTTTGGACCCAGTCCTGGCGCCAGTGGCACCAGGCTCATAAATATGCCCAGTCCCAGTGCTGGAAGCGCCGGGCTCATAATGCTTGGGTGGACTTACCTGCAGCAGACCATGCTGCTTACTTGCCTGCCAGTTGAGCCTCTGATCCTCTTCTGTTTGGAACTACTTTTCCTGTTGGGTGGGGCAGGAGCCACTCCCTAGATTCAGAACACTGGAACTCTTCTGGAAAGCAGGAACTCTTTTCTTACTAGGCGTGGCTGTGGAAGGAGACACCTAAGCACTACAGGAGGCTATTTAAACCACGCCTGATGGATGAATCTTGCTTTGCGTTATTCTGCATCCTCTGCAGCAGAACGCTCATCGTGTCTTCTGCATCTGATCCTGGGCCTAAGGAAAAAGGCTTACCATCCTGAATCCAGTCTTCAGCAAAACCTATAAAGACAAGAAAGAACAGGTTAGCATTACCGTCTTTAGTGACAGCTCTTCACTTACCTGGTCCATCGGCTGTCACCAACGCCTCGCGGTGCATTCTGGCATCTGAAGGACAAAGGCTTATCTACTCTTCGTGCGCTCCGGAGGTCTTCACACTGCATTCCGGCATCTGAAAGACAAAAGCTTACCAACTCTTCGCACGCTCCGGAGGCCTTCGGCGCTGCATCCCGCATCTGAAAGACAAAACAAGGTGCGTTTAAAGACATTGGGGAACTTTAATACTCACGTGCCATTACTCCTTTCCACATCTAACCCAGTGGGTATTCCGGCACACGGCAGCCGCTCCGAACTTGTACCTGCAAAATAAAAAGACAGTTAGAACGCATCGTGAAGCAGGCAACAAGCGCTTACTTACGTGCTTCCAGGCGCTTCTATTCATCACACGGGCTCCATCTTCAACTCACTTCAGCCCGTCATCCGCCATCGCCGGAACCCTGCAAAACAAGAAACATCATTACTAAAGACTTTAAAGACATTAGAGTTACTCGAAACTTACCGTTCGTGCAGTAAACGACGGACAGCAGTCCTCTGAAGTCAAGAGGCCTGCTCCCCTTATCCAGTGAAGAAACTGGTTACAGCACCCTGCCCCGAGGCAGATGGAGAGCACGGTGTTCACTTACCTAAGGTGAGAGCGTTAACCTTTGGGGTTCTACAGGAGAAGAGAAAGGGAAGAAGAGAGAGACATTCAATAACCCAGTTCCTTAATCCCATATTTTCTATCTGCAGACATCTCACCCTTCAAGTCAGACATACAGTGCACAGAGGTCCAGCCCAAAGAGCCAGCCGTGTGTTGCACATCACCTTTGAAGATACGGTATACGCCCAGTCAAGACCGGCGCCTCTACGGGAATCAGGTGAGCGTTACAGTCATATCCCACAGAAGGAGATGGTCATTGTGGCGCCGTTGGTCCCAATCACGGGTGGCGGCCATTGTTTCTCCCAAGATGGCGGCGTCATCCGATTGCAGTATTCCAGCCTTGCAAGGGATGCTTGCAACTATGGCTCCACCCCCTCAGCAAGGATCTGGTTATCTTGCGGCAGGCACAACGCTCGAGTGCGTTGCTACTCTCCCCAGTCAGCGCTTCGTAAATTCGCCCCTAGGCTTATACTCTTACTAAATTTCTCATTGCACCTTGCTAATACCTTCCACTGTTTCTGTCTTTTAGAAGCTTTCTTGTCGTACTCCAAGGGCAGAGATTCCGCCTCCTAACCTCGGTTTTCGAGTGCCAGAACGTCTCGAAAGAGATCCTTTTCTTTTCACCTGTAACCGCTTCCAATCGCACCGGTCTGAACACTTTGCATACATTGATTCGATTCAGCCTCTTCACTCATTTCCCGACAGTGTAATTCAGAAGGCTTTTTCTTTGCATCACAATCCGAATCTGCTGTCAGGTACCCCTCTCTCCTTCTCATTTGTTCCTATGGCATTTCAGAAAGGTCAGCCTGTTCTAAATTCAGGTCTTTCATGTTTCCCTTACATATCATATTAGATTCCCGAAGTTACATCACGATATCCACGAGTTCTCACTCTCTGTGTCTCACAGAAGGAATTCGTACACATGCAATCCTGAGACATTATAGGGCACAATCTCCTTTATAAAGGGTAACTATTTGGCAACTGATATTCTGCTTCCACTCTGTCCTTCAGTGCAAACTTACCATTCTCTAATCTTTACTTTCGTTATTTTCTTTGTGGTATTTGCATTCAGTCACCTGGAGCTGTGCCAGAGACTCGACCCAACCTGCTTAACAGAGAAGACGTCCAACAGCTGAGGCGGTCAGGGTTTTCTTCCCCAGAGGGTTTCCCTGGGGAGTTCATTCCTTCCTGGTGCAATCTATCACGGGATAGGAAGAGATTCCCCCGGGGGGGCTTCTCATATTCAACACATTCGAGCTACTGGATCAGGTCAGTGGGTGCATGTTTACAGGGAACCATTATTATTCCTGGAAATTTTAAATGCAAGAACAATATATTACAAATAGACTGTATTCTATCTCTTTATGTGAGCAAATCTCTCCACCAACACACTAGGCTCAGTGTGTGATATACTTCAAATATTTAGCAAATAAGCATTGTATATTTACTAAATCAAAAAATGCATTTCATTCATATGCCATGTTGTCATGAAAAACATACTCAACTTGCTAACCTAAACATAATCACAATTTTATTAAGACAATTTAACAAATAAATTCAATTTGCTACAACAAAAACCAAAATAAAGGATATCTTGAAAGAAAAAAATAAACTTGAAATAAAGAACAAATTATTTTTCCTTGTTTACATACATTTAACATTTATAACAAATCCACATATCTGAAATACAGAAAAATCTTTTTTCAATTACGTAAACATGTACTGTTATTTTATCATTTATAACAGATCCACATATCCAAAGACATAACCCACACCAACAAAAAACTCTTGTGAAGTGGTCTGAGGTGAAGTGAACTTGAAAAGAACCAAATATAAAAGATTGCACCAAATAATCTAAGGATCTACTCGGGGTCTACATAGAGTGCCTGTGTAGATTAGAAAGCCAGCCGACTAGTAACTGCTTTAAGAGATGTTATAAACGCAGGTGTGCCCTACGTTTCAGCGTTGGTAGATGTAAATAATGCCTTCCTGAGGACCAGAGTTAGATACACAAAAGGATGATCCTGAGGAAAAAAACATATACAACAATAAATTGCATTGTTCTGCGCGACTTGTAGTCTGTTTAAGTTTATTTCGGTTGTCCCTGCTAGGAGAGCATTGCAATAGTCTAGTTTAGCACCAATAATTGCTCTAGCTATTGATAGACAATTGGGTTTGGATAAGAATGGTTTTATGGCGTTTATGAGTTTGGTGGTGTGCGCGAATGCTGATGTGATAGCGCTAACCTTTCTAGTCATGGCTAGAGTGGAGTCTAAGTAGACCCCCAAGGTCTTGACAGCTGTGGACACAGGGATGATAGTGTTATCAATGGTAAAGGTGGCGTACAGTTTATCCAGTTTGACTAGTGTATTTTTTTTTGACCGAATATAATTATTTCTGTCTTATCCCCATTGAGACAGAGGCCATTGACTGCCATCCAGGCATCGATGGTGGAATAAATAGCGTGAAGTGCCTCGGCATCTTTGTGGTATGAGCCAAAGAGAGGTAAGAGTACCTGGGTATCGTCGGCATAATTTGTGTACACGATACCAAGTGAGTAAAGCTTGTTGAAGAGGGGTTTTGTGAACAAGTTGTATAGTGTGGGTGCTGTGCATGATCCCTGTGGGACTCTGCAGTGGATGGTGGTGGGGGTAGCATTTGCTATGCTAGAGAATACCTTCATTGCTCTGCCTTTAAGGAAGGAGGTGACCCAGAGAGCTGCTTCTTTAGAGAAGTTAGCTGAGTTTGTAAGGTGAGATGTGAGGGTCTTGTGGTCGACCAAATCAAAAGCAGCCGTGAGGTCTAGGAGTAACAAAAGGGCTGGCTTGCCTTTGTCCATGATTTGGGTGATCTGATTCTTTAGATCCACCAGGGATGTTTCCGTGCCGTGTCCTTTTCAGAAACCAGATTGCCTAGTCCCTAGGATAGAGTGGGTTTCCAGGAAGTGTTGGATCTGGCTATGGCAGCTTTATCCAATATCTCAAGGAGGAAGGGCACGGTGGTTTTTGGTCGGTAATTATTTGTTTGCAGAGGGTCGAGAGAAGGCTTTTTTAGGAGTGGGTGAACCCATGCTTCTTTGTGGCTCTCAGGGATAATGCCTGTTCTGAAAGAAGCATTAATGAAGGCCATCAGGAGCGGGGGGAGGCAGTCTGCTCAGTCCTTGATGAGTTTAGGAGGACATATGTCCCCTTTTACACATAGAAGGTTTGAGGTTTTTGAGTAGGTTCATGACGTCTAATTCAGTGATGTCACTGAAGGTGAAGACGGGTTTGGTGGAGTTAGTTGAGGCGGGAGTTGAGTTGGTTTGCTTAGGCCCAAGATGAAGGGTAGGGCTTTGCAGTGATCCTGGATTCTTTTTTTGGAGGAAATCGATTTTATGTAGCATGGCAGATTGAATACTGGCATACCAGGCTTCATCTTTGACTATTTCATCTGGTGTGTTAGGTGGCAAGATGAGGTCGTTGAAGATAGTGAAGATTTCCTTTGAGTGCGATTTAGCATTAGATGCATGCATTAAATGCGTTGACCTTGGCTTTGGTGATGGCTGCTTTGTATTGGTGGGAGATTAAGTTAAAGCTGTTTTGGCACTGTCACTTGGGTTATTTTGCCAATTTTTTAATACCTCTCTTTTACAGGAGCACAAGGACTGTAGTTCTTCAGTGAACCAGGAATTGGAGTGTAAGGATTTCTTTTCTGTTTTGCATTCAAGTGGTGCTATTGCATCAATTGCTTTAGTGAGAGTATCTTTGTAGATCTCTGCTAGGGTATTAGGATCATTGGAGAAAGGGGGGGCCAGCTCATGGATGTTAAGGTAAGGGTGAAGATTATCCTCATTGAGCTTCTTGGAGCTTCTCACTTGAGCTGCAGGGGCAGGGGTGGGAGTTTTGTGGCTTTTGGTAATGGGTAGAGTGAATTCAATGCAGTTGTGATCAGTCCATGGCATGGCTGTATTGGAGGTGATAGTGGTGAGGCAATTATGATCTGGAACCCAGTCTAGGGTGCAGCCTTTGGAATGCGTTGATTCAATACTTTTTGAGTGAATCCTAAGTCAATAAGTTCCTTAGTGGGGGTTTCAGCGCTTTATCTTTAGAATCATTGAAGTCTAGGTTAAAGACTCCAAGTAGAAGGGTCTTGGTGGAGCTTTTGATGTTGTTACTGAGTATGTGGATGAGGTGAACCTGAAAGTCTAAGGGGAGACCTGGGGGGCGGTATAGCACATGCATGTTGATGGTGCTGTTGGGGGACAGTGCAAGCTTGGCAGACAGAAAGTCTGAGTTGCTAGTTGAGGGGTGACTAATAAGTCGAAGAGCGGGGCTCTCTTTGAAGATGAGGGCTACTTCGCCTCCCACTCGGGCTGGTCTCTCTTGTCTGAGGATGGTAAGGCCTGGTGGGAGTGCAAGAGCGACAGCGGGGCCGGAGGCTTCATGTAACCAGGTTTCTGGGATGGCAAGTAGGTCAATTTTATTGTTGGTTATGTGGTCGTGAAGTTCTAGCGCATGAGCTGAGAGGGAGCGCACATTTAAGAGGGCACATTTAATATGAGGTGTGGGTGTGTTTTTGGTGTTAGTGATGGTAGGGATGGAAGCTGAGTCTGGTGTGGCAGGTGTAGTAGAAGGGAGGGGCCTACTTTGCTTAGTGTGTGATTGTTTGAATGTGATAGAATGTTCGATGAGGGGGGTGTACTTGTGGATGGTGCGGGAGCCTAATCTATCATTTCTAGATACCGTGGGAGTGGGACGAAGGCGGTATTCTAGAGGCAGAGTGCAGGCTATGAATCTGTTCTGTCTGCACATAGTGCTGGAGCACAGTGGTGGAAAGGATGTGGCTGCGTGAGGGTGGTACGACTGTTGCGATGTATTAGAAGTGTGCACGGCAGTAGGTGACAGAGGAACAAAAAAGATGTTCACCAGTGTTAGTTGCATAAAAGTAAGAGCGGTGTGAGGGGAGAGAATGTAGAGTGTGAATAGGAGTGTGAGCAGGGTGCTAGTGGAAAGAGAGTTGGAGGTGAAGACCTTGCTGGCGACTATGGGCATCATTGTGTGCGAGAGTCAAAGACCGTAGGTGGTAGTAATGACCATGCAGGGTGATAGGTATCAGCAATAAATTTAGTTATGGACAATAGTAGACAGTTAGCAGTCAGCACAAAGAGCTGCAATTTATAATAATATTCGGGGAGTGAATGCAGATAGACAGAATAGCTGTAATATTTAGATGCAGAATAGGGGCACAGTGGGCAGATGTCAGCAGTAGTCAGATGTGAATTTAAGCACAGTAGACAGATTTTTCAACCTTTATAGGTTGCGTAGATTCATGTCACTGGACGGATAAAGTGGCACCTGCGCTCATATATATGTTAGATTCTGTAAGGAACTACATAAATCTTTATAATGATTTCCCCAGCATTCTGGATGATTCACAGAAATTGGACAGAATGTTTCGTGAGGGTAATAAGTACTTCCTCTTTGCTCGAGATTAGAACCCCATTCTGCGCCAGCGGGGCCACAACGGACTTGGTATTGACCCCGTTAAACAGACAGGGCCTGTAAACGACATTTATCACTGGTTCATCAATCCCCAGGTAGCCTGAACAGATACAGGTTGGTTACCACATGGCATAAAATGGGGGTGCCCTGTGCATATGTTGTTATAACTAATTGGCCTGATGGGACTCTCAGACTTAGTACATTTAACAGCAAGGCTCACAGCAGAAGACTCAGCAGATGAGAACCAGCCCCACTTTTTATTCCTGTGCCGCAGGCATGTAGATTCAGTGAAAATGTATCAGATGCGCCGGCTATTAAAAAGTAGTGTCAGGCGCCTGGAAGAGAGCAGAGTGTTGGCTAGACATACAACTGGCCCTGAGGTTGTGTTTGCCATTTCGTCACATCTCTGGGCTCCTTGGTAGATGATACGTGAATGGGTGCGGTACACAAAGTCTGATGCATTGTTTATACTGAGCAATCAGACACTTGATATATTTATGAAATGCGTTATTGGTTTTTAATGCTGTTCATTTTGCATTATGTGGATGCGATGCGATCCTCCATAAAACAGAGAATTTGCATCAGTGCCATTTGCAGTAGGCCGAAAATTATACAAGGGCAAAAAGTGCATTCTTTCAATGCGGTGTAGAGAAGCAGCCGTACATATCCGCAGGAGATCCTAACCCCCTAAGCCCCCTGTATTAGAGCCATGCGACCGTGCCCTGTCTAACACCAGCTATTATACCAATACCGCAGTGAGCATACGGAAGACGGTATCCATTAAGACGACCATATTGAATGTATCCTCGAGTTCATGACAGCCTACAGGAGGAACTCCCTGAAGGAATATGAGAAAGAGCTAAGAAAATGGACTGATGACGTCATAAGAAAGAGTGCATCACGTCCAGAAACACTGAATGAAGACGATGTATGGATCCTAGAGCAGACATTATGAAATAAATAATCAAGTGAACCTAAAAGCGTAAAAGATGAAGATTACACGGCAAAAAGTGCTGCAGAAACCAGAAGCATGAAGAATGCATATACGCTG
Source organism: Ambystoma mexicanum (assembly GCF_040938575.1). Lineage (NCBI taxonomy): Eukaryota > Metazoa > Chordata > Amphibia > Caudata > Ambystomatidae > Ambystoma > Ambystoma mexicanum. Next base: position 1,180,079,051 of record NC_090927.1, read on the forward strand.
AAATGCAAGATTGATCAAGTCATCATATAGGCTAGCTATAAGTAGTGAATAGAATACAGGCGGAGCTGCATTGTACAGAAAATGGACATTGGTATCATGAAATAATAAGCCAAAGAATCATGGAGAGAAAATGGAAGACTGTGTCACAGTAGAATAGCAGGTTATAGGAGCTGCGTTGGGAGGCTGCCTGGCATGAAGTCGAGGACTGAGAAGTCGAGGTCAGCTATCTACAATGAAGAGGAACATGTGTGCGGAGGATGAATCCTCTCACGTTAAGGTGCAAGAAAGAACACAAAGGATGCCAAGTGTTAATTCATTTAAAAACATTTAAAAGCTTGCAGAACTAACAGAATCATGGTCTCTTGTCACGTAAGTCAAAGATGAAAATATGGCTTGAACTTAGAGTTCCAGATACGATAGTGAACGCCCTCTCTCCCATTGCATTCCCAGGACAAGGAAAATGCAAAAAGCATTGGTGATGAGAGGTGTTGGACTGATTCGTGGTAGGGCAACCTCATGTCCTATCTACTTGAACCTGGGTCTCGGTTTACGTGCTGCTAATTGAACCAAATGTTCCAGACATGGCACAAGCGTGCCAAACCAATTGTAATAGCCCCTATAACGTAGGACCTTATTAGCTTAAGAAAGCAATGAAACACTGTATAATTGATTTTTCTTCAATGAAATGACACGTATGAAGAGGTAGGCATAAATTGTCCACCAGATGTTTGACAGCCAATAACAAACCTAGCTCCTATATGATTGTATATCTAGATGTGTCTCTTAACCAATCCCATCCCTTGATCGGTTTTTCACTATTGCCATGTAGCATGATGTCATTCTGACGCATAAAGGAGTATATCATTCTATTTTTGTGGAAATCTTTGAGAATCAGCACACATCCCTGATGTTCATTGTAAGCTCCCAGTTTTAGATAATTGCGAATAAAACAGCAAATTGCCATCTTCTTGAGTTTGTCCAGGTATTTGGACTCAGAATTACTCTGGTGTAATCCCATCCAGCCATAGATACACGTTCCAAGGGCCAAAAGCTCATCGGGTTTGCACTTCCTACTACGACTAGGGCAAACATTGTCTAGGTGCCAAAATGCATCAAAATAATGTTTTTTGTGCTAGGGCAATTTCTTCACCAGTGCAACTTTCCTGTAATAGCACCCGACATATGAATTGATGTTATGCTGCTTCGAATGCGGTACATCGTTTCTGTATGATATTTCAACATGCATTAGATGCTTTTGCATTTGCATTGTCTTAGCAGGTTTGTCCTAGATTTTGCCTACTAATCAAAGCCATTTCTGCTTGACTTGTCTTCATGGGAAAGAAGCATAAAGAATGAAATGATGAGAGGTGCATGGCAACATGCAGTGCTGACGGGTCCAAGACTGATCAGATGATATCGCTGGTGGCAAGACTATGGTATGCATCATTCATTCCTATGAAGGAATAGGCTATGGGGTCGGGGTATGGGATCCTCCTAATGTTAGAGGGGGGATCTGGCTTTGTTCCCTTCTTTGGCTGGCTTCCCTTACTCAGGGAATTGGCTCACCACATTAGTACACACAACACACAGTGCGCGAGAGATAGACAGACAGAAAGAGAAACAATGAGAGAGAAAGAGAGTGTTGCAGAGGAGAGGCACAGGAGATGGGAGCAGGGTAGAGAGATCAAGATCGATCCGGTGCTTGTTGGGCCTAAAGACCCAAGCTATACCTCACCGATGACACCCAGTGAGGCAGAAACAGTTCTGGGGTTGCTAGTGGTCTCATGCAGAAGGGATGTGACCAAACAGCTTCGGCAGGACTGCGACTTTTGGAGTGGGATCAGGCCGGATTTGCATATGTTCCATCCGCTTTCTTAAATGGCTTAGCAGGTGAAGAACAGTGGTCTGGCAGGATGCCCTGACCAATTCCAGAGTTTAAGATGATGTTTTCCTGTAGTCACCCCGAGTGGGATGGTATGCCCAGACATGGATGCCGTGTCTGCTGGGACTAGAGACCCAAGCTACACTTCACTAAAGATGCCCCATGAGGCTGAAACATGTCTGGGGTTGCTTGTGGTCTTGTGCGGAAGGGATGTGACCAAGCAGTGTGGGCTGGACTTCCACCTTTGGGTAGGAGGGAACCAAGCCTGGTTTGCATATGGTCTTTACCCTTTCTGTAATGGCTTGGCAGGTGAAGAACGATGGTCCGGGGGGCTGCCCATAGCAATGTCAGAGGATACGATTAGTTCTTAAGCTTACAGCGATCACCTCTTTTGTTTTTCTGTAACATAGCCCTTGACCATTGATTTGTATTCAGATTGTTTTTTATGGAAGCCTACTCTTCCATGGTGGGCCTTGATCCAATTTGGGCTCCAAGAGTAGGGCGATTAAGTGTGTGAGGGCATGACGAGATGCAATTCTCCCACATTTTGATTAATGGCTGCAATATATTGCTCCTATAGTTGATTACCTCTCTCAGTCTGGCCTGCCACTCATATGCCGATGACTGACACTGTAGTGTACCAAATGCAAGTGAATTGGCTTCAGCTGAATTCAGCACGGACGGAGCTGGTCCTTTTTGTTAGCGTGAGAGGTCTGAAGCACTTGCCTAATATATTGAATCGGCCAGCTTTCTTTCCCCGTCTCTTTATCTTATAGGTTATGACACAAATATTCCAAATATTGGGATTCTAGGTAAATACTCTAAGTGCAGGTTAGAGATACAAGTAAAGCTTGTATTTCCAGCCACAGTAATTAAACATATCCTGTCTAATGTTACAGAATTGTTACTGAGGTTGGGTTGCAGGCTTCGAGGCTCGGTTACACATTTTTGGTTGGATGTTCTTTTCTACTGACCTTGCCAGTGGTTGGATGCTCCATTTACATCTGACCCAGAATGCTTCTGTAAGGCTAGCATGGGGAACATGGAAAAGCCATCCTGTCTCAGGACTGAGAAGCCTTCAGTTGTCCACCTAAAGTGCACACTGCTAGCTTTGGCTCACCAGATGTTTTGGACTATAACTTCCATCAGCCCTAACAAACTTAGTTAATGGTGAGGGTTCATGAGAGTTGTAGTCCAAAACATCCAGAGATCTGCATGTTGCAGCCCTCTGTACTAGGGTGAATCACACAGTTTTCTCCTTATGGAGTTGAAAGTTACAGTGATTTGGTTTTCTAGAGACATGCATGTCTTTTTTTCATAGGGAGTAAAATACGGGCTTCATTCGAGTTTGGCACAGCAGTAAAAAAGTGGTGGCGGTTTATGTTACCGCCACTTTTTTTTATGGTAACGGAATTACTGCCCTTTTTACCGCTCCGCAAATCCCAAATTTGGAATTGAAGCTGAGGATTGACCTCCTATGTCATGCTAGAGGTAAATCTTTAAAGCCACAAACTGTGCAGATTTACTGCAGCAGAATTAATGCTCACGGTAATTCTGCCAAAAACTCCAATGGAGTCCTATGGACTCCAAAAATGGGGATTAACACCACCCTACCACCACTTGTAATCCTGTGGTAAACCAACGGGACCAAGTGGCACTAACTGTAACCGATTATGGTGGTAATTGGGCCAAATCATCACTGAATTACTGCCCAACTCGGAATAAGGCCCATTTGGAGTCTCATTCCGAGTTGGAGGCATTTCAGAGGAAAATTCTCTTAAATACCACCAAACGGGTTTACTGCTACCGCCTTGGCCAGGTGGAATTTCCGCCTGATTACAAGTGGTCGTAGTGGTGTAAATCCCCATTTATTTTGGGTCCATTCCACCCAATGGGGCTTTTTTTTGTGGAATTACCATAGCGGAATTACTGCTGCAGTAATTCCAGCTATTCTGCCGATTTTTGGGCATTGAGTGGCAAGATTTACCTCCAGGGTTTTGCTGGAGGTAAATCTTCCACTCAAAGCCAAAACTCATAATTTGGCATAGTGGTACAATTGGATGTAACTCAGTAACCTCCAATTTTACCACTTACCTCCATACTCATACTCGTAATGATTATGTTTATTAAGGTGAAGGAACACGGAATTGAATTACTGTTGTCCTCCCCACTGTGCAAATGCGCAAGCATTAACACCAGCATGACAATTTCATGCTGATGCAAATGCCTTGGATTTCTATGAAGTCCACCTACTTTGTACACCTGCTAAAAGTAGGCAGATTCCATAGGGCACCATTGTAAATGTCACCTGCCAAGCATAAATAACAGGCAGCATTTGTTCAATGTGCACTAAAAAATTCAGAAACGAAAGCATGTAGGCAATTACACCTGCATTTTTACCTTTGCACTTTGTCATGCAAATGACCACAATTGCATGGGTGGGATCTGTTTGCATCTAAGTGCAAATGTTACCGGCTTTTCCCTGCAATTTACGCAAGTAATTAAAATGATCTCAAATGAGTTTAGAAATACACACATTCATTTTCGCCAGGGAGCAGAAAAGTACAGTGCTGACTTCTGAGTGACACATGTTTTTTTCCCCCGAGACAGCAAAAAAACACAGACTTGAAAGAGGTGTTTCAGTCAGTACATTTGAATGATTACACGTGATTGCAAGTGAGGGATCAGAACATTGGAATGACTGGCTGAGAATGAAACACGCTAATTCCTGGGGGAATGGCAATAGCATTAACTGGATTAGAAGTGCACATACTCTTTTTCCGATAGAGCAGAAAATCACAGCACCTGACCTTGGCGCAAAAGGAGGTTTCGGGTACATAAATGATTAAACACATGAATTTTTGTGAGGGACCACAAAATCTCGGTGACTGACTGAGAAGGGTATGTGATTATTTTGAACCAGTAAATTGCAGGGTCTGTCTTGAGGCAAGAGGAGGGTCCGTGAATACGATGGAGCCATTATTCGCATCCATGATGCGTGAAAAGTTCAGTTTTGTACTAAAACACCAAATAAATAAATAAATAAATAAATAAATACCGATTGTTCGCCATTGAAGCTCTGCCCCTTTTCCAATCTTCAACGCAACAGCTTGTATGCGGGGCCCACAAAGTCTGTGTTATCATCTCTTCTTTTCAAACTCCCCTGGCCTCACTAGTTGACTCTTTTGGTTTGGGATTTTGTAAGAACGCTGACGACGCCCCCATCCTCCTGTAGTGGGAGGGTGATCTGGGTGGTGCGGCTGCAAATTTTCAAAGTTGCATTGAATCTACTGATCAATGAATGTGCTTTCGCTGTCCCAGACTACAGCAACAAAAATGTGAGGTGCTTACTGAATTCCAATCGGCTTCCCTAGGGCCCAGCATCCTATATTTGAAACCCCTGACATGCCTGAACACCTCTGCCATTAGTATACATCGACAACCTACGACAAATGTCAGGCTAGCTGGGTACATATCGAGTCTCCTGAACTAGCGCTCTATCGTGACCTCTTGGGTAGTTTACTGGAGTCTAGCTAGCCCCCCTTAATCCTAATCTCAGCCAAATGCACACATGCATATTAAGCCTCCTCTTAGAACTTTACCATACCTGGACTTCGGTCCCTGAGGGTGTTCCAACCACAATGCGTATTGAAGCCATACAAATGGGGAAATGGCGCTATATAAATGACGACTACAATACAAAACAATATTCCATGGGACATTCTATCTATTTTGTGTCGGTGGTCTAAAACCTTAGTGGAACTTTATTTATTTTCTCGTTGGCCTATAAGGCTCCCAGTGTGCAACGGGAACTGCTTAAAGGCAGAATGGTCGAATCAGGAGAAGTGACCGAAGACAGGAAGAAGGGGAAACATTTGTAGTGGGGAGAACAAGGACACAGATAGGAGGGTTAAAATAGCCATTCCCATGTTATTGAGAACATGCCTGCTAATGCAAGTACATCAGCAAGATGGCTGCAAGAGGCAACACGGAATACATCAGTGCCAAATGTACCAATGTGGGCCATGCTATAGGCAGGACGACAATCCCAACATTAGGGTGGTGTCATCATGCCGCATAGATTAAAAAACTGAAGGCATATTTAAAAAGTTCAGTTTGGACAAACGTTCCACATTTCTTGCGGTCTTTGGTTCTGATGGTTAGGTGTAGATTGCGACGTCGAATAAAGGTGGCTGGGCACAATTTACTCTTGAGTGAAGATTTCATGTTGCTGATTGGACTGCTCATGCAATGTGTAAAACAGATGTTTGAGTTCTTGAGCTCCGTAGGAAACATGTATGGTTTAGAAGACTTCAAACACAATTCTCTTCTCTACCGGCAACCAATGCAAGGCCCATCAGCATTCTCACTGGCCCATTTGGTAGATGTTGGAGTAGTTGTGTAGTTTTGCTGCGTAGCCTCAGGTAAATAACATAACCTGTAAATTACTAATGCTCTTGCTGCATCCTTTTTATGCCCCATGTCAGATAGAGGGGGGAGGTGCATTCTTCTCTTTGCATCGTTTCAGCTGATTGACAGCATCAGTCAGGGATTCAACATAGGCAAGTAGGTTAAAAGTTACAATTAATTTCCGTTCCACTCAAGGTTACTCTGATCAATAGCCTATATTTATCTCCTTTACACTATTTTAAAATCTATACGGCTTCCGGCCTAGGTCCTCCATCAGAGAGCGTAGCATATACACAGGGGCTCATCACAACTCCAGCGGTAGCCATGTCGGTAAAACCGGCAGGCTGCCGCCGGAGTAGGGATTTTTTCCAGCGGCTGGCTCCACCGAAACACCGGGGGATTATGACCCCGGTGTTCCTGGAAGTCAGGCGCCGGAAAAATACTCATATTGATAGGACTGAATGGAAATGGGGATGACGGAAGCACCGGCACCATTAATAGCGGTGGCGGTGCTTCCCGGAAAGTCTGCAGGCGGGTGCCGTCCCACCTGCCGATCAGACCTGGCCAGCGGGAGGCAACCGCCCGCAGACCCGGAGTATGCCGGTCCGATAACAACGGTGCCAGTAAGCTTACCGGCACCGTTGTTACCGGACCGGCATACTCGTAGTGAGGCCCAAAGTCTGTCTGCAGGCATGTTTATTTGAAACTAAAGTCCTCTGATAATGCCAAGCCTATTCTATCTTCACTTCACTGACTCCCGGTGGAACACAGAGTTGTTGCATAGCATCAAGATGCTGGTTTCGGGAGAATGGTTTGTGGTTCACAAGAATCATAAATGGAAACCAGAAACTCAGAGTCAGTGGCTGAGACTGACAGACAGAAAATCACAGTGACTAAATTTAGAGGGACACCTGATTGTTTTCCCGACAAAGGTTAGAAAGGGGATTTGGAAACGTAGGAAACACGTTATGATATTTATGATGGGAGACTGGCGGTACCCGTGCCTGTGATACATGCACGGCTGCCGCCGGTAATTTTTTTTCCGGCGCCCAGAAATGGGCAATTACCGGGTCATTACAGCCTTGCCAGACCTAATATTTGCCCATTCCGGGGCGCCGGAAAAAATTCTTCCCCATTCCCATTTCATCCCCATAGGGCTCAATGGGAATGGGGAAGCCGGATGCACCGGCACCGTTATGTCAGACCTGGCGGCCGCAATGGCATCCACTAGCAGAATGTGTAGTTTGCCGGACCGGGAACTACCGTACCGACATGCTTACTGGTACCATAGTTCCCGGACCAGCAAACTTATAATGAGGCCTGATGTCTCAAATGCCCTCACATCCCAGGGGTGCTGGTGGCAGAGCCATATGGATGGTGGTCACTGAACAACGGCAGCGGCTGTAGGAACTGGAGATGCGCCATATTTGCGTGAGATTGTGGAGCCATTCCTAAGTAGCAAGACTCTACTTGTCATGAGATCAGCACCACCTGGCACATACCACTGGTTTGCAGCAAGATGTATTAGTTCATACACAGGTGTTGCAGCCTGATCAGGTGACTGCCAAGGGTTCAGTCCATTTCATAATGGGCAGAAGGGGAAGAGATGAAGAGGAGCAGGTTCTATCAAGTGAAGTACAATGACGATTGGAGAGGAAGCCAGGACGCCCATTCATCCCAGTTCCATTGAGTAAGGCATTGGTGATGACCAAAGTGTAGGTTATGATCACTGTCCTTTGAAAATGGCTGCGATACATCCCTGCAGGCAGTGCCCACTGATACTGACGAGGACAATGTCACAGACATAACAGGGACAGATGGACAAAGTAACCGCAGCGGCTGACCGAAACACAGTACCCAGGTGGCCAGTGATGTTGCCATATATAGGGGAGCCTCTTAGAAGTCATTTTTAAAATACCTTTTCCGAAAGGACAGTGCAGGGGCAAGGCTTTGGGTGTGGCAGCCATAGGACTAGCCCCACAAGCAGAGCTTTCAGACTGTACACTAATGACACGAGGGAGTCCATATGAGGTAGCCTGTGCAATTTGGTTCAGGCAGGAAAATCAGAGGCTACATGTTTCCACATGCAATGTGTGCAAGCAAATGGTTTGCAGAGTGACGGCTGGCTGGGACTTGCTTGGGTATCTCTTCTCACTTCTCAGCAGGGTCAAATGAGGCAACAGCATGCATGTGTGTGGGTAGGAGACTCCAGTCATTAGCAGCAGAAGCTTCGAGTGACCCACTGTCACTAACCCGGACACAGCCACCTTGTGCCATCACTTTGAACAAACCCTGCTGCTGTGCAATCACACTGATCAACCGTATCCCTACCCCAGCGGCGTTTGCAGCAGCGCGCACACATTCTTATTCCTTTTGGGCCCACTCCATTGTCACCAAAGTTTGTTATAATGTATCAAAAGTCACATTACAGAGTGCGCCTGAATGGAGTGCGCCCACAATAGCAATCATGTTTTCTTGAAGACTCTTTCCAGTACTAAGTGAAGACATTGATTGTTTAAAAGCAGCCTTTCTATATCGAACTGTCTGCCCTTTGACGCACACGAGTGCACGTGTGGGCTGACAGGCACGGCAGAGCGGAAGAGGGAAGTCGCTGGGGCTCAGGCAAGTGTCTATGTGTGTGTATTTGTGCGTCTGTGTGTGTGAGCAATGTTGTGGAAGAGAGGAGGCGTGGAGCGAGTAAATGTGCATGTATGCATGACTGTGACTGTGTGCATGTTATTGTGTCCGTGGTGAGGGTGGGTAGAGGAGGGAGGCTTTAGGCGGGGAAAGGGAGATGGTGGTGGAGGAAGGTGTGGTTCTGGGAGTTAAAACCCCCAATTTTCTGGAAAACCACCAGCGTGGGAGGGGCTGGTGGCAGCCGGGGGTCGGATTCGGAGGGTGGGATGGGGTCATTGAAGTCAGTGGTTGAAGTGTACCAAAAGAAGTAGTGGAACTATGTTCCCTGCTGGCCTGCCCCTGCTCCCCACAAACCCCATTGCCACAAACCCTCCCACACACAATACACCCCCCAAACACCTGCACCTGCTGTTTAATGGAACGTTCAGGGCAGTGCACTGAAAGTGAAGGTTTCAACTTCTTCCTACAATTTTATTTTAAAACAAAACCATTCTGGAACGGTTTCTTTTTAAAATAAAAGTATAGGAGCTGTACAAGGTAATTTAAAAAAGTATAGGAGCACTGCTCCCGACCGTTCCCGCTCACTTCAACCACTGATTGAAGTGTCATATTTCTGCATTAGGGGGCACAAAATCAGCTTTAAAAAAATCTTTCTTTTTTTGTGTTCGGCCCTCTTTCTACACACCTTTGTAATAAACTCAGTTTTTGGTGTCACCCGGAAATAAAATAACCATTCTGAGAAAGTCTCAGTTGCTATTCCGTTTTGTGAATGCTCTACCAGTTGCACAGCTAGGTTCTTATTGCAGTTTAGGTTGCCTAGTCTATCCATGATATCTAAATCTAGTCTAAATCCATGAATTTCCCCCAAATCTTCTCAAATATTACTTATTTGAGAAGATTTGGGTGCAAATCATGGATTTATATTAATATTAATCAGTTGGTTGGATGGGTGTGGTGGGGGATATTGGCAGGGGAGGCAAACGTGGTTGTATTTATGATTTATGTTGTATATAATTGTGGATTAGTTGCAATGTTTTATAGTTTAGGTATTATGTGTATTTTTTCTCTCTTCTAAGTTTGGATTTTCAATTCTTCGATTTCAATTGTATTTATAAACTGTATGGATTGTGCTGTTAATTAAGAAAATGAAAATAAAGAAAAAAAAATAAATTGCCTAGTCTGAGGAATGAAACATCTGGTTAAACATAAACATGTGGACCAGTGAGTAAAGCATCAAGTAAATGTCCATTACTTCCCACTGGCCTACCTCCCCTTCTACCAGTGGTGACACACGTTGGGACACCTTGAGACAGTTTATATATGCCTGTAGGGCTGCAGACCCGTGACGAGGCACAACGTACATTGCCATAGTCCGTTTGGCCACTTTGGCCTACAGGCCCCGGGCTCCCCGTATTGCCTTGTTCTAATGCTTTTTGTTTCAACAATCTCTCACACCCTGCACAGGGGACATTCAGATTTCTCTTACTATCCTCCTGTATGGCGTTCCATTTTCAAACGCCCATCCTTAACCCCCATGTAACGTGACGTGACATGTGTATGTATAGAGCATACTTGGAATACTGGAGAGGTAGTTAGGCACTGACAATGGATAACTATTGTTGCCTCACTCTTTGTTACCCCTCCAGTACATCCTGCATCCACATTGTTTTATCTCCTGACCTTGCTGCCTTTTACGTACCGCCATCATCTATTTAATCACCAAACTTGTGTTTATCTTATTACATACTCCAATTCCTAGTACCTGAACACATGGCTGTATAATATAGACCCTTATACTGTTTTAGTAACTTTACTCAGACCTCTCTCCACCCTGCTCTCCTCTTCACCCACCCATGGGCTTCTACTCTATGCCTGTCCATCTTCTAGCTCTCACTGTATCCCTCTCCTGGGGCTCTCTGACTATCCCTCTGTCTCAACCATACTGTACTACTCTCGATATCTCCCCTCCTCTCCCAGGCCATCCTCGTTCTAAGAACTACTATTAAAAGATACTCTGTCCTCAGGTCCCCCGCTCTGACTTAATTTTTTTATTTATTCTTAATATAGTTATAGCTTTACGGCTTTGTATATACAACATATAATACATACATACACATAAAACACCACATTAGCAATGTTTCTTAGCAATAATGCTGAAAAATAAAATCCAATAATATGAATAAAACACAATCTATAAAACCAATAAAATAAAATACAAAAGCTTTACATATACACACCTTGAGCTCAACTATTTAAAATATCTATCTATCTATCTATCTATCTATCTATCTATCTATCTATCTATCTATCTATCTATCTATCTATCTAAATAAAAATGTAAATGTTTGTTTGTTCAAAATCTTAAATCTCTGAAAGTTCTTCACCGATTGCTTTGAAATTTTGACACAACGTTGCATTCGAATAGGCACGTGTTTTTATATACCTACTATACACAGATGTCACACCTGTGACAGGTAAAAACATGCTTTTTCTGAAAAACAGCGCAATCTGTACTAAAATCTATGTATGCGCAGTGCACATTTGACTCGCGTCTCTTCCCTGTATATTCAACTGCATAGGTTAAGATCACTAGGTTATGTAAAGTGTTGGATTTAGACCTGAAACTCTTCTGATTAGGAGGGAGAATATTGTTCACAGCAATCCATGAGTTTAGTTCTGCCTACAAAACTCTTGTGAAGATTTTTGCTGGTATGTCTAGCATAACTAGCATTCAGTAATTAGATGGATTATTCCACGCACCCTTCTTGTACACTGGGAGAATATTACTCATGCACCAGGTATCCGGCAACTTCCCTGTTTGCCCAATTTCTACAAACAAAATGTAAAGTACGTGGGCCAAGAGGTCAGAAGATAATTTAAGCAAATTACTGCATACGCCATCTGGCCCGGCAGCCCGTGAATTGTTCAATCGCTCGATAACGATATCAAGTATAGTCACCTTACATATCCAGATGTTGGGTGGAAGGGGTGCAACTACATCATTGTCTTCCGATGATCCAATGTCAATTTAATATGTTTAGCCCACAGATCTTCAGAGACACAATTTATCGTCAACCCTCTTTTTTTCGTCCCACGAATTACCTCCCATATCCCTGTGTTGTTACACTTAATTGCAAGATTCGCAATCTTTCTCCACCTTTCTATTTCACAATTCATTTTGAGATCTTTTAACCAGTTGCGAGACACATTTTTGATGAATTTTACATGAAAAATGATCTCACTAGATGCCCTACTACCCAGGGACAGATAGATCACTGCCGCTATTTCAATACAGAGCTGTTTTTTTTGCCTTAGTAGTCTTTCTGTCATAATGTTGTCTTTTTATTAAAAACCTTATTCGACCTTTCATACGTGGTTTTGTCGGATCTTGTTGCCTCAGTATAATCACCTATGCTAACCATCAACAATGCAAATAAGGGGATTATCTCAGCCACCGCATTAGCACTGTTAGTCACACATTGCAAAATAAATGCAGGTACAAGACTGACTACTGCTTGATTTGCTTCAATTACATTTTTCCCATGCCATTGAATTCTATTTTGAGCCTCATTTAAATAGATATTTCCATTTTGGTCATATACATTCAGGCGCCGGAAATAGGCAATGAGGTGGGTGAGGGCGTTGAAAGAAATGTGGTGGTAGATGGCCCTACTGACACCATTAATACAAGTATGAATGAAGTAAGTTCCAATCACATGTCCTCTAATTGCATGTTTTGGGCTTTTGAGAACCTCTTGGCAACACTAGTGGCAAAATGCGAGTGTCTTGAGAATGAATTGGATATCCAATATATTCTCTTACACAATAGCATAAATCGAAGCCGCAAAATGGTCCGTGACCAAAGCACCTAAACTGACCCTGTTGAAATAGTGGTGTCAAAGCCAGAAAAAAGAATAACTTACCACTACTAGAGATGGGCATAAGCGGTGGGAAAGTAAAAAAAAATTGGCATAGTAAAGCGTATGGCAAAAACCATCTCCCAGGCCTTTATGTACAACAATCGCATGAAATTACGTAAGAATGTATGTGTAATGAGGGAGCTTAATGGCGGCCCGTTCATGGATTGTGTAAGTAGTCGGAATGGGCTACCTTGGCTTACACGTGCATATTCACAAAGTGACACTGTTAGAAGTTACCTGATGATTAAATTCAACAGGATTAACACCTTTGAAATCACAGGTGCGTGGCAGGGCATACCAAGGCATGAGGGAACCTCCTGTTCATGTGGTGAAGGGGTTATTGAAACTGTCAAGCATTCTGAAGTTGAATTTGCTAGTCTAAATCGAATAAGATCGCGGTTTATGGATCCATATTGTGATTTAGCTGATAGATCTGAAATGCAAGAAATCAGGAGGGTTTTATGTGAAGGAAATGATTGTAATTTGATCTTTAATATTGTAAAACTGTGTGATTACTTGATGGGGATTTTAAATGATCTTGTAGATACCTACTTTGATTGTTATGGTGATTTGTTTTGCTGTATGTGATCCATGTATGTCTTTGGGGGCTATGTGGTTGTATGTAAGGCCAATGTGACTGTATGTAAACTGAATAAAAACAAAAAGAAAACAATTAAGCAACCTGTGAAAGGGGCACAGTACATGGCAAATAGCTACACCGCTGCAGTAGTGGCACAACTGGCAGCAGCTAGACACCTAGAGAGAACCTGTACGATGAGAATTTGTTTTCCAAGGGTTTAACCTGAAACTTACAGCAGAGGTCAGTGTTAAGAGCAATTGGTTGGACAAATTGTAGGTATAGTTGTTGCGACAGTGCATGGCAAAGAATTCATAAAAATTCACAACACTGCACATTTCTTTATAAACCTCTCTAAGGAATGTTTCCCCATACTACAATTCAGCCAAACTTTTTTCATATTTTCAAAAATGACTGTAGGGTCCAAAAGCCAGACATTCTTATTCTTCTGTCCAACTTAACTCCCACTCACCTGTCATTTACATGTGCGGAGCCTCACATGAAGGTGGGTGTTACTTTTTTTTCTTCAGTAGGGGGGTGGTTGAACCTCTCTACCTTTTTGCCCCGGGCTACAGGAAGTATGAGTAGCTTGGGCCTCCTTCCTGCAGGGCACCATATGCCGAACAAGAGCCCATGGTGGTGCTCGTATGGGCCCCAGAGGTGTGCCGCCATTTCAAGTGGCCTGTTTCTTCTTTATTTTTGTTTTTTCATGAGCCCATAGAAGGCCCCTGAGGGGGATACCAGAGGGTCTAAACCTCTACTATATATAATAAGTGTTGATCCAAAAAATGGCAACTGTGTGATACCTTAGATCAAGGAGTGCCTCGACGAGTGCGGTCTGCTGTCCCCCCCTCCCTATTTGCCGTTGCTGCTGTGGAGGCTAATTTCACTCATTGCTTTAAATACTTCCTTCACATGGACCGAACTGGAGTAAGAAGCGACAGAAAAAAGTGTTGCTTCCTGTGGGGAATGAGACTCATTCATTCTCTTGGTGCTTGGATTAAGTCCCACCCCAATACCAGGAAGTGAATTTAAACATCAGCCCATGTGCACTTGGCACGCCCGCACTCAATGAGTGCCTTGACGAATGCTGTCTGCGCATCGGTGCGAGAGGTGAGGAGAATTTAAGTGGTGAACAGTTGGAAGCGACGTGCTAAACATAAGGTTTAACTATATAACAGAAGCGCCCGTCGAGATCGCTTTCTAGGGCAGGAGGGGCATGAAGGGGATTATTATCTCAGCTACTCTTAATTGACTATTTACCCTGGCCTGAGTCCTTGGTATAGTATTACTCCCAGTGTTCTTCCCTATACTTACTTTCAGCCCTTGTGCGCGGGTGCACGAATTGTGACAACGCCTGGCAACTTGAAACTGAAACCGAAAGTGCCCAAAACGTCCAAAAGACTGGGGCTGCGCAACAATTATAGCGAGGGCGTGGTAAAAGGCTGAGGAGCCCTCCAAACAGTACACGCACCTTAAAGGGTGCCCCAACGACAAAAAAATGACAAAAAAGGAAACAGACTATAGTACATCCCCCCCTGTCACTGCAGCCCAAGATTATAGGGTTTTATTTCAACAAGGGCAAAACTCAAACTTCTACAGTGGTGGAGCAGCACTCCGAGGCCTGTGCAGTTGCTGCATCCGAAGACGAAGACATCTACGTAGATGGGCCACTGACAGTAACACTTCCCCTTGAAGCAGAGGTTGACGACCTAGCTGAGGACTTTATCAAACACTCCACATGTTAATTGCCGGAAAGAGATAACAACGGATCATTGCTTAAGCTTTGTTTTGAGTTGAAATGTAAATCATTGTGCCCTGATTTGATGAGCTGTGATAATATAATAGTGACAAACTTATCAAGTAGCCCGAACTTGGAAGCCCTGCTCTCCCCTTTGGAAAAATCAGGAGTTGAAAGCTCGGAAGACGGCCCCTGCCCTGTGATTTGTAAAAACATAACCCACATGGGGCTCGAGCCATTATTAGACCTGATGAATAACATCCTATCCAAAACTGACAGGCTGCTCAGTCTCAGTAATCTCGTGTGGCCTCCCAGCGGGCCTTCGAGACTTCTACGTCGAAGACTTCAGATGTTATATTGGCTAATAATACAACCTTCCTGATAACTTTACATGGCCATGCTGTAAGCAGCAAGGTGTGCAAATTACAAAAAGTGGATGGAAGCTGGGGCCAATCAAAAAAATGCTCTTTGCCATATTCGGTGTCCATTACCATAGTAATATCGGATACACAGGGGGATGTTTCATTATTGACTGACCAGTCAACTAGTGAGCAAGATTCAGTAAATATTGCTGCCTGCAACGAAGACAACACCCTAGAAACCCTCTGTAATGAGATATCAATGATGAAAAGCCCACCTGCTGGAAGTAAAACAAAGCTACATAAAAGTGACCGAAGTGTCATGTGTGGAAACTGTCAAAACGGAGACCGACCCCGTTGTAACGTTGAACTGTAAAGTTCAGGGTAACGGAACAGTGAGACAGGTCTTGCTAAGAGGCCCACTAGATACATGGATTTACCCAAGCCACTCATGCCCATCGAGTAGGGACTTACATTCGTTTGATCCACCGCACAAGGGTGTCACGTTTGAAGTCATCATAGTATCGACGGAAAACCTGAGCGACACTTTGGGTATGTGTAATCCTTCGTCTGCCCCTTTCTACAGGAAAGAAGGCTGTGACGCCACAAAAACAGAGGAGCCTAAACCCATTGAAATCTACTCACTAAACCCAGAAAACCATGGCAGGTCAAATAAAAAGGCCCACTATGCCCAGAATCCACCTCAACTCAATGATTACATAGCAGATGTGCCTAAGTCATGTGGCTCAAACCTAATGGCCCCGAACTTGGGTTCACTGGTGTTAAAATGGATTTCTGAACTCTGACCTGGTGGGCAAAGGTTCAGAAGGCCAGCCTAGTTTCTTGGAACAGGGTAACCTTCTGGACAAGCCAGACCAAGCAAGGTAGCATTGGCGACAGTCAAGGCTAGGTCTCAGGAGGGGTGAGGGTGACTGAAAGCCCACCATGTGCACACACAGTAAAGGACACTACAAATCACTCCCAGTCAGGTGTATATATCAAAAATACATATACATGTATTCAAGGCCTTTGAAATCAAACACAAAGCAAATATCAACACTACTACATCAAACCAAAACAACACTACTATGAAACATATATACAGTTATCAAGTGGCCTAAATGAATAGTGCACAGGTTGGGTCCACAACCTATGAAGAAAGGGAGCAAACAGTGCAAATAGACTCGAGGCAGTTTTTCATCCATCAATCCCTATCTAAGAGGCAGTCCAGACCCTACGAAGAGTGGAGCCTATCACTCAAAAGTACTTTCTGATGCAGGTACATGCGATGGTGCTGTAGAGCAAAAATGGGGTCTCTTGCAGGGGCTGTAGCGACTCAGAAATCTGGGTGAGGCGATGAAGAATAGGTTTCCACTGTTCAAGGAGGGTTTCCCCAAAAGGGCAGAACAAGTTCTAGGAGTTGGGAATAGGACGGTAGCACAGGCTACCTATGGAAAGGTGAGTGGTCCTCAGGGGACACTCGTGCGTAAAAAAGTATGGCTGCACTAGGGGTCACCGGTAAGGGTTGAAAGTACTCACCGACCCCAGGCGCACTCCAGACCAAACTTCAGCAGTGGAGTCCACTTCGGTTGCAGGTTCAAATGCAGCAATTGTGCGGCTATGTGGCTTTCTGCGGCTGAGTTACAGTGATGATTACGTGGCAGGACAGTGGCAATTTCTCCGCTCCTGATGAAGGGATCAGGACAGTTTCACTGCAGCAGGATTCAGGGCACAGAGGGGCACAGCAGCAGGTCCCCTTCGAAGTGTGTCACCACAGCTGGGCGACACGGCGACTGTGTGCACTCGGGTTCAGGCGTACTCTCCTAATTCCAGACCCAGGGTGCCTAGGTGTACGAAACTCGGCAGGAGAGTGCCTTGAATTGAGTGCTTACGATCTACTAAGTTTCAAGTGTCAACTCGAAATGGCGGCGGTTTCAGAGCAAAGGTCCTGCGTAACCTGGTCAGTTTGTTGGTTGGCCCAGGAACACTTCCGAAAAGGCTTGCCTGCAGGTTAAGATGAAGGTGCCGTGAATACCTGTTCCCATTATTCAAATGGGTCGAAGCGCCTTTGCAGACCTTTTAAGTTCAATCAGATGTAGAGGGGTCCTCCGGGACAACAGCGGGCTCAGGGTGCCAAACCTTCCAGCGGGTCACCAGCAGTTCCTCGACTCGGCTTCTTAGTTTCAGGATGCTTGGATCCTATGCTAGGTTCAGTGAGAACTCAAGAGATCGACTTGGTATGGGTGTTTGTAGCCTTCACTTATCCAGAATCTCCGTCACACCAAAATGAAGAGAACCCTATGGGAGTTCTGCTAACATACTAGTACTCCAGACGTTGTCCAATCACAGACCACGGTTGTCCTAGTCATTCCCAACACAACAGACTCTCTGGCACCCAGGATGTGTATTGGAACTTAGACAGTCCAGCCCACATCCTGGAGGCACACACACAAGGCATGCAGAAGCCTGCAAAAGCTTGGCGTTTTGCAGGAGAAGGCATGACCAAATAAGGACTGACCTGGATCTGCTTGACATGGGGAAGGCAAAGGGATAAGATGGTCAAAGGACAGGACAAAGAACCTTGTGGCATGGCCATTTTAGAGGCAGGGCCCCTTCCTGTGCCAACCGCTGTAAACTCGGTTGCATGGCAAGGGTTAAAAATATGCGAAAAGATAAGCTTTCACCAGCCCTTTCCAAAGCACATCTGCACTTTTACCAAAAAAGTCCTTTGAGGGAGTCTAGGGCCTTTGGAAATTAAAGGAAGACCCAAGAGCACTGTACTGTAAGGTACTTTGTGCACTTGTAACATGTTGCAGAAAAGTTGCAACATAGGAAAGGACTAAGGGAAACAAAGTCTCCCAGTACTGACTGTCTTTAAGGGCATGGCAGTTTCCCCATAACAAAGTGAGCGAAAACCCAGCAGAGTGCTCCACTGGCAAAATTCTGGGTAGGCTTGTCAGAAAACAGCAAAAGGTTGGGGGCTACACAACTGGAGAGAAAATTACACATAAATGGGGATCTTTCCTAAGACTCGCCCCTCCCAGACCAAGGACATGGGGAATTAATCCACCCCTGGATGAGTCTCATGTTCAGGTCGGTTAAACATTCTGGACAACCCATCAGCATTTCAATGCTGGACTATGCTCAATAGTGAAGTCCTATGGCCTATGCTCAATAGTGAAGTCAAACCCTTGCAGGCTTATGAACCACCTGGGCAACTTTGGATTCTCTCCCTTCATGTTCATGAGCCACTTTAAGGGCTTATGATCAGTTTGCACAGTGGAATGGATCCCATAGAGGTAGGGCCCCAGTGTCCTTAGGGCCCACACCACATAGAAACATTCTTCGTCTACTATGGACCACCTGAGGTTTTTTTCCTTAAGCTGGCGACTAATGAATCCAATAGGGTGTTTCTTACCCTTCTGATCTAGTTGTGGTAGTACAGGTCCTATCCCAGTGTTAGTGGAATCTGTCTGCACAATAAAAGGTCTTCGGTAATCAGGGGACCTGAGAACAGGGGCCTGCACAAAGAGTCTTTTAAGCCATTGAAGGCCTTCCCACAATCTTCAGACCAAGATACCTTCTTGGGTTTCTTTGGATTTGTGAGAGCAGTCAGAGGGGCAACTATGGTGCCTTAGTCTGCCATGAAATTTCAGTAGTACCTTGTGAGTCCTAAAAAGGCTCTCACCTGGGTTTGGGTAGTGGGGGTAGGCCAGTCTTGTACTGCTTGTACTTTACTGGGTAGAGGCTGTAAACTTCCACCAACTACTTCATTCCCAAGGTAGACCACTGAACCTTGACCAATCTGGCACGTACTGGCCTTTATAGTCAAGTGGGCCTTCTGAAGAGCCTGCAACACAATTCTAAGGTGTTTCACATGATCCTCCCAGGTGGCACTGAAAACTGCTATATCTTCCAGATATGCTAGACATAATTCATCCAACCCCTTAAGAACATGATTCACAAGCATCTGAAAAGTGGCAGGTGCATTCATCAATCCAAAAGCGTTACCCTGAACTGGTGAAGACCCCCTGAAGCTGAGAGTGCTGCCTTCTCCTTGGCATGTCCTGCAAGGGCTATTTGCCAATAGCCTGCAATGAGGTCAAATGTGCGGAGGTATTTGGAGACACCCAAAATATCCACCAGCTCATCTGTTCTAGGCAAGGGGTGGGCATCTGTCTTGGTGATAGCATTCAGAGCCCTGTAATCCACACAGGATTTTGAAGGCTCTTCAAGTATGGGTAGAGGAAAAGCATTTGTTACAATTCACCCAGACGGGCTTCCGTCCCCTTTGTGCCACCACCCACAACCTCAGAGTCTTGGACATATTGACTACGGAAGCTGCTACCAAGGAAGGGCCTGCCCTATACATTGTGTTTGTTGACTTTAAGGCAGCCTTCAACAGCGTTAATCGTGAGAAGCTACGGAGCAAACTGGAGGGCCTAGGATGCGCTAGGTGGTTATTGTGGATCCAAAGGGCCCCCACCACAATACGTGGGCGGCGAGTGAGGCTGGATGATTCGGCAGCATGTCCACTCAGATCCAGATAAACAGAGGGGTCAAACAGGGCTGTATCATGGCCCAACTGTTTTATAACATTTACCTGGCTGGTATACCCCTGTGTTCGACTAGTGCCAGTGGATGCTGCCTGAAAATTGGGGGAGTAACTATACCTTGTATGCCATAAGCTGACAACCGGGTTATGTTTAACCATATCTTCCAGGGCGAAAGAGAGATGTTTGATGCTCTTGATGCATTCACCATCGAAAATGACATGTCCATTAACATGGACAAAACTAAAGTCATGTTGGTAACCGCAGAGTAGATATAATCAAACAAAGGGGGTAGAGTCAAAGGCTACCCTAGTCATGGACGTGACTGGAGGTCACCAAATGGTAG
Source organism: Ambystoma mexicanum (assembly GCF_040938575.1). Classification (NCBI taxonomy): domain Eukaryota; kingdom Metazoa; phylum Chordata; class Amphibia; order Caudata; family Ambystomatidae; genus Ambystoma; species Ambystoma mexicanum. The sequence goes on from NC_090927.1 coordinate 1,180,099,476, forward strand.
CAGCAGTTAGATGGCTGCTAGCTCAAAAGAGATCACCGTGAGATAAAAGTATATCAAACAAGGAAGTTTTATTCAGATTAACACAGAGACATATTCACACAGATGGACATGTGCCATAGCACGAAAGATATGCATAATAAAGTACATAGTGGTATGCATATTGGTGAGTTAGTAAGCAAGTGACAATTTATTTCATGTATTGCTTTCCATAGCAATACGCTAACACTGTTGTGCACTTTACAAAAACTGGCTTACAAAAAATAAAAAAAGTTTGAAATTAACAAACCTGCACAGTTTGTTGTACATTCAATTGCCTAAGGAAACAAACAGATGCAATCAGCAGAATTTGCATATTAAACACATAACCGTGCCGTATCATCTGTATGACTCACGTGAGATGTGCATGTACCCTCCTATGACACATTCAAAGCTAAATTATCATGCAAATTGCAGGGATCTGAACAACTCTAACTCTGGCCCTTACCGTGTTCGCCATGGTATCACACTTAATGAAAGAAGTTAAGCAGAGATTTAGGCATTCAAGGGAAGGGGACTCAACAGGGAACTTGGAAGTCGGGGAGCTTTCACGTGTCAAGTTTTCACTTTTATAAATAACATACTTGTGCGTATTCTTTGAGACAGGTGTGCTGCTCTTGAGATGTAATGATAGGTAAAGCATACATCCTATTATATTTGATTTCACACTCCGCTTAAGCACGTCTGCATTTATGTGCTAGTGGCAACCTCCTTTATTTAAGCAATTCCTCTTTTATACGTCTTTGTTTGGCCTGGAAACAAGCACATTGCACTTCTCCGGGCTAATACAGTGCAGATTCACCGCCACTCTTTGCAGTTTTCAAAAACAGTGACTTGGATATGCACTACTACACCTGGTAAACAATTCATCATCTCATATAAAATTGCCATAGACCAAAACATATCGGTAGGCATATATATCTATCTCCTGGACAAAATAACGAGAAGCACATCCTCATGTTATATTATAACATGGACAAACAATGAAATGCGCCAATCAGAAAATAAAACTCCATGAATGTGAAAGTCAACAGTGTCACAAAATCATGAGCTGATACATTTGTGCATAATGCAAAGACATCACAAAACACCACCATCCCATAAAAAAGAATATAAAATGTGACTAAACACCGAAATCAGTTTTTCTAGGAGTGTACCAAAAGTAAATGTACTTTTCAGCTGAATACTGAATAGTTGTCCTAAGTATTCGGCCGTAGCTGAATAGTGAGCCGAATAGTAAATCACTTCTAGAAATGTGTCAGCATATGTATAGAAATTTTCCTTTTGAAGTATAAACATAGTAAAAGTGCATGAATTGGTTCTGCAAAATAAAACATATGGAAGGAACTCAAATATAGATGAAGTATATATGAAACACAAATCATTCAGAGTGCCGCCCATCAATGAGCTAAGCAGCAGTAATCTGGAAAATATAAAAACAGCATTATACAAGTGTGTATGAAGATGCCCACTGCCAGAGAAGCAACAACAAACAAGCCTTGGCAATGGAAACTGTTTTGGCTTTTGTGTAGGCATGCGAAAGGCACTTGCCATGCACTGCCATAGTGGTATGAACTGGCTATTGATGGTTGCAGGTGCAGAATGGTGCGAGGTCCTACGCATATAATAGTAGTGCATAAATGGCCAGAACTGTTGGCTATGCCAATGCTTGTTTTTGAAGAGAACTTCAGTGAAAGGCATGCATAGCGCTTATGAATAGATAATGAGCTCCCAACATGCAATGCATGTGGAGCCTATACTGTGATATACTATATTCTGATCGGGGCTGAGGAATGATCTCTTAAGTTGAGGGTGACCATACTCCACTTCAACTGAATATAAAGGCAAATCTAGAACATATGCCATCTACCTCACAGAACCTTGGTAGTGAATGGGAGTCATCCACAAAGATAAGGGCATGTTCTCAGGAGAATCTGGAGGTTAGACTCAAAAGCTGGAGACAGCAAGAGAATAATATACATTGTGCTAGAGGGCAAAGCTTTCACAGTGTAACCAACTCACTCTGTGGCACAGGTGAAGTGAAGTGCCGATGCGTCCCTCCTGCCACTCTGTCAGCACTTTCTGACCAGGCTGCAGCTGAAGCCTGCAGATTTGGCAGTTCAGCTATCCAAGGCTCGCCCTGCCCGCTCTGCCCAAAGTGCCGAGACATGACTCATTTCACTCAGTTTCCCTGAGAGAAAAGGTCGATTGATTGGCAACTGCTGCACCCGACTTCTTACAAAGAAGCCATTTGCATGCGCAGGAGGTAAATTCAAACGTTGTTTACTAGATGTTACCGGGTAACAGTGACGGGAGCCTGGAAAGGAAGGAGCGACTTGCACTGTATTTGCAGCTGAGTGCCCGGTACATAAAATGCATTGGCAACAAAGTTCTAGTTTATGTTTCCAAAGTGAGCGTTCTGATGCTTGACCTCGGGTGAAGTACTTCACATTACCGTTTAAGGCCTGCTTTCAGTGAACCCCCATGGCTGCCCACATGCCAAAGCGTGCGTTTTTAGCATGCATGCTTTGCAGCTCTGTCATCAAGCAGCCCTTCTCACCTCATTACATTCCAGGGACAAACATCATAATAAATCCTAGGGAATGGCCCAAGCCCAGGAATGCTTTCCCGCCCATGGTCATGGAATGGCTTCATGCACCCCGGTCCAATGTGAGTGAATACTATCGGATGCGGTTCAGCCCGAGCTCCCAAATCAAACTTGCATAATAGAAGGACACTTTTATGCAAAATGAAAGCTATCTTTTTTCAGCGGTTTTTAATTAAAATGTGCAATTTAAACGCAAGGATTAGACAAAGCGAAGACGCATGGACACATTTCGATCTCATTGGACCTTACAGGCCATGGGTATCCTCTATGATTTTATCATGTGTGAATTATAGCGCTACAAATGGAAGCCCATGTAACATATATGTGAATGTGCACATATATATGTAAGTGTGCTTTATATTACATAGGCATCACTGTGTCCCCAAATCTCACTGGGTTGTGGCCTGCACTGCGTGACTGTGGGGATAGCATGCGCCGTATAATGCATGAGTTCCTGGCTGGATAACTTGTGTTATATTTATGGGTGTACCAAACTCTGCCTTCGAGTAAGTATTCCAGTAAGTATTCGGCTGAAGCCAAATAGCTGGTTTTTCAGCCAATATACACCCGAATACTTACTCGAAGTCGAACTTTGATACACCCATAGTTTTTATTAAGAATCTTAGGATGCCACATAAGGAACACATGAGAGGCGTTTTCTGCAATTTTTGAGCAGATGACTTATGGAATAAACAGAAACTTGTTTCCTGTGGGAGTATTTAAAATCTAAAGAAAATAGAGCAATAGAATTGTTCCCTGCTTACAAGAGCCAGATGAAAATATAAAATATGGTTCTCTCACGAGATACCATGATGTATACATTGATTCTTCCTTAGTATTAAAGGATGCAGTCCATTTTAAGAGATCATTTGTTCTAGACCCCTGAAGAATGTCCAATACTAATGGCATCGACAGAAACATGGAGGATACAGTGTTGTAGAATGCATTTAGAATAAGAAGTGCATCCATTTGAATCTTTTTGACGGTTTGAAATCTCCAATTTCTTGAAATTTATTAACCAATGTGAAGTTAATAGTATGTGATTTGAGTGTTTAGCCTATTATTATATATTTGTTATCATGGTGGTGTTATTTGATGTCTTATCATTATACACAAGGGTATAATTCAGGATTTTGTGAAATGTTCTTGCGACACGTCTTGTCTGAGTCCTTTACCTTGCGCATTCTGATATCCCGGTCCCTGCTTTGTTTCTCAATCCTGTCCTGTACCTAGTTATTTCTTGCAACGCTGCTTTCTGCCTGCATTACATCTTGGCCCACTGTTGTGGCTCTGCATCCGTAGATTTTCATTTTTTAATTGTATAATTTTTTGTCCATGTTATAATATAATATGAGGATGTGGGTCTCGTCATTTTGTCCTGGCTATAGGTATATATGCTTATAGATGTTTTTGTACCACAAACGTTTCATATGAAGTGATAAACAGAAGAAAAGAAAAATCTATTTTTTTAAAACCATTTACAAATGGTAACACTAAACTCTTGATTAGGAACCTTCCTTTGTTGGTTTATGTATGGTTTATCATATTCCCAGAATGTAGGAAGAGTTCCTTAGTTTTACCTCACTTTAATACTGGGTACACCGTTTTTGTACTGTAGGAGTTGTTTTATGCCACATTCTGGACAAGGCTCAGTGCTGTTAGATGATTGTTGTAGTGAGTTGGCACAGTATAAAAGTGTATTTACATGCAAAATAAAATTCTCCCCACAAATATGGAGAATTCTGTACCATCATTGGACATATTTTTATCAAGATAATTTTTCTATATTTCCACTCAGTATTTGTTGAGCAGTATCATGTCCTGTGCGTATTGGTTAGGGCTGCCTTTTACTGATTTTTACCAACTGGCTACTTAAGGATGATTTCATCACCATCACTGGAAAAGAGCCCATCACAACCTATACGTGTGACAATTCACTAGGTCTCGTCACTTTTTCCCCAAGATGGGTACCCCTTCTCATGAGGCTAGGGAGGTGAGGCCGCTACCCAATAATCCCCCTAGGGCCGGTTTGAAGCAGGAGAACGTCATGGGGAGGGGCTCCCCTACTATGGATAAGGACAACCACCTGGGTGATAGACAGCACAACACCTAAACCTACCCAACACCTCTAGTATCCTTTCACTGACACAACCATGTGCTATTGTAATATCAGGTCAGTTTCACTAACGGAGACGAAGAAGATCATCCAAGATGTAAAATGTAACACCATGTCAGTTTCAGCAACTGAGACGAAGAACACTGTCCGAAAAGCAGGTGGCCCCAAGGAGCCATGCAGAGTGACTCATGGAAAGAGAGAAAACATTCTAGTGCTCTGCGGGGGAGTGGTCACAAAAACAACGTAAAAACCAACAAAAGACTGAGTAACAGGGAGAACCGTTCTGGATGTGGGCCAGCCGAGAACGAAAGCAGCATGGGAAACAGTGCAGCCCAGGAAAATCAAAGGCGGATCAGAGAACACTCCTCGGAAGCCAAAAGCAGTCATCCGCTGGAGACGAGAAGGAGGCAGTGAAAATCCTTTGGTTGGTGGAGTGGAGCTTGTCAGGAATGTGTCTGGATGCTAAGAAGCGGAGTTACGACTTTGAAAAGGTAGACCGCGTGGTCCTGCAACCGCACCTACACCGCTGGCCAGGTGAGCAGGAATGAGGAAACGTGGATCAGGAGCTGAAGAAACAAGGAAGGCTCACATAATGCTCCCGAACGAAGCAAGAATCCAGGAACAAGACGTGGAGCATCTGAAGCCAGAAAAGGTAACGGGTATAACACAGGAACAGGTAGGGGCATACAGATTGAGAGTAAATACATGTCCACTGTAAATACTGAATATGAGTTAACAAAACTTGATGATATGAGCAATCTTCCTCATTGCAGTACTTGGCAGGAGAGTGAACCAAATGGGCCTAGTGAAAAGGGGAAGAAAGCATGGGTTTGGGACCCAAGCAAGATAAGGGTCTGGGACCCGAAGCAAAACCAAGCAAATACCAGAGGAAGTCGCCCTCAAGACATGGCCAGAGATATGCTCACTGGCCACCAGAGAAGGATCTGGGACCCTGTCCACAATCACAGTGGGGGCGATGCTCCCACTGGCCATTATGGAAGGGTCTGATACCCTGGCCACAATTGCAGTGGGAAAGAAGAACCCACTGGCTGCAAGCGAAGGGCCTAGGACCCTATCCATCACAAACAGTGGGGAAGAGGAAACCACTGGTGATATAAGGAGGGTCTGGGACCCCAACAAAGAGCCATTGAAGCAGACAGGAAATCTTCCTCCTCATCATAGTGGCGGAGATTAGTTCAGTAGTCACAAGAGAAGGATCTGGGATCCTAAGAAGATTCGGGACATTGCTGACAGCAGGTTACCAAGGTAAAGCGTTATCAATAAGAAATCACGGAATATCAAGTAATACCAGTAGATGGGAATCATTCCCCCTGGCTTGTGTGTCTGGAGCAGACCAAGAGAAGGGAGGCATCCTCTTGGTCCAGAAATAGAAGTCAAGTTGGTGACGCCAGTGAAAGGGAGTCATTCCCCCTGACCTTGTTGTGAATTGCATCAAATGCACACCAGGAGAAGGGAGCATTCTCCTAGAGAGAACATTGTATAAAGACTGTTCTGAAACCTGCAAATCAAGGGAAGGGAATCATACCCCCGTGGGGATTTTGTTTGAAGGGACATTTTGGTTAAGCAACAATCCAGAAGCAGGAGAAAGGAGAAACTCCCCTTGAAGAAGGAATGTTGTGTTAGTTTACGCCTTAGTTTTAGAGAGTGAGGGATAGAAGTAGGTTTTTGGTGCAGGGCAGTGGTTTATACTTTGAAGATATCGTGACAGACCCTTTTAGTATTAGTTTTGTTGCAGGGAATCCCCCCTTAGAAGTTAGGGATAGCGAGGACCTCCATTTTCCTAAAAGTCTATAATATAAATCATGCCACCTTTGTGTCAGTCTCCTTCTTCGACACCCTTACGTAGGACACACCTAAAAAGTTCGGTCACCTAAAATCTCTGTCACCTTCATGAACTTTGTCTAACTTTGTTATTGTGCACATACGCCCAACAGAGTGTTTTGTCACCCTTCCAAATGTTGAATCGGTTTGGTTATGCATTCTGCGCCTTCAAAAAGCCCTTAATTATCACGCACGCTGCGTGCCCTGAGCCTGTGAGCTTCCTTGCCCCAAGCAAATGAGCTGCTCTGCCCTGTGCCTGTGAAGTGCCTTGTCCTGAGCCTATGTTCTGACTCATCATGAGTTGTGAGCTGCCACATCATGAGGCTTTAGACTGCCCTCATCTCAGACTGCGATCTGCATTGTCCTGGGCCTTGAGTTGCCTTATCTTTAGCCTGTGAACTGCCATGTCCGGAAGTTGAACCTGTGAGCAGACCTGTCCGGAGCATGTGAGTCGCTATGTCCTAATCTTGTGAGCTGTCCTGTTTTGACCCTGTTAGCAGACAGATCTTGAGCCTGTCAGCCATATGTCCGGAGCCTGTGAGCTGACCCCTTTCTGAGCCTTTGACCTGGTATTAGCCAAATTGTTCAAACACAATTGTTTCGAATGAACAATTGACCTAATTTCAAGGGTACGAATTGACCTTTTCACAATTGACCGTATATGCATATATATATATATATATATATATATATATATATATATATATATATATATTACATGGCCACGGTAGTGGCCATGTAGTTATGGTTAAGTTGCTGTTTCCATAGGAAGAGCACTTTTTGGGCGGCCTATAACTTTGCTCTCCCTGGACGGATCCTCACCAAACTTTGCAAAAACGGTATTTGGGTCACTCTGAATTTTTTGCAAAGTTTGGTGAGGATTCGTCTAGGTGGGGCAAAGTTATAGGGGGGTCTCAAAACTTTTTTTTTTCCCATAGACTGAATGGGAAAATGTTTTTGCTCGCGTCTACAGCCCAAACCGCTGGACGGATTTTCACCAAATTTGGACCAGGAGCAGCGGCTTGGTCCCGAAAGCGTGCTTTTGCAAATTTGGTGAAAATCCATCCAGTAGTTTTTTTTAAATTACCAAAAAGTAGGTAAAAAAAAATTAGTGATATCTGTGTTCGGTCCGCGGACACACTTCCCTGTTCACTCCGCGGACAGTGTCCTGATTGGCTGATCGGCTTGCGTGATGTTCGCGGACATGCAACGTGTTCGCTGATTGGACGGCGTGGAGCGTGAAGCGCGTCAGATTTTCGGTAGCGCCCGCCATCTTGAATTCGCGGTCGTCCGCGGACAGCGCGGTGAAACTTTGTTCAAAATTTGTATTTAGTAGAGTGTGTTGATGTGTAGGAGTGTTTGGTGAGGGTGGGAGTGTATGAGATAGGATGAAAGTTGTGTTTTTTATGTGTTAGACGTTCTTTTTGTGTTCAATTTGTCTGCGGACATCACGGATGTTCTGAATTGTTCTAAATAAACTGAATGGGGGGTGTTCTTAGGACTCGATATGTGTCCGTTTCGTTTGCAAGCAAACTGAAACTGTTCTAAGAACACTCGCAGTGTCCTGAAATGTTCGCAAATACACAAAATGGGGGTGTTCTGAAGACGTTGTCGAACACTCGCTGCGTCCTGAAATGTTCGCAAATATGAATGGGGGTTGTGGCTGACAAGTTGAATGTGTTCTAAGAACACTCGCGGTGTCCTGAAATGTTCGCAAATAAACAAAATGGGGGTCTCCTGAGGACACTGTCCGTATTGTTCTCTGTCAAGTTGAATGTGTTCTAAGAACACTCGCGGTGTCCTGAAATGTTCGCAAATAAACAAGATGGTGCTGTTCTGAAGACGCTTCTAAGAACACTCGCGGTGTCCGGGGAATGTTCGTAGGGGGTGACCTGAGGACGCTGTCCGTATTGTTCTCTGTCAAGTTGAATGTGTTCTAAGAACACTCGCAGTGTCCTGAAATGTTCGCAAATAAACAAAATGGGGGTGTTCTGAAGACGTTTCTAAGAACACTCCAGGTGTCCTGGAATGTTCGTAGGGGGTGTCCTGAAGGCATAGTCCGTATTGTTCGCTGGCAAGTTGAATGTGTTCTAAGAACACTCGCAGTGTCCTGAAATGTTCGCAAATAAACAAAATGGGGGTGTCCTGAGGACGCTGTCCGTATTGTTCTCTGTCAAGTTGAATGTGTTCTTAGAACACTCATGGTGTCCTGAAATGTTCGCAAATAAACGAAATGGGGGTGTTCTGAGGACACTGTCCGTATTGTTCGTTGTCAAGTTGAATGTGTTCTAAGAACACTCGCGGTGTCCTGAAATGTTCGCAAATAAACAAGATGGTGGTGTTCTGAAGACGCTTCTAAGAACACTCGCGGTGTCCGGTGAATGTTCGTAGGGGGTGTCCTGAGGACGCTGTCCGTATTGTTCTCTGTCAAGTTGAATGTGTTCTAAGAACACTCGCGGTGTCCTGAAATGTTCGCAAATAAACAAAATGGGGGTGTTCTGAAGACGTTTCTAAGAACACTCGCGGTGTCCTGGAATGTTCGCAGGGGGTGTCCTGAAGGCGTAGTCCGTATTGTTTGCTGGCAAGTTGAATGTGTTCTAAGAACACTCGCAGTGTCCTGAAATGTACGCAAATAAACAAAATGGGGGTGTCCTGAGGACACTGTCCGTATTGTTCGTTGTCAAGTTGAAAGTGTTCTAAGAACTATCGCATTGTTCTGAAATGTTCGTAGGGGGTGTCCTGAAAATGCTGTCCGTATTGTTCGCTGGCAAGTTGAAAGTGTTCTAAGAACACTCATAATGGCCGCGGACATTAAACGTTTCCATAGACCATAGTTGAAATGTTTGACTCTATGGATGTGATATGCTGCGGTGGTTGTTGCCAGGGCATAGAGTCTTGGGTGCATGGCCATTTGGCCATGCACCCAAGACTCTATGCCCTGGCAACAACCACCGCAGCATATCACATTCATATTTGCTTATAACTTTGGGTGAAAAACAAATGTATAAGGAACAAAGGTATTAGATACTATGGATGTGATATGCCGCTATGGTTCTCCTTATTATTGTATACTTACTCTTTGGTCTAGTAACGGGAGTCCATGTTTTTCTTGTTCATTTCTGTGATAAAAGAAAATAGCATGTTAGTATTAGTATTTTGTAATGACTTATTACATTGTATAATCAATATACTTTTTTTTTTTGGACCCTCATATTTAGTAGATTACAAATCAGAGTACTGTGCAATTTGCTCAGTTTCTGCATTTGTTGCTAAAATCATTGGGTCTGTGGGAGAAAAAAAATCCATGTTGGATTAAAAAAAAACCTTTTTCTGTTATGCTACAGTTTATTTGTTTGTTTTCAGTGTTCGCTTGTTTCTGGCTAATGCTTTATACTTTGGCTTGTTGTATTTTTTTGGAGCAGTAACATATTATTTATTTGTTTTGATATTATAAAATTTTGGAGCAGTTAGATATCAATTGGCGCATTCTAACTGTCTATTCTTTTGATATATTTTAGTGGTATTGATTTATCTATTTGGATATTGTTACATTTTGGGACAGTTAGATACCAATTGGCGTATTCTAACTGTGTATTTTTTGGTCTAATTTAGTGGTATTCATTTATCTGATTAGTTGTTGTAGAATCTTTGAGCAGTTAGATAGCTTTTGGAGTATTCTAACAGTTTATATTTTTGTAACACAAGTTTACTTAGGGTTTAAATACAGTTTAGTTATCAAATTTTGGTTTTAAGAACATCAAATAAGCGTTTGTAAGATTTCCTGGTAATCTCTGCTTTAGAGTAATGGTACTATCATTACATTCAAACCATCCACATTTCTTTTTTATATATGCAGTGTAGTGCCCCTGGTGTGGATGCTGCATGGTAGATTATACCTATTGTTGTGAAGGTTTTCTTACCAAGTGATATTTGACCATGTGTGAATCCAGTCAGCTTGCAGTTGTTTTTGGTACCATCTGCATTGTAACATAGAAGCATTAGTATTATGTATTTACTATGTGTTTGTATTAGTAACGTGGAGCGATTATCTCAATTGCAGGTAGAGCATAATCTAGCATGGTTTGCATTTTGTACAAGTCGCTGAAATGGAATGGATTCACAATTTGGTATTGATATATATATATGAAGCGTTCATTGGGGATTTCTTCTTGTGTCACATTGTTGCAGAGAGTGCATGTATGTTTCCACATGTATGAAATCTGAAAGATTTCATTTATAGGTATGTTTTTATTTTCCAGTACTTGTAGTAAGTACATTAGAAATTCTTGTGGATCTTCCTGTGAATTTATAGTGAATTTCACCATTCCAGCACAGTAGTCCAATTGTTGTCTTATTCCATAAACACTATACGTGTTGTCAGGATTGTTTGCTGCATTTCTGTGAAGTACTAACATTTGCAAACACAATGGGTCTGTACTGTGTAAGTAAATGTTGTCAACAATTGGTGGTAATTGAAATAGAATATTCATTGCTACATTTGCGTAGCAACTTACACCAACTATATTTGAGAATTTAAATGGTCCAGGTAGTTCTGTATCTAACTGTTTTTTTTGGAGTTTGCCTTCCTTCATTAAAGAAGTACCTGGTTTACTTTCCCTAATTGATTCTTTTTTGCTTGTGGTACTTGATGAAGTATTAATTTCTTTTACTCTCTTTGGAGGATTTGCAGTGACATCCTGTTGTATTTCTGTTTGATTTATTTTTCTTTTATAACGTTTTACTTTTTGTGGAACAGAATATGTGTTCAGGTGGGGGGTGTATAGTGAGCGAAGTCTATTGTATTCTAAAATGCAAGGAATATCAGCGTTTATTTTACTTGCATCAAAGTTGATTAGAAATAGACCGTCAAGTGTACGTAAGCGTGATAGTGCTACATAGCTCATGCCTTCTTTAAAGACTGTGTTACCAATATCTATCATTGCTTTGTCTAGGGTAAGACCTTGTGATTTATGAATCGTGACTGCGTATGCAAGAGTTAGAGAAAATTGTTCTCTGCGTACATATATATCTTTGAAGAGAAGGAATCTAGCTGTTGAGCATCCTATCCTTTTTACTTCTGAAAGTTTGTCAAAGAGTATATTGACAAACTGAATTTTGTTGTCGCGTGGGTATGTTTGAAAGCCAACAACTGTACCCAGTGCTCCATTAACTAGTCCTTGGTCCACGTCAAGGTTACTTTTAAGCATTACTCTGCAATTTAAGGATAATTTTAATATCCTTTCTAAGCCTGCTGTGTTTGAGATTGATTTTTCTAATCTATTTAGTCTTGATGTGGCTTGGTCACACATGGGTAGTGTCATACCATGTACATCTAGTTTGTCTGTGGCGCAAATTTCCATGATTGGTTGCATTTCTTTACTTAGCATGATTTCATTGAATTTGAAACAGCTTGCAAGAGTTGGCATTAAGGCCATACAATTGACATTTTTGTGGGCTAATTGTTCCATAACATCTGTAGCACATGCATTATCGCCATAAAGTGCATTAATGTGCCGGGTTTTCAATATTGCTTCTGCTTCTTTAGAAAGTATACCAACTCTGATACTTTTTAAAATGTTGGCATAAGTGAGATCTGCAGATTGCCGCATGTTTTCTGTTAATTCTCTGTATTGGAAATGTTGCCAAAGGTTGACATTTCCAATGCTGCCAACAGTTTTACGGCAGAGTTTGTGTGATTATGTTTTAAAAATAGGCTCACCTTTTACTGGTGTTAATTGAAGCAGATCTCCAAAAACAATAATGTTTTTCCTGCAAAGAGCTCTTCATAGTCTGTTTTGAGTACTTCTTGTTATCTGAGGTGAATCAAAGCTAACATCAGGTTGGAGACCATGCTCACTTCATCTATTAGTAGCATTTTCATTTGTTTCAATACTCTGCGTAATTCCATTGCAGCTTCTGCAGAAAGTTTGTAATAGTCTAATTTGTTCTGGTGTTCTACTGGTAATAGTAGTAATCGGTGAAATGTAACACCACCTATGTTGTAGGCAGCTAAACCTGTGGGGGCAGTGACAACAGCTGACAGTTTGTTGTTTGTCAATTGTTGAAGGAACTTACTAATGATTTTGATTAGGAATGTTTTGCCAGAACCAGCTTCACCACTGACTTACAGTAGTATAGGTTTATAATTATGGCAGGAACATTCTTTATTTTCATGTTTTACACCATGTGCAATTTGTTTTGTTACTTCTTGAAAAATGCTACTTTGCTCATTGTTTAGTTTTGATTGTAGTATAGTTAAGTCTTCCTTATCTTCATACTGACACATGGTGTTTTCTACTTCTATCATAGCTAATTCTGCCTCATTTATTATTAGTGGTTCTTGGCTTCCTGTTACAGAAGGTTGACTACTGTCAGGAGTGTCCTTATCTAGTTGGGCTTGGAGTTCTTCTTCGTGTTGCTGTTCATTGTGCAACATTGTTTTGTACTGTCCGCGGACATCAAGTACAGTAGAAGAGATTCAGTCAGTTCCATATGATATGTATATAAAGTCAAAGTCATTATTGTTAAGTTGCACTACTAAAAACCTATGAAATTCAGTGAAAAACTTTGTTAAATGGATGTTATGGTTAAGTTGCACTACTAAAAACCTAAGAAATTCAGTGAAAAAACTTTGTTAAAGGGACGTAATGGTTAAGTTGCGCTGCTAAAAACCAATGAAATTCAGTGAAAAAACTTTGTTAAAGGGACGTTATGGTTAAGTTGCACTGCTAAAAACCTTTCAAATTCAGTGAAAAAACTTTGTTAAAGGGACGTTATGGTCAAGTTGCGCTGCTAAAAACCAATGAAATTCAGTGAAAAAAACATTGTTAAAGGGACGTTATGGTTAAGTTGCGCTGATAAAAACCTATGAAATTCAGTGCAAAAACTTTGTCAAAGGGACGTTATGGTTCCAAGTAAAACCGAATAACCCTTAAAATTCGCCAGTTATGGTAAGCTAAGCAACCATAACTCGCGCCACCACCGTGCACTGCTAAGACTAACACCCAGGACATCAAAGATGACATCACAAAATGCATTGATGACATCACTGATGACATCACATGTGTATGTACTTTTCATGAAATATGTGTACAAGGGATTCTTATTATAATGTTGCGAAACAAGTGTCAAGGATCATTGCAATAAATATCATACCCTAATTAGTGCATTGAACGATGCATTGATATAAATATCATTCTATTATAGGTTCTATCTAGTATACTAAGCATCTCATACAGAAACATAACATTGTGTGCAGTGTACAAGATGAAGGTATAATATTCGTAATGTTAATATGTTGAATAATGATATGATAATTGTTTTCTTAATAGATTTTTGTGTACTGTGAAATATGTAATATGTAGCTAATAAAACACATGTATTACATAATTGCATTACTATAGACAAAACACAAAGACACAAGAACACATACCAATATGGGTATATACAGGGAAAGTGAAGTTAGCAAAAAAGCACAAGTAGTAGCAGAAGCAATTCATAATTTAACTGATTATTTTCATGCAAATAAATGATTGCTCTGTTTCAAAGCTGCTATTTACCCTAGGTATATCTATCACTTGATGTGATTGGACCCCAAGGAAAGTAGTGTGAGTACAATGTATACAAATATGACCATATACAGGGAAAGTACAGCCATAAAAAAAACGACAGAACTATCAGAAAGTGCTCATAAGTCTATTGATTATCTTTATGCACAAAAAGGATTGCTGTCTTTCAAGCTTGTGTCTTCCCGTATGTATATGTTTCATATGATGTGACTGGACTCTAAAGGGAATTACTGTAAGAACCTACTTGAAGGATACGTCTACAAATAAAATAAAATTTTTAGTTTCTGACTGTTACTGAAGAAAACCATGTGGCCTAGATATGTCAGCAAAAGAAAAAAGAGTGAGCCAGACATGTGATGTCATCAGTGATGTCATCAATGACATTTGTGATGTCATCTTTGATGTCCTGGGTGTTAGTCTTAGCAGTGCATGGTGGTGGCGCGAGTTATGGTTGCTTAGCTTACCATAACTGGCGAATTTCAAGGGTTTTTTCGGTTTTACTTGGAACCATAACGTCCCTTTGACAAAGTTTTTGCACTGAATTTCATAGGTTTTTATCAGCGCAACTTAACCATAACGTCCCTTTAACAAAGTTTTTTCACTGAATATATATATATATATATATATATATATATATATATATATATATATATATATATATATATATATATATATATATATATAAAGGGGTTTTGGTGGGGGGTTTTGCTTTGGGTGGGGGTTTGCGGGGGTTTCCCCCGCATATAACTAACAATTGACCTTCACAATTCGGTCAATTGTGAAAAGGTCAATTGTCATTCAAGCAATTGTGACTCGAACAATTTGTATACAACCTTTGACCTTCCTTGCTCTGAGACTGAGAACTGCACCATTATAAGCCTGTGAGCCGGCCCATTCTGAGCCTTTTTGCTACTCTGTTTGCACCTGTGCCATGTCCTGTTTGAGCTGTCACATTTTGAGGCAGTGAGTGTCCACTTGGATGTTTTCTAATCCCCTTTTCCACAGACCCTGCTAATTCCCCACTGTGGAAACCATATCCTATTTTTTGTTGCAGCTCTTTAAACCTCCATTCCCACTTTACCCTATTGTGAGGAAACAACACCTGCCCAACTCATAGAGGTCAACTCATCACGACCGTTTTGCTGCATTTTGACACATTTTTAAGGGGAGGTGCAGGGTTAGAGTACATATTTTCTCCATTTTGGGGGTTGGGGAAAGGGTGGGGGTGTAAAAAAAGAGTATTGGGTGCTTGCCCCCCATAAAAATGCAAGCAAACAATGCGGGACAACAGCTGTGATGAGTTGGCTACATTTGAGTTGTGCCAGATCCAAAGAAACATACTCAAACAACAAGGCTGCATTCACACTTATGTGATATAGCTTGTATTCCCTGTTCATGTTCACAAATTCAACTGACCGTCTTCTGCATTGTTAAGTAGCTGTTCTTCTACATCCCCAAAAGAAGTATTTTGAGGATATCAAAGTTTCGACCCTAAATTGTACTCTTTTGTGATAGCCAAGTTATTGCCGAAAGTAACAACAACAAAAAACATTTCTTATTAACATGGCACATGGTGGCATTAGCAAGGCATATAGAGTAGTGATATTCATTTCGTATTTTATTGTCTGAAAATTCTCATTGGATTTTATTGACTTAGGGTAATATTTCCTGGAACATTATTTTAAGATGGCACCAGTATATCTCTAGGCATTATATTTAACATGGTGTCATTTCTGAATTTCTATTTTGTATTTGTATTTTGTTTATTTGTATAGCGCGCCTGGCCCAAAGGAATCTGAGCGCATATCTTAGGTTACAGTGACATTGCAAGCATAAATGACAACAGCTTAGGTTACAATAGTACACATGAGGAACAGTGAGAGCATGAAAACATAACATATATTCATATTCAAATTACTTACAAATAATTTACAGTGCATTTACAATCATGGAGCTAACCAGACAAACTAGTAGCGGTGGCAATGGTGCAGAGACTTACCCGACGGGTTAAGGCCTGTAAGAGTTTGGAGGGTCTTGAGTGGACAGCCACGCTTTGGCCTTGCTCTCAAAGGAGTGGAAGGAGGGTTCCGCTCTGAGATGGTTGGGCAAAGGTGTGTTTATAATTTCTGGTGTATGAAGGTGTACAGTTTATAATTGCTTTGCCAAGAGTGCTAGTGTCACTCTGTGTCAAGTACCTCAAGGTGTTTTGCCACATATAGTTACTTACTAGTGGGTTCTAATCATGTTAAACGGATGAATTTCAGGGGATCAGCCGGGTAAATACTCATGCCGTCTGGGTGATCAATCAGCCCCATTGATTACTTTTTCATTAAAAGAAAGGATTATAGAAAAGTACAGAGATTGGTGATAGGACAGAAAGAAGGCAGTGATCGCTCAACATGGAGATTGTCATTGGATTTGGGGCCTTTCTCAATAGTGAAGACAAAGGATGGTGAGACTGACGTCAGCACCAAACAGAGCATTATTAAATGGTCTGCTCATAACATAAGTGCAATTAAATAATATACGAATGAACTAGGTGATATAAAAGGCCCATCACAACTTGATTCCACTCCATAACACTTGGTAGAATGGATAAAACCTTTTGTAGCAAACTTTGGATGCAAAGGTAATAGGGTATTGAGCGTAGGGTCCTTTAGGAATATGCATGCAATGGATGGGTTCACAGAATAACTCTGAGTCCAAATAGCCGAACCAACTCAGGAAGATGGCAAAGTATTGTTTTATTAATAATTATCTAAAACAGGGAGTTAGAACGAACATCAACGGATGTACGCTCGATTTCTCTCAACAATCTTTTCATAAAAACAAGATTATATACTCAAAATACGTCAGTGGTGATGTCATATTACGTGGCAAATAATGAAAACCTACTGGGGATCAGGATAGGCTTAAGGGGAACATCTAAGTACACATTATATAGGAACTAGGGTTGTAATTGGCTGCCCACTGTCAGGTGGACAATATATGCTTACCTCTAAAACATATCATCTTCAAAAACCTTAAGTACACAGTTTCTCATTGGTCTTCAAACGTCCTTTGTTATATGAACCACTAAAATTGGTTGGCACGCTTATGCCATGTCTGGAACATTTGGATCATTAGGAGCACGTAAGCCCAGACCCAGGTGCAAGGAGATGGGGCCTGACACTACCTCCCTACCCAATTAGCCCAGCATCTCTCATCTCCCAAGTCTTCTGCCAAAGATTGTCTTTGAACTTGGCCTTGTAAAGTATCCTAGTCTCTGGGAATACATGGTAGTGCAGGCACTCACTGTCATTGTTCTAGGACTCCAAGTTCGATCTACCTTCATCCTTGGCTCACCTGACAGGAGACCACGATGTGGTCCATTTTGCAGGTTTTAAATGTCTTAAATGAATAAAACTTGGCACTCTGGGTGTTCTTTCTTTGCACCTTAACAAGAGATGATTCATCCTTTGCACGTTCACTCCTTTACAGAATAGATAGCTGACTTTGGCTGCTTCAGTCTTGATTTCAGGTTAGACAACATGGCCATGCAGCTTTACTTATTCAGTTTATTATTACTGCAACACAATTTTCCCTTTCTTTTTCATGGGTCCTGGCTTACTAAAATTCATGATACCGATTTCCTTCTTCTATACAGTGGTGGGTACGCCTGCATTCTATTCACTACAGATAGCCAGCTTCTATGATGACTTAGTCTATCTTGCGTGTCAGTGCCTGTACAATTATTGAATGGTTGATTCTCTGTAACACATTGTGCACGTGTAATCTACATTTTCACATTTAAAAGTTCACTTGACTCTTTACTTCATCATTAGTTTCTGTAGGATCCATACATTCGCTTCAGCCAGTATCCTGAGGCGTCATTCATATTCTCTTATGTCGTCACAGGCTTTCTCTTTGCTCTTTTCTCATATACCTTCAGGTAGTTCCTCCCTCAGTTTGTCAACCCTTCGGGCATACATTCGATAGGGTTGTCTCAATGGGTATCTTCTTTCGAATATACGTTGCGGTATTGGCACAACTGCTGGTGTCAAACACGGCACGATCTCAGGCTTCCAACATATGGGAGGTAAGGGGGCAGGGTTTCCTGCAAAGGTATGCAACTGCTCCTCTACAGTATGCATTAAAGAAAATGTGACCGGTAAAAGGGTAGTTTATGAAGCTAAGATTGTCGAAGCAAAATCACTCCTTAGAGAAAAGATAAGACACATAGGAAACAGACTGGATTACAGTGTTATGGAGTTATTTAAGCTCACAAAAACGTACTAAACTTCTTTATGAAAATTGCCTTAAACGGCATAGATACAAATTGGCAAGTGATATTAAAAATATTAGGAGCAAAGGATATTACAAAATATTGACAATTATTTAACAGCTTTAAAGAAAGCAAGAGTAAACTGCAAGTCAATCCTATTCCTGAGAATGAAGGACGATGCTATAAAAGCACAATGCTTGGTGCCATCCTAACTAATACTGCATGTTGAAGAACGATAACGAGTCATATCTTAGAAGTCTGCATAACAGAAAAGGATGTTTATAACATAACTAAGAAGCTTAAATACTCCAGGCCCTAGGAGTTGATGGATTAACAAATGTGGTTTTAAAAAATAAAACCATCTTCTGGTCCCATTTACTAAAAAACGGTATCCAGTCAATATTTCGAATGAACAATTTCGAATGCATTTTTGTCTAAAAAAAAATGTAAAAAGAACATGTTCGAATATATATTTTTTTATTTTATATGTTTTTTTGGGTTAAGTTAGTAAAAAAGGGTCAATAAAAAAACGGGGGGTTTGGGGGAACCCCCCATTAAAAAAAAAAAAAAAATCAGCATTTTTCATTCGAGAAAAATGCATTCGAAATTGTGACATTCGAAAATGTCACTATAAACCCTAAAAAACATGGCTGAAATTATAATTAATACAAACAGCATTTCTGATTCCTGTAGGGAAGCACTCGTGGTCCCAAGGTACAAAAAGGGGGTCAACTAGCTCTCATAAATTATAGACTATTATTCATGTTGGATACTGCTAGCAAAATCTTCGCTTCCATCTTATTAAAAGAGTTAAACAAGCGGGTAAAAAGTAGGGGCCTTCTAAATTATTTTCAGACCAGTTTTCAAAAGGATTCTGACACTGCTCATAATATCCTTGCTTTGAATATCTTACTAAAAACATCTTTGGATGATGATAAATTACCACTACGTATGGCCTTTGTTCACTTTGTGACAGCGTTTGATGGGGTTGACAGGCAATTGTTATGGCGCATGATCAAGGAAATGTAGAGTGACCGTCGCTTCAAATCAGGTTGGACAACCTGGTGACTTTTACCTCTATAACACCCACTAACCATGGCGTGAAATAGGGATGCGTTCTAGCACCCCTATTATTTAATATACACTTGGCAGGCATGTCTGAGGATTTGAGCAAGGCGAATAACTTCCCACCTAAAATAGTATAACAGCATTTTTATTGGCTGGCTTATGCCAGTGACAAACTGCTTTTGGACCATACCTCAATAGGATTAGGTAGATCTCTGAGAACTGCGTAAGAGCACTGCCTTAAAACTCACATAATGGTTAATACTGATAGAATTAAAATCATGTGTATTGGGAAAAAGGGTTCTATGTGAAAATGCCCCCAGGAAAACGTAGTCATGTGAAAATGTAGCCAGCAAAAAGTAGTTTTCAAAAATGTAGTCCTCCAATACAATCAATGGAATGTGTGAACATGTTATCAGTAACAAGGTCGCCAAAAAAGCTATTTTTAAATACACAAAGGTTGTAACCCTAATAATAGCCCAAATTGTTAATAACCGATCCACAATCACACTAACTCTGTTCCTAAACATTCCCCTAACTTTAATTACTACCCTGATCTCACCCTTCAGCGGGGTAAAGCATTTTATTTGCATGTTAGTCAATACAAAATCAATGGACAATGAACAGTGAACCTAACTCCAAACCCATCACCAGCTCACCACAAATGACTTAGCCCTCGTCCTAACCCAAACCCTTGCTCTAATCCTAACCTTAGCCTTACCCTAAATTCTTACTTTGCTCTAACCATTAGGTTTATCCTAACCCTACCTTATGTCAACATCACCAGCCCTCTCCAACCTCCCTATCCCTTTCTTTAACACTTACCGAAGCCATTACACAATATGAGGCCTAGCCTCACCATAACCCCTGCCCTAACACCTACCTGACACTTAATCTACCCTAACGACTAACCTAACCACAACATTACTAGCCCTTCAGCAACTACCCTAATTTGAACCAGAATCTTTACTCTATCCCCTATCCTTACCCTAACACCTAAACGAGGCAATCTGAAGCCCGCAAAACTCTCCTTAACCCTAGCAATGATCCTAGCAGCACTACATTTTTGGCAACTTTTCAGCAGCGTTTTTTGACTACTTTTTGCTTTGCAACATTTTCACTGGAGGGTCTTTTACGTCATTTTTGCTGGTAACATTTTCACTGGAAACAGGAAAAGAGGAAAGACTGTTTATTGGAAGTTGGGGAGTACTAGATTAGAAGTTGTAGACACATTTGCATACTTGAGTGCCACGATCTGTAATGAAAAGAATGAAAGTGAAGAAAAGAAAGAGAAAAGAAAGAAAGGCTTCCCTTTGAGGTCTTCCATCAGGAGTTTTCTAAGCAGAACTAATTATATAGTATGAAGGGACTGCTTCTAATATACTCATCTAGTGTGATCCCGAGCAAACCTTATGGATTTCATGCGTTCATTGGTTCAAGCTTCAATTTGCTAAAAACATTGGAAGGCAAACGATGGCAGTGAGTGCTTGCATTAGCGCAACGTGTGCCAGTGGAATGCATCAGATTGCAAATAGGAATGATGTCATTGGAAACTGAGCGATTTGGAGAGGCACCGTATACGTCTTTTTCTCAGTTTATTGGGGAAGGCGATGACGCAGTGTGCTAATAAAGTGGCTACTGAATTTGTCACTCTGAATTATTCATTTTTTAATAAAGTTTATTGATAGCCGGACAGAACTGTGGGATACTTTGAGTTGGTTATGCAATTAAAGAAGAAAGCACAATTGTGGGACTTTCGGAATAACTATGCATATGTATGCAATACAAATGATCGCTGAATAATCATAATACATACAGTATAGGACACATGCTGCTGCAACCCTGTATATTTAAAATCCCATCTCCTAAAGATTGCAGAATATACATGCTTGTCAGGATGAACTTGTTACCCACTTTAAAAGTCCTTGGATCAAGATTGGCAATTGCCAGGGAAGAGCGGGACTGTTGATTATGCAGGGTCACAGCCTGGGTGGAAACGCTGCTCCACCTATTAGCACAGTGCACAGAATCAGATAAGATTCATATTGCACATTTAAAGAAATGTGTTCACCATTGGTGAATGATCAAACGGAAGCATTTTGGTGGAGTTGTTAGCCTGCGAGGCTGGTTTATCATGTATTAACACCCTGGCAGAGGGTGCCAGCCAATCAGGTGGCTAGGAACGTGGGCTTGAAGCGCCAGTGAAAGCCCGCATTCCATGCTGTCTGATGGCCGGCTACCCCGCCACCATCTTCCCCCCACCCTCCAACCCCATTTATTCTTAATTATCCCCTTCCCCACCGCCTCCAACTTACCTTATTTCAGCTGCGAGAGCACTTGCCACCGCAGCCGCACCTTCCGCTCCGCTCTCAATGGCTGCCATGGAAAGGGAAGAGGGGCTCCATACGGAGCCCCACTTTCCCTTTCCATGGCAGCCATCTTTGCAAAGTATTTTCCTTCATTCAACGGGACGCACGCAGAGTCCTGTTGAATGAAGGAAAATCCTTTTTTATTAGTTACTGCTTTGGCAACCAGGGGTGCTAATAGCCTTAATCCCCCATTCCAAGGCCTGGAACAGGGGATTCATTTGGGCTGATAACTTGGGGTGCCGGGCCCTTAACTCCCATTCCATCCCTTGGAACGGAGGATTAACGCCATATTGGCACATACCAATCTCTGGATGATCATTGTAGGAAAGCTAATGGCTTTTATCAGCGAGGGTAAAATGGAAATTTGTATATGGTGATACAACATTTTAGCACTTTATGTCCTTCCATTTCTATGTTACTAATTGTATATATTTGCAATTAATGTATTTGCAACTATGCATCATTGTAAAGGTGATTGGAAGTGACAGTGTGAAAATGTAATATATGGTTTGTAATCTGTAAGGCACTATAATGTTTAAATAAATATTTACTGTGCCTTCAGTTTTCTATTGGACTCGGTTTGGACACAGTTTACTAAAGCACACATGCATGGCTTGCAGCTCCTGAGAACTGCAATTCTGTACTATGGCAGAACTGTCTTCTTAAGTATTGCAACATCATAGGTGATCCACTTCCAAATATCTCCAAATATATGGCTTTTTATACACCTTACTCGATTAATTGGCTCTAAAATGCACCATATTTTCAAATGTTATTGGAAGTCTCTCAGGAGGAGGTTCAGAGGGAGTGGTTTGGCTTCATGGTTTTGCTGTCTAGCTCAATGGAAATTGGTAAAAGTATTATGCACCCCCAGTTTGTACGTTCAAGAGCAATAACTTCGACCAGTGTTTCCAATCTGAGATGTCACTTTTTGGTATCAGCTCTTTTGTCCTTACTCCTATACAGAAAATGCGTTAATGTTCACAGGACACACTCTTTGTTGGAAACCTCCTGGGCCATCACCTCCCTGCACTCCTTTGTGGGCAGAGAGAGTGTGAAGGCAACCTTAATGCACTCTACTATCTGTGAAATGAAGGTGGACGACTCAAGTTACCACAGATGACTTTCTGCGAGCTACATTGACACGTCTATTTATTCATCATGAAGCAGGCAGCTGGATGTGGGAGGAAGAGGCTTCCCACGGTGGATCCCCAAAATATAAAATAAATTACAGAAAGTAGAGAAAAAGTAAGAAAACATCAAGGGGTCTAGGGGATTTATCTGTTCTGTGTTAATGTTAATGTTAAAGGATATTTGTAACGGCACTATCACCACCTGAGTGGTCCTCTGGTGCTCTGGCGGATCTAAAAACAAAAATGGGGGTAGGTTAGGCGTGTTAGTAAGACAAAGTTTGGAGAAGAGCACGGGAGCTGTGAAGTACTGTTGACAGCTTCGGTTTGAACACCGTTCGCCGAGCATATTGGTGTGTTATTCGGTTCTGAGTCCATCGTGTGCTGTTGTTTGTGGGTCTGTGTGGTGTGGTTGTTGCGGTGTGGTGAAGTGCGTGCAGGCTGCTGCGGCTTTAAGGGGTGTGTTGTGTTTCGTTAGCGTGTGAGAGGTGTATGACGAGTGGAGAGGTTTTTAGTAGTTTTTGGGTTGGTTAGTATCCTTGTTGTTAGGAGAGATGCATATTCCTATTGTGTCTCGTTTGCGATTCCGAGAAGGTTGTTTCCTTTCACTGATTAAGTTTCAGCGTGATAAGGTTGTCTCAACTCTTTGTCATTCTAAGTTAGCTACTTTCATGTTTCCATTTTTGTGTTCAACTATTCCTTTCATCCTAGTTTGTCTTTACTGCAATCTAGGTTCAGATTGATTTACTTGTGAGCTACGCCTGTACCCTACGTCCTTTCTGAGTGGGTAGGGTTGTTGGTGGTGTTGGGCATGTATGTTAAATTTCTATCCTCATGGAGTTGTCGCTTGTGTTCTATTCCACCTAGCGTTGTGTCTCTTGTTCTTGTAGGAGTTTCCCTTAGTCGGTCCTGGGTGTTGTCTGTGCCATCATATATGATGTGAAAAGACCTCATTTGAAAGGTGTCAAGAGAAAAATACCAATCTACAATGCCCATTTTATATTAATCAGAAAACCAGCATTGTAGAGGTATTTTTCTCTTCCGTTCTTTAAAATGAGTTTTTAAATTTTTTCAAATATTCGGAGAGTTTCACCCCTCTGACCCCCATTGATCCTCCCTGACTCCCCCCCCAAACCTCTCCCATGGGACTTCCCTTAAATCGGGTGTTTTGCCACCCGAACCGCCATCTCTCTGCCACAGCCCCTCGCCACCTCCCTCCCACCCCCTATGCCCCACTCCCCCAAACCAAAATACATACATACACACAACACACACACCAACACACACACACCCACACACTTACCCGTTTTCCTCATCCAGCAGTTTCGTGTCCCGACGTGCCTGTCTGCTGCGCGCACTTGTGTGCGGCAGGGGCGTGACAGTTCCATTTAGAAAGACTGCTCCATGCAGTCTTTCCCCAAGCTGTCTTTCTAAATCAGTATTTTGGTGAAAAGATTTTTTTCTAAAGATCTTTTCACCTAGAACAGACTTCTCCTCTGTGATGAAGATTAAAGAAAACAAAAGCAAGCAAAAGATTGGCAAATGTTATAGATGTGGCACACTGTGAAAGTAATCACTGTGGGTTACCCCAGGGGTGGTCTTGGTGACTAGGAAGAGGGATTACAGGAAAGGGAAGGAGGGAGAAAGTGCAGACAAGGTTGCTGGACATGGGCAAGGAGTTTGAAGCGGGGGGCTGCCCAATTGACCCTGCCTATTTTTCCCTGGTGTCATTTTTACTCAGCAGCAATAGGATCTTCTCAATGAAATCCAGTGAGTGGACACTACAGTAACACCTGAGAGAACAGTCACTAGAGAAAACAAAATGGTAAACACACTTGTTACATGCAGCAGACTTTCCTGAGCAGAGGACTACCAGGTGCTACCTGGGAAATAGCCATGAAAACATGACTCGAGAGACAGCATAGATAGACAGTGACATGAGGGAAATCAATTAGTACAGTTTGTTGTTAAAAATCTACAAAGTGTCCATGTCTTGAACCAGTGGGGTTCTTGTAAGAAATCTGAGGTTTTCTCACCCGCTGGTTCCCGGAGATCTGTCATCCAGGTGGCCAGGAGATGGCCACTGCTATTGGATCCAGTTCCTGGGGGTGGACCAGTGGGTAGAATCACCTGGATGAGGGATCTTCGGGGAGCAGAAGTGTGACGCCGGCGGTTGAGATGCGGTACCCCCTTCCTTATAAGACCTTTTCCCCATCCTACCCTGTACGATACTAAGAAGCTCTATTCACCCCTTATTCGACATGAACACTTTCCTACACCGTAACAGACCACGGACTAACACCAGAGCCATTTATATGACATGTCCCAACACAAGGGTCAGGCAGAGTCAGTAATTGACAATAACCACAAACTCCTGACGGCCCTTTACCTTTCCCACAGGGATTAAAGGCACAGCACAAGAGCACACTACGAGCAAGGCCAAATGCATGAGGAAACAGCTACACCGAACAAACAGTTCAAACAGAGGAGAAAGGCGGCAAGACCTGGAGGGACGACGAAGGGGGATCTGCCCCTGCCCTTTTCAACTCAGACCCGCAAAGTCTCAGGGAAGTGAATTATGGAAAATACAGCTGATGTGTGGGGTGACTGATGGCAACAGTGCACAGGGGCCTCCTGCATTGATAACACAGGCGGGGAGGTACACTGGCTACCGTGGTACCGTCTTGAACTCCAGAGGCAATCCAGCGGACTCAGTGCAGTGGGTGAGTTGGAGGAAGCTGATAGCAAACTGAACTGGCTTGAAGCCAAGGGCTCAAGTGGCAACATTAGATCAACGCAAGAACTTGAGAACAAAGAACTTGTGTACGTGTGAATTTCTGAGAAAGCCCAGAGAAGGGCAGCTGCAGAGTGGTACAGGCACAATAGGGGTGCTCTTTCGAAGGACTCTTGCTAGCACTTTTGTGTGGAACCTACAAGTACCAGAAGACCCTATGAAAAAAATGGAGTGGTCCTACAAGGGTCATGTCAAATTCCTTGTACACTCAAAAGTCTCTGACCCATTGCCAAGGGGAAACTAAGGCAAGTAAATCCTGCAGCGTAAGAAAAGTAAAGTGAACTGTGAAATTGGCAAATGTGAACCGGACGGAAAGATGCCTGCGCGTTGGGGTAAAAGGTAATACACCCGTGAACATTGTGTTGACAAGAGTAAACCAGCCGAGGGTTGTCCGCAGTGGGTAGTGGTTTAAAAGACATTTGTTTATTACAAGCTGCATTTCAAAGGCAGTGGTGAACCCGACGGAGGGAGGCCCAAGTTGCAAGATGGATCCGAGCCCGGCAGAGGGAGATCAGAGGGGCGAAGAGCAATCACCCAAGGTACAAGATTACAGAAGGAACTTTTCATTTGTTTGTTTTTTTGAACCAGCAGGCCTTCTAAGGCAAGGAGACTTGGCCCCTGAAGGACCTGGTATCTTGGAACTTGAATCGTGAACCTCGTGCTGGTGAGGCTCAGGAGTGTGCTGTGCTCAGAAGTCCTGCCTTATCCCATGCTAAAAACGTGGGAAAGGGAGAACCAGCCATACCATCCTGACTTATCATTTTGTGAACACGTCTTTCTTTTTTGGTGAACACTATCCCACACTCTTTTTGTAAACGTAGTGGTAAGGATTGGCAATCGTTTTTTTAGAATAGACCCTTTTTATTTGACAAGACACCATTAGGACTGCCTTATTATTATTTGATGGTCGTAGCTTGCTTTCATCTTAGATTTAGGATTAGATTAGGCATTTATCTCACCTATTATAAAGTTCAACAAACACCCAAGTGTTCGTTACAGTCTGCAACAAAGATTTTAAGAACAATAACAAGCCATTAATGCATATTTATGAAGAGTTTTGCCGAATGCGCATGATGCACTGCTGACAACAATAGCACACTTCACCATCCAAATTAGGTCTATTTATGTAAGTGTGTGCATGCATGCATGTATATGGAGACATATGTATGTTGAAATGTGCATGTGTGTATGAATGCATGTGCTCATGCTTATTTATACATTTACTTGAATATATATAAAAACACTGTTAATGGGACATTAGGGTTAAGTTGCACTAATAAAAACCTTTGAAATTCACCAAAAAAACATTGTTTCCACACATTTAATATGTTCTAAAAGTACTTTCCTTAGGGTTTAATTTGAGTTCATAGTGCACATACATGAGGCAATAAGCATGCCTCACACACTGTTGTTTCTTTTTTCCTTCAGTTTCCCTGTATGATCCTCTAATTTGTATGCATTGTGCATTTGTATAAGTATTCTTTATACTAACACAAGTGTGTCATAAATTTTCAAGTGTTACTTATTTATTCCGTGTTTAACATCAACACTCTCATCAGGTAGCATTTATTATGTTACTTTCGGAAATTACCAGATTAAAAATATTGTACTTCTATGGTGCATGCTGCATTCATTGCCTATGTATACGTATAATTAGGTTGCTCTGCTAACAACACCACTAGAATGTAATGTTTTTTTTGCATAAGTACATTCTTTTATACATTAAGTAGTTCATGATAGTTCTCCCAATCACCCCCAATATCTTGTTTCCAACATTATAAACTCAAACCTTTTTAGGGACTGTTTATAAAAATTGATGTAATATGTGATGTCATCAATGACATTTGTGATGTCATCTTTCATGTCCTGGGTGTTAGTCTTAGTAGTGAACAGTGGTGGCGTGAGTGTTGCTTAGCTTACCATAACTGGTGAATTGCTGAGATTTTTCGGTTTTACTTGTAACCAAAGGAAAAGCATTATAATTTTCAGAAAACATACATCCAACAAAAACTGTGTCATTGGCTTCTTGTAAATGTTTCTTCCCTTTAAGAAAGTTTTTCAGCGAATTTTATAGGTTTTTATTAGTGCAACTTAACCATAATGTCCCTTTAAGAAAAATGTTTCACTGAATTTCATGGGTTTTTGCTATTGCAACTTAACCAACAGATGTAGGATGCTAAGCAGAACTCTATCTGCCATCTAATTTGGTATAAGAATCTGTTGTACATTTGTGACAATAAGTATTTTATATTTTATATTTCCCACGTTCTTCTTTTCCCAATTTTGTTGACTCCCTTTAATGGTGTGTATTGGCTTAACTTGTATTGAATTTCAATGTAAGCTATGTTACTCTGTGATTTTCTGTCGAGTAATGAAATGCAAATTGCGCTAATTTACTTTTAAATGTTAAACAAACATCCTTGAGAAAGATGTAAGTCGAAACACGTGCTGTCTGTTCAAGTGGAAAAGCTAATATTAAAAATATATGGGAAATTTCAAGAAATGTCCTGAGACTTGTACGTTAATGCAATTTTGCTTATAACTCAATTTTCAGTATTAATGATACTCTATTGGAGAGTTAAGAGAATATACTACTATTTTGGGCTAAGCGAGAAGTGCTAATAGTATCCATATGCACCGTACTTAAGGTAGCAACAGTATTTCACAACTCGAATGAGGGACACGAATATTCCTAGCATTTCTGATTACTACTGATATTTTATTCTGAAAAGCTGTCCCACTTTAAAAGAAATGTGTGAAAGGGTCAGAATCGACTCTGTCCTGCAATGTGCATCCCCCTGCCACTGTTAAAAACAGGTGTGGGGGGATGTCTTTGTTTTCTGTGCATTTTATTTTAAACTTTATTTTCTCGAGTTTTGAATAGAATTTTACAACTCATGAAACAAAACAACAAAACCAAACCTCCCCTCCCTCCCAACCCCTCTCCCCACCCACCTCCCCCCCCAGACAACGAGCCTCCACTGCACCAATCACCATTCCATTAAAAAAGAGAAAAGAAAACGTATCACAACTATTGCAGGTCCAACAGTCTCAGGCGCTGCGGGCACCAAATCACCATAAAGTCATCTTTAAGGAATTCCAACAGCTCGCCCCAGTCCGCCGCAAAGCTCTGAAGTTTGTTGAGAGTGGTATAAGTCGCCCACTCCAGAGCCACTATTTCCCACATCTTTCGGAACCAGTCCTGGGAAACAGGGATCTCAGGGCTCCTACACTTACGTGCTATTAACGTTATCGCCACCAACACCAGTATCACCTTTGCTTTTTCCCCCCCTTTAGGTTCACCCACCACTTCTTTTGCCCGGAGGCCTACTAGGATATGTATTGGAGGTCTATCATCACCCGGACCAAAGACCAAATCTTGCACTTTCTGTATCTCCCCCCAGAAAGGTGCAATATTCGTGCATGACCACCAAATGTGCTCGGCGGTGCCCACCATGCCGCATCCCCTCCAGCACCTCTCCGAGACCTCGGGATACATCTTATGAAGCCGAGCGGGGGTATTATGCCATCCATACAGTACCTTATACCAAGATTCTTGTAACTGGGAAGCCTTAGCCAATTTAGGAATCTTTCTTCATAAACCCTCCCACTCCGAAGAGCCAATCTCTCTCCCCACCACCCGTTCCCACTCCCTCATAAAGGGCCACCAAGTGTCCGCAGTAACACTGCACAAGATCTTATAAATGTTAGAGATTAGGCCTTTCGATCCATCATTAGTGAGGAGAAATCTCTCAAAAGCCGTTGTGTCTCGGGTGACTGCCTTTTTAACCTCCGGGTGCATCACCCAGTGCCGAATTTGCACGTACCGCAATCGCTCACTTTCATGGATGGCAAATTCATTCTTACAGTCTTGAAAAGACAACACTTCCCCCCCTCGGAACATATCTTCCAGTTTCCTGCAACCCCCTTCCTGCCACCGCACAAAAGCCCCCAAGCCCGGGGTGAAGTCCCCATTCCCAGAAATAGGGGTGAAGGGTGATGGGAATGTAGTTAAGCCCCCCGAGTGCACCAGTCTGTCCCAGGTGTCCACCAGAAGCTTGGTAATAGCGCTCACATAAAGATGCCGGGGCCTGAGCGGTTTGGGAAGCCATAGAATTTCTGCTAGGCTACGATGAGCAACTGCCATGTCCATCCTCACCCAGAGTTTATCCGACGGTCTCTCTGCTCCCATCAGCCATTCCCTAATGACACGAAGCTGTGCAGCTTCGTAGTATCGAGCCCCCCCTCGTTCTTGGGCGCTGTCAAGAGCTTAAAGGCCACCCTAGCCCTTTTCCCTTCCCAGATGAACCCTTTGGTGAGCAAGTCTAACTCCCTAAAGAAAGTTGCTGGAACAGGCAGCGGGGCAGCCTGGAATAGATACAGAAGCATTGGTAACGTGACCATCTTCACCGCGGCTATCCGCCCAACCCAAGAGACCCTGAGATCCCTCCACTTTTGATAGTCCTTTTTTACTGCTTTGAGGAGTGGGGGAAAGTTAGCCGCATACCACCCTACTAAGTTAGCTGTAATTTTCACCCCCAGATATCTGATCCCTCCCAGACTCTACTTAAATTGCAAATCCTCCTTTAGCCTGTCCCGTTCCTCAACCCTTAGTGTCAGGTTTAGCACTTCCGACTTATTGGTGTTAATCTTCAACCCTGATGCCTCCCCAAAAGCCAACAGCAAGGACACACTCGCTGGAAGCGATTCCCTTGGGGCCGGCAACATCAACAGCATATCGTCCGCGAATGCCGCGACCTTCTGCTGCTCTCCCCCTAAATGTATGCCCTGAATCTCCCTAGTCTCCCTGATTGCCTGGAGGAGAGGCTCCAAGTAAATCGCGTAGAGTGTTGGGGAGAGGGGACAGCCTTGCTTTGTTCTTCACCACAGAATAATTCACCTAGAAGCCTTCCCATTAACCATCACCCTGATGCTAGGGTCTTGATAGTTAGCTCCCACCATACTCATAAAGTCCCCCCCGAAGCCCATCCTTTCCATCACTCGGAACAGAAAAGACCACTCCACGCGGTCGAAAGCCTTTTGCACATCTAGTGCCACCAAGACCGCGGGAGTGTTCGTCTTCTGGGCCTTTTCGACTATGTGAGCCACTTGCCTGATGTTATCCGACGTTTGTCTAGCTCTAATGAACCCCGTTTGGTCGGGGTGGATCAAGCTTGGGAGGACAGACTCAAGACGGCTCGCCAGAATCTTGGTGTATAACTTTGCGTCGACATTCATCAACGCTATCGGGCGATAAGAGGATCTGTCCTCCGGGTTTTTGTTAGGTTTAAGAAGAAGGGTGACCTTCGCCTCCTCCATGGTAGGGGAAATCCTACCCATTTGTCTAAAAGAATTAAACAAAGACGCCAAGTGTGGGACCAGCTGAAAACTAAACAGTTTATAAAATGCAGCGGTAAAACTGTCAGGGCCGGGAGCCTTGTGCGCCGGGAGGGCCCTGATTACCCTTAACACTTCCTCAACCGAGATTTCTTGATCGAGGGCTTCCCGTGTGTTCCTGCTAATTTCTCCCAGTTCCACCTTTCATAGGAACTCCTCCTGAGAAGCACTCTGAGGGTCCTGCGAGGCGTACAAGGAGTCGTAGTATTCTGCAAAAGCCTCCTGAAGTTCCTCTTGCCTAGTAATCCGAGCGTCATACTCTGATTTCAGCGCTGAGATTACATTCCTTGCCCTGCTACCCCTTAATAAGCGCGCTAATAGTGCTTCCGGCTTATTGGCTTTCATGTAAAATGTTTGCCTCGCTGCCAGGAAGGAGCCCTCATCTTTTTTAGTGCACAGGAGTTCCAACTGACCCACCGCCTTTCTGTAACCCCTCATTGCCGCCCGGGAGGGGATATCACCCGCTGCCTGCCTCGCTACCTCCACCTCAGCTTCTAGCTGAGTTTCTAGGGATTTCAATAGTTTCGCCCGATGAGCCGCCGCTGCAATCCATTCCCCCCTAATGGTAGTTTTAAAAGCATCCCACCTGATTCCCTCTCCGGTATCCTCCTTCCTGTTAATATCGAAAAATAATTTGATCTTTTTCTCGATAACCCCCCTAACCTCCGGGTCTCTCACTGTGGCCTCAGAAAATTTCCACCCCCACAGACCCTTTGCTCTCCGACCCAAGTCCAGTACCATGGAAACCGTTCTATGGTCCGCTATTCCCAATGGCCCAGTCAGTACCTCGCGAATACTACCCACCAGGCCTGCCGAAACCCAAATGTAATCGATTCTGGACTGCGATCCATGCACCCCTGATAGGAAGGTGTAGCCTTCCTCCTCTCCCTTGCATTCCCTCCAAACATCACGCAGCCCCATCCGTACAATCCTGTCCCTCGTCCTCGCGGACATCACCGCGCCTCCCCCGTAAGTCCGCTGGCGATCCCTGTCCCTCCCCCTATCCCATGCAATATTAAGGTCGCCCATAAGGACGATCTGACCCCATGCCTCATCCTCTAACACCTGCAGAACTTGATGCAAAAATTGTTCCTGACCCGAGGTGGGTCCATACACTACTGCAATTGTGTATTGGGCCTCTTGACACCTCCCCCTCGCTATTAAGTACTTCCCTTCCTTATCCCTAACCACACCACAGACACTGAAATCCACGGTGTTTCGAATGGCCAGGGCCACCCCCTTGCTTTGCTAAGGCCTGAAGCATGGAGGATCTGATCAAAGCTGCGTAGTTTTAGTCTACGCTGGTCTCTATGTAGCAAGTGTGTTTCCTGGAGCCCCAGGATATCCGGCCTTTCCTTCTGCGTGAAATGCTCCAACTTCTTTCTTTTGAGAGGGGTATTTAACCATCTCACATTATGCGTTAACCACTTAAGTGAGCCCCCAACACTGTGTGGACACTGAGCCTGGTGACCACCAATTCCCCTTACCCTCCTCTGGTTGCTCGTTGGCCTTCCCCCCACACCCTCCACTGAACCCCCCCAGCCCCTCCCCTGAAGGATGACTCCTTCCTGTACTTCCTCCACTCCTACCTCAGGCATCTCGCCTTTCTCTTTTCCAACATGGCTGCTCCACCTAAAACCCAAACGCTTTCATCCACCTTTTAGAGGCCCACCACCCCTATCTCTGACCGATTCACAGAGGGAGTCGTTCACTCGAGTGCCCTCCCTTCTCCAGATTTTCCCGGGCGCAGCAGGTCCTTGTCTTTTGGTTCTTTCCTCCGTTTATCCCTTACAGTTGCCCATTCCCAAGGCCTGGGTCTAGATCTGTCAGTCATGTTTCTTGGACTTGAGCTTGAGGGTGCATCTTCTAAGTCCATGCGCATCAGGTCAGCACCTTCTTGCAGTGACGTAATGCGCCGCTGGGTACCCTCCCACTCGAAAAGCTAACCAAAGGGAAAGGTCCATTTGTAACGTATCGCTTTCCCGTTCAATATCTTCAGTAGCGGGCTCATCTCTCTCCTCTTCAGGAGCGTAATGCTCGCCAGATCTTGAAATAGCACTATCTGTTGACCCTCGAACATGATGGGTTCCTTTAATCGTGCTGCTTTGAGGACCGCCTCCTTCTGGGGATACCTTTGCGAAGGCCGCCAGTATGTCCCTCGGCCTCGTTGACTGACCCTTGGGCAGACGCCCCGTCCTGTGCACCCGGTCCAACTCGATCTTTCCAGGCTCGCACTCGCCCAGGATATCTGCAAAGATGCCTTGGAGCACCCCTTTCAAGTTCTTGTCTTGTACCATTTCCGGCAACATTTTCACTCTAATGTTGATTCTACAGGAACGATTTTCTAAATCCTCCATCTGCGTTTCTAGGTTTCTGGTGGCAATGTCCAGCCTTTCAATCGCCTCACTATTTGCTGTAGTGTCCTTGTCCACTTCCTGGAGGCCTCTCTAGAGTATCCGTCCTTTCGCCCAATTGACGCATATCTTGTTTCATTTCTCCTAAGGCTTCATTGAGATCTGCTCGCATTAACTGGAATTGCTCCTGAAAAGTTTTGGTTAGGTTGTTTTGTAAGACTTGCAACTCCGCAAGGAATTCTCGCCTATGCAGTATTGCTGTGTCCTCTGTCTCCCCCTGGGAGGAACCCTCCCCAACCAACTTGCCGGGGGCTCCGCTTCCTTCCTTGGTGGCCTGTGCCTGCCACAGTCCATGAAGGGTGCCATGATTATCACCTGGGGCCGGAGGCGGCCTATTCCCCTTCCCCTTGATTTTCATGGACATTCCGCCCGCCTCACCTCTCTCTGAGGACTTGTTGCTGCGCCAGTATAAGGCCGCCGGCTACCCGCGCCCCACCGTGAGCGCTCCGCGGCCAAGCGGGTAAAGCTCCCCGCAGCGTGAGACCACCTCACCGCCCCCGCCCGCACAACAAGCCCGTGTCTCTCCTGGGACCCTCTTGGATCCTTAGCCACTGGCCAAGCACGACAAGCTGGGACAGCCCCTCGTCCTCCTCAGGGGCAGATAACGTTGTGGCTATGCTCCTTTGGCCACTCTAATGGCCCTTCAACCCAGCCCGGGTCAGCAAGCTTTGCACCAGTGCTCCTCACATCTAAAGGGCCAGTATCACAAGTTCCTCTCCACCTCCCTGAAGACCAGTTCGAAATGCGTGTGTGGCTGTGGGGGAAGCCAATGCCCTCACTCCTGCGCCGATTTCGCTGCACCGCGGACCTGCAGGTGGGACGTCCCACCCCTTCCTACCTCCACTCGGGTCTCCGGGGCTGCCCGCCCGCGCCGCAAGACGCCGGGCAGCCTCTTCACCGCCGTGCACAGGAGAGGCTCTGCTGGCTCAATATTCCCGGGCCTCCTCTTCCTGCAGCGTTCCTCCGATCCGGATTTCCTGAGCCTCCCCGGCCCACAGGCTGAAACTGGGACCCGTCACAATAGGCGGCGTGCCCTCTGGACAGGCTCCCTCGTCGCTGCAGCCCCCACTCTTGCCGGGCCCTCGCCCTCTTCGGGACTGCCGGCCGCGCACAATCCACTCCCACCTGCTATGCCACCGGTCGGGCCCTCTACCACAGTTCTCCAAACTGGGCCTCTTCAGCGGGTCGATGCCCGCGGCCCCGAGGTGGGTCGCACACCCGGACCGTGCCTCCGCAAGTCCCCCCACAGCCCTGAGTCACCGATCCCGCCGGTAGCCGATCCCTGCACCGCTCACACGGCCCCTGATGCCAATTTGGGCCCCGCCTCCCAGGAGAGGCCGAATTCTGTCGGGTCTCTGATGCCTTCCTGCCTGCTGGCCGCTGTGTCTCCGCAGTCTCCACCGCCCGGCCAGGCACTTCCTGACTTGTTCTCCCACGGGTCTTGGTGGTCCCGAACTGCCCGTTTCTCGGCTAATGCTGGGGTGGTGGGCACCTTCTGCAAACGGGTCCGGGGAGCGCCGTCGGCACGTCTAACCAGTGCCGGCGGCCATCTTGGAACTATTTCTGTGCATTTTAAACCATATCCAGTTTTAGAATTTCTAATATGTTTCAAAATGTGTAGAAATGTCCCTGCTTTGCACACATTCTTCAAGCTGTGAAAAGTGCACTTGAAAGATCACGTGGCCTTTTAGAATAAGGCTCATGCGTTAGCATTTGCACCAAAATAAGGTTTTGAGGATTTGGTCCTGTTTATTTACTTCTGCAACATTGGTCCAACTTGGCATGCAAAGAAATGACATTGGGCCTCATTACGAGGCTGGCGGTAGCCTTGCCTGTAATACAGGCACGGCTGCCGCCGGTATTTTTTTTTACGGCGCCCAGAATTGGGCAATTACCGGATCATTATGGCCTTCCCCATTCCCATTTGAGCCCCATATGGTTTTAACAGTGCCGGTGCATCCAGCATACTCTGCTCGCCAGTAAGGCCACCAGGTCAGACCTGGCGGCCGCAATGGCACCCGCGAGCTGAACTCGTAGTTTGCCGATCCGGGAACTACAGTACAGGCATGCTTACCGGTACCGTAGTTCCCGGACCGGCAACCTTATAATGAGGCCCATAGTATTATATAGCGCTGGAAAAGTCCGTGCAACAACAGCACTGGGGAAATGGTCCCAGCTGAAGCTTAGCCGTGAAGTCATCGCTTCGGTTAGATCACCCCCACCCTAAATCAAGAAAAATAAATGTTTGCCATTTGAATATTTCAAGATGCATTCGGTGTTGTCATGACTGCAAAGCGTCTGACTGCCGAAAGAGGACTATGATGCTCATGTAAGTCCAAAGCCATCCTCTCCCTGAGAGAAATAAACAGGAAGTGGGAGGCAGCACCGACAGTAGACAGGAGGGACAGCCGCCGCCGCCACGTCTGGCAAGCTGACGCATACGCACAGCTGAAGGAGGAAACTCTGTTTACTGTAGAATTCTTCAAAGGGAAACCATAGAGTCCGCGCGATGAAAGAAGCCCGCTCATTGAAAGTGATGCCAGCTTTGGCATTGCACTTCACAGGACGAGTTCAAGTATGAACAAATGCAAACTCACTCTGAAGCAGTTTTTTCTACAGTGTTTTAACAATGACACAGTTACCGGCAATATTAGGTTTTAAAGCACAGTAACATTTTGTTTTGAGCAGTTTCTATTTTATGTAATGATCTCGATTGCAGCTCCCCTACCCCTGAAACATGATGTTGCCTCACTGTATGGTTATACGATTAATAATAAGCACCTTTCTTGATGTCACATCCTTCCAGCATCTGAACATAAATGTTGTGGTCTCTTTAATACCGGCCCCAACTCTTACACAGTGGTGGAAATAGAAAAACATTGGTGGGGGGAGAGTTTTATGTGTGGAGGGGGGGTGCCCGAAGAGGTGGGATTTAGGGGTGCGGAGCTGGCAGTTGACCTCTGATCAAAGGAAATATCCAAAATAATAATTTAAAATGGCGCTATTTCTTTCATGCTGCTTCTTTTCCAAACTATATATCAATTCCACTTTAAACCACTTCCATGGCACTGGTGATGAGTTACTTCACTATGCGGATAATGGTTTTGACCAGTGTTGCTGAGTAAATGTTCTTTAAAATGCACAATTTGCATCCATCCTATAACCCCCTCCCCTCCCTTGGGTATTATTCAAAGAGGGTGATTTCTGTTCGCCATAAGTAATGTTTTCTTTTACTTGAACCACCCCCGAAACAGCTCCTGCAGCTCCCCTCTGAAAGCATTTGGGTGGCTGCATTATGTGTGATAGTTTCAATGTTAATGATAGGTTTCTAAGCACAGACCCGGGGATCGAACCTGTGTTGCTCTGTGTTGTCTTGTTTTCAAGGCGAGCACGTTGCCCCTGAGCTATCCTCCCGAGACAATAGCAGGGGTATTTATTTATTCATGCAATGTTTGTCGGATACCTGTATATTTATTTATTTATGCAATGTTTGTCAGATACAGGTATCCGACAAACATTGCATGAATAAATGAATAAATAATCCAGATCGATGTATCTGACAAACATTTCATACATAAATAAATAAACTGGGTTGTGGCTGAGGACTGTAACTTCCTCTGGTGACCCTGTGGTCACCAGAGGAAGTTACAGTTTGCTCCCGGTTGCTTTATTTTTTTCCCCAGCACTGACTCCGGCTGGATCCCAAGATCCAGCTCCACATCGGGTGCCGGATCTCGGATCCGTCGGGAGCCGCCCAATCGCCAGCGGTGCTGTTACGTCATTGTGCCTGAGGTATAAAGGGAGCATCATGATCAGCACATTGCCAGTACACAAGCAGAGCCCGATACGGTCACCTGTGTCTCTGTGCCTCATTATTATTAGGGTTTCTGGGTCGAGGGATTGGTCCCCCGTTACCCCTCAACAATATATTAGTGAAGTGCTCTGCATGCCAATCTCTTAGCAAAGATTTCGTCACAGGATGAATTGGCCAGAACTTGTATATATAACAAATTAAGCAGGCCACAAGAATGCCACAAATGAGTTAGGATGTGTGGATACTTTTATTTAGACGGGACTTCTACCGTATCTACATTTATCCAGAGATTGGGCACTTGATGTATTTACCCGGGATGTATACATACCATGAATCTATTCAGAATAGTGCTGGCTCCATGAATTAGCCAATACTTCTACATGCCAAGATTTGTCCAGGGCATGCATCTAATCATCGATAGGGAGGAACAGACATGGCCTGCCTTCTCCC
The DNA here is from genome assembly GCF_040938575.1 of Ambystoma mexicanum. Lineage (NCBI taxonomy): Eukaryota > Metazoa > Chordata > Amphibia > Caudata > Ambystomatidae > Ambystoma > Ambystoma mexicanum. Next base: position 1,180,137,343 of record NC_090927.1, read on the forward strand.
CTACATTGAGCTGTGAGACAGCCACTTCACCCACGAGGCCTTAGCTGCACAAGGGCAGGCATATGTCAGCCATCAATAGGAAGCTACATGCAATTAACGAAAGACACCTTTTGGAGAAAAATTGAAAATAATGTATTTTAAAAGATCTGTTTGGGAGTGTAAGCATTGGCAGTCTTCTTCTGCCGCCTGGACACACTCCGGTGTGTCGTGTTGCGCCATGCTGTGCAGCCCTGCTCTGGAAGCGTGGCGATTGTATTTTGCCACATTGGATCCACGGGCAACTCGAGGCCTTAACAACATGGCAGCCACCTGCTCCCTACATCAGCCAGGCACCCCTGAAACCCAGTGAGCTGCCTCCTGCAGCGTGATTGGGCAAAGCAGCCTTCTTCTGGCCAATCTGGGCACCAGTAGGCTTCAGCCGGCGCCCGACTGAAGGCCCACATCTAAGGTCCTGCCTGAACCTGCCAGAGCTGGGTGGGCCCCCAGTCCCTGCCCTCTACAAACAATAATACAGCCTCCCTTGTACATCATGCTTCACCATGAACTTGGACCGTTCTATCGTCACACTCTTTACTGCTCCTCATTTGAGTGATGGCTGAACTATCCACTGGCTTCTCATCCTATCACCTTTATCTATAACTGTACTTGTCCTTCTCTGCCTTTCCTCCTTAGCCATTCTACTTTCTCATCCCATTCTGTGCCCCACAAATGAACATTCTTTTTCTTAGGGTCTTATCTTTCACTGCACCACTTCCTGCATTGTATCTCTGAACCATTTTAAAAATTGTATCTAGGTGGGTGTGCTTTATATCTTGCATCCTTTTGTGCACTGCATTCAATTGTGATCCATTTTAAAATCGTATCTGGGTGTGTGTGCTTTACATCTGGCATCCTTTTGTACACTGCATTCAACTGTGATCCATTTTAAAATCGATTTTGCACCCCAACCTATTTCTCTGCATTCGTGCCCTCCTAACTACTAGGCCACCTTGGAGTACGAGCCAGGACTGTACAATGCAGCACCCCCCTTTTTACTTTGCTTCTGTCATCTATTCTCTGCCACTATGATGACGTTCACCATCTCTCCTATCTTATCTAACTGCTACACTATCACCTATCCTCCCTCTCTCACGAGGTCTGGGAGGAAAAAACACAAAAAAGACATCCTGAGTGCAAACCCAGGTCTTCCCATCGCAGACACCTATGTCAGCGCATCTTCCAGAGAGGTATTCACGGATATTCTTTTCTCTGTCCCCTCTCCAGATCTATGTACTCCTCATCGAATCTGTACCGTCTCCCCTTTCACATGCTCTCCCATTAACGGTGATACCAAGTGAGAAGTCCTCTTGGCTGGCTTCTCATCATCACGTTGCATCATTAATGTCTACCACACAGGCACTATCCTGGTTCAGGGACCTGAACCCAACTTCCTTCTCTTTGACTGGTTCAAGCCGTCCCTCATTAACTTCCTCCCATCTCCTGCCTCTCCCTCTACAAGTCTCTCTGTCCATGCCCCTCAGAAAACGTTCAAAGGCAGAGACCTCCTCCACCTGGCAACTCTTAACGCCCCCTCAGCCAACAAACACTCTGCTGAGATCTGCCTCCTTCTTGAAAACACTGACCTCAACATTCTCGCTCTTACTGAGACTTGCTTCGTTGCCTGTTCAGTCACTGCTTTTGACTCCCTCCTCCCTTATGGCTTCAAGAAAATTACCAAGCCTCCACCTCACCTTGCTGGTGGTGGGTTTGCCTTAATCTTCCCTGAGTTGGGTACTTCTTCGATTTTACCCACCCAGCTCTATGCTTCCTTTGAGAGCCTTGTGTGCAAGCTAGTTATCTCTGCCTCCTCCACCCTGACCATTGCTACCATTTACCGGCCTGTAGGCACTACCACACTCTTTCCCTCTGAATGGGCTGATTTCTGTTCTTCCTTACTTTCAACCACCTACAATCTCTTCCACTTGGGTGACTTCAACATCCAATTGGACTCCCCTGTCACAGCATCCACTCTTTTCATTGACCTCTGCACCTCCCTATCCCTCTCCATTCTGGTCCAACCCACTCGGCTGGACACACTCTGGATGCCCTGATCCACTCTGACCTCTCTCTCTCCCGCCCTCTGGTCACCCCTCTCTCTTGTTCAGACCATTCTCTCCTTTCCTCCCACCTGGGTCCCTTCGGCCCTCTGACCGCACACCCAAAAGCCCTGCCAACCTCGCTCATGAACATCTTCCCAATGAAACGATTGACAGCTGCTGCCTTTGCTTCCACCTTCATCCACCCTTGTCCCCCAACCTCAGACTCTACCACTGACTGTGCTCTCAGTAACTTCAACTTGGCCATCACCAATACTTTTGACGTTCTTGCCCCAGTCATGAGGATCTGCCTGAAACCCACCTCTATGTGCCACACCTGGTACGACTCCGAACTTGCAGTCCTGAAAAGGAAAGTGCAGAGCGGCGGAACGGAAGTGGCAAACCCCAGGCTCACCCTCTGACAAACTGGCCTCCCGCCTGCTCGCAAGGCAATACAGACTCTCCATCTGTGCCATGAAAAGGGCCCACGTTTAGGCACAGGTATCTGGTGCATCCAACAACACAGCTGAACTTTTCAAAATCTGCAGGGAACTAGCTAACCCTTCTGCAGTCTCCTCCTCCCCTCTTCCTTCCGAGGCCTCCTGCAATGCCCTGGACACACACTTCACCACAAAAACTGAAGACATCCTGAACACCCTTGTTACTCACCGGCCCAACCCATCACACACCCCCTTGCCTCCCTTGGCCCCTCACTGTCCTACTTCCTCCCTCTCTTCCTTCGCCCCTGTCACACCTGAAGAAGTTACCAGAGTTGTCCACTCCATGAAGTTCTCATCCAAACACGGTTCCCCTTGCTCTTCCATAACCATCAAGGACTACATTGGCTCTCGTGCACCCGCACTCGCTGATTTCTGCAACCACTCTTTTGCCACTGGATCTTTCCCCTCCTTCCTCAAGCCCTCCCTGGTGTGCCCTCTCCTGAAAAAAAAACTTCAGCAGACCCTACCTGTCCAGCCTATTACCACCCTATTTCCATCACCCCCTTCCAGGGGAAACTGCTGGAGAAGCTGGCCTTGCCCCAACTCCCGCACACTGAATGTGTTGGTGGTCTCCACGACCATCAATCTGGATTACAAGCATTCAGAGGCATGGAAACTGCTCTTCTGAACACCTTTCAAGAATTGCACATCCCTGGACTTCACCTCCTCAACTGTCCCCATCCTACTTGTTCTCCCCTCTGCCTATGACACAGTCAACCACTCCATCCTCATACAAAGGCTCCACAATACCCTTGATATCTCAGAAAGGGCACTGGACTGGCTGACCTTCTTTTTAACTGACCGCTTCTGCCAACTCATCTTGGGCACCTTCTCCTCTCATACTTCATTCTCCACCTGCGGTGTCCCCCAGGGTTCTATCCTCTCCTCTTGGCTCCTTAAAATCTACCTTGCTCAGCTAGCACTCCTCATCTCCTCCTTCTCTCCCAACGACCAGTGTTACGCAGACAACACACAACTCTTTTTCAAACTAACTGCTGACCCTCTTTCACCTTCCACCATCCCTGACTGCCTATCTGCCATCATGTCCTGGTGCACTTCCAACGATCTCTGTCTTAATGCCAGCAAAACTGAGATCCTTCCCATTGGGATCCCTGCTCCCTCCTTCTTCCCCTCACTCTGGCGTTCCTCCATGGGCTCTCCCCCAGCTCCTAGTCATCTTCAACTCCTCTGTCTCCTTCCTCCTTCACACTCAGGACATTGCCAAGAAGTCCCACTTTCAGCCTTTCCTTCTAAAAGGAATTCTCAATGTTCTCATTTTCCCCCAGAAGCTCAATGTTATCCGAGCCCTGGTTCTCTCTAGGCTTGACTACTGCAATAGCCTCCTCATAAATCTTCCTTCTTCCACTCTACGACCCCTACAGCTAATCCAGAATAGGGCAGCGAGACTTATCCTTGGCTGTAAGCCCAGGGACCGCATCTCTCCTGACCTAAAATGTCTTCACTGGCTCCTGGTTGCTGCACAGATTAAATTCAAATCCCTCTGCATCATCCACAAGGCTGTCTGGGGCCGGGGATCACTCTATCTGCAACTCTCTCTAACTAAATAGTCTCCCTCTAGACCTCTATGTTCCTCTGGCACCAATTATTTGTGTGGAAAGCGTTTCACTAAACAGAGGGTAGGAGGTTGATCGCTTTCCTCAGCTGGCTCCCCCCTATGGAACAGCCTCCCCTTCCCTCTGGACTTTCTTAAATTCCGGAAGCTCCTCAAGACTTTCCTCTTTACCTCCTCCTCCCATTCTTCTCTCCTCTGCTAATCTCACAGTTGCTGTGATTGGTGTCCTGGGCCCTTATGCATCCTCGCGGCCCTTGACCGCCCACACCCAATTGCCCCAACTTCTGTCTATCTTCAGCACTTGCCTCGGCACACCCTCTGGCCTGGAGGCTCGCACTTTCCACTCAAAGCAGCTCCAGGCCGTGCAATACTTACCGTACCTTGGACCTCATCTCTGGCTCAACCACGAGCATGGACATCCCTGCACCTACTCCCACTGCCCTCTTCCTTGCTGCTCTTGCACGTTCTGAATACTCACAAGGCATAGTAGGCCCATCCTTTTTGTCCCCTCCACTGTATTTAATGTTTTTTTGTGTTTTTAATGTGTTTCCTTCTCATGTTCCCTCCCTGTTGCCCTGTGGGTGCTTTGAAACAAAATGTACTTACTGTATAAGCGCCTAACAAGCGAACAATAAAATAAATTAAATAAATAAATAGTTTCATGCATTGGTTAGGACCTGCACATATTGTGCATGAGTTGTACATTCAATATTTTAGCCAGCATTTGTGCACTATACATCACACATTACCATAAATACGTGCGCACAGGGAAAGACCCTGGATAACTTTACGCCATGCATGAGCCAGGCACAGTTTTCCTGATTTGCTTCTGTTTATCATCTCACTGCCAAGACGCAGAGCTCTGGTTTGCTAAGATTTCTAACCCCCCTGTACCTACTGTCTTCCATCTCCCTCTCCCAAGACACGGTACCGTTTTTGGCAATGCATACTCTCTTCTTTTTTTGTGCCAAAAATCGCTGCCTGATGAACAATATTTGCAAACGATATACTATTAACAGATATTTGTTCATCCTCACTTAAACTGAGCAGGGACTCGGAGAATCAACGGGGTGTCAGGCTTCACCATTAACCAGCAGCTACCTCTCCAGGGAATGCAAGCTAGTATATATCATTCTAAAAATCTGAGATGACCCCTTGTACATTTTTTGTGACCCATTGGGATCATTCTCAAAAATAAGCGCAAACAACAAAAGTGCAAAGGATGCACATTTTTTCATATTTGCTCATTGCTGGAATGCGCAGGCCATCTTATTCTATATTCAGGACTGGTTAGCTGTTTAGGAGATGGAAATGCCAGTCTGATAACCCCAGTTTAAAGCGCTGCGGTCAAACTTTAAGAAATAATCCTGGGCGGGTCAGAAAGGATCCTGTCACGATTTGCGCCCTCCTCCTCTGCCTGTTCCCAGCGGTTTATGGGTGGCCCTCCTGTCTAGGCATTTAAAAGCACATCCTGTTTGTGAATTTGGGTTGCGCTCTGTCCACATATGCGCCTTTACATGTTCAAATGAGCAAAGTTGTGAAAAAGGGCAACTGAATGAAAGCATCTAACAGGAACTCATTCAGACGGCCTTTGAGAACGGGCCTGGTACTTTTTTTTGGTGCAAGTGAAGGGATGCGCTAGCGCCAAAAAAGGTTCTGAGAATCTGGCCAAGAGAGTTGTTGTCACATAAGTATGTTGGAATGGCACCTTTTGGCATGCAGAGTTAAGCATAGATCTTAAAGGCAGTCAGTGTCAAGCTACCCAGTCCCTCTAAGCTATAAACCAGGGTTTACAATCTCCCAAGTCCCTGCAATTTTGAACCCTGTATTGCGGACATGTCACAGAAATGTAAAATTGTACATACACTTTTATATCCAGGAGCCTTTCGTGACAGCATACAAATGAATGCGACATAACACTAAAAACAATTGAAATGAAGTGGGGCAAAACATGGCAAGTATGAAACCTTAAGGTTCAGTGTGCTATACAAAATCCACCCAAAGATTAAGTCATGTCACAGGAATGAAGTCCACGAGATCCGGCTAAGCTCAATAATGCAGTGTTACAGGGTCTATTACAGGGACGTCATTTCACCAAAATGCCAGGGGCAGCGGAAGTGACATCACACGACCCTTGACCTCTGATGACATCACAGGAAGTGATGCCATTGGACACCACCCTGAAATGACATCACGGATAGTGATGGAACACAACCTTTTAAACCTTTACAAAACTGGAAGTGGCATCACATAGCTTTGTTCCTGCGAACATTACGAAAAGTATGGTTACAATATCACTGTAATCATATGATATACATTGCATACAAGAATGGATCACCATATGGATCGTTAATATCAGTGTGTATAGGCGCATATTACCAAATTACTGTGAATGCAAGCAGACGTCCAAGGCCAAATGTGTTATCATTTACCACTTATGCTTAAGTTCTTTAGTTTATATAGAACAAATATACATACACTATCACCCAATCTGTGTTGGTAATCAGGTATCAACCTCAGATGGATGAAAGGCTGAGTTGGCCTCACCGCGATTCAAACCTGCAGATCATACACACATCGCAGCAGCGATCGCTCAACCCACTGAACTATTTTACTGGTCATGCCGATCTTATCGGCTATAGTCAAATGAGCAGTTACATGTCTGAATGTTCTCAAAGTCAGAAAGCAAATTACACTCTTTAGTGGATACCATTAAACTGGTAACTGAGATTTAACAAGAGGCCAGTTCATCTGCAGGTCTGGCGCATAAGTTACCACATGTCAAGCCTGCATTGATCTACGTTACAAGCTTGAGAGGCTGGCAAAATGCATACCATTCGAAGGGTTCATAACTGTACTCTGGGCACTCGTTACCTCATACATGCAAACACAGATCCTGAACAGCATGCCAGGAAAGATAGACACATTACAACAAAGCATTCATTGTGGCACAATGAAATCAATGGCCACTTAATGTGCTATGGTCAAACATTTCTACACTGTACACAAGCTTTTTGGCACAAGGATTTTGTCAAGTGACCAAGGAAACCGAGATGGAATGTCTTGTTATGATTGTAACAGAGACAATGGCAAAGAAAAACATGGTATACTGCAACTTGCGAAAAGCAAAATGCATATTCCGAAATGGATGCTTAGTCTACTCTAAATGCTTTTTGGAAGTTTTTGTTTGCATTGTGAATTTGAGGTGTTTAAGAACAGACTTCATCCCCCCCCACCCTCTCCACCCCCCCACCCCCCCTCCCGGTGACTCGCCCCCTGAAGTGTGCCTGAAATAAACCTTTAATGAGTCTAGCAATTATTATACAGAATTCCAGAAAGATACATTATTTGTTATTGCAATTCTTTCTTATTTAGGGTAATTGTGCAGAGTTATCCTTGTGAAACCACCTTTTTTTTTTAGAGATGCCCGAACAAGAAAGCCCTCCACTACAGAAACAAAGAGCCAAATGGCGCTGGCCACAGACCAGGAGCTTCAATTAGGGTAGCAAGGGAGATCACAGGGATTGCAGTTGCAACCCTGGTGACCCCCAAATGACATCCCTGAAAGCAAATAATGTAACCGTTTCAAGCCTGCTGCATTAAAAAATACTGCTAACTCATCTCACTTTGTCTCTCCGACATTGACTTATTCATGCTCCGTACTGTCGGAGGCTGGAAGAAGCACACATTACAGAGATTCACATTACAAATGTGGAAAAAGCCAGAGGCAATGGAAAGTATAGTAAATAAAAAAAAAGACAGAAAGAGTGAAGGCTGGTCTCACTGACGTTAGACCTTCAATGAAACACCATTGTGTTTTACATAGACCGCCCTCCCTTCCCCACCTCCATCATTGTTACCGATACCCGTTTAGTCTTTAGTCCTGATCACACAACCTAATGCTAGTGATTTAATGGGGCACATTCGGAGTCAGTGGTGTGTTTTCTTTTACCCCAACTTGGGGCTAATGCCCATAGTATAATTCCCTAAATTATTGGATGTCTGGTTCACTGTTGAGACCACTACACAATCGACCCTGAAGCATATATCTTCATGCTTGTGTCTCCATTCTAATGATGACGTGGAGTATCTGAATCACTCTGTTATTTTATCTGCTTTGCACATGATGCAAAGATTGCGTTTCTTGGGAGGATAGCGCAGTGGCAACGTGCTGGCCTTGGAAGCAAGACTACACGGAACAATACAGGTTCAATCCCTGGGTCTGCCCTTCGAAACCTCTGGGTATTAAGCGCGTAATAAATAACATATCATATGATAACGACATTCAGCTTGTCTCATTTTTTTTAAAGAGGAAATTGTATGAGAGTAGTCCTGCTCTGGATGTTACATTTAAAACTCCTTTGTCAGTTTCCATGACCCTCCAAGTCGTAGAGACTTTAAGGCATTGTGGTTTTGATGTTTATCTCACTCTTCCTAAATACTTTTTTATGTGGATTGAACAACGGTGCCTTGATCCCTCTTCTGCCCACACATTTGGATACGATTATGGACCAAATCCTCTAGCATTGAGTGTGGGGCAACACGCAAAGCTTGTCCGTGTAGTGCTACTATAGAAATAGTCCAGAGATCACCCAAGATGCAAGACAGTCTTGGGAGTACCTTTCCTAGGCCCTATCCAGACAAAGATCTTGGTTCATCCTGGATATGTTTGCTCCACTCTGGAGCTGAGCTCAGGCCCCGGAACATCGCTGTCTCTCTACAGAGCCTACTTAATACTTAATGAACAATTTCTAAAGTTTTTGACATGGTTGGAGTGTTGTTCCAGGAGAGTTAATAAACTGTTTCACTCCCTACGTGTCAAAACGACAGGCCCTTTAACGGACGATCCTGATATTGGAATAACTAGGGGCAGTAAACATGCAATGTTTTAGGCACAACTTCAGAATAACTTTGTTTGCAGCCTCTAGTAACTTAAAAAAGTACCCTAAAAAAATCTTTGAGCAATTAATGTGCATTAGCCCGGACCGACTCAGCATGATGTCCTTTTTAATGAAATTAAGGGACTTTTTGAAAGTGCTAATGGGAATCTCTCCAACTGAGGATATTTTACTGTGTTGTTATTTTCACATCAAAGTAATTCTCTCGAGGAACTCTGGAACATTCCTCATCTAATCTGCTGTTGGGCTTATTGACACAGATGCGTCTTTCCAACCCGGCCCCCGATGAGTTTGAGAGATTTACCAAGAGTTATTACGACTAGAATCTGAGCAATGCCCTGCAGCCTTCCTATGACTTGAGTCTCTCTCAGTCAAGCAATACACATGTTTACATCCTTGTTAAAGTATTTTTTTAGTGATGACAATGGCACTAACGTTCTATTCTAATTTCCATCTAAGTCTCTACCAAAAGACTATACTGCAAGTTATTTGAATTTCATTGGCATTCAAAAATACCTCACATATTTTTTAATATTCCTTGTAAGTGTGCTAGACAGATGTCATTTACATTTTAATTTGTTTGGTGTATGGGAGAAAATTCAATACGTGGGAAAGCCTGAAGACTATGCAGACTGCGTGTGGAATTGCCATAGAAACTTTTTAGTTTTTGCAATGGGGTGCTAAGTGACATCTTTAAGCCAAAACGATTGTATTTGAGCTCAGATGAGAGGGAGATGGGATGTGAGAAGAGACAGCTTGTGGGTGTTATTTGGTTATTTACCCACCCATCGATGGCTCACGGCGCAGCTAATCCCTATGGCCATTCCTCCCAAATAACTGCCTGTCCCTAATAGAACCACAACCCCTTGGGACCTCCTTCAGCTAGCTCTATCAAGCAATAACATAAAACGTTGTGAAGTATAGGGCCTCTGCCAGTGTCATTTAAAAGCAGACTTCTGAGAGTGAACGGCTTAATTACAGCAGTAAATGCACTTCTCGTTAAAAAAGATGTCCTAACCAAGTATGCCTTGAGCCACTTGATTTAAAAGCAGCATGTGTGTCCTTGCATGTGTTCCTTGCAGCGAAGTACTGTTAAAAACAAGCCTTGAGAAATCCAACAGTTTGGCTTGAGTATATATATATGTATTAGATAGGAATCTGCCAGGCACAACAATCATGTACCCAGCTACCCATACCATATTCCAGCTGTTGCCATTTTATGGCTAGGCCGTACCATCATGGCAGTGTCTGGCAAATGCTTATCCAATGCCCCCACAAAGGCCAACATGGTCAGCTTTGCCGAAGCTTCATTTAGAATGTTTTAAGGTATGATCTGATAGGTTATTTATAGCGTGCTTAATACCGAGCGAACGAACCTGTGTTGCTTCGTGTTGTCTTGCTTCCAAGGCGACCACGTTGCCCCTGAGCTATCCCCCCGAGCTAGGTGATCTCAGACCATCTTTACACACTATCTTGAAATGTGCCTTATACGCTTTCGGTAAAGCAGTGATAACCCTCGTGATTGCATCGACTATGAGTTTAGCACTTTCTGTGGTGAAAATATGAGAGTCTATTGAGGTAAGGATCACTGGCTATTATAATCAATTTCTTGTTGAATTCAGTGTAATTTTTAACCATGATTTTAGTCTACAGTTTTTGTTATAAACCACATGGGCACTAAAAAAAACTTCAAATCGTAACAACAGCATGCCATAACAACGGCCTGGTATGCCGAAAACGATGCTATGGTCCCTATTATTCGCGAGGTTTACGTTGGATGGCACGCGGCTTGCAAGAGCCTCTGCACAGCAGACACCCTGACAACGTCAGAGGACTGCACAGAAAAATCTAGTAACGAGCACAAAGAGAATGTTATTGTCCTACGTCTATGGAATAGTCTCATTGCGAGCTTCCTCGCGCTGGGCCCAGAACAATGCGCTTGATGCCACATGTGATAAGCATCATGTCGGTAGAACACGCTGTCATACCTCAGCGGCCTGGAAACAGATGACATGTTAAATGACTCTGGAGATTGCCCCCTTATTATCCCAGGTTTCCTGTCGGTTGGCTGCACAATCGTTTATTTCTGCTCTTGTGTTCTGGCGCCGCAAGGCCTGCTGTCTCCACCAGGCCTGCTGTCTCCACTGTCCATCCGATGCTTCCTGCGCCAGGGAAGGCTGCTTCCTGCGCCGGCGCTCTGACGAGGCCGGCCGCCATATTAGTCTGGAATGGCGCAGTTAGAGGTTACCTGCGAGCATTTAGCAGCACGGTGTCCGGGATGCCACAGCCAAACCATGGCGTTCGCACAAAAGAAAGTCTCTCTTTCTCTCTCTCTCTCTCTCTCTCTACATATATGATATGCAACGGTCAAAGTTTAAGTAAAAATATTACCCTGTTGAGTACTTCCTCCCAACTTCCTATATTGCATTTTGAAATAACATGATTTGGTGAATTGTATTACTGCTGCTGGAGAGGTATATTTTCTTTTCCTCTGCCATTATCATCCTTGTGGCACACACACAGAAGCACACAGACATGCACAGTAATAATGTTCCATTTGCCTTGAAAAAACGAAATTACTTTTTAAAACTTTTTTTCGCTTCTCCATAAGAATAGAGGAAGGGGTGGGGGTGGGGGGGCACAGGGTAGCTTTAGAATTTCTAGTGCTCAGCAATTGATAGGCTGCCAGCCAGGGCTGTGATCTCATTGAGACAAGTGTATGCAACTGACTGGGGCACCACATGCAAGGCGGTTGTGTAAACTAGGTATACCAGAGGGCAGAGGTTCATGCTACACAATCAACGTTCAGCAGAGTGCCCAGGGCCCAATGAACCCTCCCCTGGTAATGATGGAGGACTCAGCCAAGGGCAAGTTAGAACGGTCCTTTATTTTCCATAACAGACAGGGATCATACTAGAAAACCAATTTCCAGCAATCACAGCTCCAGAGCCAATGTCATGTATTTTGTTAGCAAATGTCATCACAACTTAGAACCATTCCCCCAAAAACCTAAGAGCCCATTTTATTGGGTGGCTGGGGTAGTAGTGCATATAGAAGACACCTATAGATGTTTGCTAAATTGTTCTTTGCATGTCAGGTGGTCTCACCTGAGACTTCCCCAAAAACGATCTCTTACATTGTTGCAGGGTCACAGGACATCCATTGGCCCTTGCCCATTACCCGCCACCATAGGATTTGTGTTCCCTGATTGACTGGAGCGGGTCTCCTCAGGCCTGGGACCCTGCTCTGTTCTCAGCACTCTGTGTACCTTCTCAAGGTGCTGAGAAAGACATTCGGCCTCATTACAAATCAGGCGGTCCGGAAATAACGGTGGCGGTAAACCCGCCGACCCTGTTGTTTCCGGACCGCCTGATCCCGACTCTTGCAGGCGGTAGGTGATGTTCCCGCCAGGTTTGACCTGGCGGGTTTAACACCGGCCGCCTGCAGGTGGACGAGGAAACACTGGCAGCATTACGAGATGCTGCCGGTGTTTCCATGATCACCATTCACATTGAGTCCCACAGGACTCTATGGGAATGGGGATTAACACCATTCTGCCTCTGTGATTCCCGGAAAACCGGGGTTGTAATGCCCCGGTAATTCCAGGAATCACGGAGGCGGAATGGTAATACGAGTCCGACGGTAACCGGCGGTTTTACCGCCTCGGTAACCGCCGGACTCGTAATGAGGCCCATTGTCTCCCCATTGTTGCCACTGGTATAGCCAACTATCCTGAGAGAGTGCCTGCAAATGCAATGTTGTTAGACAACACATGTATCAGTCCTTGTCTTCTTTGTTGGGAACTGCTCCTCTTCCCACAGAGGGTATATGGCTCTGTGTTCAGCTCAGCCTGTGCCTTTTGGTCTGCAATTAGTGAGGATTTAGTCTTCTATTTTGGCAGGTGGCTCCCTGTTCCTTGAGCCAGGAATGTTCTGCTCGCCTCTTACCTTGGCTGCGAGCACCAGTTCTGAGCAGTGTGCTGTAAAATCTGTTTTCCTTCATCCCTTATTATGAGGCCTGTGGCTTCGTGTAACTCTACTATAGTTTTGCTATTATTTGTATATGTCTATATTGTACTGTTTTCCTTATGGGTTAGTGGTAGTTGACTTTTCCACGTTCCTTATATGACCTGCTAGTTCCATATGGTCAGTTGCAATAAGCGGCTGTAAGATTGCTCTGCATCTCTTGCTTTCTTGCGTTTCTGCGTTTTTGCTAATGAAAGAAAATAGAAAAGACTTTCGACAGTGTGTGCATGGATCTGTACTCTATCTATAGAACTGTGTATGCATGTTCTTCATGTGTGCACATGTATGTCTGTGTAACTTTGTGCAGGGATGCAAGTTTGCTTTGTGGCTAATGTTACTATGTCGCGGTGTCTCTAATGATGACAGCACAGCTGAATAAGTATCGATAGTCAACCTGGTCCAGTGTTGAGGCACCTGTATCCGCGAAAAGGTCAGCCTGATAGGGTTTGAATGGTTGTCTAAGAGAATATCGACTCACATATGTAGAATTTATTTACTGGCCCTCCCAGGGGTAGGCGAAACAGTGACTGGGACCTCTTGTTTCTTAGTCTTCGGGCTGTCATGTGTATAGGGATCATGAGGGGCATTCCAGGGACCCTCTCTTCAGTTGCATGTGAGGGGTACTTTAAGAGGACAAAAATAAAGAAATCAATGCAAGGATGAGAACATTGCGCAGGGAGGGGTCATGGTCTGCTGATCCAATCTGCTGTTGCTGCCTGCCTACAACATTTGTGACTGTCCCCTTCCCACAGACTTCAGACTTATAAACTGCTGGAATGCAGGCACTGTCACATAATGCATATTGTACTAGCAAAACACCACGCAATTTATACTCATTACAATTTCTACATGCTGCCATATTGCATATGTTTTCATTTGCAAGGTCCCTAATGCTTCCGTTAGCATGGTTTGCAGTTTTGCATAATGTCTCTATTACTATAACATGGGTTGCAAGTTTCCAATTCCATATTCCTGCTGCACCTGCATTTTTGGAAATTCTATGATGCGCCATTAATTCTCCCTTTATCTTTAGCCTGTCCCAGCTGCTGATGTATCCCTGTAATAGAGAAATGCTTAAACATTTAATTTAAATGTATGGGGGTGGGCCTTTAATCACCTTAACCTAAAGCAGGCTCAACACTTAAGAAGCGAGTGTACATTTGATTGTAAAGTAAGTTTTTCATACCGTCGGCGAGGTGGGGCTAGATGATTCTGTAGAGTCAAATTAACCCTAGTCTCCTTGAACCAAAGAAGGTGACACATTATATACATTTTGGAAACAGTTAAAACACTCCATATATTTTATTACAAATCACCCCGCATGTATTTGGACAAAACCTATACAAAAGAAATCCAATCCTTTTCCACTTCCCCTGTTTTCATTGGTTACAGTTACCTTAACACCCATCTTTAGCTCAAGTTTACAACACGCCCTGTTTTAGGATTTGTCCATGGTAGGTTATGGCATCATCACATAGTTAGACATTTAAACATAAACATAATCAATTAAAATTTCATCTGGCCTGAGACCTTCTAACTCCAGGCGTGACTGCACATGGTTTTGCAAAGACACTTCAACAATATGGGGAGAAGGGGGTGGGTGGAGGAGAGCAAATACGTTTCCTGTGAACTGGTGATAACCATCTCACCCACCCAGACTGTCTGGCATAATTGGAACAATCTAATCTAAATGACTACCAATTCAACACACATGTCTCCATTTGCATCCTGAGAAAACAATTGAAACCCACGAAGTATCGTTCAACTCTGGCCTCAAGCTGCCCTTAACCCCAGGTTTATTGCTGGTCAAAAACAAATGGCTGAATCCCCTGAAAAATAAATAACAAGCTCCCATGCACTTAACAGATTACATTGTTCTTCTGCGATACTACCAAGCCATAAACAACCCTGGCCGATTGGCTGACCAGCTGCTTAATGTCATGGCTTGCTCATTACCTTTCCTTTGAGCACAAATCCTGCAAAACCAGTTTTCCCAGTCACTCAGAATTCACATTGCAAACCCTGACTACTGAGTTTAACCAATTTATGGAAAAAGCACACTGCATGTAGAGTTGTAAATTCCCCATGTATGTAATATAAAATCGTGCATGTTTTAAAAATGACTGCGTCCTCTTCACAGTGGTTTCTTTGTGACAAATCTTCTTCCTAACATGCACATTATGAAGCTCCTTGTTGCCCAGCTGCTAGGCACATCGTAGCACCCCTTACCCAGATTGTATTTATATTAAATTGGTGATTTTGACATTTATCTTGCTGCACGTGTGCAAATCTTCATTGTATCAACTTAAACACACAGCAACACTTAAAGTAACACATACCCTATTCTCATTATTTGGTATGCCGTTACAAGTGAACGTGTCAGTGGGAGACCACAATTCCCTCTCTTTGACTGCTTTAAAGAATGTCAGGTGCCACAGACCTTCTTGCCATTTAATGAAGAGGTGGGGCGGACAGGCGAGGATCCATTGGTACCTCTCCATGCAAGCTGTAATCAACCTGCTCTGAGTTATTATGCAGAGGACGCCCTCCAAGCTTGTAGCTGTACAGTCCACTGCAGCCACCCGTAGAAGCAGAAGAAGGACCTCCCAGACTAAATCATTCTTGAAAGCTTGCTATGTTTACAGCACTTTTCACACATGTACAAGCAAACATCAGAAATATTTTTTGGAGGATGTATGAACATTGCTGTGCAAAATAAATGCACTATAATGCTATGTATAAAGTCTAAGGCAATTATTGTGAAGCCCCAATAAAAAATTACATGGGGCACAAAGTGTGTGAGGTTTGTCATTAAACTATGCATTCATTCATGATCCCACAAGCCAATAGGTAAAGATCATTCAGAAAACATATGTTTTGTTAACTGCATTTGTATTACAACATGGCAAAAACAAAGAGGTGATGGCTGGAAGGTTTAGACTGAATCTTAACCACTGGCATTGCTCTGGGCAACCCTCCAGGCCATCGTTCTTCACCTGCCAGGCCATTACAGAAGGGGAAAGACCATATGCAAATCAGGCTTGGTCCCACCCCAAAAGGGGCAGTCCAGCTTGAACCGCTAGGTCACATTCCTTCTGCACGAGACCACAAGCATCCCCAAACATGTTTCGCCCTTGTTGGTCCTCATCAGTGAGGAGTAGCTTGGGTCTCTAGGCCCAGCAGGCATGGGACCCACGTCTGGGCATACCCGTCCCACTCGGGGTGACAAAGCAAAAACAAATAGGTGATGGCTGGAAGGTTTAGACTGAATCTTAACCACTGGCATTGCTCTGGGCAACCCTCCAGGCCATCGTTCTTCGCCTGTCAAGCCATTACAGAAGGGGAAAGACCATATGCAGTAACAATTGTGGCATAAAAGGGATATGAGCCGGCTGAGGGGGATCCAGGGTGAAGAGTGAATCATGTAACTTGTGTGCTTGTAAGAGGAAAGGAACATTTCATTTATTTTGGTACATCGGGCCCTCTGCATCAAGAGACTTTGATAACTTAAGAAAGTTAGGCACAGAAGGCCCTGATGCTGGTAATGGAACTGGGTCTTCATGCCGAAGAAGGCCAAGAGTGTGCTATGCTCGAGTGTACCACCTTGTCCCGTGCGGAAAACGTGGAAATGGGAGGCCAATGTCCTGAACATCCTGACATATCATTTTGTGAACACTTCTTTCTTTTTCATGAACACTACCCCACACTATTTCTATTTAGCGGCAGGGATTGGCAATAGTTTCTTTTAGTATAGGCCCGTCTATTTTGACAAGACTCCACTAGGACTTCATTATTATTATTTGATGGTTGTAGCTTGTTCCCACCTGTAGATTTAGGTTTAGATTAGGCATTTATCCCACCCTTGTTAAAGTTCAATAAACACCCTTTAACTGTGGTCACTTGTGTCTGTCTTACTATTGATGCCTTGCCTTTCTTACAGGGGGCAGAGGAGAGAATTCCGATGCACAGGATATGGATTGGAAGAAACAGCAAACATGCAGGACCAGGAAGCATTGGCCGAGGCACTGAACATGTAGTCCGGGGTAGTGCAACACCATGAGACAGATGGGAACTGAGTGAGCAGAGACCTCAGACAGATGTGGCACTGGGGATACAGGTAAAGGCACAGGAGCGAGACTCTGGATGAACATCATGGGTGGCTTGGAGTTAAGAGGGGACATCCGTCTTGGAACATTGCAAGGGCAGGAGGAAATTGGAGCTGGCGAGCGGGAATTGGGCCCCTGAAGCATCAGGAGAAAAGGGAGGGCATAGAATATGCTAAAGGCAGCAGAGGTCAGGATCAAGGAGAAGAACCCTTAAAATAAATATATATAATATGTTAGAAGGTGTCTGGGGAGAATAGGGGTGTTCACTCTGGAAGGATAGTGGGCAACAGGGAGTACATGTGAACAAGAGTGCCAGACACTTTGCTGTATCGTGGTCCGCCATGCCTAAGTGCTGCAATGCTTCTAGGCACATCTCCTGCATGCGTGTCACTATCATTCTGCATGGAGGTTATCTAGAATCAAAAGACTTGTTTCTGAAGGCCATACACAACCTGAAGGGATGAAGAGAGGCTCTTAGAAAATAAAAAGTGGAAGGGAATTGCAATGTTTCCTGCTAAACATAAAGGAAATCGAATAAATCATTCAAAGATCCGCCCTTCGATACTTAGTTGTCAGAGACAGTTAATTATGTTGTGAAACGGCACAGAGAGATATAATAAGATCACGGTAGCCACTGCGTCCCCATTGACCAGAACTTGGAGATCATCCAGGACTGATGTCAGAACCACCTCAGCCCCACTGTCTAGTCTAAAACTGTCTTGAAAACACCCCAAAAGACTGTTTTTTTCCAAAACAAAGGATGAAAGTTGGTTAAACAGAGCTTCATTTATGTGGGTGTTTGCCAGGGCTTAATCATGGCACTTATTTCTGAGCCCCGGCACGTATTGCCTCAGACTCTGTTTGATTATGATGTGGTGTTTTGGCAACTTTAATAATGTAACTGCCAATCACATAATATTCACCTAAATGTAAATGGTGATTTTGTTTAAAGACACAATTAAAAATTTGTCTCATGTCAAGGTACAAAGCGTATGTTATTTTATGTGTATGTCGATTGGTATTTGTTAATCACACATCTACCGAGTAGTTCTGTCAACCACAATAAGCCGGTGGGATTTCCAGCTTTAACCACCCAATATATGTTGACCGCATGGTAGCAACCATTGATGGTGGCAACAGTAGGCAGGGAACTGCCCATCCTGATTTGTCATGACACGGGCACATATCTTTTTACAAATTAAGCTCTGGTTAACTACAACCCACTTTAATATATTTGCTGAAAGAGCTGGTGAGAAGTAGGTGTAACTTGACATATGCAAAGGGTCAATGGAAGGTTTCATCATCAAACGGGACCACTATAGCTGCTTTCATAAGATCTGGTATTGTCATGAGAGAGCTACTAAAAATGCTTCTCAGAACTGCTTTGAACATGTGAAAATGGCTTGCACTGTGATCTGTCGTATTTGCATTGAAGAGCTGCACAGGGGATATCCTAATAACTATAGTTTGGGAACAGGTTGCCTGAGAGCACATGTGCAATATGTTCCCCTACATTTTATTAAGAAACATACACACGCTGTTCCCTCCACCATACAAACATACTGATTCGCACAGAAACATACACAACATATGCGTGACACAAACACAAGCATAAGACCTCCTAAAAGTACTAAAGAAAATGAAATGTAGATACCAAAAGAGTTCCCCCACAAAAACAAACTATTCAAACCCAAAGAAAGCAAACAATGGAAAGGACCTTCCCCTTGCCATAAGTAAACAGCAAGTTCTCCAAGAGGGAGACATAGCAGCCAGTCCCATCTCCTCCAATGCAAGTCACATGGAGTTTCCTAATTGATCACACCACTTGAAGATACTTTGCACAACGCCTCTGCCATAAGCATGCAGCTACCGTTCACAGCAACAATTCAGTACGAAGGTGCACCCATAACTTCTATCCTGCTCTCGCTTACCCCCTCTTGACCACTTATCCCCACCCATGCACAGGCAAGGCATACATTATTTTTCAAAAATTAATTAGAAACATTTGCTAATAAAAGTGCTCTTGATTACCAAACAAACTTATTTGATTAGCAATGTTGTATTCATATTTTAAAAGTCACCAGAGGTTATTTATACCCAAGACACAAAATTAGCAACAATACAGCATTTTTGTGTACCACTGAAGTAAGACATTAGAGAGGAGTGTCTGTAAAACATAAAAGGTGAGGTGCATGAATGGAAACAAATAAGTAAATATAATCAAAACGGCTTTGAATTTTTTTTCAGTACAAGGCTCTGTGCATCTGGGTGCAGTCAGTGTTGCACAGGGCAGTTCCCTTGATATTGTAAAATAGACCCATCATTTGCTGTGTACATTTAGAAGTTTAAAAAAAACAAAAGTTCACAATGTTAAAGGAAAGTCTTAGCCTGAGACCAAGTACATAGGATGGTGTTGTGGCAGACTGGGTAATTGTCAACTTCGGGTGGACAAGATGGCCCTTGCATGTCATTGATATCAACTCTTTTCAATATAGTGTTAATTACCACTTTCGGTGTAGGGCAGGTCTTCTAACGGTCCTCAGGCCCGAGTCAGGTAAGCAAAAGCACAGCATTCCAGCCCAGCGTATCCATGAAAGTGATATTTATCGCTATTAGCACTCAGAGCTGCCATCTGGGGTTCTTATACTTTGTTTTTAAGGGAACCAGGCTTTGGGTAATTCATCCTTCCCATATAAAGGCATTACCCATACATCCACAAATGGAAATTAGTATTTCCAGGACTTGAATGTGAGCAAGGAGCTGTGCAGGTGAGCGGGAATGGGTCAAGGTGTTGGATCAACAGTGGAGACTTGACCTGGGGCACCGCCTCCAATGAAAGGGTGAAGGCTAGGCACAGGTACAGCAGCCTGGCATGAAATGCAGGCAGCTACTTTCAGATTCTGCTCATGTTCCCACCCTCCGAATTGTCCAACTCTCTCCCACAGGTGCTAATATATAATGCATTCATAATCATAAAGCAAAGCCAGCTCTGGAGGCTAACTGCAGTGTAAAGTTTTGCAGTACCCCTGTAGATGTACAGTCTGGCTGGAACTATTGGTCACTACTTTGCATGAACTTGTAAGCAACTAAGCAGAATGGGTGGTGTAGCAGGCAGGAAATTGGGCAAACTAGGTGGAATATTAAGAGTTATGCGCCATCTCACTTTCACGGCAGCTGGTATAAAGCAATAGGTTGATAAGATAGAATGTCAAAGAGTTTGGGATCAGCTCATGGGTTGAGCATCAGTTGCACAGATACATGCAATTAGCAGATCACAGAACTAGGGTTGCCATGAAAAGCAGTTGGCCCTGTCATCATGTACATTTTCAGAAGTGTTCACTCGTCAATGTGATGCACTTTCCCCAACAAAATGAAATCTAGTTTACGCTATGAGATTCAGATACACCAACATAAACTTTATTGAAAAACATGGAAACAATGCAGTGTTTAACAGGAGAAAGACTGTTATTTTGCATTATGTAACAATGTACATTTTTAGCAAGGGGATTGCAGGACTGTCTTTTCAAAAAAATAAAGTTAACATATACTTGTCTTTGCGAGAAAGGATATTGTTAGGTTAATAAAAGTATCACACAGATTACTTCTGGTTTTGAATTATTTGGAAAAGAGTGAACATTTCTTGCCTAGCACTCCCACAAAGGCCTTTGGAAATTTTAATAGTGGAGGGGATAATTACCACTGCACTATCTCACATAAGCCTATTTCAGCTTGTAATGAACAGATAAAAGGGAGGAGGGAGGCTCAAGGGCAAGAGAGTTATGCAGTTGAGTAGTGCTTTTATTGAACAAGGTAATTAAAGTAGCTAGCTGTGCTACACAATTGTCAATTTGATAAGCAAACCTACAGAAATGTGTAGCAAATTGCTATGTAACACTGCTTAATTTATGGCTTGCACAGGCCAGCTTGACATGGGTGGCTAGCAGGGACATACCACCTCTCATATCTTAAGCATTGGTCAATATACACACATGCATACTAGCACCTCCTCGAATTTTCTTCCATACATGGTCTCCGGTCCCCTGAGGGTGTTAAACCTACTGTGCATTGTGACCATTTTATTGGTGAAAGGTGCTGTAAAAATTATGCACTACACTACTACTATTACTACTACTACTACTAATTAGTACCCAAGGTGGAGCAGCCAATTAGGTTCCTTGTATCGTGGGTTGAACTGCTATTCTCAGCTCGCCTTCCATGGAACCTTGAAGGCTGCTTACAGAGCACTGTATCATCATCTTTCCCCCACTTTCCCTTATATTTTATTTTTCCTTTTACCCAACTCCACTTACCTCTTTTGTTTGCTGCCACTGATCTGTGGCCACCATGGAAATGGAAGAGGGGCTTTGTATGGAGCCCCGCCTGCCACATTCATGAAGGCCATCTTGAGTCAGTATTATCATTCGATTGATGGGATGCTTAGCTCAGGCCTTTAACTCGGGCCCCGGGCCGTTAACACCTGTTCCAGCCTTTGGAACAACTGCTTAATGCAATTATTTGCAGTGGCATGTTTACATTGCTTCAAGTTTGTTTCTGTTGGGAAAGTCAATGGGAAACAACCCTGCAACAAATACGGCAACAAGGGCAGACACATCATACAGTCCTAATCACAAAGTGACCCTTTCCGAATATATTGTGCAGTAGCACCTTGACAGTATCAAGTGCTGGATGGGATTACCACAATAACTTATTTCAGACCCAAATAAGTGGACAGACTCAAAGAATATGGCAAAGTACTACTTTATTATCAATTCAATAAAGTAGGGAAATCTGGCAAGCATAACAAATCAAAGCTCCCACACTGTCAAATACATTTCAATTACACAAAGGCTTTATACCTCAATATACAACCGCTATGATGTCATCCTACGTGGCAAATAGTAAACACCTATTGGGAGGAGGGATAGGTTAAGGGAACATATATACCTTTAGCTTATTTCAGTGTTAGTAACATTATTGGCTGCCCCTTATCAAATAGGCACGCCTCGAACTACCTCTAACAACGGATAACTCAGATAACAGTAGAATAACAGCAGCGGATTAGATTCTGAAACAGTGTATGTTCCACCATCACATAGGCTACCCTGATTGGTTGGCACTCTCTTCCAACCTTGGACATTCAGCTCGTTAGCAGCATGTAGAGAACAATGTGCCACCTTGGCCAATTAGCTTACCATCGCTCATCAGTTAGGCCCTAAACCAAGGCCTCTTCTTTGTAGTTGACCTCGCCGACTTTCTTCCCCAGAACTTTACAGGGAGTGAAGGTACATTGCTATCTTCGTCTGGAGTGTTATAAATAGGTCTTGTTTTCTGGTCTTGCACCACGTGTGAGTAGAGCATGATTTGTACATTTTATCCTCCTATTTAGCGCTATTTAATTCAATTATACCGGGTGCTATTACTCTTCTTGGTCTCTGGAGACTTGGTTGCTCTGTCTCGTAAATGCTTTTTTTTTTTATTATTATTTTTATACGGTTTGTTCAACCTTTAAAAACACAGGACAGGAAAATCACACCCGATCAACAGTATCTCCTAGTCCTTTTTTAAAGTCCATTGCCCTCGCCACCCTTCTACACCCAATTTCACTAGTTATATGATTCTTGGTGTCCAAGCCGTGTTCACTGCAAAGGTTCATTCGACTCTGGGCACTTGAGTTGGATCCTTCATGTCTAATCTTGTTTTTAAGACCTGTAGCAGCGTTATCAGATTAAACAATATAGTTCGGTTTGAGCCTTCGAAGAACATTTCCCACCATTTTTCCGAGCTCCTTGGGCTAATATTATGAATGATTGGCGAAAAGATCCGTCCTCTTTCTTTCTCAAAACTCGAGCATGACATGATCAAGTGCTTTAAAGATTCTATATCAAGCTTGCAGAAGCGGCACCTTTGATCAATATTTGCATACTTTTTTTTTTTTTTTTTAACTTCTTTTTATTTTTTACAACATAACGGAAAAGAACAAACCAAAAAAGAACGCATTCCCCATTTCCCTTTTTTCTCCTCCTCCCCCCTCCCTCTCCCAAAGGCTGCCGCAGTATGTTCGTAGTCCATCGCCTCCTCGGGCTTGGCTCTAACAGTTGTCGCGTTTATAGCGGAGGGACCGGTCTCTCAGCAGCCTCCTTCCTTTCACTGGGAGTGTCCCTGCTCTCGTCTATGCGTGTGTATGCTGGCCTTTCCAAGTAGGGTTTCCACTGTTCAGCGTCTGCGCAGGCTACGGCCAGGCCTCTTCCCACCCAGTTCTTTCCTGTCTCTGAATCATATGGTGCCCTCTGGCGTGGGCGGGCCAGTTTCCTCATTTCCCGAGTCGCCCTGGTCGCTCGTGTCATCCCCGTTTCTGTTACCTAGCAGGTCTCGTACCAGAGAGTTCCATGCCAACAGTCTGGCTCCACTGTTACTCTCCCCCCTTTGAGTGGCTCTCGCCCAGACTGCCGTCTCTGCTATTGTCCATTTTTGTAGGTCGGCCCACCAGCCCTCCTTCGAGGGGCCTTCGCTCCTGTTCCATGCCATCGCTATGCGGCGCTTTGCCAATATTATCATTAAGTCTTTCATTTTTGCCACATGTGACATCTGCCGGTGCCCCCTTGGGAACAGGCCCAACAAGTATGATGCTGGCGATCCCGCTGGCATGTGTATGTCTGCTGTCAGCGCCTTTTCTTTCACCATGTTCCAGAAGTCTGTTATCTGCGGGCACGACCAGAACATGTGCACCATGTCGGCTTGTTCGACTCCGCAACGCGGGCAGCACCGGGCCTGTCCATCTCCCATCCTCGACATTCTCTTGGGAGTCAGGTATGCTCTATGCACTATGTAGAGTTGCAGCTGCCTGAACGTGGCGTTCCTGGAGACCCTTTTCGTGTACCAGAGGACTTTGTTCCATTCCTCTTCTTCAAAGGGTTGTTGAAGTTCCTCTTCCCATTTCATACGTACTCTTAGTGTCTTTTTGTTGGTGATTCCCAGCAACTGCTCATAGAGTCTGGATACGGTGTGCCCCCCTTCGGAAATATCATACCATGCGTCCAGTGCTCCTTCGGTGTCCTCGGGCTCAGGCATGGTGTTCCACCTTTTCTTTATTGCGCAAATTAGGCTATTATGTAGGATGAATTGGCCCTTGTGCATGTCCTGTTCATCTACCAGGGTTTGGAATTCGACCCATTGTCCTTCTCGCCACAAATCCCCTATTTGGGCTACTCCTTTGTCTTCCCATTGTGTTCTGTACGTGGCCAAACTGGCCACTCGGGTGTCCACTAGCCCTGCTAGTGGAATATGTCTTGAGCAAGGGTCTCGTATGTCTTGTGATTTCCAAGCTCTTTTCCATAGTGTTCGGCCTAGCTGAACTATGTTGGGAAGGTCTTTGGCTTGGGTGGCCTTTATCCATAAAAGTTCTCTCAGGTGGTATCTCCGGAGTGTTGGCCCAAAAAGTATTGCGTCTATGGAGATTTCTTCCCCTAGCCATCGCACCACAAATTGGAGTTGTGCTGCCAAGTAGTAATGCTCATAATCTGGGAGTTTTATGCCCCCCCACTCGTAGCTCCTTTGTAGTGTGTTTAGTGCCACCCTGTTTCTCCCCTCTCCCCACAGGAAGGTTCTCACCATGGTGTGTAGGTGTTTAAAGAAGGACCTCGGTATGTTATATGGGATGTTTGTAAAGTAATATAAAAGTCGGGGCAGGACCGTCATCTTTAGCAGTGCCGCTCGGCCTATCATGCCCAACGGTAAGGTCTGCCAAAATTTCATGGCGTTTTCGATTTTGTTCAGGGCTGCTTGTGTATTACCTGCATGTGTTTCCGTGGTGTCGTGGTAAATGTCTACTCCGAGGTATTTAAAGGTGTTCGGGGTCCATGCGATACCTAGGTGCCAATATTTGCATACTTAGGCCAAGAGCTTAAACGTTCTTTTGTATTTAGTGCGTTTAATCTGAATCTCATGTACAATGCTCTTGCGTGCTGATTTGGCAGATGCGTTAGGTAAGAGTGGCGTTGGTTGAAAGCTTTCGCCTCGCCTGGGACTTCGTGCATTAACTTGCACTTTGTTCTTTGATCACAGGTCTTAATCCAATCTAGCCGCCAAATCTTCATCTTTGCTGCATCCGGATTTTCCACTAGCAAAGCAGGAGTAATGTCGTACTCACCTAACAGATCTTGGCACAGCTGATTCCACTTGGCGAGTATTGTATAGTTTTTTGCACTGTCAGGCATATGTACAATTAGAAATTGTGGTGCCGGAGTCCTTATCACTGTTTTACGATAAAGGCTTAGCAGGTTCCACAGAACTCTTGCATGTATTGAAATTAAGCCAAGCTCGTATCGTATGCAAACAGTTGCGACTCCCCTCGGAAGATGAAGTACACGAGACCAAAAGATGGTTTCTAGTGAGTTCCATAAGTCATTAGAGCAGCCGAAGGCATTTTCCCCTCCGTATATCAGACTCGGGACCACTTTCTGCTGATAAAATAAAATTGCCGGCTTCAGCGAAAATTTGCCATATTTGTTGTTAATTAAACATGCTAGGCTTGCTAATTGCCGACATTTACTTTTTACCACTTCTGTCCAAGGTGCATCATTTCTACTTGCGCTGATGGTCATACCTAGATATTTCGTACATTTTACTGTCTTGATGCGTTCGTTGTCAATATACCAATGATCTTTCGACCCCTTACCGAGGCCTCCTTGAAGGTTACCCAATATCAAATTTTCAGTTTTTAGTCTATTAATTTGCAATCCGTTTGATGTTATGTAGGTATTTATCAGATTCATTTTACGCTGAAGACCTATCGGCGTCTGATCTATTAAGACAAGATCGTCAGCGTATAACAGGTAGTTGATGGGTACTCTGTGGATTTTTGGGGGGAACAGATTGTTACCACAAAAAATCTCGTTCACATCCGATATAAACAAGTTGAATAATGTTGCTGCCAGGGGGCAGCCCTGCTTCACACCCTTAAGTGTTTTAATTTTTGCAGACAGAGTGCCCTTCAAGTCCAACCGAATTCTAATAGTAGTCTCCGAGTGTAGTTCCTGAATTGCAGCTTGTCTCTGATCTATGTGCTTAGATTCTTTTGCCCACCTCACAAGTTTGCGTTGAAGCAGCGTTGCATATATCTTCCCCACAACATCAAGAAGTGCTATTGGGCGATAGTTTTTAGGGTTGGTTCTATCACCTTTTTTAAAGATGGGCACCACAATCGCACTTTTCCATGAGTTGGGGGTAGATCCACTCATTGCAATGCTATTGAACAGTGTGACACAGAAGTCTGCCCACAGTTCTGGATTACGTTTGATTGTGTAATTAGTTAGTCCATTAGGACCTGGCGCTCTGGATTCACTCAATCCCTTGATTATTAAGAGAATTTCATCTCTTTCAAATTGCAAGTCCCATTTGGATTCGGGCAGGAATGTACTGGCGCTTGTTGGATCATCTTTGCTGAATAATGTAGAGTAGAATTCGACCCAGGCTTGCTCACTAACAGCGTTAGCTTGTAGAGCATATTGTGATGTTGCACTGTTGTTTATTAGACTCCAGAATTCAGCTGATTTGCGCCCCTCCATTTTTTCCATCATCTTCTCAGAGTCATTTTGTAATATAATGGCCGCATGTGACTTAAGCCAATGTTTGTATTTCTGTTTGATCATTCTTCGAATTTGTTTCACGTTTATATCGGAGATGTTTTTGGTTTTCCTTAATTCTTGTCTCATCATACGTTTATGCTGTAGCACACAAAGATCAAATTTGTGTTTACGGTGTAATTGAGCATGATTCATTTTAAATCTTCTTTCTTCGAATTGAACTAGTATATGTTGATATTCGAGAGCCTCAGTAGATCCTTTAAATTTTGATGTAATTGCCTCTACTTCAGTATCTAAAAGATTAAGTCGAATCCTGCTTGGGCCTGTTTTTACCATATAAGGCCATACTTGCAGCAGACAGGCACATTTTTTGTGAAGAGTCAGTTGTACCATTTCATGATCACTATGAGCCATTTTTTAAACGTTGAGGTGCAGAACTCTTTTAAGAAGATTTTCGGTTACGAAAATGTAATCAAGTACTGATGTTGATTCATCTCTTCTCCAAGTTGACTGTGCCGGAATATCGCCTATGGTGTTGCCGTTTAGCATGTGTATTGCACGAAGGTCCATTTCATCGCACCTTTGAGCTGCTTTAGGTTCGAGTTGGAATTTCTCTTTCAAGCAGTCCAGGTTCAAATCACCACAAACAATCAGATTCAGCGAGGCTTCTGTCTCAAGGAGGTCGTCTATCGCAGTTGTCACAGTGTCAAGAAAAGAAGATGCAAGTTTATTTCGATGGTTCCAATATACATTAAGAATATGTAGGCGGTCAATGTTCTTTTCATTAGGTTGGGATCCGCCAATTGTTGAAAGTTGAATAAATGGAGACAGGTTCTGAGAGTCTAGAATCCTGAAACCTGCCGCCTTTCTCACTGCTGTCATCAATCCCGACATAGGTCTTCCTTTGGCTTGGCGAATCGCCGGGTTACAAACAATTTCAAAGCCTTCTAAAAGAGGACTGGTGCTTAGCCAAGTTTCTTGAAGGCACAACAAGTCCAAATTAGATGCCCATGATGTATGAAACAAATGGCTAAAGCCTCTAGTATTCCAGGAAGCCAGTCGACAGACATTTTGCGTCTCCGACGTCTGGCGTTATTTATTATCACTCTTGTTTATTGAGCCTGCAAGCCAAGACCAATCAGATTCTACTTGAGTTAAAGCGGGCTCACTTGCACTTTCCGCAATTGTCTTGGAACTGCATATGGGTCTATTCACAGTGATTCGTATACACTCTCCTGTCAGCATGTGTTTAGATGATTTTGCCACAGAGAAAGGCTTCAGTGCTGGGCTTTTTGACAATATAGCGGTTGATCGTGTTTCAGGCTGCTGTGTGTAGGCTCGACTCTTCCCATGTACTATTCCACAAGTATCTCTTTTGTGAATTGGCAATTGCAAGCAGCCGTCTGCTCTTGATATATCGAACCCCAAGGACATTAGGACAGGCCCAGCATCCAGCAAAGCTTCAGCGATCAATTTTGATTGGAGATGTAAAATGACAGCATCATTTTTCTTCTCGTCATAGAATTCTACAATTCTAAGATCATCAGATTCAATTGCTCTTAGGCTAGGGATCAGGTGACACAACCAGAGTACGTTGTGCCGATTTAGGATTAGATCATCCGAAGATTCAATACGCTCGAGTAGCAAGCGTTGCAGACTATGAGAATCTTGTTTCGCTGAATACGATTCTCTTTCATTATTGGGATTTTGTTTCATCTTCAGTAATTTCTGCATCTCTTGTTGTAACTTAACCCGAGGGCTGAGTACCGGACCCCTAGGAAACCTTCCAGGGTCACAAGATACACTTGCGGGATCGGGAAGCACTGTCTCGCTAGCCGTCTGGATCTTCACCTGACCATTACATCCTACACTGACATCCTTATTAGACGGTAAGGCACTAGACACTCTCGCCCTCACTTCGAGTATCTTTCTTTTGTCCTCTAGCGTTGTAAATTTCAAATTTACCGCTTCTTTTTCAGGTGATGGACTGATTAATACTGGAATCAATTGACATGTTCTGGATAAAGTCTGTGTTTCGTCTGAGATTATCGTTCCATTATTATGTGCATTAGAGGACATCATGGATAGCCGCTTACCATCACCTACAGTCTGGTTAGTCGTCGACTGTTGTACCGGGATAACAGATTGGGCCGTTTTTGTGGCCAGAGGTGACAGATTCTCTTTTGCTGTTGGTACTTTAAGAACAAACATTGACCGTTCATGATCGACTTTTATATCACTGTTGCCCAGGACTTCTTCCTCGTAGGTTGAAACATTTAACAAAGTGTCGGATATATCACTGATGTGGGTATAAGAGACATTCGAATCCTTATCTGCTTTTGAACTGCTTTTTTCAGTTTGGTTACGAAATGTTTGAGCTAAGTTTGTGGACGCACCGTTCACCCTTATGTCCAAATTTTTAAGGTTCCTCAAGAACTTGAGTGAGTTATTATTGCGTCTCTTAGCTTTCTTTTTCGGTTGTTTTTTAGTCTTCATTCCTAAGGCCCCATTTTCGGAGCTGTTTGAATTACTCGTCTTCTGTGAATCCCCAGCAGGTTTAAATATAGAAAATAGCCCAGTGGGTTCCACCTCAATGTTCTTAGCTGCCTGAGATAGGACGGAGAAGTGCGGCTCCTGAATGATGGCTTTATTCGACGTGGATGGTCTTTGTGGATCTTGTAGAGCCAGGTTTGCCATGTCCTGGGCCTCCATTACCACTTTAGCGAAACCGGACTTGTGACTCGTTGCTTCACTACTAATTGGAGTGTGAACCTTTGATGCGGCCATGCAGCAGTCGTTATAACCATCCAAACTGGCAGTAGAATGTTCCTCGAGCACGTGCACCTTAGCGTGCGTCTGTTGGACGGAGGCAGTTGCTGTTGATATCTGTACATCATTTGCAGATTTTTGCGTTTGGCACTTTAGACAAAGAGGATCACTTGTTTGCACATCGCATCTTTTATTTGTATGGAATATTTTCAAGGCTTCCTTACCAACCTCTGCCAGTAGTTTTTTGTCAATATTTGCATTTGTAATTTGATTTAGAAGTGCGGCCTCTGTTATATCAGATTTCCTAATCAACTCTTCAACCATATTCTTAGATTCCGACATTTCCTTTCCGAGATTTGCTGAGTTATTGGACAATCTGCAGACCCCTGCAGATAGGTCTATGATCGTATCATTTAGACTTTCATATAGTTTAAGAAAGGGAGCAATCGATAAGTTTAGAGAGGACATTATCAAGGCCTGTAGGTCTTGCATTGTTGGCAAGTTCCTTGCAGCTTCAGGCATGGTTACTTTGCTAGGCACACCTTTCTTTTTGTAAGCAGGCCGTCTAATCTTGGGATATGGCCGCTCCATCAGCGAAGAATCGGAAGACACTTGTCCAGCGAGGGTGTCACTAGGTGCTTCGTCCGAGTTACAAGAGTCATGCTCTATTTCTGGGGGCAAAGTGCAGTGAGGTGAAATATTGTACGCAATCCTTTTAGCCTTTTTATTTTGAGAGCATCTCAAGCTGGGTGAAAGGCTTTCATCACATCTCGTGCGCTTCGTCAGGTACCCAGTTCCATTCTTCTCACGCTTCTCAAGTAGAGGGCGTATCTCACTGTCCACTTGGCAGCCTTTGCTTTCCAAGTCAGCTGTTTTAGAAACATCAATGTGTTTGTCGATTTTGACCTTAGATGTTCTTTGTTGATTTATGCGAGTGAGATCAGCCAGCAATTTGTTAACCACTTCCAGCGAGTTTCTTCGTTCTCTACCATATACTATGTCAGTGTCAATGATGGGTTGAGTATTCGGTGAAGCTTTATGTTGGAGGTCTAACGCGGGACTCAGCCGCCTTATTTCACAACTTTCTAAAGAACCACTAAACACAACATCGTCGTCAGCACTACCTGTGGAGTGCCTTGGGACATCAGCTGTAAACCCGGTAGTGGATCGTGCAGATTCTAGAGTCACCAGGTCACAGCACTGCGTCAACTTTTTGGGAGGCTCTGTTTCACAAAAAACGCTCTCGGTGTTACTATTCGGGGAGTCATCATTGGGCGACCGTCGGTGAGACTCGCTTAGATTCGGGCTAACCGGCTCTGCTGTTAAATTGGAGATCACGCCCATCTCTTGAGGGGCAGTAAGTGAAGAATTAAAGGAACAGCGACTTTCTAGCACTGACACGGACAAATGGCCAGTCGCTAGCTTCTTGCCTTTGCAGTTTTTATGAATTGCATCACACGTATCAAACCCATCCAGCACACAGGCAGGCCTCGCTCCAACCACAAGTTCGGCCGCTCGCATTGAGGGCACATCGTTCGAGTCAGTCACCGCAGACGGCAAGCCACTGGGCTTTTCCGACAAACCATGCAGCGGGCTTATCAAGGGGCTTAACAATATTCTCTGTGTAAGTTGCTCGTCAGTTGCATGATTTGCCACTTTAGCAAGAGATAAATCCGTGGAGGCATTAGTTACGTTGGAGGTCAATTCAGCCGTCTCCTTTAATGCACTGCACACCGTTTCAGCCCAGGCCGCCATATCAGCCCTGCCTCGTTTTCTCGAGGCCGTTATTTCCATTGTGGCAGCTTCGAACCTCCGCTGAGCCCGCGTTTTGGGCGAGAGGACCACCTTCATCATCTTCTCGAGGGAATGCACGGGACCTCGCACCCCAGACTCCTAAGACTCCCAAGACTCAGTGCCGCTCCGCGGGAGAATCGGGTCTTTCAGCACGCTCGACGCGCCCACGGCAGAGTCAGAAATCAGGCCGCAGTGAAGGCACGCTGCGAAATCAAGGCGATCAGGGAGACACTCCGTCTACTCCCAAGACTCAGAGCCGACTCCGCATACTGTCTCTGAGCAATCACACCCGCTGCTGACAACGTCTGCCGTTACGTGCTGTGGGACTAGAGTAGACTGACAATCACCTTAGTACTCTGCGGTGTATGTTGTACGCACAATGATATTACTGGTGTAGCTGGTCCGCTAAAATAATTGATACGATGGGAATATGGCTGAAGCCACCATCCGCCAAACAGCCGCACAACAGCCGTTGGCCTTTACGCCTGTCGGGCTTAACGCCGCAAGGGTGTGCTGAGCTCTGTTAAATGTGCCTGGATAGGTCAGGTGATCAGTCACGTGACGGCACAACGCTCCGCCTCCTCCTGGAGGCGAGCGAGCAGGCGAGCTGGAAATGTGAAATGCGCGAGTTCTTAGAACTCCCAGCGCACGTTGACAGAGTACAGCAACAACAGCAGCGAGAAAGTGTTCTCTCCTCACGGGGATTATGCATCTTTAATTGTCCACTACTTGGCACTCGCAAATGTATACTCCGTTGCCTAATTTAAGAGAAATATGTCCTACGTACATGGCTTATGCTTTTTGACTCCTTTTGTACCTTGCAGTTGCTTCTTGCTGCGGCATCCTTGATCCTTGGTCAAACAAATATTCTTTGTTCTTGCATGAATCTCTACTTCAGTGCCTGTCAGCTCTTCAGCCTTTGTCTCTTACCTTGTGGGTTTTAGCTTATTTTATTTATTTATGTAATATGTTTGTAAAGCGCTTAGACAAAAACCCCTAAGGCATGAGAGCGCTAAGACTGACGTACAATAATCAACATAGAGAAGGCCGGAGAAATCCTAAAGGGAGAAAACACAAATGTGTTTGGTTTATTCAAAAAGCACAGTTTTCAAAAAGACGCTTGGAAGTGACTTACTTTTATATAAAACCAACATCCATCTTCTCAACATGGCTATTTAACATGTGTACATTTTTTGCTGTACCAAGCTTCTATATGTCTCATCTACCTTGTGTTTCTGTGTTTATACATCTACTGCATCTCTTCTCACTTATCTTTTCAAAATATATTATTTCCCCGTATCCACGGGTTTGTTTAATTTGCTACTTCAGTCACATCTTCATTTTTTTAGTATTCTTATATCGTTTCAGTGTGTCCTCATCTCTTTGCTTCCTGACGTCACTTTACACATATCAGACTTTACTTATAGTTTACTATGTTCAGTGGTGTCTGCAGACTTCCTTATACCTCATCAGTTTGAGGGTACATTCGATACGGTTGTCTGAGCACATAGCGTCTTTCATATCTTCGATGCTCTTCCTATATGATGTAGGGGAGGGTGTGGGCCCATTAAGAGACATGTACATATGCTTCTCTCCAATATGCAATCATATTGTTTACCGTTACTTCCTTGAAAAAAACATCTTATTACTGTGCATTCATCTTCAAGCAAGAAAACATGGTTTCTGTTTGAATACAGCTCATCTGGTGCTTTCAAATGTTGTTTAGTACACTGGATTTCAAAATGCATTTGCACAATTTATAAGAAAGCAGATGATATCAGTAATGCACAGATGTGTGTGAAGATGAGGTGTATTTCTGTGAGGAGATACAATGCAATGCAAAATATGTGAATCCAGTACATTGTTTAACATTACTGTTATCACACAAGGCAGACAGAAAATTCAACATAATGCTTTATATACTAATACTATACTTTCATTAGGTATATCCATTGGTACATAGTCAATGAGGCATCCACCGAACCAAGGCACTATTACCCAAAATACGTAAAAGGATTTAGAAAATAGAGAATTTAATCAACAATAGGAATAAAAGTCATACGACACAGCTTCATATACGTTGTGGATTTTGCAACAAGAGTTAAACAAAACAATTACTTAAAAACGGGGCATAGTCCACGGGATTTCAACACGCACTTCCACATTCAATACCAAATCACATCACAAAGGTAATGTTCAAATCGACATATGCATGCGAAAAATAAGTATGCTTCCTGTGAGGAGATAGATGAAAAACATAGAACATGTGACTGAAATACATTGTGTGGCCTTACTAGTATCACACTATAAATGGGGGATACAACACACCATGTGTTACCTCCAATGGATTATACATGTTTACATGCTACCGACCGGATGCACTATTATGCATAACATGTTATAGGACTAGAGAAGTGGAGAATTTAATTCAAGATAAGAACAGTTCACTTAGTGCGTGGGCTTTGCAAATAAAAATGACAAAACACAGTAAAAACACTATGTATTGACACATGGATTTTACAATGTACAGACCAGTCCTCTAACTCTACGTTACTGTCATGATGCCAACCCCCGGGCATCAGGACCAAGGCCCTCAGCTCCGGGAGCAGGCATCCAGACATTTGTTTAAACCTCAGCAGCTGGGGCTGTCTGGGTTCAGTCCTGGCGCCTTAGGCGCCAGCCTCATCATAGAAATCAGTCCTGGCGCCAAGGCGCCAGGCTCATAGACTTTACTTACCTGATGCAGACCATGCTGACCAGGCTATTTAAACCACACCCGAACAGCAGCACATGCTTCGCGTTATTCTGCATCCAGCAGCGTGACGCTCACCGTGCCTGCAGCCAGCATCCAGTCTTCTGCCACGCCCGCCTCGAATCCGGAGCTCCTAGAATAAAGAAGAAGAAAAGGACAAGGTTAGAAAACAAACTTATTTCAAATTCCTCACCTAATTCCGGAACCATTTCATCACCGGACCTGGAAAGTACATCAGTCCTGCACGCGCCGCTTCGCCAGCTCCAGCACGGCGCCATACTCACCAGTTCTCACAGCATCTTTCGATCCGGCACTGTCTCCATAATTTCTTTGCCGTAATCTGGCACCTAGGGGACACAAGAAAAAACAAGGTGAGCCAAGGGAATCAACAAATACAACCTCTTACCACCATAGACTTACCACCAGCGATATTATTCCATAACTCTCCACATTTTCATATGCCGCATCTGTAAAGAGGGAGAAAAACAACACGTTAACGCATGCAATAGTTACCGGACAGCGTTGGGTAACACAGACTCTTACCTGAATGCCAGCAGCAGCTATGAGACCTTCATCTCACAAACTCAGTTGCAATTTAAGGAAGGAAGGGGAAAAGAGTGAACATCGGGCACATTGAACTCTTTGAACCTGATACTTACCAATCCCGCCAGGGACTTCAGAGTCAATACTTACCGGAACTCTCTCAACGCCTTCAAACCAGTCAAGTAACTGGTATCTACGCGCCCCTGCAAGACACGCAGATGGAGAGCTCATCTTTTACGAACATAAGGTGAGGTTACTAAGGGGATATCGGAGGTGATTAGTGGGGGAGAGCGAGAACAGTTGGGAGACCATCACTAAAACACA
The DNA here is from genome assembly GCF_040938575.1 of Ambystoma mexicanum. Classification (NCBI taxonomy): domain Eukaryota; kingdom Metazoa; phylum Chordata; class Amphibia; order Caudata; family Ambystomatidae; genus Ambystoma; species Ambystoma mexicanum. The sequence continues at coordinate 1,180,172,283 of NC_090927.1, forward strand.
CAGATGGTTAATCCCTGTCTCCACTTGCAGGAAAATACTTCTTCGGGTCCAGCAGACAAGACTAGGCGGGCCAGTCCAGACAGTCATCTCTGCACTACGCATCACGTTGAAGGAGACCGCAGCTGTCCGGGTCCGATGGACACCCCTGTGGGGTCCAGGTGAGCGTAACAGTTACGTCAAAACATTGCCGGACAAAAAGACAATATTTAAGGCAAGTACTTTTGCAATATAAAATGTAACCCCTATATAGCACATAGCATATATTCAAGATTTGTATGTATATATGAAACCCCATTAAAATTGCAAATCCATTGAATTGATTGCAGTGTCAAAATGAAATAATGCCCCCACACCCCTGTCCTTCCATGCTTTTTTCTTGGGGAAGAGCAGGGCAGAGTGGCGTTTTATTTGAAGTCCCCTTTTCTCTTTTTTTCTTCATATTATTCTTTCTGTTCGGGCCCATCCAGCTCAATCTCCTTTAATAGGGAGTGGGCACACCAGTCTACCCTTCTGTCTCTGGGTTGGAAGGGTGGCACGGCACCCACTTTCTTCCTTCATTAGGCAGTGAGCTCTGAGGTTCACATTGTACTCCTTTCTTGCCTTCAGCCTGGAAAGGAGGTTATTTATCTAACAAATAGAAAAAGAGAGGTTCAGTACTTTTTACACCACCATATTTCCCTGGATGATGGACGTTGCATTTGAGAAAAAAATATAACATCGAAAGAGACATCACATTTCAACACTTACATTCAAAAGAAGGAAACATTACATAAAACTAGACACAGTATTTCAGAACATCCATTTTGCACCTTTATTACCCCACAAATATTAATTAATTAATTAAAATAGTCACCAGTTATAATTCTCCATCCAGAGTTTTCACTCCTCGGATTAGTTCCTCTGCTCGGCTTTCATTTGGCTCCTCAATCAGTCGTAAAACTTGACTTGGATGACAGCTTTTCAACTGATTGATGTGGACCCATATTTCTTCTGTCTGTTCTCCTTTTGGGATAGCCCATCTTGTAGGGAACAGGAGATATTTTATCTACAATTTCAAAGGTACCACAGCAATATGTGAGAACTTTCCGCTCCTTGAACTGATTCCTTTAAAAATTGTACCCTACTTCATATTCTTTCCTGGTGGTCTTCAGGTCATAATAGGTCTTCATTCCTTAAGCCGACTTTTCTAAATTGCGCTGAGTCTAAGCAAAATCATGCTCCATGTGCTTTCTTACATTTTCAATGTACTCATGAGTAGTCCATGCATTTATCAGCGTCTGCTCCTGAGTTCTATAGAGCAGATGCTGTGGTAATGCAATTTTTTCATCCGGTAATGAGCTCAAATGGAGACATCTTTGTTGCAGTTGATGGTGTAGACCTAATCGCCATCAGGACAGCGGTCATCCGATGTCCCAACTGAGTCCAGAGTCTGCCACAAACGTCTTTTAAGATACTCACAATTGTTTTGTTGTATCTTTCTACACCCCTGCTTGAGGCCAGGGGGTAGGCAATGTGGAGTTTTCTTTCTGCCCCTAGAATCTCCCACATCTTCACCATCACCTCACTGGTAATCTTAGTGCCTCAACTATCTCTGCCTTACAATTCTGGGCTCGAAGAAATTCTACCCACTTTGTGAACAAGCATGTCACAGTCAACATGTTCTTGTTTCCTCTAGAGGAGCGAATCACTAGCCCGATGAAATCAACTGGAAAATCTGACCAATGCAGTGTCATTCCCCTTTTTTGTAGGGGAGCTCTGTGTGTGAGTGAACATGGTTGAAATTGAGAACACACAAAACACCCCTTTGGGTAGATTTTGATGTCCTGGCCCATGTGTGGCTAGCCGGCAACCTCGCTCAAGATTTCTAATGTTGTGTGAAACCCCCTATGACAGGCAGTGACCATGTCATGGGCGTGATTCAACATTAGGCTTTGGAATGCGGTAGGTACCACACATTTGTCACAGCCAGATAGAGCTCTCCTTACTAACAAACCGCCTTGGATCCGGAACATCTTGGAAAACTTCATCAACACCCAGAGATCCTCTTTACTGGTACAATCCGACACTGTTCGAGGAAAGCTCACAGGGTCTGAAATGTGTTGATAACATTTTCCAATGATCAGGGTCCTCTTTATGCAGAGTGGTCAAATCTGCATCTGGGTTATCTTTACTCCACTAGGCTGCAGAGAGTTCACTATTCACACAAGTTTGTGACCGGGTGACAGCAGCAACTTTAATTTCACCCAGCAGGGATTCTGTTTCTATGAAATCCCCCTGCAGAGCTCTGGTTTTAGCCAGCTGGTCAGCCAGGTAATTTCCAGTCTTATCCAGCCCCTCTAACTTGGAATGACCTCTTATCTTCTTCCAATAGATGGCCATCTCATTGGAGGTCACCAGATCATCAATTCACTGGATCGTTTGGCATGTTTCAAGGGTTTATTGTTGGCACAAGTTTTGCAGTTAATCAGGTGCTCCATGAACCCATTCCTGGCGTAATCAGTGTCAGTGATTATGACTAGTTCATTTAGTTGGTGGTGCACTGCAGTGAGGATGGCTTGATGAATGGCCATCAACTCTGCAACCTGACTTCTTCAGGGTCCTATTTTGTAACCAGGGTTCTGGGGTATCGTTCAACCAGGCATTCCCAATACAAGCCAATAGTTCTTTTTCCCCGTTGTTATCATCATGGTAGGAGCACCCATCCACATAAACTGTGGTTGTTCCCTGACACGTGTCTTCTTCATAGGCCTTGTGTGGGGAAGTTAAGTACACCTCCATGTTGTTATTGGTCATAAGACTTTTGTCCTCGAGACAGTTTTCTTGAACACAATCTCCACCAACCCTTGTGCTGGAGGACTCTTCTTGTTTTGGGAAATACATCACCTCCACAGGAAAGCCTTGCATGGATAGAATCCAGGAAGTAATTCTGGAATTAAGAACGTTCCCCGCCCTCTGTCACTTTGTAGATATTGCAAGGGTTGGTGAGGAGTTGCGACAATGACGTGCTCCCTCTGGATGAGTGGGCAGTAATTTCTCAACACCCACACCGTTGCAAGGAGTACCTTCTCACAATCATTGTATTTTTCCTCCACAGAGGGCAAAGTCTTGCACACGTATGAGATGACTTTCTTGACCTTGTCGTGCTTTTGATACAACACTGCTTTCAGGCAAGTATCTGAGAACCCTATCTGTCTCCAAGAAGAATTCCTTGTTCTTTATTAGGTAAGCCAAACAACGAACCTGGCAAAGGCTTCTTTTCAGTTGTTTAACTGATTTCTCGAGACCCCACTCCCACTTGACTCCGGCCTTTAATAAATGTACCGAGGGTCGAGTGACCTCAGCGTAGTCTTCAATTTACTTCCGACTATAATGAGTGAATCCAAGAAGGCTTCTTGATTCTCGTAGAGTAGTCGGGCCTTTTAATTTCAATAAAGCTTCCACCTTCTTTGCCTGGGGATTAAGACCCTGAGGGGTGATCTTGTGCCCTAAGAAGTTCACTCGGGCTTTACACCACTGTGCCTTCTGAAAGGACAGTTTTGCTCCGGCTTTCTACAACTGGGTTATAACATAGCAGGGTTCTGCTATGTGTTCCTCCACAGTTGAGCACTTGATCAAAACATCATCCACATAGGCCAGGTTTTTCTTTTGCCTATATCGGGCATGGCCTTATGTAGGAAGATATTGAACTCATTACCAGAGTTTCTGTATCCAAAGGAGGTTCAGGTGCACGTGTACTGCTGCCCCCAAAGGCAAAGGCAAACTTGAACTGGTCTTCCCTACTCACGGGTACTGTCCATTAACCATTGGTTAGGTCAATGGCGGTGCACACCTTTGACCATTGGATCTGTGCCAGCCCTTGTTCAATGTAGGGAAGTGGCCATCTTGACATGTGGACCTGTTTGTTCAACTCCCTCAGGTCTGCACATAATCTTCATTGGCCCTTTGGTTTGAGCATCCCCTGTAAAGGGTTGTTGAAGGTACTGTGGATTGGACAAACTATCCCACAAGATTCTAAGTTCGTAATAATCTCCTTGAGTGACTGCATGGACATGAGAGGTAACCGGTATTGTTTAACAAATACTGGAGCCACCTCAGGGTCCGTGGGTTTGGTGGGTGAATGAATGAATGTGCGTCCACAGTCGCATGAGTCCACTGCAAGGATATCTTGGAATTCGGGAGGGCTTGTTTCAGCTTTTGTCTTTGCTCCTCACTCTCAGAGGCATCAGCAAGATTGATCCTTTCCTCGACCATCTGCTTGAAAGGTGGGAAGACCTTGGGCTTGGCAATTTCCAGTCGGGTGGAGAGATCTTTACCTGGACATGGGATTCAAGGTAGTGGTCCTTGACTCTGAACACTACCTCCTCCCTCCTAATGTCACAGGCCACCTCTTCCACCCCATAGAGGCAGGAGGTGCACACCATGAAATTCCCCACATGACTAGTACAAATCTTTTATGGAGAAATACCGTTGCTGATGTTGAAACTGTCATTTGGGATTGGTCCTATGATTTCATTTGCACGTTCTCAATGTCACTGGGCCTAGTAAGATCGTTATTTTTCCTCCCTTGTACCCCTCCCTTGACTCGTCATGCCCTGAAACACTTGTGTATTAGCGCAATATAAATAAAATATCATATCATTACCTAGATCAACAGAATAATGTTGTGCATCAACCGCCATTCCAGTAAAGGTGTTGTAAAGGTGTGTGCGCTGTAAGGAACTCGTGGTGGCAACAGTAAAGATAGACACAAGTGATCACAGTTCAAGGGTGTGTATTAAACTGCAAGAGTGGGTGAGATAAACACCTGGTCTAAACCTAAATCTAAGATGGGAGCAAGCTTCCACCATCAAATGAAAAATAAGGTGTCTTGTCAAATCAAAAAGGGCCTATACTAAGAAACCTATTGCCAAACCTTACAACTACATACAAACAAGTGTGGAGAAAGAAAGAAGTGTTCACAAATAATATGTCAGGATGCTGTTGTCAGGGTCTCCCTAGCATGAGACGACAGTTCCGCTCTCAACCTTCAACAACCTCAATGGCCAAGTCCCTTTTCATGCAAAAGTCTATTGCCTTTGATGGTCGGAAAATAATGAACCAAAAAAGTTCCATATATACGGTAGTTAGGGTGATAAAGAGTCACCCCTGCGTTACCCTCTCTCGGGCACACCCTTCTCAATTTTCAGCCACCCTCTGACGGGTTCACTATGACTCTTGTTCGCTCGTCCTCATTATACTTGTACATTTTCATTCACCTGTAATGATATGGGATTCATTTCCCTTAGCTTCATAATTCAAACAGTTCACTGTGGACATCCCTCGATCGGGTTCACTTCTGTCAACACACTGTTCATAGGGACTTCAGGCTTCACCCCTTTTGTCAGCTTCCCTCTGCCGGGTTCACTGTTGCCAACTTTATCAATCGTGCCTTTCTCAATCGCCTGTCGGTCAAAGACTTTCGACTGTACAGAGGATTTTGGGATACCCCTGTATGACCACCTTGACCGTTCCTTTGCAGCCTTTCCGAGGCCTTCAGGTATAAGCAGTTTCAACAAACACGGGATTAACCAGAGTCTCTCAAGTAAGCACCTACGTGGTTCTGAATCCTTCTGCAGCTGCTCTCCCCTTTATTTTAACAGTTCTTTGAACTTCCCTTAAGTTGCTACTTTGCGGCTTTTGTTCAACACAGTTTGAATTTGTGTGATCAGTTCTCCCCTCGACTCACTGGCTGTGATGAACCGCTTGGCTTTTCAGAATATCCGTAGTCAAGGCCGGGACCACGGTAGCAGGTGCCTCCCTTGGTCCTGCTTATCAGTGTAGGCACGCTCTGTGTACAGTTGATATCTGCTGAAACACACTTGAGCTTTTGTGTGCCGTCTTTCGATTCCTTCTCTGGAGGTTTTGAGGGTCTGGGTCGGAAAGGGCAATGTCGCATCTCTCCTTGTCGGCCTCTCAATATTCAATGCCTTTTTCCTCTGCTTGAACTGCTGTGCCTGGATAGCTGTCTCGTCATGCAGTCTGCCTTGCTTGCAGTGTGTTTTCGTGCTCCAACATTTATCCCTGTGGGGGAGGGGAAAGGCTGTAAGGTGTTTGTGATTCTCGTCAATTGCCTGACCATGCCTGACCCTTGTATTGGGACATGTTAGGTAAATGGCTTGGGTGTTAGTCCATTGTCTGTGGTGTGCGAAAGTGTCTGTGTTGGAAAAGGGTGCGGGGGGCAGTGTTTTGGAATATCCTATGTGGTAGAAGGGGGAAAAGGTACTGAAAGAAGGGTGATACCGCGTCTCACCCATCGGTGTCCCACCTCCACTCCCCAAGGACCCCCATCCAGGTTATTCTCCCTCACTGGTCAACCCCCAGAAACTGGATCCAATAGCGATGGCTGTTTGTAGACCACCTGGATGACAGATCCCTGGACACTAGCTAGGGAGACACCTTCAGGTTTCTCAGAGTACCTAAAGTGAAACTTCTAGGGTCGCTGTTATCCACCAATATTCAAATGCTGTTGTTTTCTAGGTCTACTAGAGGTATCAGATTTAAATACAAACCTTGTTGTTGGAGATGGGAATTTAGATTTATATAGGCGTCTTGATGTTTGAGGTTATGTCCTCGCTTAATTTTGAGAAGAAGAGTAAATTGTTGCACATGTCCTGGGATGGTAACCTCTTCTTGCACTTGACCTTCAATGGCATAAGGCAGCAATTGAACTGACCGGAATGCTTTTTCAGTGTTGTCAAAGCCCATGGAGTTACCCCACAGTCGGGACCAGGCTTTATTATTGATTAGGTCCAAATTGATTGCAAATTGTTTGAGAATGTCACTTCCCAGATAAAAGGCAGAAAGGACATCTCTCACAACCCAACAATTATGTTCTATGCTTTTGTCACCTATGGACATTTTTAGCATACACCTGCTAGGCAGCAGATGTTTGTAATTTGGGGTTTCCAGACCTACTTCCCATTTGTCAATCAATTTAAATGTGGGAATGGTCGGCTCCTTTGGGAGTTTCCTGAATAATCATTTGCTGATGAAGTTCCTTCCGTTATTCAGGCATAATCTGGCGAGCACCGGGTCCTCCCCTCATTTAACTGAATTGGGAAAAACAACTGTTCGCCCTTTTTCTGAATGTCTGTCATAATTTGAGCTGGTTCGTCCTTGTCTGGTTTCACAGAAATCAATGTTTCTTCTGCCTTTGGATTGGTGTAAAGTTTTAGGATGTTCCCTTCCAGTGTGGATTGCCAATTGAAACTGGGAGGTAGGTTAATTTTTAAGAATGGAGAAGGGTTCCCATCACCAGTTTGTTCTCCTACAGAGATGACAGTGAGATCTGGGACTTGGTTATTCTTCAGATGGAACTCTACACTCTCAGAATATTGATAATTTATGTGCAGGTACTATTCAGGCTTACATACTTGACACTCATTTTTTATTTCATAGTGCGGTTAGTCTGAGTCCAGAGGACCTTGTTTACACAGTCGATCAGAGGTGAGGTAAGGTCTGTTTCATGACATCATTCCCCAGTAAATAAGATGTGCCCTCTAGAGTCACAACTAACACCGGATGTTTCAGCCAATGCCGTCAAATGTATATTTCCAGATTCACAGCCCCTTCGATGGAAATATCATTCCCATTGAAATTTTGGAGCTATCCGGAAAGTGGTGTGAGGGGAATTTGATGGCCCTCCCCCGTCCTGAGTTTAATTTACAAAAAAGGCCTTTTTGGTTAGGAGGGTGGCTTGGGATCCAGTATCCACCAGAACTTATAATTCACACTAACCCTGCACCTTGACCGGTACATGCAATTGGTCATCTTTTTCCTCCAAGGTGCAAAGAAAGTGTGAGTTAATTGCCACCCAGTTGCCATTTTCTTAATATTGAACGCCGACACTATGTGATCCTGGGAAATGTTCTGTGACGGAGTTCAGGAATCTGTGAAGAAAACTTTGCAACTTGCAATGGGAGTCGTTGGGGAATTCTCTTTTTCCCCAGCTCCTTGGCTGCCTACCTTTACCTGGCGACAGTTCCCAGAACCTATTTGGAGAAAGGGAACCCCCTCTGTTTCAATTCTGTCTGGCTCACCCTTTCGGGGTTGAAGTGTTTCTTGTTCTGACTCAGTCTCCATACTTACCCTGTCCTACTCAGGGTCTTTTGGGACCCATTTTTCTTTGGGAGGGATCCCACCATTTTTGAAAGAGAATGTCTGCTTACCTGAACCCTCCAGGGATTCTTCTGTTTCAAAGGGGATGATCTGGAGTTCCTCCACAAAGTGGGTTCTTCTTTCGCCTCTACTACTTGCCCTTTGCTCTTTGGGTTTTAGCATTTTGGGGTTAGAAGAGACACTTTCAGGCTGAGAGGTTATTAGGGGTTCTGTTTGGGTGAGAATGGAAGCTTCTTCTAGAGCTTGGCATCTCCCTCTGGTTTGTCAGACATTTCCTCCCGTCATTTCCTCTCTAGGGCATCAGACATGGGTGTTGGGGAATTCTGGGAAGCAGGGTTAGGTTGAGAGTCTGGTCAGTTGCTGGACCTGTCGCTCCAGTTGTGAGACCTTTTCTGAGTGGCATAGAGGTCTCAAGTCATACCGTGGCTGATCCCGAAAAGGGTAACTGTCCCTTCCCCCAGAGAAGCTCAGGTACTGGAAATTTCCCCCATAATTTTCCATCCTGAATCTCCCTTCTCGCAGGTTCAGATATCTATTGTCCTGGAACCAGGGAGAGAGAGGAGGATTGTTTTGGAAGTTCTGGTTCAGGCTATATATTTTGAAAAAAGTTCAGATTGGGAGCTGGAGTGATACTTCTCTCCTAAGGGACGTTTGGAAGGAAGTTTCCTGGGGTGGTACTTACCTGGGTGGGTCTACCCCCTATGGTGAGCGGAGTGTATACATACCATAGGATTGGTTTGGTACCCTTGTAACTAGGGCTTATATAGGTGGCAGGGTCAGAGGCATCATTGTTCTGGGCCCCTGCTTGACTACCATTCGATTGGGCCAGGTTGGGGAGTCTCTTCTGCCTTCCATTTTGATTGTTGGCAGGTGGGTTACTTTTAGGCCGTGCTGTCTCCAGGTGCAATGGAGGGGTTATTTATAACCTCTGCCACCTTTGCAACAGCAAGGGTGTTAGATGGTTTGGGGGTTTTGGCTATATTTTAACTCCAAGCAGGCTTTTGGACCTCATAGATCCTGGTGGTTTGTTCAGTCACCCAATCCAGGGTCTTGTGCTGGTGAAATTCACGCACCAACTGAGTCATGATATTTTTGGGGAGCGCATTTAAATATGTAGATATGAGCTCCCTACTATTGGTGTTTACCTGCCGGGAACCCTGAGCAAATGCCCGCCTCAACTCCTACTCAAACTCCCTAGGCACCTGATCCCCCCCACATTGTAAATTATAGGTAGCATTACAGGATTTCTGTGGGTTTCTGTGTGAGGAGAAATGTTTGTAAATGGCCGTTTTATAGGTGGACTATTTATAATGATCCTGGTCCTTCAGTCCTGCAAAGAAACTGGAGTACTCAGGTGAGAAACTCCATTTAGCAAATGCTATACAATTCATATATGGAATGATGCCATCACCTGCTCATAAAGTTCCAGGTGCTCCCATACTGCATACTTGGCATTCTTATGGTATGGGGTCAGGAAGCTCTTTATGGCCTTGATTTGTCTCATTGGGTCTTTCACAACCCCCCTGCTCTGTTTCCCTGTCTCTTTCTTCTTCTGTACCGGAGTCCACTACCCTTCTTAACCAGAACTGCTACTGGTACTCCCTTCTCTGTCTTCTAGGCGCTCCCTATCTCTATGAGACTGGGAATATCTCCCAGAACCACAGGGTTGGAACTCCTCTTACCTGTGCAAAAGTGAACTTTCAGCGTCACACTCCCTGTAGTTACTTTGATGTCCAGGATAGAACCCAGTTTCCTCTTCCCTCCTTCCAGGGAGTCTGTGGAAATCCCCCCATCCCCTGAACATACAGAGGTTTCTAGAATGCCTCTCCTGGGCTGAAGCTTTAATGGTCCTTCTCCAGTGAAGCGAGGTAGGGGGTCTCTCTGTAGTCGCATCTTCAGCCAATCTAACTCCATGACTTTCACATCATAAGAGTTTTCATGGACTGAGGTACTCACAGTATTATTCCTTACTTCCCAGGACACAATGTTCGGGCCACTTTCCCTCCTGTGTGGTAGAAATAAATATTCATCAAGTTCAGACAGGCGCTGGCCTTCTTGATAAATTGGACTAGGCCTGGGTAAGTCTAGCTGCCACCTGTCACCCTGCTCTTGATATGTGGCATGCATGAGATCGGTTCCCATTTGTACATGAGAGGTTGTAAATTATTGGCACAGGGTCCCTGCTGGGAGGAGCTCCTCACCTTGATCAGTGGGCCTTGTCCAATATCCTGATTGGTCGGGGTGCCTCAGGGCCTGTTTATAATTGTCAGTTTCCTTGGTGAGACTCTCACCCTCGTGTCTCTCTTTGCTTATTTTATGTTGGTAGTCAGATTGCTGGCTTTTTAATTCTGGCACTAAGGCCTGATTAGCATCAAGCACCCTGCTCTGAGCTACCAACCAATCTTTTGTTTGCTGCACCTCATACTTAAGTGATTCATTCTCCCTCTGCAATCCTTGTATGCTGTGTGCATATTCAAGGTGTCTTTTCTTCAGGAGAGTAATCTCTTTCTCTTGTTTAGCCCTACAATTTGGTGCCTCTAATAGTTCAGCCGATATTGGTCTCACTCGCTCTACTAGCTCATTCCTTTCTTCTCTAATTACTGAGAACCTGACTGACTCTTTTCTACATCCATCTTTAATTGATGCACCTCCTGTGCAAGGACACCATTCTCCTGGTTCAAGAGGTCTTTTTCCTTCACCAGTTGAATTTTCTGTTGTTTTAAAGTATGTACCTGCTGATATATCTGAACAAAGTCATTTTGGGAATCAACCCCTTTTGTAATTAACTCCTTTATGTGTAATTGAAAGGCCATACGGTCATCTAACAGACCTCTATTATAAATAGTCTGATCATTAACCTTATGCTGCAGTGTGCTCACATTTTCCACACATTCATTATGTGCATTTTGCAGTGCAGAAAACTGTGTTTCAATCTCTGCACTTTCTTGCTGTTGGTTTTTAACTCGTTTTTGAATTGTTCCATGAAGCTGTTTTGTTTTATCTCGAAAATATGGTTTTGCTGTACTTGTTTAAGTTCTTTCTGCTCCTTATTTAGATTCTCAGTCTGACTCTGTGCACAAGCCTCACTCTTCTGCACTCGCTCTTCCACTAACTGCAAGTGGAAGTATAGATAAGCTGTGAGCTGAGACATTTGACTCAGTTCTTCCTGAGCATTTTGCGTCATACATAATGCCTCTAATCCATTGTGCCATATCCCACCTTCACATCAAATATCAATTACTTCTGATGTGACATTTTGCATCTTTTAGCTGCCAGCTCCTTTCATCCACCGCTCTGCACTCACCACGAATGAACAGCTTTGTAAGAACATGTCTCCTTGTCAGTGATGAGTGTGAATTTTGTCCCTAGTAGGTAGTACCTAAGATGGATAATTGTTCATTTGATGGCAAAGGCTCCCAATTCCAACACAGAGTAGTTCTTCACATGGGGGACAAGTTTAAGACTAGTTAATATGATGGGGTGTTCTAATCCATCACGTATTTGCAATAATACTGCTCCTAAACATGTGAGGGAGGCGTCAGTCTGTAATACAAATTCCTTTGAGAAGTCTACTACTTTTAATATTGGATTATGGCATAAGGTTTGTTTCAGGTTATTGTAACAAGCATCGTCCTCATCAGTCCAACACATTTTCTGGGGTTACGCATTTCTTAGTTTGTCTGTCAGTCTAGCTATTCTATCTGAAAAATGTGGGACAAACCTAGGCTAATATCCAATCAAGCCTAGGAACGTCTTGAGTTCTCTGTTGGTCCTGGGTGTGGGAGCATCTAGGACGGCTTTTATTTTTTCTGCTTGGAGCTGGCTCTGCTATTCCCTACAAAGAAACCTAGGTATTTTACTGCTGACTGAGCCAGTTTACATTTTGATAGATTGACAGGGTTCTCATAATAGTAGAAAGATGGAAAAGATGTTCTTCCCAAGTTTTACTATAAATGACTATGATGTCAATATAGGCCCAACAGAAATCGGAGCCTGTGGGAAGTGAACTGTTAATGATATTGGTGGCCAGGATGATCAGGACATGGGGTCACTCTTCGGTTAGTGGAGCTGGGTTGGTATTGCATATCTTCACCTGTACGGGCTGGAGGATGCAGAGGGGACTTTCAGTCTAGGTGGTAAGTGTGGGGGAGAATCTGAATTGTACCAATGTAGGAGGGGGAGTTCAGAGGGAGCAGAGGAGTTGGATGACTGGTGATTGTAGCCATAATGTTTTCCAGGTTGGAAGAAACTTTGAATACTCTGTAGGTGGTCTTAGGTTTTGTTTCAAGTCTCTGTATTATTTACGGTCTCTTGGAATTAGGCCTTGAGGACATTGTTTTTGTTAAGAAGGCCTAATTGGTTGAATTTGTTTTCATAGGAAAATCATAGGTTAGAAATAGATGCTTAAATAATGAAACCCATTGATTAATGAGCAGCTCTGGTGAGTTACAGATATAGCAACAGTCATCTTCTGATACCGAAGGTATGACAAGCATTACAAGCAGTCATGAGTAAGGATGGGTGAAAGTCCCTAATTCCGTTCTGCTGGCAACGTAGCAGATTACTAGCAAACTTCGCCCAATCTGTCAATTACACCCACAGAGCGGAATTGGCCATTTGCAGCTTTTTCCCACCCGAAATTTCTCGTTTTTGTTTTTTCATTTTTGCGAAATGTTGGGTTTGAAGGGGGTGTTTAGCCCATTTACATTTAGTTTTCCCTGAAGTTTCATTTTTGTATGTGTTTTGTACCACACAAAAATGAAATTTCGGTGAAAAACGAAATTTCGGCTGCAAAAAATACATGCCAAGAGTGTGACAATGAAGAGCTGAAACGCCAGGCAGAGGAACAGAATTGTGACTAAATTTGTCAATTCTGTTTCACCGGTGGGATTCATGCCCACCCCTAATCATGAGGTCACTGTTTATTTAATTAGCGAAGAGTGCTGGAGTTATACCTTAGGTAGTACAGTTAGGGCCTGATTTAGTTGGTGCTTAACAGTGTTATTTATGTAATACTGCCAAGTAACCTACTTGTGGGTTTCAGGTGCCTGGGTCTAGTTAATGCATAGACCACGACATAGCGTTCATATGTTCATGTCTTCCTTTTATTCTATTCCATACGTGTATGACCCCAGGAAACACACGTGATTTATTTCCTACCAAACCAAATTATAAACATGAAAAGGGGCTTCTTAAATCCCCAAACACTAGAACACTACATCTCCCCACACATAAACCACAATATGCATTTGCTTATTCCATTTCTTCAATCCACCTCGTTGGTCAACGCCCAACCCGCTTAGACGGGGCTCTACCCAGTGGCGGCCATGTTACCTCACTGTCACTCCTGTTGGCAGTGTCCACATCAGCGTCCATGTAGTCAGAGTCACTGGCAGACAGATCGCTGTTGCTGAGATCTTCTTCAGATGAGACCCCTTCTGTGAGAGACTGGCCGACCATCCGAAAGAAGGCTGAATTTCAGGTGGTGGAATGAAAGTCATTCTCTGCCGACACCATGGACACCTTGATGTCTGTCACTGGCGCCCCAGCAGCGGCTTGGGATGAAATGCAGGCATGTCCTGCTGAGTCTGTCCCTGGCGCCCCAGCACTGCGTACCTACCTGGATGTCATGCTCCCTTGCTCTTCTTCCAGCATCCTCATATTTCTTCATTTTCCGCTTGCTGGCATGGTCCGTTTTACAGGCACATCATGTCATGTCCTCTTCCGGGTCTATGCCCACCACATGAGGCAGACACATGCAGATCTTGCGATTAAACATGAGTTCGAGGGACATACCACTGTGGTGCTGTGCAGGGTGTTCACCGGGAATCTTTCAGTAATGCGCAAATGGCTTGCATGAAAGACCCATTGGTGATGGTGCATACTTGTAGTGTGAACTTGATGTTAGCCATGAATAGTTCTACTGTACCATTGGCCTGAGGCCATATCAGTGTGATCTTTCTATGTTGAAATCCAAGATGTTCAGCAAACATGGCAAACTCCTGGCTGCTGAAAGGAGGATTGTTGCCTGTCTTTACCACAGAAGGAACACTGTAGTCCGCAAATCTCTTGTTGAGTGGGGGAATTATGGCATGTGCAATCATGGAGAATACCAGGTGGACTTCAGGGTATGGAGACATCTCATTAATGGCTACCAATACGTACTTTCCTTTTGCCAGGGCCCCAAATAAATCAACGACACCTCATCCCACAGAGTTAATGGTATGGGGGTCATTTGTAGAGGTTGAGGAAAAGTGTGGGACAGCACGGCCTTGCACACCAGGCAGTCTTCCAGTGCAACCTGTATTTTGGAGTCCACCTTTGGGAACCACACCTTGGTTCCCATTTATCGATTGGTGACCACGATACCTCCGTGACCTGCATGTGGAAGGTCTATGATGCTGTCTTGTAGTGAGACTAGAATCACAATTCTTTTTTCCTTTAGAATTAATTCTTGCACCAACGTGGACATTATGCCCTTCGTGAGTGTGAAAGTGCATTGTCTTTTGCTGATCTTCATCTAGCGCTGATTCTCCGCTCATTGTGGTGCGCCATCATCCTGCGAGAATCTTCTGCTTTACCAAGGACAACCATGCATCTCTCTCTGTCTCATATGCTATTTCCTGAATGGTTAGCGCTGCAGGGAGCACCTGGTTCACTAGATAATTGATATATTGATATGCCTTGGATGTCTGTGCTTCCACATCAGCGGGAAGCTGAAATCGGGAGAGAAAGTCAGCTGGATTGTTCTCCTTCCCAGGCTTGTGAACAATGACAAAGAAATATTCCTGGAATTGGAGGCCCCACCAAGCTATTCTGGGAGGCATCTTGGTGTTGGGCTTGCCTAAGATGGTGATGAGGGGCTGATGATCAGACATGATGATGAATTCTTTGCAGTATAAGAACAGGTGATAGTGCTCATAAGCCCACACCACAGCAAAACTTTCTTTTACTGGCTCTGAGTATGCACGCTCAGCATTGGAGAGGCTCCTGCTGGCGTAAGAGGCGATGCGCTTTGGCAAGTTTGAACCTTTCCTGTATTGTACCTGTTTGGCCCCTAGTCCTATCGGACTTTGTCTACCGTGACTTCTGTCTATAGTTCTGGGTCATAGTATGACATGCAGGCAGCAAGACTTTTTCTGTACCCATATAGCCCCCCTCCCTTTTTTCTTCCTGCACTTATCAGACCTACCCTGTCTGCTGCCTTAAACCCAGCACTTGCCAATTGCTGGCTGCACTACCACTGTTTGTTGCCTTTATTATTTATTTATTTACTATTATTTATCTGTTTCTCCTTTGCTCCGCACACTCCACTTCTCCCTCCTTCCATGCACTTTTCCCCTCCCCTCTCCCATGCACTTGTGTGTTCTCAATGTCACTGGGCCTAGTAAGATCGTTGTTTTGTTCTCCCGTGTTCCCCTCCCGTGCCTTGTCGCGCTCTGAATCACTTGTGTACGAGCGCAATAGAAATAAAATATCAATATCAATCTCCTGGAATGTGGCTTCACACTCCCGAGACCAGAAGATGTCTTCTCCCTTTGCAATGAGCAGGCGCACCAGCGTGCTGATTGAAACACAGTCTTTAATGTACCCTGTACAATAACTGTCCATCCCTAAAATGACAGTATTGCTGATATGGTGAACTGACTGGGTGAGCCAACCAGCGCCTGCACTTTCATCGGATCCAGTTGCAATCCATCACACAAAAAAATCTGTACAAAGAATATCAAAGTGGAATTGCTAAATTTGTACCAGTTCAAGTTGAGAGCTAGGTTTGCTTGTTGCAGTGCCATGCAGACCTTGCATAGAGTTTGGTCGTGAGCGTCTTGAGTGGCCCCAAATATAAAAATGCCATCACTGTAATTTAAGCACTGAGGAATGTGCTTGATGACCTGGTGAATCTCATTCTGAAAAATGTTGGTGGTCGATGACACACCCAAGCTTAAACGCTTGTACCTGAACAGTGCCACGTACTTTGTGAATGTTGTGATGTACCTGCTGTCCGGTGATAGCCTTTGTTGAGGTCTAATTTAGAGCACACTTTGGCATCATATTTGTCATTCAGGGTGAGAGATGTCTTTCTCTTTCTATCGCTTGATTTGGCATTCGCATGTCCACGCACAGTCATATTTTTTCACGGTGTTCTCTTTTGGGCACTAGCACAAAGGGGGAAACCCATGGCGTTGGCTCTTTTACGTACTCCATAATGTCCTGGACGAGTAGGGATTTCAACTCATATTCAACTTGTACTTGGATGTTCAGGGGACTGCCTCTGTACTGCTGAGCTGTTGGCTTTATCTGTTTGTCAATATGTTGTTTGAATTGCTTTCCTTTTAGTTTTACCAGAACCTTGAAAAAGAGATGGGAACATGTGAACCACCATGTCTTTGGAGCTGGACGTGTACGCCAAGATTATCCGTACATGATGTGTACCAGACCCATCTTGATTGCTGACTTAAAATTCAGTATGCTGCCTCCAGGCATGTTGCCTTTTATCACGTAGATTGTCACTTTTTCGTCCTTGTCCTTGTACGAACACGCACACTCAAACATTCCTTTGCAGGGTAGCGTCTTGTGTGAACCATATGCATAAATGTCAATGTCTGAGGACTTCAATTATGAGGGGCATTTCAGAGTGGCATAGGTTGTCTCACTAATGACATTTACGGTGGCGCCTGTGTCAATGAGAAACTCTCGGGCACTGCCGTTTATCTGCAGGGGCAATGTCGGGCTTAATTCTGTCGCTATTCTGTTGCAGATGGGGTGGACATACCCTCCCTTTCTCTCACCACTTGAGGATAACTGGGATCCTGACTGCTCTCTCGGAGGTGACTCGATATAGCACATGTGTGGCCTTGTGGATCTCCGCTTCTGTTCATCAGGCGTGTTAGATCTGTGACGTTCGTAGCATCATTCTGTCGTGCGCTTGGGACTCCGAGGTGATATACAACGCTGTTCCAGGGAGCTCCTTCTGTTTTGATGGGGCGATATCCTCCCTGATGTAGACTTCTGTCCATCAGATGCCTTTCGTGAGTATCTTCTCTCCAATTTGTGGTGTCCATATTTTGACGCTTTGCACACTGACCTGAAATGGCTTTCCTCCCAGCAGGCATCACACCTTTTGCCCACAGCTGGACATGTCCCTTCATTAGGGAAGCCGTAAGCACACCTGCAGCATTTCAGCACTTACTTTTGTGCATTTTGTCAGACGCCTGTATCTGGCACAGAGGGGCTGAGGTCGCACGAGAGATGATGACTTCCCCATTGACTCGCCTTGTCTGTCAATAGCTATGTGACCCCTTCTCAACATGAGAATGTCTTACAAGGAACTCATCTTCTGGAGTAGCTTCTTGTGAAATTCAGGGGACTCGCAGCTGACAATCTCCTGGGACCTGAGGGCCGCATCTGTAGAGTAATTGTCCAAATCGCAGTATGTCACTCTCTCCCGCAGTCTCATGACAGAGAGATCCAGGGTTTCGCCCTTTTATTGAGTGGTTGTATGAAAGATATTTCTCTTCTAGTCAATATTTCGATGCAGGGTGAAATAGGCATATAGAGCATCAATGACGTCCGTGTAGGAGACAGTGATTTGGGGCGGCTGCTCATAAACCATGTGGCGTACTGTGGGCTGCAGCGTGTGCATCAGGAGATCCCTCGATAGTCGTGGTTCCCGCACTTCTTGTGCATCTATATGAACGTAGAAGTCCAAAAGCCATCAAGCCAACATGGGCCCCAGACAACTTGTGTCCGTAATGTCAAAAGGCAGTACGTCTTGCAGCTGTACACTCTCTTGCTGAGGTTCATGTAGTACAGGCGTGATGGGCGAGAAAGAGGAGGGGTGGCCGCGGTGCACACAGAGGGCTCTTCAGACTAAATTTCTTTTGTGGCTCCTCATCTGGTTGCACCTTGTGACACACTCTGCAGCAGCCCCTGTGTGGCTGGGCTTGTCAAGCTGCAATACCAGATTCCCTATGAAGTATTTGTGCCGTCCTATCACACTTTGCAGTAGCCCCTGGGTGGCAGGGTTTGTACAGCTGCCTTGGGAGCCTCCCTCTGGAATGGTCATGCTGTCCTAGCGCACTTGATGCAGCGGGGCCTGCATGGCAGTGAATGCACATGCAGCAAGCTGGATGTGGCAGTGGAGCGCTCTGAAAATGTGTTTGCAAATACTTGCCTGGATTGGGCACACCGGACTGCAGCGTGTGCATGTAGGTGAGCCGCCGGGTGGGTCCTGTTACCGTCAGTATGCAGTGGATTCAACGCAGCGTGAGGCAACTCACATGCACGGGCTCAAATAGTCGCCTCCTCACCAGTCTAATACTGCCAAGCTAAATACTTGTGGCTTTATGATCGCTGGGTCTAGTTAATGAGGAGACCACGACACAGCGTTGTTCGTGCGTGCATGTCTTCCTTTTATTTCATGCCACACTTGCCTGAACGTAGGAAACACACGTGCCATGTTTCCTGCCAAACCAAATAATAAACATGAAAAGAGGCTCTCTAAATCCCCAAACACTAGACCGTTACATCTTATTAGGTACAATACATGGCTCAATTCATTACAGTTTACCAATGCACAATTTCAATGTTTAAAAAGCAGATTTCCATAAAAACACACATACAATTTTTGTGAAGTCTAACAGCATTGAGCTGGCTGAGAGGCGCGCACTTTCGGTGTGCTACATGCATGCGCCTGCACCTGAGATCATTTAATGGCGCTGTGGTGTAACGACTCTGGGTCTAAAATTGGGTACTAAGCCCCTCCCCGATGTGGTGGGTGAAAGACAATTCCTTGTGAGAATGAAGCCCTTTCTTCATCCAGCCGTGATGTATCTGCATTGTGAGCTAAGCCTTTTACAAATAGCTGGGACTGTGCTGTCTGCAAGCATCATCGCCGCAAAGCACTTCCCCAGACGATTGATACTTATCCCATGTTACTAAGCTGGTGCACACGCTGATCTCCCTCTCTTCGCCAGCAGAATTGACCCCCACTGTTTCTGAAACAATATTGCATAGTACAAAAGCTATATAACATAACATAACGCGTTAGAGTTTGATGCTTTCTTCTGTCCGTCTTCAGATGAATATCAAAAGATCAGTGTGGATCGAGGCATCGAGTGTGTCCAGGCGAGTGAGTAGAACCACAGGGGAGAATGGGGAGCTTTTGAAAAACTTGCATCCCACCGTGTCCTGTGGTACAACAGCTTGGCCGGTCGATTTCTGACCTCATGATTTCATACAGACACATTCCTTGCCAATTCATTTGACTTGTCTGTGCTGACTCTACACCGCTGAGTAATTCCAATCAATGCTCAGCGACAGTACACTGACAGTGTGGGCTTAATTCAGACAAATGTCTCCTAATCAGAGCTGCCTGCTCGCAATGAAACCCTCTTTATTAAGTGAGAGCTTCCGCTGGCCTCTTTGCTTATGGATCCGCATCTCATTTCCAGGTGATCAATACTCAGTGTATTGCTTCACCAATTAGAGTTGGATGGATTGGTATAGGAGCTTGGTGGAGGTTTGCGATGAATGTGTGGGGCCTTTACTTTCAGCCTTTTCCCAGTCTGCTCAATTGAAGCGGGAACCAATCAGAGAGAGAACGGTAGAAGACCAGTGTTTATATCTCAGCGACCACTGAAACTGAAAGAGAACCCAACAGGAGGCCGTTTCATAAACATTGAGAGGCCTTTGCAACCAGCGCATTGCGTCCTTCCCTCTGGGGGTAACCCCGTTTGCTATCACACAAACACCACAAGGGCTCTTTAGTAATAATTCACTAGTGGACACAGTTGAAGCACCCATGCAATCCCTGCAACATCGGCGGACGTAGTACGTTCCATAAATATGCCACGCCCCCGCGGCCCCACGCATCTCAATGCTATTGCGAAGTAGCGACCAGATGTGTGCTCCGTAGCTCCTGGTATTGTTTCCCTTGCTTCTTCCACTCTAACCCAATTCTAGTCCCTTTCCTTCCTTTCTTGATTCCTGGACTCGTGTGCTAGTTGCGCACCCTGTTATTTCCTGGATTCCTGGACCCCGGCATCCCGGTACTTGAACGCACGCTGGAGTCGGAAGAGACTCGTGCAGCCTTATTCAAGACTCGAGCAGTGCGCAAGAAGGCATCGATCAAGTAATCCAGCAAAGATCGAACCCAGGTGAGAAGTGGGGATCTCCTTGACACAAATGGTGAAAGAAAATGGGAGTCGTCCAACACATCTGGAGAGCCACAAGTTACAGACCCCTTAGGGGAGCTCACAGGGTTTGCACGGGTCAGGCCTGCGTGCAAATTGGCAAATGCATGTGCCTCCAGGCGTTGATGGCAAATATGACCTTGAAGAAAGTCAGAGACTACCATCACTTGAAAGTCAGGTCGGGCCGCCTGTGCTTGTAATGGCTATGCACGTTTGATATTAGGATAGGTACACCATGCCCGTAACCTTTCAAGGAAACCCTAATCAACCTCACCAGGGTGGGTTCAAAATGTTAATTAGCACCCTAGGAGGAGACGTTGTCAAATCATGATGCTCGGAACGCTGGCTGTATTCTATAGTACCAGCCTGTGTTGCAAGAAGCCCTGGTGGGCAGTGCCGCTGCCCTTCCGTTTCCCGCTCCCCCTTCAACACATAGCATGCATGTAGTTTCCTACACCAGTGCTCATGGTAACTTTATTTTGATAAGAAATTATTATAATAAACGGACCTTTCTGGCACAGCCCGGCACCGCAGCAGTGCTATTCTCATGAAGTGCGTTTCCATGTTGATGACATCACAGTCATCAACATGCAAAACTGACTTCCTGTCAGCAGCACTGCCTCGGCGCTGGAAAGCACAAGAAAGGTCAGTTTATTTATTTTTTTAAACACACCATTAGGGTATCCAGTCATTCCATTGAATGACAATCCATCTAACACCAAACCATCAAATTCTTTCCATCGAAATACCATTCCATAGAATGGTCATTTTGTTGAATAAAATTCGATGGATCCATCAAAATGTAATGTTATGATAAGGGGTTAGATTAGGGTTAGGGTTGTGTTAGGGTTAGGGTTGTGGCTAGGGTTAGATTAAGGGTTACATTATGGTTAGTGTTGGGGCTAGGGTTAGCTTAAGGGTTACATTACGGTTAGGGTTGGGGTTAGGGTTGGGGCTATGGTTAGCTTGAGGGTTACATTACGGTTAGGGTTGGGGTTAGGGTTGGGGCTATGGTTAGCTTGAGGGTTACATTAGAGTTAGGATTGAGGCTAGGGTTAGATTAAGGGTTACATTAGGGTTAGGGTTAGGGTTAGGGTTTGTGTTAGTGTTAGGGTTAGGGCTAGGGTTAGGGTTGGGGGGTGGGCATGGTGGTTTGGGGGCTTGATGAGGGGGAACCTCCCAATATACAGAAATACTTAAAAACGTTACAAGGAGCTGGCCAGTGCTGAAATTTCAGCACTGGACAGCGGCAGGTAATGTTTTAAAGTTACAAAAAAGCATGGAAATGCTACTTTTTACATGTAAAAGTGCATTTCTGTTGAAACCAGTCCATGTATATTGTCGATGGACTGGTTTCGATGGAATTGCACTTTTACATGTAAAATATAGGTTGTCGATGCTTTTGTAAGCAATGGTTTGTATTCGATTGTTTTGCATGTCGACCCTTTTTTTCCGACATAATCATTATAAACCCACCATTAGCACCAGTGTAGAGAACTACACAGGTGCTAATGGCGATATGCACCTCAGTGGCGTGCCGCCCAATTCAGTAACGGCACCGCCAACGTCATTAAGGGACTTGGGCAGCAGGCCATTAGCTACAGGGTCTGCCCGGCACCTCAGGGCATATCGCCTCATTAGTCCACTGAGGCGCACATTCAAGACTGGGATTCCTTGGACCGCCCTCACCGAGCAGCTGGGCATAATTCACTGCAGCTGCATAACAGACACATGTGTACTTATTATAACACTTCAGCAGGCACTAATATGGCACATTAAAGCACGCACTGCACTTCCACTTATGCTGCCCAGGGTGTCATGCTGGGATAACATAACCGTAGAAGCCAACCCGAGCACTGTCAGGGCACCTTGCTTGGGAAGTGGGTGGGGTTAGCTGTTCCCTTGTTGAATTTTATGTACGTATACCTAAGTACATGTACGTAAGCAACAGGTCTGCAACTCTGTAGAGTTTTAGAGCAGGATTAAGATAAGCAATGCTTTTTTTTTTTACTGCATGGTCTAGCAAGCGGAATGAGAGGGAAAGGGTGAGTGCGTGTTTGCTCATTGGAGCTTTCTCTACAAGGCTGTGGCGTGAGACGTCACCAGGCTACGCCCAGCATGCACCAATCAAAGAGAAGCAAGTCCGATACTATCCATGCAATGAGTGGGAAGAGAGGAGTCTACAGCGAGAATCTGAAATCAAATCACAGAAGACACAAATATGCTTCTGAATGCTTGCCACAACTAGTACCTACTAGTCGAGGTGGACAATGCCACAACGCTTGTTACGCCTAGGATACTTGCGCAGTAGGGGCATCATTTGAGCAGCCAAGGAGGGTGTGCTGTGCTATCTTTAGCTGGGCGGGAGTAGATATTACAAGGGTTCTGGGTCATGTATTTGACTGACGCTTTATTGAGAATAGGTTATATTGACCCTTTGTCATTTTCTGAGAATTCATTTTCTCGTCCATGCTTAGAAATTGGGGTTGCACCTTCTATTTCCCCAGCTCATTCCGAATCCCCTTTCTCCCACTTTCACGTACCTCTTCTGCTTTGTTCCCCTTTTTGTTCCCCCACGCCATTTAGAGTTCTCAATGGGATTGCCCTGTGCCTCTTTGGAACTGGCGCTGGGGGTTGTGCAGTACATTAAAGGGTCTGTCTGACCCTTCGATGCCTGTTTTTATTTTTAAGTGCAACACTAACTGTATTAACACGTGCCATCCCTCTTTGTTTCCTATCTCTTAAACAGGGATAGAAATGCTTTATTTTTCTTGCTGTGATATTTCACAATGGCAGGCCCTTTAAAGGCTCATCTCCTTGAAATGCGCTTCCTGGAGCTGAGGGCCAATCATACTCATGACATTAATGTGTGCAGGGAGTCTGACCAGCACATCATTTGCCCTTGTGCACAGTCGGAAATGTGCAGGTCACAGGACAGTGACCTGCACTGTACCATCGGCATCTATATCAAGTACATCCACTGGGCTACTTTTAGATGACATTTGGGCCTTAGACTTATGTCTCAATGTAAGTTTGGCATATTTTGACCCACCGTTGCCACATGTGTTAATGGCGGGTCGTTAAAACAAACCCAGTGGTAATGGATGCAGAGACTCGGAAATACTTCATTTGGTTTTCTGAAAATCTGCTGCCTTATTTTCTATTTATTTGTAAACGAGTTCTGCACTTGTTGTGAGGATTCAAATGGACACTCTGCATCAGAGTTTCCTACTGTAAATTGGGTGAGAAGTGGACATCTGGGATGCCCAATGTATTGCCCACCTGGAGACCCTCCAAAGAATGTTTTCCCATGAAATGAAGTCATGTGCTAGCACATACCTTCAACACATGGAAAAGAAAATATTATTATTATTATTATTATTATTATTATTATTATTATTATTATTATTATTATTATTAAAACTTTGAAACGGTATGGGGTGTTTTCACAACCCTTCCCTGCTCTACCTGTGTGCAGGTGAACACTGATGGTTCTTCTATGAGAGGGTTCATCTCATAATCAGGCAATATTTACCTCATCTTGTATTCTTATGAACAGGGCATACAGTACATACACCATAACTCACCATTTGGCATGCAGCAAACATTTTGCGAATACCACCTGTTCTTACCGCTTACCTCAGAGAGCCTAAGAGTTCTACATTAAAAAAATTCAAACTCACTCTTACAATTGCCTTGAGGAAGAACTGGGCAAACTGGCTCTACCAAACACCACATTTTTATTTATTTATTTATTTATTGGGGATTTGTAAGGCGCTTATACATCAAGTACATTATGTTTCAAAGCGCCCACAGGGCAAATGGAAGGGAACAAAGGAAACAGCAAGCCAATGGAAATGCAAAATACAAAAACACAAAAAGCGGTCCTACTAGGCGTTGTGAACATTTGGATCGTGCAAGTGCAGAGGGGACAGCGGAGGAGGTACGTGCTAGAAGATCCACAGAGGGGTGAAGTGCCATGGAAGCCGTTGCAAAGCAGCAGCTAAGTGCAAGAGCCGGCTGCGTGGGCAACAGGTAGGTGCCCCGCAGTGTCCACAAGATGGAAGAGGGGTCACCAGCCCATAAAATAAGTGCAGACCTGTAAGGCAGCACAGGCCAAGTGGTGCCTGAAGGCAAGTGCAGGGGGCGGGGGATGCTGCAGGCGATGGTACATACGTCCAGGACCCAGAAAGGACACATAAGGGCCCAGGCCACCAATCATAGCTATTGTGGGGTTTAGCAAGCGAGGGAGATAGGGAAGGAGGAGAAGAGGAAAGTCTTGAGGTGTTTACGGAACTCGAGGAGATCTGGCTCAAGACAGAGAGAAAGGGGGAGGCTGTTCCAGAGGAGGGAGCCAGCCAAGCAAAGGGAACGGCTGCCCGTTCTCTGCTTAGAGAAGTGCTTGACAAGCAGAGAGTTGGAGCCGGAGGATTGGAGGGATCTTGAAGGAGAGTGTTTGTTGAGAGCAAGTTGCAGATAGCGTAGTCCCGGGCCCCAGACAGCCTTATGGATGATGCAGAGGGATTTAAATTTGATCCTTGCACCAATGGGGAGCCAGTGGAGAGATTTTAGGGCTGGAGAGATACGGTCCATGGGTTTGAGGCCAACGATAAGTCGGAGGGGGCAGATAGAAGAAGAAGGTAGATTAAGGAAGAGACTGTTGCAGTAGTCCAGCCTGGAGGGTACCAGAGCTCTGGAGACATTGAGCTTCTGGGGGAGAGAATTCCCCTGAAGTGGTAGAGTTGGAAATGGGCCTTCTTGTCAAGGTCCAAGATGTGAATATTTAAAGAGAGTGAGGAGTTGAAGATAGCTCCCAGGTTTCTGGTCTCAGAGGAAGGAGAAGGGGGATAGCCCATCGAGGTTGGCCAGAGTGAAGCGAGAAAAGAGGGAACATGAGTCCTGATAGAAGAATCTCAGTCTTGCTGGCATTGAGACAGAGGTCATTGGAGCTACAACAGGACTTGATTGCGGACAGGCAATCAGGAAACAGAGGAGGTCTGAAGAGATGGAGAGTGTAGTCTGAAGAAGAGTTGGGTGTCATCTGCATAACACTTGAAGCGTTGTGAAAAAGTGGAGATAAGTAGAGCAAGATAGCCTGGGAGGGACAGTCAGTGAGGAAGGAGTTCAGACAGTCCAGTGCCCGATCCAAGATACCAAGGGTATCATGGAGCCATTTTATGAGGATGGAGTGGTTTACTGTGTCAAAAGCAGAGGAGAGATCGAGTATAATGAGCACAGTAGGTGAGTTAGAGTCAAGAGAGGCAAGCAATTCTTCACAGGTGTTCAGAAGAGCGGTTTGCTTGCCTCTGGATCCTCGGAATCCAGATTGATGGTAATGCAGGCAACTAACAAGCCCAGTTTGCTCAGTCGGGGGAAGACCAACTTCTACAGAAGTTTCCAAGGATGGGCATGAGAGAGATGGGGCGTTTGTTAACCAGACCTGAGGGGTAGGCAGAAGGCTTTTTAAGGAGGGGGTACACATGAGTGGATGGGGGACTGAAGGGAGAAAGGAAGGATGAGAGAGAACTCAGGATGTCCTGAGTTTAGCACTGAAGTTGGTGGCCTGTGCGGTGCAGATGACCTGGGAAGGAAGAGGCGAGGTAGAGACTGCAGATGGCCAGTTCCTTGCAGATTTTAACGAGTTCAGTCGTGTTGTTAGAACATCCACAGATGCAGCCTGGATGTGATCCCTCTCCTTGGAGTGAATGGAGGGACAATATAGCCTTTGGAGAAAGAGAGAGGCCAGTTTATCAGAAGATGAGCTTGAGGTCTGCCACTTCCGTTCAGCAGCTCTGCACCTCCGTTTCAGGGCTGCTAGCTCAGAGTCATACCAAGTATTATGCTTGTAAACAGGTTTCAGGTGGATCCTCATGACAGGGGCAAGAATATCGAGAGTGTTAGAGATAGCAAGAGCTATATTGTTGAGAGCAGAGTCAATACTTAAGTTAGAAGTTGGAGGAGGAGTGATGAAGGTAGAAGCGAAACCGGCAACTGACACTTGCTTCATTGGACTGATGTCCGCAAATGAGGCTGGCGGAGCTGGGTGAGGTTTGAGTCAGAGGGCCAAGAGGTCCCAGGATGGAGGAAAGGAGAGTCTGGTCAGACAAGGCTAGCGGGGTAGAGAGCATGAGATCAGAGTGAATGATGACACCGAGAGTGTGTCCAGTTGAGTGGGTAGGCCGGAGGGGAGGATAGAGAGGGAGAGAGAGGTGCAGAGGTCACAGAAGAGAGTGGATGCCATGATTGAAGAGTCTAAGTGGTGTTGAAGTCACCCAGAAGGAGGAGATTGGAGGTGGAGGTCAGGAGAGAGGAGGAGAAATCGGCCCATTCTGAAAGAAAAGCGGAAATATGGCCTGGGGCCCCGTAGATAGTAGCAATGATCAAAGAGGAAGTAGGGTAGATGCCAAGCTTGCAGACCAGGCTTTCAAAGGACGAGTAGGGTTGGGTGGGTATGAGGGAAGAAGGGACTCACTCAGAGAAGATCAAGGCTACACCACCGACAGTGCAGTTGGGATGAGGCTTTGAGATGTTCTTCTAGCCATCGGGTAGAAGGGAGTCAAAAGCAGTGACTGAGCTGGCATTGAACCACGTCTTGGTGAGAGCGAGGACATCAAGATCAAAGTCTTCAAGGTGGAGGCAAATGTCAGAAGAATGTTTGATAGCAGAGTGCGCATTAAGTGTGGCTAAGTGAAGCCCGTCACTGTCCTCAAAGGTTTTCTGAGGAGGAGTACAGGGGGATGGTATACCCATCAGAGATGGTGACAGAGGTGTTGAGAGAGAGGAAGGATAAGTAGCAGGAGCAGGAAGAAAGTTAATGAGAGATGGCAAGCGCCGGTCAAAGAGGAGGAGATTGGGTTGAGGACCCTGGGCCACGATAGTGCCATTGTGATAGACATTACTGATTCACCTTGAGGATGAGAAGCCAGCCAAAAGAAATTCCCATCTAGTGCCACCATTAAAATGTGAGGAAGAGAAATGGGAGAGTGTGGAAATCACCAGATAAAATGTCAAAGAGATTTCTTATATAATAGTATATAACCAATATACCTCCAAAATTAAGTTTGAGCAAATGATAGCCAATTATGGACTGAGTACACAATTATATTGGCTCCTTATTTTAATTTTATTTTACTGTACGTTTATAACGTGCTTAATACCAGCAAGTGGTTTCGAAGTGCAGGATCAGGATTCAAACCTGTGTTGCGCCTGAGCTATCCTTCCTCCCTCCTTATATTAAAAAAAACTTTTACCAGAACTTCAGACATTAGTTCCTGTAATGAGCCAGCAACCTGGCAATACATGTGTGCAAATTATGTGTCAACAAATAAAATGGTATTCTACTGTTCAGCTAACAGCCGAGAACGTGTTTAGACCCATGGTCATTCTCAAGGCTGATACATAAGCTGTTTTCTTCATACAGTATCAAGTTCATCTTAAAACGTAACATGTAACGGTGATACAGTATTTTTCCAAAAATACATACAAGGTTCAAGGTTGGGAAACAGACAAAAAAGCAAACAGAAGATATACGAGAAATTAGAATGCAAAATGACAATGGTTGCATGTCCTTCCTAAATTATAAGAATAGATTCATCATGAACCCTATCTCCTATCATCACATGATGATTATCAACTCTAAATCATCTAAAATGTAGATTTGGTGAAGCACCCAAAATCCAAAAAATCATAAATCCAGAAAATGTGCTGGTTGAATCATAACAGACAACTCCTATTACACCCATACATTGTGCAAATGTGTCTCTTGCAATTGATGTTATTGGTAAAACATATACAGCAGTTTCCCTGCATCGCGCTAGTTAATATCTAAAACATATGGTTCCGTGCCTTAGTCCAAGTGGTTCCCCATATTGTATATGATGGTGAGATTGAAATTAAGTAAACTCACCAACTATTCCTGTGTGTTGAATTCTGAAAATGCAAATGTTTGATATTGTATTATTGACCTGATGGTCTCTGACCTCTTGCTCATCCTTAAATTAGTGGATTAAGCGGTCATTTGCTTACCCAATGGGCAAGTGTATGTCATTCAATAGGACTGGATATGGAATAACTTTCTACTTTCCATAATTGCTTCTTTAAAAGCTGCAAAAGTATAATCAATGATAATTTTTTAGGATTGTCCACATTAAATGCAATATTATTGTCATATACTGGCATTATTAATTTCGATAGACAATAGACAACGATTGAAAAACATACCCACTAAGGTGACTGAAAGTGAGATGATTTGTCATAACATCTAAGGGAGTACCGCATGGACAACACTGGGTAACCATCGGGTTGCCCTGTTGTTGCCTTAATAGTTTCGATAGACAGTAGACTACGATTGCTAAGCACAATCACTAAGGTGATTAGAAGTCAGATGATTTATCATTATATCATCGATCCACAGTATACAATCCTGGTACAATGGCATCATACAGACAACTAATGCAATAGCACAGAGATAATTCGACACACTCAAATGCATATGACAATCTTTACATCGGAATTATGATGTTATGATGCTACGACGTCAGACGTCCTTGACATTCAATAAATAGCGGGCATTTTGTGGAACGCACTGGACTCATCAGCGAACTAAAGGAGTTCACAAACACAATTGCGTGGAGGTAAGAACCCTTTATGGTGAATATAATGCTCCTCAAACACTGGTAATAATGGATTGCCAGAATATCTAACAACCCCTTTACCCACTTCATTGTAGATACCATTTGTTTGAGCTAACCACCTGATCCTATGGGGACACCTTAGTAACCACAGTCTACCAATAGAAGAAGACAAAGTATTCTGCTCTTCATGTCTGTTTAGACTTACCTTGAGACTGAGATCAGGAATCACGTATTTTACAATTCTTGCTCTTGTTATTGTTTCCATAGATACATATTCGAATAACAGATAGCTGCTCCGTTCAACAAGAACAATTGTCAAATAGTTCAAGAAAAACATGTATTTTTCTACGCTCCTAAATGGTATGCATTTACCGCAAAAGTGCATCAAAGGTCTACAGTTATAGAACCCTTTTCTGAGGTACACTATATGTTGCCCAATTAATAGTTGGGAGTGATCTCATTTAGCATAGTCGGACACACAGATACGAATTTAAGAGAAGACACCTTGGACCCATTTTAGTGCATGAAGTCAACCAGGTGATTAATTAATCAGTCCTCAATCATAAGATTATAGTCTCTTTTGTAGAGTCATCTACATTTATATATCATTAATTTACTCAAAGTATGTTTACTTGCACTTATTCTTCAGATATAACACGAAGTGTGAAGAATTAGAAATCATCACAAAGACAAATGCTCCTGAAGAAGGATTTAACCCGAAACGTGTTGTTTGTTTATTAAATTGAAGATGTAAAAGAGAGCCAAAATTGTACAGATTTTCATTTACCATTATTCTAAAGCATCATTGTTTCCACATCATGATAAAGCTATACTTGAATACATTTACTGTATACATGATTTGTTGACTGACACAGGTCAATATTGATGGTTTGCAGGGGAGGAGAGTCCAACACTGAAGGACACTTTGTCTATTTCTGCACTTTCTTTTGGCCCCCGCTACTTGGTAGGGGACAGTGACACTACATTCACCAAAGCACTTAGAGCACCAACATTAGTTAATCTGTCCCAAATAGCAGAATATGAATTGCTTTCCCAGATGCCTTGCAAGCCATGGCCTGGCTCTTCAAGGAAAAGGCTTCCCTGAGTCCTATGCACAGTAATGTACACCCAGGAGTATTATCGGTCACCCACCAACATGCAAAAGACCCCTTTAATAATGACACTGTTCAAAGAGGTGAACAGGGGAGTCGTGCGGAGGAGTTATGCCAAATTTGCAAGCTCCCACTCATGCTGAGGCTTTTTTGCTTCCTGGCATTTGAGACCTGCACTGGGGATACCATCTTACCATTTCATAGCTGAGCAGCCCCAGGGACAGAGACATTCCGTTCCCCAAGCCGGAAACTGCTGGCACTGATAACACACTACTAACCCAGCAGATTGTACAACTCTTTTCAGGTTCTGCTTCGGACCCATGCTTCAGCTGGTGTTTGTTTGCCAGGCCCCAGCTCAGTTCAAACATTCATGAGGAGCATTGGAGTAAGTGAATGAAATTCCAAGATGGTGGCTAGGCATCATAGAATTGTGGCCCATACCCTTAAGTCTTCATTTCTCTCAGGAGTGTCCACATTCAAGAGCCAATGACAGCTCTTAGTCCATCAGCTCACACAGGTACTGACCATTAGGAAAAGTCCCGCCCAGTGGGAGGAGGGAGTCGTGTATAAAAGCCAGCAACTGCAGATGCTGGGTGTGGGTTGTTGGAGCAGGTTGTGGGTAGCAGTTGGGGGCATTTGGAGTAAGATACAAAGACAGTGGAGGAATGGAGGTTGTTGGAGGCGAGCAGGAGAGAAGGAGCAGAGAGAAGGAGGTGAAGGTTTGGAGGGTTTGGTAGAAGGAAGTGGTAAAAATGTGGGGAGGTGGTGAACATCTGGAGGAGGTGGTGTAGGAGGAAGTGCTGATGATTTGTAGGAAGTGGTCATAGGAGAGTTGGTGAAGATTTGGAAGGGGTGGCAATAGGAGGAGGCGGTTCAGATCTGGAAGAGGTGGTTATAGGAGGTGATAAAAGTATGGAGTTGGTGGGAACTGGAGGAGGTGGTGAAGAACTATAAGTGATTGCAAACACTGAAGCAGGTGGTGTTGAAGTTATTAATAGCAGGAAGGAATGAAGAGGTCACGTTGGCCGAAGGCAGATTAAGAAGACGAAAGGAGATAGGTGACCCTTGTGACCCAGGGAGAATCAATCAGGAGTAGAGGGGAGCTGAGCAGTGATGAGGTCCAGGCACACATATCTGAAAGTGTAGAGGCACCTTGGGTGTAGAGACAAGTAGTGGGGACTCTCAGCTTCAACTTCTTGAGAAGCTTGGGTTATATTTCCAGCTTTGAAGAAGACACAGAACTAATTCAAGGCGTGCCAATGGGAAACCAATGCAGACTAGGGCTTTGTGTGGAGATTTGATGCTAGAACTATTTAGTCAAGAACAAGCAAAAACCACCCACTGGATACTGGGTAAGACACTTTGCGTGTTTATTCCCTAGACCATTGACTGTTTTAACTTGTGTGTTGATCTTTTGTGGTCTGTGATGAAGTAAACCTAATTCCTAGAGCTCAGTCCCTTGAGCATCCCACCTGGCCTCCATGACACACCACACTTCTTAGAGTTTCTTAAGAATAGCTTACAGTCCTATAGAGACTTATTAGTCACATGCTCCCCCCATAGGGTACTTTTCAGCATTGTGCATACATTTCAATTGCACCTTCTCCTCACCATAGGGGCTCCCGATATTATTCACACCCGGAATAGGGCGCTCCGCCAATCAGGTGGCTGGAAATGTGGGTGAGAATACACAGTGTATCACCTGCATTTTCTAGCCATCCAAGTCTCTTTCCCGGTTGGCACCATCTTGATTGTGGGCGCGCAACAGAGAGTCCCTCGAGGCAGCAGACTCTCCCGCCCTCAGGGCGAATGTTCTTTCTTTTTCTTTAGCCTGCAATGGAAACACTTTCTTTTGAAGTTTCGCAACTCTATTTGCTAATAGCCAGAGAGACCTCAGAAGGGTTCATTGTCTCTTTGGGTAATAACCCTTTACCAATGTATAGTCTCGGCTTCAGCTCGGTAAGTAACCTGGGGGCGGGTCATTATCCTGCCATAATTGCCCCTCCCTTACCTATAAGTCTTAAGTACATCCCTTTAAGTCACGTTGGAGACCCCATTTTCAATAAAAGGTCACGTTGTGTGCTCATTATTGGAATACACGTATTCATATTTTGTTTTTCAATTTTCAAGTGAACAAAATTGTTACAACGTTTACATTCATTTGAGCAACAAGCCACCCTGTAGGTGGGGCGGTGCTGAAGGTAGGGCACGCAGCGGTGGAGGCTGGTATGGTGTGAAGGGCTGCTCATGGGACACTGGGCCACCCCTTCACTGCTATGTGGGGACAATGAGGTGGAGGGGGAAACTGAAAGGTGCCATGGGAGAGGGAGATGGCCATCAACAAATATGGAATGGCTTGTGAAAGGTTGCCTGGTAACTAATTGACAGTAGATGTTTCCAGAGACCTTACTTTCGGATGCAGGAAGGAGAAGGCCCCTGCCCAGCCCTACCTAGCCCAGGAATGTGTTTGATCATCTGGTCCTGTGCGTCCAACTTGCGTGCACTAGGATAATTTTCTGGCACTTGCCCAGTCATGATCCACGTCATCTGGCTGAAACTGCATCCCATTCTCTTCATTCGCTGAGGGAACAGCCTGGAAGGTCGTGCAAAGAGCTAACAAAATGTAATCCTTATCGGCGAACTGATATGCGTGGCCTTGGTGTTACAGTACGTGAAAAGATAAGCCCTGGGGTCTTTAGAAGGTATGGTTTCAAAGAAGGAGGAGACTCTAAGTACCCCTATGCGGGTGATTATGAGTACAACTACTGCTTGACTCAGCGCACAGTTTCAGTCAGCCCTAATGATTTTTGAAATTCCGTTTGCTAAGATTTCCTCTGGTAAACAATGTCGTAAATGCTGAATAATGAAGCGGCAGTACTTATCAGGGCCTGTATCATGGAAAATTGCCTACACTTTGAATGTGTGCTTTGCCCCTGGCTTGTGCGTTGTATGTTCAGAGTGTTATCTGTGTGCATATTTGCTTAAGAACTGCAACGCATAGAACTGCCATGCATCATGTAGCCTCATCATTCCTGTAAGTGGCTATAAGCAAAGAATAATAGCACAGTATTGTTAGTGTGAAATAGCTTTGTATTTTCTATGTACCTTTACACAGCATATTTAGTAGGACATAAGTGCTTTGCTTCAAAGTGTTTATACAATTTTCTTCACATAGCATTGCTCCTAAACCTGCTGTCCAGGCCTTGGTCCTCTCCCACCTGGATGGTGGCAATGCCCTTTTGGAAGGCCTTCCAGTGATTACCCTGGCACCCCTGAGATGTGTCCGCTGTGCTGCAGCGCGACTCATCAAAGGACTCCACAAATCCGACCACGTCATCTGGACCCTCATTGAACTGCACTGGCTCCCACAGCAAGCACTTACCATCTCCAAATCCTGCTGCATCACCTGCAAGGCTGTCATTGTGAAGTCCCCAAGCTACCTCACTGAGAAACCCAGCATCTCCAGAGGCCAACAATGCATCAAAACTAAGGCCATGTCTAGACATGAACTCTGCGGGTGCAGGAAAGAAAGAACCAGAAGACAGGCCTTCTCGGTCTACGCCCCAATACTCTGGAACCTCCGCCATCAACACCAGACTCACCCACTCGCTTCTGCATTTCAGGAAGGAGCTCAAGCCCCTCCACTTCAAGGAATGGCTCCTCCCTACCACATAGGCCTATACCCTCTACTCGCCATCCTACCTGAGACTGGGTGATCTGCTCCCGACTGTTTCCTCCTTTGCGTGCTTGTAGACCCTTTGCTGCCAAATTGCCCATCCTCTCCCTCCCCGTTATTAGCAACCTGCTTCTGCGTATCTCTGCTCCCTTTACCATATCCTTCCCCATAGGATCTGTAAAGCATTCCGTTGCTTCCCAAAGCTAGTTCTGTGCTCCATATATACCCTGATAATAATAACAAATCATAACATGGAGTGCACCATCTTCCCTTCCGCTACTTTACCTAGTTCCTTTCACAATCACATCCCTCTCACTTCCCCAATAACTCACCTGCTTGTCTTCTAGATTTTATACAAAAACCCGCTCTTTGTCCGCATTCTGAGTAGTGTGGTTATGGTAAAACATACAGTAACTACCTCCATACAAAGGCATTAACAGAAGTGGTTTCTACCCATGTGGTATTAAGTCATATGGCAATACCACATTTCAATGGACTCCAGTGACACTCTAAAATAGGGAATAACTTTAGGACTATGAATCGCCCCCATATAAATACTTTTTCTGCATGTGGTAATCGCGATTGAGTTTTGCAATAACCACCAATGTAGGCCTCTTCGGGACAGGTCACAGGTTGGAGAAATGTGAGTTCCAGCAACAGTCTTTGCACACAGGTGAAGAGGGGCATCCTTTCAGTCTCGTCACAGAAGCTGCTCCAGGAAAGGATCCCTTGACGCTGGGATGCTGAAGTAAGTTCAGGAAGAAGGTGACTTGTGGCACAAGCTAGCAACCACCAACGTTCCAGACTATAAAATGGAACGGCAACACTTCTGGTGAGGTAGCCCATGAGAGAGCTGGCCAGTCCACTGGGCATTCCAGGGACACTTCCAAAGGTTCAGAAGTGCAGAACACTCAAGAAGGCATCAAGACTAGATGGCGCCACTAGTTCATGGGCTGAAACAAAGCTCAGTGTCTTTGGAGATCAGGAAGAGGAGCAGGGCTTCACCAGGCTGGCTACTGGAAGGGATGCTGGCCCACTTCATGAGCCGTCTTTGGATCTTCAGAAGGCTGTTTTTTTTGTTGAATTATTCTTGGCTCCAACGATGATCTGACAAAATGGCTGCAGAGGTCTTCTTCTTATCCAAAGCCTGAGCTGGAAGCACATTCAAGGCCACCAATGGTAAGGATCTGCACCATTCAAATAGCCAGCAGTCGTCCAATCAGGGACAAATACAGGCTTAGCATTAGCCCCACACCTAGACTCTCTGGCACCAAGGATATTTACTGGGACCAGACAGTCCCACCCCCTTCCTGGGCCACACATACACAAAAATAGATCTAGCCCCTGAAAGCAGAAGCAGAAGTTTTCCCAGACAAGGGCATGACCTTTAAAGGGATTTCCTGACCTGGCAAGGCAGTAAGAACAACATAATGTTATGTTATGTTAAGTTAAGCTGATTTCTACCACACACTGCTACCATTGGATGGTCTCCAGTCGCTCATGTGGCTCTATAAGAAAGAGGACAGGGTAGGTTAGTGCGGGAAGAGGGATAGGATAGAGGTAGTGCTCTTCTGTTGATGCTTGAAGAACCAGGAGAAAGTGGCATCTGTACATGGCGGCTTCCTAAGTGTGCTTTGATTCTGTGCACTGGCCTGTTGTGTTCGGATGATTGAAGCCCAGTGTCTTGGTTGTTTGTAGTTGTTTGTATTTGGTGATGTTTGTTGAGGTGGATGTGTGGTTTGTGTGTTTTGTGGGATTGGCTTTTTAGGGCATGTGTGGCACTTGGGAGGTATGCAGGAGAAGAGCAGGAGCAGGGGTGGTTAGCATCATGGCAACCTACAGAGTGTAGTATGCTTTCAACACAGAGGCAGGATTCAGATGGCAGCACTACCCTATTCAATCTGGTATCTATACTCAGAAATACAGCTGGGTTAAAGCATGGTGGCTATGCTCAAAACTGCACCTAGATTCAATACAGTGGATACCCTCAGAAGTTCAGCCAAATGTAATACACCGGCAATACTCAAAGTTCCGTGAATTTAATACACTGGCTACACTCAAAATTCGGCTAAGTTCATACAGTGTTTACACTCAGAGGTTCGGCTAAATGTGATACATTGGCTATCTGAAGAATCATCTAAAAGTATTAAGTTAGCTTACCTCAGATTCATTTAAGTGCAATACATTGGCTAATCTCATAATTCATCTAAGTGCAACATTTTGGCTAAGCTCAAAGATTCATCCAACTGCGATACATTGACTACCCTTGAAATTCATCTAAGTGCAATACATTGGCTACCATTGAAGATTAATTTAAGTGCAATACATTGGCTACACTCAACGATTGATCTAAGTGCAATACGTTCACTAACCTAAAAATGCATCCAAGTGCAATACTTTGACTACCCTCAAAGATTAATTTTAGTGCAATACATTGGCTACCCTCAACGATTCATCTAAGTGCAATACATTGGCTAATCTCAAAAGTGCAATTCATTGGCTAACCTGAAAAGTTAATCTTATTGCGCAACATGGGCTATCCTAGAAAATGTATGTAAGTGCAATACATTGGCTAATCTCAAAAATGTATGTAAGTGCAATACATTGGTTAATCTCAAAAATGTGACTAAGTGAAATACATTGGCTACCCTCAAAGATTAATCAAAGTGAAATACAATATGGCAAAAGGGCAGGCAAAACACTCTTGTGACATGGATACTTTAGGGTGCTAGTCATGTTTATGTTAGGTTATGTTAAGTGCAGCCTCTGGTTGACTGAGGTCAAGATGAACCACAGTTTGTGTATTGCCGGCATAGGTGTAACACTGGAAGGCTGAATATAAACATTAAATAGAATAGGGGCGAGAGCCGAACCCTGAGGTATACCACAAGTGACTGAAAAAGAAGCAGACTTGAAAGGAGAGAGAGAAGAGACTGTGAGCGATCGATTAAAAAAGAGCAAAACCAGGCCAGTACTTGGCTGGAGATACCGGCTGCGGCCAGCCGGCAAACAAGATGGTGTGATTGATGGTATCAAATGCTACTGAAAGGTCTAGTAAGATCAGAGTGCCGACAACACCATTGTCTGACCGCCAAGTAAGGTCATCTATCACCAACAAAAGCACTGTATTAGTCCCCGACCAGTATGAAACCTGGACTGGAACGAGCCAAAAAAGGACAATTCTTCAAGAAAAGAGAACAGAAGAGGAGTGATAAGGGCTTCAAGCAGTTTTATAGAGAATGATAGAAGAGAAACAGGTGGATACTTAACAAGAAAGGAGGGGTTGAGTGAAGGTTTCTTTAGGAGAGGAATCGCTAACGTGTGTTTAAAAGAAGACAGAATGAAACCTAGAAAACAGTGGGCCTCATTACGAGGTTGGAGGTAGCCATTCCGGTTTTACCGGCACGGCTACCCCCAAACTCGGCTCCGGGTCCGGCTCCCGCGAAAGGGGAATCACCGGCCATTCCGACCTCGGCAGACCCGGTAATTCACCTTGCGCGGGAGCCGGAGCTCGTACGTCCCCATTCCCATTGAGCCCCATAGGGCTCAATGGGAATGGGGAGGGTGGTAGCAGAGGTACCGTTCATAATGGTACCGTTGCTACCATCTATTTCTGCTCGCGGGTCACGGTACGGCCACCTGGTCAGACCAGGTGGCTGCAAGGGCACCCTCGAGCAGAACTCGTAATGTGGCGGTACGATAACAACGGTGCCGGTAGCACTACCGGTGCTGTTGACACTGTACCGCCACAGTACTAATGAGGCCCAGTGAGTGATTTGCTGCTAATGAAAGCAGGGGAGCGATCCCAGAGGCAAAAGATTTCAGAACAGAACTAGGAATGGGGTGTCTCAGACTCAGTTTGAATCTGTTGTTGTATTTTGTTAACTTTATTATTTTAACTGTCAATCAGAGTTACACACAGGCAACAGTAGTGTGCATAGGCCTGATGTCGCTGCATCCCGCTCCATCGCCTTGCTAGTCATAAACATGATTAGCCACAGTGGTGCTGCTGTGCTACTTATCCGTACTCATGCCGATTGGCGAGAGAGCTGGGCAACCATGCTTGCCATGGTCACACACTGCTACAGCCAGCCTGCATGAATGTGCCACTGCTCTGCTACTGGTAATACCCAGCAAGGCTAACTGAGCAGGGTAGGTGGTGCCAGTGTGTGGTGTGGGCTTCTGCCAGGTACCGGGAACAGCTCACGAGTTTAGCGGACAGGCAGACACGCACATGCATATGTACCAGTGTCAGTGGTATGGCTGGCGCGTTGCATGCATAGCTCTGGCACTGCTGCACCTTTGGAGGCAGGGGCACTAAGCGGGAACATGGAGGGCCTTTTAAAGCTGGGCACTGCCCCATTATTTCTTTTATACAACCAGGAAGAGCGGTCGCTGATACACAGGCACCTTCCAGGCTACAGGCTCACTTGAACACACACTGTGACATGTCTGCAATTGGTGCTGACAGTCGACAGTGCCATTAAGTGGGCAGATGGCACGAGGAACAGAGGGCACAACAGCATCATCACCACATAGGCAATATGAGTGAAAAGGAAGCCACTACTGCGCTGAGTGCCGCCCTACAGAAGAGGATCTTGCTGTGGTATGTGACAGTCAAGTTCATCAGTTCAGAAATTAATATATCTGCATTTGTCAACACTTGACAATAGGAAAAAAGCTCAGACAATTTGTGTGGCTCTTTCCTCTCAGGCAATTACCTCTTCTTAGTACGGTTGCATCAAGGCTTGGTATATCAGTCGATAGGAGATATTGCCGAAAGTGTAAGCTGAAACATATCCTCGAAACTTCAAAACATGTTTTTATGGAATGTTCCCAGATGGACTAGATTTATATGGTAAATTTTGGTGACTTTGTGCACTCATATGAGTCAACAAGAAGTGACGATTTCTGGTCTTACTGTGTAAACTCTAAATGGGAAGCACTGCACGTTGCAGGTTATAGAGTATGGAATTGTGTTAGTAAGAAATTAGGTGTAATTACCTCAAATGCTTGAATTTCATTTTCTACAAAGGGTCCCTTGGGAATATTTTTGTCTTTTCTCTTTTTAGTGTCTTTAAATCTTAGACTATTTATTATCATGATTATTTTATGATGAATTGTATTCGTTTTTAAATGGTATATGTAATATCGATGTAAAGATATGAGATGTTTTGTGTCAAATTCTTTTGAACTGTAAGAAAATCAATAAATAAAAATAGGAAGAAGGCACTTCCACTCTGTTATCTTTGGATAGATGGTCAAATTATCAGTTCCATGTAAAAATGTCTCCTGACAAAAAAGTCATAGTTTATTGCAGAGACATTATTATATTGAATATGCAGGGGGTTTGTTTTAACAATGGGAGCAGGGGACATCCCCGCAAACCATCACCATACATAATGTCACCATATATATAATGTTGCCAAATGCTTTTCCCGGTGACATTATGCATGGGGACATTATTACCTGATAACAAATTATACACTTTTCACTAAAAGAATATGAGGAAATTGATAACGAGGATGATATTTTTAAACAAGCAGTTAACATTCAGAGTCTCATTTCAAGATGCAACTGGTACACTATGTTATGTTATGCTATTTTATGTTATTTTGGCTGGTATTTGTAAATCATGCCTCTTCCATCGATAGTGCAGCCATCGCCACAAGGGGGCAGTGGGAGTGGAAGCTGCAACCCCAAAAATGTTAGTACTGGAAGGAGCAGCAGTGGGTGGTGTTAGCAGGGGATTTTGAGCTGCCAACCCGATGTGGAACACGCATGCTACGAAACATTTGCCGCCTGGTATTTATTTCTTTATAAATTAAGCACCGGGGACACAGTTCATAACTGATTCCTCTGCCACCTTACTTTATGAGGATGAGAGGCAGCACTAGCTCATAGGCTGGCCTCCTTGATGATCAGCTCCATGGGATGTAGACTTTGGGACTTTTCGGGGCTACCATCCCAATGTTCAGGCTCTGTGGGAGCCCTGGGATGAAGGGATTGGCTCTAGCCAGGAGGCAGTCTGAATCAGTGGAAAAGCCAAGACAGCAAAAATATTGCAACCAGTGATATTGTTGCCAGAGAAATGGCTGCCAGGTGGCGACATTTACCTAAAAATGGACCCTCTAGACAATTAAATACTTTCCCCAAATAGTATAGGATTGGAGGTCGGAATATATAACTATACCCCTCCTAGAATATTTGGGGAGGGGTATATTATCACATGGAACCAAAAATATATGTCATAGGTAGGTTTATCCTCTCATCCCCATTCACAGTGGCGGGTACAATGACTATTCCAACATTGATTCACTTTAAAGGTTCTCCACCTTCATCAACAGACATATAGTAGAGTTGCCTGCTTTCTCTGTTGGGAGAGTTATACAAAAGATGCCCTGTGTCTACCTTGACATGCTTACTTTGGTGGATGTGCTGACGTCTGGTGCCTAGATAGCAATATGGCGGTGCCACTTGACTTTGCCATGTATAAGTAGATTCTCCTTTCTCTGCTCCAGTATGAGAGCGTGCAGTGCATATAGTTGACATGAAATGAAGTTAAAATAGTTAAATGATCATAAACATGTGTGAGCTGCAATGCCACACCAAAGCTCTCAAGCATGTTGTAGATGAAATCATGGACTTATGGCACATAGATATACATATGTTTCCCAGAGAAGGATCAAGATGCAGGGGTATACTGTGTTGGAATACTAACATACAAGCATGGTAGGTGTGGGTTGGAGGCGGGAGGATGGCTCAATTTAGGAAGATACATGTATCCCTCACAGTCTTGGTATCTCCTCAGAATTCCCTTCCCTCCCCAGCTCAGCCAAGTGGAATGCTCAAGGGTGCACTCCTGAGTCGCTCTGTGGGCGTCAATGTCACCAGATGCTGCAACTGCCCCGCCCCGTGACCTCAGCCCACCTTCCATTTTACTCCTGAGCCGGGCCTCATACCCGTTCCTCCTGCTTCCTTCTGTAGGCAACGCCCCACCTCATACCATTGCAGGCCACGCCAAGCCAAAGCAGTGTCCAACCGAGTGGGCGGCCATGTTGTCATGGCCTTGCCAATAAGTTTGTATGCTGTACTGTGAAGGCATCATGAAGCAAAACACAGACAACAGATTCAAAGTTCAAATAAAAGTTTTTATTAACTCAAATGTCAGAGGATGATGTAAGGCCTAACTCGCACTATTCTAAGGTGGGATTTCCTTACCTGAATAAACTAAGGATAGTCTGAGTCAGTAAGTTAAACTTAAAAGTGTGTCTGTGTCCAACACCTACACTTGCCCTCACAACTAAAGCTAAACAATGTGTGGGGATGTCAGCAACCAAAATAACAAGTTCAGTTCAAGACAGTGCCAACAAAAGGGTCTTGGGGTTCCCTTCCCCAAGTTTAGTACAGGTCCAACAAAAGGGTCTCTGGGTTCCCTTCCCCAAGTTGAACCCAGTTTTATAGGCTACAAATTCACAGTCTCATCAACTTCTTCAGTTTGCCTTTCCTTTCAAGCCCCTGAACAACCTTAGGCCAACCAGTCTGAGCCTTTTCACTTCTCTTGATTTCTTCCAAGGAAGGGTTCCTGGGTCTAGGTGCAGTTGTCGGAATACAAGGTCCACCCATCACAAGTCACGCAACCGATAACCCTTGGCACTTTACAACAGTTCCTTCCTTCTCTTGAGACTTCCTTGACAACACAGGTTTCCTTTCTGCCTCTGTGTTATAAGTCCACTTATACTTCTGGTTCACTTTACTGGCTTCTTGCCTTTATCAACATGTGAATTTCATACCAGTTTTTCATGGTATTTCTCTTGGTTACCACCTTGCTTTCACAATATCCAATAGTGTTTTACTTTCTGCGCTTTTCACTTTGTTTGCAAATGCTGTTTCTTAAAATTCCTCTCTTTCACAATTGCACCTTGCTTTCAATTTCATTTGTGCAATATTCTCATATCCCTTTCTTTAACCCGGCATTCACAACATATTCAGTTCTTGTCACCTTGTTCATTATTCAATAGCTCCTATTTGGTCATACAACCCATTTATCAGCATTCAAAACTCATTACGTGCTTATCAATTCATTCAGTATTCAAGAGTCCATGTTTTGGTCTCCAGAACGCTATATTGTGAATTCTTGGTGTTCAGCATTCGCTGCAACCCATACCATGCCCCTAGAGCAGTCCCCCGGCCTGAGTGAATGTTCCCTGTCACTCACCTTTGTGTGGCCGCTCCTCCAGGTGCTCTGGTCTCGTTTATGAGTTCTTGCTCGCCCTCCCTCTCTCACTCCTGAGGAACTTTAGTGAGCAGCTCTCACTCTGTTCATTTTACAGTTCTTCTTGCAGCAGTCGGCAGTGTCTGCATGTTCCCCACTCCCAAACAGGAACAAGAGACAACAGGCTCTGCGCAGCTCCAGACTCTCATGCGGCCTGCATTGGCCTTCGTGTCTTCCTGGCTTCTTTGCTGTTGGCGTCCTTTTCACTGGCCCGTACTCTGCTCGCTCGACCTCGGATGGCCGCGCTCTCTTGCCCAACTAGTCCCTTCTCTGCTGCTTCTGACTCTTTTTAAACACCTTCA
This sequence comes from Ambystoma mexicanum, assembly GCF_040938575.1. NCBI lineage: Eukaryota > Metazoa > Chordata > Amphibia > Caudata > Ambystomatidae > Ambystoma > Ambystoma mexicanum. Next base: position 1,180,214,632 of record NC_090927.1, read on the forward strand.
ACCATTTAACATATTGCAGGTGTTGACACTTAGTATCCCTTGCCTAACCATACTTATTGGGACATGCCTGACCCTTCCAACACTCCTCAGGCCTCTTCCTCGTCTCAGTGTTAGTGTGGTGAAATGCTAGTTAGTGTTCACTACTCTTAGTCGACTCTTCCTCCTCCCAGTACTATAATGGTTTAAATGAGGAAAAATGATGGTAGATGCTTTACAACAACCTACAAAGGCATCCTTTGTAGATTTCCTCTCCCCAATCCCCAAGAACCCTCCACCCAGGTGATCCTCCCTTGTATCTCCACCCCCAGAGTCAGGATCCAAGAGCAATGGCCTTTCACTGGCCACCTAAGAAAAGGATCCAAGGGGATTAGGTGTGAGGATACCCTCAGGTTTCTCACAGTACTTAGACCCACCTTGCTCCCTCTTTTTTTAGGGGAGGATTCACCCCACATCGGTGATAAAAGCCATATCAGCCGGGCAGGCTTGAATTCTGGGAATTATGTACCCAAAGCCCTCCTTAACACCCTTGCTTAGCTTGGTATGCCAAGTTGTGTTTCTGGGCACCTAATGCCAAGGAATGGATGTCCCGACGGGTGCAAAGACTTGCTTAAACATGGTAAAAAAGGAACCTACATAGCTCTTAGCAGCCCACTACCGGAGCCATACATGACACACAGATGTTTCGGCAGACATACCCCAAACACTGTAAGCCTACTTGAAGCTCTCTCTGCGATAGGGCTTACAAATTAGTTATGTAAATAATCGAATTTTCCAATACAATTTGCACTTATGATTTTCGATAATTCACACCCTACTGTATTATTTACTCTATGCCAATGGTAATTTAATAATTGGATATTTGCAAAGAAAAACCTTTAATGCTGTCTTAGTTTAGTTTTAAAATAACACAAGATGCAGGTTTTGAAACCTTTTATTTGAATAACTGAAAATAGTATGCAGAGATGGAAGAAAGAATTAGCTTTCGAAGTCCAGCAGACTCTCTCTGTCAGATGGTGCAGTGTGAAATGATTCACAAAGAGGAAGCCACAACACAGTTTGTTCTCAAAATGAAGTCTAAAGAAAACATTTTAAAGTTTGTCGGCTTAAGGAACAATATGCCTGGAATGTGGGTCTGGAAACTGCTGTCTCTAAAACACCGTGAAACTCCTGGAAGCAGGGAACACACAATGGGTTGGAAACAGTACACATTTCTGTATGAAAGCAGCATTTAACACAAAGGGAAACCCAAATCCGCTTCACACGCACCTGTTAAGTTAGGCGCAGGCAGTTTTAAAGTGGGCCTCAGTAGTTTCCTAAAATTACTAATTCTATTTTTAAAGGTGTGTTGAAATCATAATTTTAAAGAAATATAAACAAAAACAGGATCAAAATTGAATATTCCTCATGGAGAGTATAAACATGTGCTCTGCAGCCTTTATGTGGTGCCAGGACATTGTAGTGATTTCAATGCAGCTGCTATGGTTACTTGGTTGGTATGCAATGTGACACTACAACATATGCTCCTGAGGTTTAACTGGTGCAGTCTCCAATGTTACCCCAGTGTGCCTCAAGCTTCACAATTGTTTCCTCGCTTGCATACAGTGTGCAAATGAGAAATATGTTACCCATTTTTTAACGGTACAGTGTCCAATGTTATCTCAGTGTGCCCCAGGCACCGTAATGGGCGCCACCCACTTGAGCTTAGGCGCCCAAGATTTCTACTGTTGGTGTTCTGTGCCCCTTATCCATTAGGGGTCCTGAGCAGTAGTGTCGAACAGCTGATAGTGACAAATGGTGCTGGAGGGTTGTCTTCCCAGGCGTGTGGCAAAAGGAGCCTACTATGCAACCATGTGTATTCCATATACATGGTTCATGGTCCTTTGAAACAGCCTGGCTGCCATACTGAATTTGGCCTGTGGTTCAATGGCCAATGAACCCATTGGACCTAGGCATAGGCATTTATAATGCTATACAGTTGTGATGTGACCATGTTATTGGCCATTTGGTGTATCGTCTGCAACCTTTTTGTGTTGATTTAGAGGGTGCTGCAAACCTTTAACTGCTTGCTCTAAACCTAAAACATTCTTCTGAAACATTTAGAATTCGGGAACGTGTTTAAGTTATCTATCTTTTGTTTTTTTTGTTCGGAGGACCACTTTTTTTCCCAAGCACTATGTGGCTGGGTCAGCTTGCTTCAGTGTTGCCTGTTCCCAGGAACACCATTTTTTTAGTTACCACTTTCTTCCGATTGAGGTCATTATGATGTGGTGGCAGTTGCTGACATATTTGGGATGTCAGTTTTGATCAGAAATGACTTACAATAAATTCACATTTACACATGGTGGAGGCATTTTATTAAGTGTGCCTGTACCACAGCACAAAGTGAGAACAAGTGTTGAGCCAGAAGGGCATGAACACAGTGGCACATTGACCAGGGACGCATAAAATCCCCCAAAACAATATGTGACTGACAAAGGCAACACCACGGCGCTACCTGCCCTATTTCTCATAGTCGTCTTTTTCCTTATTGAATTGGGTTTTCGTTGTTAGACCAATGAGGCAGCCATCTTGACAACAGGTACAGTCCATGGCGATTTCCCCATTGAGTGATCCAACCACAAGACAATAGTGTCTGCCAAACTATGACGCATGAACACAGTAATTACTTTTTGGTTTGCAGTGCTGCTTGTACTTAGCTTATCAGAGATGAGGGGAGGGAGTGCTCGTCACGTGACACCTTTCCGAGGTGAGTGCTGGAAAAAGAAAACAGTGGCCTTTGCTCAGCCTAGATACACATGAGTAGTTGTACTCCAAGAAATGTCCCAGCTCATTTCAGGTTCAGTACAAATGGAGGTACATGTGATATCGGTGGGATCTCCCTGCGGCAGTGCGACAGAAACGTCCAGAGCAATGGGTTTTATACCTCCGAGCAAATGCAATTACTGGAAAAACAATAAACCTCACGATTTCAGATGAGAAAACAAGATAGAGTGTTTTGAAACTACGATTGCACAATTTTCCATGTTCATTGGACGATGCATAGCAGGGGTGTCGAGAACGCGGGTGCCCCGCGGCCCGTGCATCCAACACCCCCCAGCCCCCCGAAAAGGAATGTGTGCTAAATGTTCCTATAGCTGAAATGGAACTTCCCTAAAATCTGGCCACCCCTCCACTCGTTCCCCCACCCCCACAAGCAATTCAAAAGTTTGCTCTCCTGAAACATAATTATATGTAGTTTAAAGTCCTCTTTAATGTAAACCAGACTTTCTTGCAGGCCACCCGGCGCATGCCAGCTTAACGATCGGCTTAAAATGGAGCTTCTCACCTGCATTTAATCGGAGCTCAGGCCGGGGTGGGTGACTCTAATGGCAAACTGTTTACAGGGCAGATTGAAACCTTCTGGAACATACACTGCAAAAGAGCGTATTTTCTGACAAATCAACAGAAATGAACTACTGCAGTCAACTAACAAACTACCAAAGATGCTGAAGATGTTGTAAATAAATCAATTTTATGATTAATTTCGACAATACAAAAATAAAAAATAAATTAAAAAAAGAACATTTCGGGAAAATACTGTTCCAGATAGCAGGATATGTTGGACTTTAATCCCTTTGGTGACAAGTAAGCAGCCCATAGAGTTTAATAGTACAAGGATATGTCTGGACCGCTCCGGGAATCCCGATGTACGTTCATTTGAAATGTTTCTCCAGTTGGGTCTATAAAGTGGCTAGATACTTTTGTTCAAACCTGCCCCTCTGTAACCCAGCATACCCATTTGACAAGAAAGCTCAGCCACTGGGAGGTGTGCAAGGGATGCCAAATGTTATGCTATGCAAAGCATTCCCCACATCTGGGAGTGCCGCAAACACACTTGGGGTTGTTGCCCCTGGATTTGGGCTCCAGCTGATGTCCAGGGTGTCTGCCCTACCCAATCACAAGCTGCATGGGACCCGGGAGTATTCCTGCCTTCCTCCTAAGGAGTACCTTCTAACCCTAAGTAAAAGACGAACAGGTGACCAGGGGTTGGTGTTGCTGGCCTTGGGATCCAGCCGTTGTTCTGTGGTGGCTGTCCCTCCCTGGCCACGAGTTCCACAAGCCTCGGGAGGACTAACAGCCTTCTCAGGAGGGGCGAGCTTTAATGTATTTGTAGTTAGGGCTCCAGCAGCAGGTGAATTTGGGGATGCGGCCCCTGACCTTAGACTCCCACCACAGATCTAGGCTGGCTAGTTGCAAATTCTAGGCACCCCGTGAGGCGCACTAGCCTTTCTTTTGAGGGCAAGCACTATGGTGAAACTGTGAGAGCTGTACGAGTCCTGCAAGCACACTAGTGGTGCATCCCCGGATTTTGTGCTTTAGCAACAGACTCAGCATGGCTGCCCCTAATCTGTAAAGAGTTTCACAAGCCCAGAGGGGGGATGCACAGCCCTCTCTGAAGGATTACACTCCAGGTTACTCCCTGTTAGTGCTCCTGGAGTCCTGAAAGCGCATTTTGTGTGCTTTCCTTATCCTTGGGCTCAAGCCACTACACCATGGTGGCTGTCCCTGCCCAGTCGCAAGTCACACAAGCTCCTGAAGGAATGCCTGCCTTTACGGAGCGTAGGATCTATTGTGCCCCACTCAGACCTTTAGGAGTCCTGCAAGCACACGTTGTGTGTATGCCCCTGGCCTCAGTCTTCTGCCACTGACCTGCTGTGGCTATGCCTGTCCAGTTGTGGGATCACACGGCTTGGGAGGAGTCCCAGCCTTCTCTTGGAAGGTAAATTCTAATATGTCCAAGTAAGAGCTCCAGCATTCCTGTGAGCGCACTTTGGTTGCTGCTGTTGTTCACCTTTCGCGGCAGCCCTAATCTGTCCCAGTGAAAGCCTGAGGAGTACCACAAAGCACATTGTTACACGATACCCCGTTACAAGAACACTAAAGCAGGGGGCAGCAGCTTCCAATACTTAGCCCCCAAACATTGGAACTCTCTCCCCAACAGTATCAAAGAAGAGGGCTCCCTCTCAGGATTCAAAAAATCACTCAAAACATGATATGATATGTTATGATATGATATGATATGGCATTTGTAACGCGCCTATACACAAGTGTTTCAAGGCGCGACGAGGCAGGGAGGGAGGAACAAGGGGAAGACAGACAACGATCCTACTAGGCCAGGTGTCATTCAGATCGCGCAAGTGCAGGGGCAGGGGGAAGGGAAAAAGTGCAAGGGGAAGGGGAGGGGGGAAGTGCAGTACAAGGTAAGTAGAATAAAATAAATAAATAGGGCCAGCTGGTGGCATGTGCAAGGTAAGTGCAGGCAAGTGCTGGGAAGGAGGGGCTGTAGGGATACAGAGACAGTCCCGCAGTGCAGGGGTTGCCAGGGAGGCAGTGCAAGTGGAGAGTGGCTGGGCCCAGGACCGAGGTCGGTGAGAGTGGCCCAGTTGCAGAGTCAGTGCAGTTTCAGTGAAGAATTTAGCAGGGGAGAGGGAGAGAGAAAGCAGAAGCAAAGAGGAAGGTTTTGAGGTGCTTCCGGAACCGGAGATGGTTCTCGTCAAGTATCAGGGAGGGCGGAAGGCTGGTCCAGAGGGAGGCCCCTGCCGCAGAGAGAGATCTACCCCCAGCTCGTTGCTTCGAGAAGCGGCTGACCCTGAGGGATAAACATGGCTCTTTATCTAGAAGAAAGGATAACCATACTGAGTGGGTGCAAATATGCTCTATTCAACTTGTACCAACCATCTTTGTGTATTGAATGTAATTATGTTTGTAATATGTAAATTTATGCTCTGCAACCACGCCGTGATACCTAAGGGTCTGGGCGTGTAACAAATGTAATAAATAAATAGATACATTGTGGGTGCTGCCCCTGGTCTTGAGCACCAGCCACCAACCCGGAGTGGTGGCTCCTTCCCAATGATGAGTCCCAAATCCTTGTGAGGCATTACATTCTCTGGCGAGGAATGGCCTAAGACTTCTCATTTAAAGCTCTGAGAGCCCTGCAAGCTATTAGGGGCTCTTAACCTTACCTTGGGCTTCAGTCATTGGCCCAGTGTGACTTTCCATTCCCAGCCACGCATTCTATGGGCTCCAGGAGTAGCCTCAAGGTTCACTGAAGAGGGAAGCTCTAATGTTGCACATTCAGAGCTCCAGGAGTCCTGCATGCATACTAGTGGCTCTTCCCCTTACCTTGGGCTTCAGTCATTGGCCCAGTGTGACTTTCCATTCCCAGCCAAGCATTCTGCGGGCTCCAGGAGTAACCCCAGGGTTCACTGAAGCCGGAAGCTCTAATGTTGCACATTCAGAGCTCCAGGAGTCCTGCATGCATACTAGTGGCTCTTCCCCTTATCTTTGGCGTCAGTCATTGGCCCAGTGTTACTTTCCATTCCCAGCCACGCATTCTATGAGCTCCAGGAGTAGTCTCAAGGTTCACTGAAGCAGAAAGCACTAATGTTTCACATTCATAGCTCCAGGAGTCCTGCATGCATACTAGTGGCTCTTCCCCTTACCTTGGGCGTCAGTCATTGGCCCAGTGTGACTTTCCATTCCCAGCCACGCATTCTATGAGCTCCAGGAGTAGTCTCAAGGTTCACTGAAGCCGGTAGCACTAATGTTTCACATTCAGAGCTCCATGAGTCCTGCATGCATTCTAGTGGCTCTTCCCCTTACCTTGGGCGTCAGTCATTGGCCCAGTGTGACTTTCCATTCCCAGCCAAGCATTCTATGGGCTCCAGGAGTAGCCCCAGGGTTCACTGAAGCGGGAAGCTCTAATGTTGCATATTCAGAGCTCCAGGAGTCCTGCATGCATACTAGTGGCTCTTCCCCTTACCTTGGGCTTTAGTCATTGGCCGAGTGTGGCTTTCTATGGGCTCCAGGAGTAGCCCCAAGGTTCACTGAAGCCGGAAGCTCTAATGTTACACATTCAGAGCTCCAGGAGTCCTGCATGCATACTAGTGGCTCTTCCCCTTACCTTGGGCTTCAGTCATTGGCCCAGTGTGGCTTTCCATTCCCAGCCAAGCATTCTATGGGCTCCAGGAGTAGTCTCAAGGTTCACTGAATCTGGAAGCTCTAATGTTTCACATTCAGAGCTCCAGGAGTCCTGCATGCATACTTTGTGTAGTGGCTCTGGACATTCTGTTAGGGTGGCTGTCATACCCAGTGTCAGTCATGAGTTTCATGAGCCTCAGGAGTCCCAGCCCTGAGTCTTCTCTGGGAGATTGAGCTGCAATGAGTTCGGAAATTCCTGTACACTCGGTGCTGCCCTACCACCTCACAAGCCCCAGGATGAGTCTCAGCCTTCTCTGGAGTTGTAAGATCAAATGTGTCATAGAGCTCTAGAGGTTGCGCACACTTGGGGTGCTCCCCCCTGGGCTTGTGGGATAGTGTATGCAAATCATCATGATACAGTCTTACATTTATTAATTCACCAAACTTGTGGTAGCCCCTCTACGGCCTAGCATTTCATTGCTGCAATGTCCTTTTGGGGGTGGGACCAGACTGACATGCAAATGGATCTTTCTCCTCTGGTGAGGCAGAGTGGGCGAAGTTGTGTTTGTCCTCAGCAGAGGCGTATCCAGGATGGTCTAAAAAGTGGGGCCTGAATCTAACATAGTTGGGCCCCCCACAGTAACATTAACAGCTGCAAACGCCCACACACCGCTGCTGAGTGGGCATTGACAGATTTTGGGTGGCCCTTGCCTGCTCAGGCCCTACCCTGTCTACACCTCAGTAGCTCTCAATTTTCTGGCTAAGGATTGAGCACATATTTTACAATGAGAGATTTGATGCAATACTTGTAAAAATGTTTTTTTTTTAAAGAACATTGTCCTACAATGGGCTCATTCCGAGTTCGGAGATAACCATGGCGCTATTTGCAGCATGGCTGCCTCCGAACTCGTCCAAACTCCGGACTGGTGAATGGAGTAATTACCGGTCCATTCCGAGGTCGGAGGGACCGGTAATTCCCCATTCACCAGGGCCCTTCCCCATTCCCATTTGAGCCCCCATAGGGCTCGATGGGAATGGGGAAGGCGCTTATAACGGTACCGTAAATTACGGTACCGTTATTAGCACCAAAGTCCCTTTGCGGGTCCTTCCTTAACGCCTGCTAAAAGCAGGCGTTAAGGAAGGACCCGCAAAGGGAACTCGTGGTAGGGCCCGCACCGGTCTCGTTACCGGTGACCATTAACCCTTAACGCCTTACTCGGAATGTGTGGCTGCATGTGCTTAAGCTGATTTAAAGAGCACTGCCTTCAGCGGGGAATGTTGATTAACTGGAAGGATTACGAGGCTATTTTAACCTATGACGTCTATTGCATGGATTGTCACGAAACATCTATCATGATTCAAAAAGTCAAGTGTCTTCGAGGCCCAACACCCTGCCTGTTCTGCAAACCAGTCATCCTGCTGGTCTTTATGCACAATTAGAAACAGCTGAGCAGCCACTGCACCTGCAAGTCTATGCTGAGGCTGGAGGCACCTTCAGTTAGCAAAAGATGCAATTTATTTCTGGAAATAGCAAGAGCCTTCCAGTCCAGGGAGGGAACTTTAAAGAAATAATTTCTTGAAAACTGGCATCAGTGGTGGGCTGGCATCTTTGGGGAACGGCAACCACGTTTTGGAGTAGTACAACGTGCGAAAAGAAGGGTTCTCTGAAATGGTCACCTCTTAGTTCTGTTGAGTGCCAGTGAAGCTCAGAGCAACTGCCTTCAGCCAGCTTGATCCTTGCACCCATCACTTACCTGATTATCTCATCGTGGCTTCACTTCCTCCTCTCCCACTCTGCATTGTTGATGACACTACGACGCAGTGACACCTTCACGCCCCCTATTCACACCCACCGCCCACCCATCACCTACCTACCATCCTCCTGGACACACAACCTCCCCACACCTCACATCACACGCTTATTTTCTGCGCTGCAAATACATATCACCATTGCAGCATTACCTGAGATTGTGACATATTGATTATTTGCAGTGCCTCCCAGGTTCTTTGGAGCAGTTGCTCTCGGGAAAGTCGGAGCATTCATCTTGGAATTTCCTGCGTCAGTCTTGGTCATCTTTAAGCTACTAAATGCTGGAGGAACACCAAACTCAACCACAATAGAGCATTGACCCGCCAAATGTATGAATATATCGCTTACTGCTGCAGCATTCATCAAGGGAACCAGAACCAAAATCACCCTAATTAGGTTCAGCCAGAAAATGCATATTGGATCTATGGAATCAACCAACGACGGGAGGGCGAGCGGGGGTTCGTTGAGGGTTACATGCGTTGTACCTGAGCCAGAAAGCCACAGTGAATTCTCTTCTATTTAACATTTACATTCTACTCTTCTGTAAGATCCCGTAACAGTATCAGGTACATTTCCAAGTGTACCCAGTGATATCATTGAATAGATAATAACGAAAAACTATTTCAACGAAACCCAAGCAAAAAAAAACAAATCTTTCTTAAAAATATGTATGGGGTTAGGGTAAAGGATTACAACGGTTGGGAAGGGGTTTGGAGTAGGGTTACAAACCTAGGGAAACGGGGGGCTTGGTGGCAGACCAACCAAATAAAATAAAAAATACAAAATTCAGTATTTTTAAAAGTTTTTGTTTCATGGAAAATGTTTTCGTTATAAACTGTTTCGATAAAATCACATGGCACCCGTGCTGATTTTGATGATGATCCTCAGATTCACATACATCTGAACAAAAACCCAGCAAGATAGACCTGAGTAACTAACTGCCTTAACCACATCTTTCAACAGTGTTTAATTTGTAAGAAAATAAGTGCCAGGGCCCAAATATTTTCTAGAACCCCTATGACACACCGGGGTGGACACCACCCACATCTGCTCCATAAAGTATCAAAATATTTGGGGTTAATGCTGCAACTCGTTGAAGGTGATGAATGATGGGACTCTAGCCCTGTCGACATCCCATATTAGTTGTGGTTGGAAATAACAAATGTTTAAGTGTTTCTTTAAAACACATCACCGTTAACATGTTGCTCTAGTTCTATTAGTGGCAAGTGGAACATATTGACAATCTTACCACAGAAAAAAGAGCAAACATGCTTTCCTCCTGCGGGGAATTGAGGGACAAATACAGGCAAAATCATTCCTGAACTAATGACATTTCCTGTTAAACCCGGCAGCACGGTCTTCTTGTATAGGTTGTCACTCGTGACAGGCACGCCTCTTCGACATTGGCCTTTTCACTGACCCTAGTAGCTAGTAGCGCCATGACTAGCACCAACCTCGGAATGAGGGCCATTGTTATTCATGTACATGGATAATTAGCCGTGACCTTCCCAGTGGAGTAACTTTGCTCAAAATGTTAGGGGGGACATGCCGTCTGAAGAAAAGGTGCCCCAGCCAAATGAATGGGGACAACATAGTGTGCCATGAAAGTAGGGCGGCACAAACACCCCTGTCCCCCCTTAAAATTACACCCCTGGACCTGCCAAATTAGGCCACACTGTTGCTGCTTGTTGTGTAACGACCGACTGACAATCAAAATAACACAGTTTCCAAAATAACCCATCTTAATCAAACTGGGCTCAGTAATACGTGCCGGGGCTGAGCCCTGGCAAACACCCCCGCAGATTAAGCACTTTCTTTCGATAGATAAGAGAAAGTCACCTCTGCTTAAATGGATCGAAAGCTGAAATTCAGAAACTTGACCTTGTAACACTTCTATTTGAGTGACCTTCCAACCTGGGGTCTCCCATTGGCACATCGCAAAGTGTAAACAAACCTGGAGCCATCTTTGAGAGCAATTGCTCATATACCCCCCCAATCAATGCTGTGGTCAGGAGAAGACATTTAGATTTAGGTCATCCAGCTGCTACATATGACTCACCCTTTGACCCAAACGGAAGCTTTATTAATGGCGTGACTGAACTATTATTACATAATCGACTCAGGGCGTCCAAGAAAGCTTCATAGATTACAGGAATCAGCCAGCCACAATGTGACTGAATGGCATTAGATATGATCACGTGGAAGCAGCCTTAAAAGTACCTCATTGGCAAGCAGTTCAGTTGAGGGTCCCTTTAAAGTCACGTTGCCTCATTTGCAAAGCTCACTATTCAAAAGGTTGCAAGTACCTGCAAATATGCCCCTTAACTACACACATGCAAAGAACATTGAAATACCTGAACCATCCGGGCACTCTGAACCGATACTTTGGAATCTATCTCATCACTGGCATTCCTAAACCCCCAGTGGTTGCCCATTTTCTGAGAGAACTGCACTGCTCCCCTGTAAAACACCACGGGGGTCATTACGACCCTGGCGTGAAGGGTTTAACGGCGCCGTAAAAGGTGTCGGCGCCGTTAAACCCTTAACGCCTGATTACGAGGTCCCTTTGCATCTCCCAACCTTAACAGCTGGTCTGGACCAACCGTAAAAGTAGGGACCCGCAAAGGGACTTCCGAGGTAATTACGGTACCGCAATTTGCGGTACCGTAATTACCGCCTTCCCCAGTCCCATTGAGCCCTATGGGGCAAAAATGGGAATGGGGAAGGGCCAATGGTAAATGAGGAATTACAGCCCCGCCAACCTTGGAATGGGGCGGTATTTCCCCATTTACCATTGGCGGACTTGTTACAATACCAGCATTAACCATGGTGCTAATGGCGCCATTGGTTACCGCCAGTGTTGTAATGAGGGACCACATCTCCTTCAAACTACTCTGACTTGCATTAAAAAAGCCCCAACGGAGCTGTTCCTCTTTACCAGGAACCCCGGATTCCTCCTTACCAGGCTCCCAGAAAGCCCCACTCTGCGATTCCGATGCGCCTGAAAGTTCGACCTTCCGAACACCCTGGCAGAGTAGACGGGTCATTCTCTGCGGCAGCTCCTGCTTTACAATACTCTCCTGGCACATGTACATCAAGTTACACCAGGGGTGCAGATGTCGGGGACTCTTGGAGACCAGGCTCTTTGTTCAAGCAGGGACTTTGCAGCTTTCTTACTGGACACCCTTCACGACTTCTTCAGCGCATAATATCCCCTTGTGCTCCCCCTTCCATCTTGCTCAACACCTGGACATAATGCATGTAGTTGTGAGCGCTTTTATCAGCTCTTAAATAAATAAATAAATGGATACATAAACAAAAAATATTGTAGCCTTGTCTTAGAGAAGAACCAGGGTCCCTTTTTCTTCAGGCAGGCTTTCAATCCCTCGCTAAACCCCACAGTCGCTGAGATTGGTGACCAGGGCCCTTATGTGCCCTTCTGGGTCCTGCCCTTCTCCCCTGCCCCCCCTCCCCCGAAATAGCCTCAGCTCCGCCCATTTAGAGCACTTGCTGCCGGGCTCCCACTGGCCTGTGCTGTCTCACAGGCCTGCACTTATTGTGTTGTCAGTTGACCACTCTTACCAAGTGATCTCTGCCAGGCACTTAACAGCTGCTTGCAACTTACTCCCTAGCTCCTCCCTCTGTGGCACTCCCACACACCCTCCCCCTCCCCGCTCTCTCTCTCTGCACTTGCACGCTCTGAATGCTCACAAGGCCTAGTAGGACCGCCTCTCTCTATCTTCATTGTTATTATACTTGCATTTCACTCCCATGCTCCCTCCCCGCTGCCCTGTGGGCGCTTTGGAACACAATTTACTTGATATGTAAGTGCCTTACAAATGCACAATACAATTCAATTAAAATAAGTAAATTAAGGTGTGGCAACTCTAGACAGTGATTCAAGAGGAGTGAAAAGGGGGCACCCACACCGCCTTTTGCACACCAGCTGCCCACTAAGACTGCTCACCTATTATTCGAGAATGCCATCGAGCAGTGAGCAATGGATACTGAATTGAGGACCTTCCTCAGCACAAGGTTGCACTCATCTCCATGCAAAAACTGTTTCTATGGTTTCTATACTCTGTCGTTTTGAGCGCTCCAAAGTTGCAGCAAGGCAATTCCTAAACAAATATCTTAGTTTTGCAAATGTAAATAAAATGGAACATGTAGTAAACTGCGCGCATAACCACATGCCACGTAGAGAAAAATGCACCGTCCCTACTGAGCCCACCACAACTCTGTCCATGCAGACACTGCATAGGCCTACATGTCCCCTTGTAGAAGCCATCACAAGCCTCACGATTCAATGAAAAGAACCAACCATTGAATCATGTGATGTTATGTTATTTGCCATTTGCGAAAGGCTAACAGACATCAGGTGTGCCCTGGTGACACTTGGTTCCAAATCTTAGTGCATTGTGGTACCTAACTGGGTTTCTGGTAGACCATAGTCTGAAACGTGGCAAACATTAGATTCATAATGCCATTGGAATTGCAACCGTAATTGGCGCTTTGAAACACTCTCTTGTTTTATAAGCGCCTTATACATATCCAATAAATAAATAAAACAGTAGCCGCAGTCCTGGGGCTGTCCAGTCACCTTCGCAATAGGTGACGCAGAAGAGATATGTGTGGGGTTGTGTGATGTGCATTTGAAATGGTGTATGGTGCCTGTTAAAAGATGGGTTATGCAGCACAGTAACATCAAGCAATTGTTGTGTGCTTGTAGGGTCTGCCTTTCTTTGGTTTTTACAGGACATTTTTACAGGTGACAACAAGGGGAAAGATTAAGGATACCTTTTTGGGGTCCAACATGCAGGGTCCCTGTAGAGGGTGACGAACTGCAGTATCTCCTAAAATGTTTGGAAGATGGAACTCTTGGCCATTGTCCCGATAGTGGCCAATAGGAAGGGCAGAAGGGGCATTTCATGGGGAATACCCATCCTATGAAGTCACATACATGTACACTGTATATTGCCCAGCAGCAGAAGCCTCACGCCACCCGTGTATTAGGTAATAAGCAATGCCCACAACACACATACAGGTTTCTACAAATGGCATGTGGCAGGGGTGTTGCTAGGACGGGAAAAGATCCGGGCTATGCTACTGTCAGGACTGTCGGGACTCAGAGCTAACTAGCATTTTGGTTGTAGCCCCTGAGCTTCTATCTGGGGTTACAACCAAAAGACCGGGGGCTGTAGCCCCCTCAGCACCCCCCCCCCCGCAACGCCTCTGGCATGTGTTGTAATGCACATCCTGTGTAGCTACCATGCAGCTTTTGTTGAATACTTAATGTCTCTCCAACAGATGCTGCAAGATTGGATGGGCAAGGGGTACTCAGATGACTACCAGAAGTGCTGCCACCTCCACTCTGCAACTACCTTCACCACCACGACAGCCTCGGCCCTACCATCACTGCATACATGGCCACCACCACCACTGTGGCCGCATCCACCATCACTGTCATACCACCATCTGGCAAGCGGCAATGAATCAGGAGATCCCTGATTCACAGGCCATGAACTAGAATACTCCCACTTGCCTCCACCTCCAGTCAGCCAACTGTACACCGACATGTGCCACAGTGGGCATTGGTGACAATGGGGGGAAGAGTGTCTCTGCAAATTGTCACAAAGGCAAATGAGATGGAGGGCAATGTGCCACACACCATTACAACGGAATCTAGGGGTGTTAGTGGGAGATTCTGGACAGTGGGGCTATCCTCCAGACACAACCACCACCGGGCCATTTGGCACTGCGTGCAGGCCGCAAGGAGGATGGCCCACGTGGGCCTTTCTGACTGGCTGGTGTTGGACAAACAGGGTGTCGGTACGATAATGTGATATTCAGCACCATGCGTTAGAGCGGTGGGTACTAGGAACCAGGTCCTCTGAAGAGCGGCGAGCATGGCACCATCAACTATCACCAAGAGAAGTATGATGCAGGAGGTGGCATGCGAATCTCACATGCTTCAGCATATGTGAAAAATAGCTCTGGAGTTGGCAAGGGACACAGAGAACCCCTCAACTGTGGGGTGCCCCTCAATTTGCCCTCTTGATTCATCTTTTGGGTGTACCCCCAGGAGGCATTCAGTAGGGTGGCTGGATTTCCTCCTCACTCCCACTGGCGTGCAAAACAGCCGTGCTGCAAATGAACAAAGCAGGTTTTGGGGGAATGTGTGAAGGATGTTGCGTAAGAGATGGTGGGCGTGATGGGTGTTCATCTTGCGAAGTGGAGATGGGGGGGATTGGTGTTAGGTTAGGGAAGAGGTGTGGTGGCCGTTGAGTTGTGTTGCAAGAGTTGGGTGTGGAAAGTTAGGGAGCTTTGGGGTGTGTGTTGGGTTAGACAGTGAGGGGGTAATGAGTGTATATGGAGTGGGAGGCCATGAGTGGAGGGTTAGTGAGTGGGAATAGGCTCAGAATGGCCCATTGGGCAATAGGACAATGCCAGAAAAGCCATCCTGACAGGCTAACGTGGGTCCATTCTGTGGGCCAAAGGTGGCCAGTCACTGAGTCACTGCGTCGTGCTTGATTTTGGCAGTTTTTACCAGATTTGCTAGTCCAATATATTTAAAACTCACCACCTGAAACAACTGCTCATACAACTTTGCTCTGAAGTATATTAAACATACTGTTTCTTCATAGCGGCCTCAAATTGCAATTTGCCATTGTGGGTAACTAGTTGGTGCCCAAAAGAGTTGTTTTGCCCAGGCCGACCCTGCAGGGGAGGGCGTAGTATTGGGTGTTGGGTCTCGTAAGAAGGTGGTTAGGTTCATGTGTATGTGACACTTATTTAAGAGTGTTATACTTTTTATGAATAATACATTATGCATCATGTAGTATAACACCATATTAAACCCAAATGAAAGCCTGACACAGGGCCCTCGTATCCTCATCAATGCCCATGTCCGGAAGGCTCAGGCCAGGCATTACACCCGCCACCTCAATGCCAGCTTCTAGAACACACAGCACGCAATTGGTATTTGTTGGCAGTCGTCTCTGACCTGCAGTGCTCCCCTTTGCCAACATACCCGCTCTATTTTGCCAGAGGTCCTAATGTGTGCAGAGTTGTTCCTCATGCATGTGTTTGGGGGTGCAGAGGGGCGTGGGTAGGTATGGCATCAGGGTATGTGCGGTTCCATGTAATAATGTCGCCACAAAAATCGAGCCATGCAAAAATATCGCCGAAAACTGGCTGTTTTTTTTGCCCCTTTCCCCATATATATGGTCACCCATATAATATCGCCGCGGCCTTTTCCCGGCATATTATTTACGGCGACCATATATATGAGGATAATATTACCTGATACCGTATGTGCAGGGTGACATGCAACATGTCCGCAGAGGTTGACAGTAAGGGGAGGCAAGCATTGCATGCATTTGTGATTCATTGCACCTGCAGGTCTTGGTCTTTCCTCTGTGTTTTCAGCAGTTATTCCTGTAAACGTGCATTTGCGTTTTTGAATGGGGCAAACCAAGTGTGGTTTCAGGGGGGGGTAAATACAAGTGGTGAGGCGGGGTGAAAGGTGGAGGCATTGTGGAGAAAGAGGCGGTCCTATTCCCTACGTAGCAGCCATGCCTGTCAGAGCGTTTGAGCTAGGCAGCATCTACTGGGCAGCATTCTACGCCAGAGGACAATGGAGTCATGGGCGGATCCCGGGAAGCGTGCATTGCATTGTGTGATGCGGTGACGAGACTGACAGCGCACGTTATGCAGACGTTGATGCTGTGCTGATGCTTCCAATTGCCGATACGTGCTCCTTTGAGGGTGCTATCCAATATCCCCAGGATACAAGGGAATCCAGCAATGACAAATAAAAAATGACTGGCAGTATTTAGTTTTGCCTGGGCAGTGGTGGGGGACAACTATTGGTTCAGCACAGGAGGGCACAGCTGAGTACCACAGAAAATGGAGGCTGGGGCATGTCATGCAGAGGAATGTGACAATGCACAGTTTGAGGGGGAGAGGGGTGTGGCTACAGATAGCAGGGACACCCTCAATGCCCCTCTGAATGAAGCTTTTTAGCATTCCCACGAATGTGATTTTAATATTTGCAAATGACATGTTGCTTATTTACATTTTCCTGAACCTGCCTCATCTCTCCATTTTTTTTAATGACCTCATGTTAATTTTAGGCCAAAGAGAATTGACTTCCTCAGTGTGTTTGGAAAAATGTCTTTCGTTCCACCACATCACTTTTGAGATTGGTTTATAAATGTGACCCTACTTTCTTAAAGCCATCCATCTTCTACTCCTCTCTCTCTCTCTCTCTCTCTCTCTCACCGTCGCTCTTCTCTTGTCTCACAGCTATCAGATCCAACTGAAAAAGCCTTTCCTTTGCTTGGATGTTATTCAATTTAAAGGCATCTGGGACACATCTTTGTCAGGCAGTAAAACTCAAGCAATTGTTCAGTTCTATATGGAATATTTAGATCTGCCGGCTCTGAGGTGGTTGACAGTTTCTTTGGAGTCACGTGAGAGGGGTCTTTGCTGCAGATATTTACAGAAGCCGTGATCATGTTATTGCTCACACCAGGGAAGTTCCCGAGGGATTTTACCTCTTATCATCCACTGTCGTTACTCCACTCGGATAGCAAAATACTTGCTTTATTAATGGCTGTGACGAATCAACTACCAGTGGTCCAGGGGTGAATATCAGTTTCTAAACCACCGATCAGCCCCACACCTCTCATACACCAGAAGGGATCCAAACAGATTGGAATACCAGCAAGTTATAAACCTCTTTGTTCAATTTTGGTGACGTGGACAGAATGGCAGGCTTATCTCCGAAAGTTCGTGGATCGTTGGTTAGTTGCAACACAGAAAAAATACAATTATTACCCAATGATAAAAGGGACTGTCCAGTTAAGGCTGTTTACAAAATATATACTTTATAATTCACAACAGACAGTCTAACAACATTACGAAATACAACCCACCCTGCTAAGGAATGCAGAGGACAGACAGTTTCAAAGAAGGAAAAAGGATGCCCTCTGGATACTGACAGGAAAGTAGTCGGCATGGTAAATAACCACAATAGTTTAAGCTTTCTTGGCTTCAGCACAAAAGGAGCAATGGTTCTTAAAATGTCTGGGAAGGACCAGGGTAACAGAACCACAATGTACATCGTGCTGTAGAGGTTCTTGGTGCTCGACAGCATTGAGTCGGCTTCAGGGCGCTTTACAGGTTTCTGTGGCAGAGTTCCAGATGGGAGTCAGCTGCAGCTATCAGACGGCAAGACGGTTTGGCTAGCAAAGCTGAACGAAATGCTACAGGCTGGTTTACATGGTGGCTCTGGATCAGCAAACATTGTCTCAGTGCTGATTGGCGTTTCTGAAGCATTGGTCGAGATGTCTCGGATGTCATTAAGCGACGGTGGCTTAATAACAGTCAGTGTTGCCGTTGGTTGCAGATCTAAAATGTCCTTTAAGGTGGACATCGGTGGATGTTTGTCAAGGCACTTCTCCCAGCTTCTTCAATGGGCTTGTGTCGTCCTTTAAGGTGGGCTGCTGAAGCTGAGGAGTGCGTTGCAGATAGCTTCCTTGGTTGTAGGTTTAGCGGCCTTCTGGCACTTCCTGTCCAGGAAGCTTGTGGCAGAGGCGAGCAGGGAACGCTGTGTGCTGGCTGGGTACAAGTTCTGGAGTGGCTGCAGGGTCCGCCAAGTTCTGGATCTCCCTCTGTTCCCTGGGAGATGTTTAGGGGAGGGATCCTCCCTCTTTGGATATTGTGGCCTTCCTTCACTGGCGGAAGATGTAAGGCAGACTACCTTCAGCCAGGGTCCAAGGTTGAGTTCTTTCTTACTTCTTGTGAAGTCTTCAGATGATCTGCCAAAAGAGGGGCTCAGTCCTCTTTTAAAGCCAAGTGGGACACAGTGATTGCTTCAGGCTAAGCCGACCTTAATGAACCAATCCTCGGGTCCCTACTAACAATCTCCTGTATGCATGAGGTCATAACCAGAGTGCTTTGCAACAGGAAAGGTAAAGGGGTGAAACCTTTTGATACTAAGTCCCTCCCATCTCCCTGTCTTTTGTGATCAAAGAGTCTCTCTGGTTAATGGATCTCTTGGTGGTTCCTGATTAAAGCAATCTCCCTTGAAGCTGCAACAAGACCAGACTCTCTGGCTACTGCAGACCACATTCTCATACCTTATGAATGGGGTCCCCCTACCGGGTTGGCCAACTGTAAACACAGTCTCAGACATGACAGCTCACTGTCATTGATACTGAGGTGGGGAGCTTGATTCAGGTTGACACAGTTACATATGAAAGGGCGTTGGGTTTCTTGTCTCTTTTGTTAAACTCTGTAGCCAGGCCCTATGTGAGCCTGTTTGTAGTACCTTCTATTAGTGTGTTAATCGCTGCCACCAGCTACAGGGCCTAACAAAAGAGCAGGGCAGAATCCATGGAGCCTTTGTCAGTTAATTAGGCTGGCCATGGCAGGGGGATGCTTGGTCCTCCCTCTTCTGGGAGATGACATAATGTACTCCTGGCTGTCACATTCCTACAAAATATGACAGGGTGGACTGTGCCCATAGGCTGTGCCCACCCAAAGTGCACAGGTCTATGCTTTTGCTGTGGTGCGAGCATAGGAGCATGGGTGTGGATTAGCTCCACACATTTCCCTGAGGTTGGTGTACCATCATTCCATTTAATGAAACATTTCATAAAGCCCAGACGAGACCGCGCTCACCATCCAAATGGTCTAATTCCTCACAATAGCAAATCAGTTGCTTTCTCCAAGTTAAGGCCTCCTTACCAACTTTCTTCCCCTCTTTCCCCACGGTTGCTCTTGCTCCCCTTCCCAGAAGACTAAGGTCTAGTTTCTCGGGGTGGGAACACAATACACCATGGACAAGGATTGGTGCTTTGAAACGACTACGGTTGTGATACCGCGCTATCCAAAATCATAGTAACAAAACATGGCATCATTCTGTCTGCCAAATCGACCTTTGTGAGCAACCCCCTATAGTTTAATGCTACTGTTTGCCATTCTGCACTAGAACCACCATGGCAGGATTATTACACTTGCTACTTCAGATGCCAAACAGGCATTCGGCTCAACTGAATACCCTGTAAAATTGATAGTCCCGTGGAAAAAAGATACTGCTAGGCTACTTGGAGTGTCTCACCTCTAGATCGAGTGCTGACACACATTATGGTCGCTGGGGAACCTTAGTTGGCAGGAGCAGGAGACAGGATTGTCCCCGTCTTCTGTTATGTTTGCCTGGCAGTACAGTCACTGTCCTTGACTTGAAATGTTATTTATAACACGCTTAATACCCAGAGGTTTCTAAGCACGGACCCGGGGATTCTAAGCACGGACCCGGGGATCTAACCTGTGTTGCTGCATGTCGTCTTGCTTCCAAGGCGAGCACGTTGCCCCTGAGCTATCCTCCCCGAGACCATTAAGTTTCGATTGGCCATTACCTGTAGGCATCTTGGTAAGGGAATGCCGCTTTTCTCGTATGTCATCTGCATGAAGTATTACAGCCTAAAAGTTGTCATAGTTGACGTATATATAACAAAGACCTGGGTGTAAACTTTCCAATGTAGGTGGATGAGGTGGGCTTATTTGCGTAATATGCTGGTTCCTTAGAATTTGCTCTAAGCCCCAATCTTTCCTATGATCTGAAATATGTATTTAGCAAACAGGACAGTTCCCAATATATGGACACAGGACATAGTCGTACACCCTGGGGAGACAGTTTTCCATGATGGCCCGGGATTGTATATTCACAACTTTGTAGCAGCTCTGACGTTTGATAGTGATTGCACCACAGCAAAAGCAATGGGCTGCAGGCACCATTTCTCTTTTAAAAACATTAACACATGGACCATGTGTAAGGAAAAGGCAGTGGGTCCAGAAGCGGAGGGGAATAGGAAGTGTAGACTATCACATGGAGCGCCATACCTGCATCACTGCGGGCTGGAGTTGGGGGTGTGATAGGGCTGGAATGTTGGAACTTGCTATTTCAGACTGAGAGAATTCACTTAGATTGCAAAATTATGAATGGCAGGGTAATTAAGTTGTGTGGCGAGTTGTAGTGATTTGTGTATGCTTTGGGGACAGCTGTGCTCAGGCATTGAGACTTTCTTGCGCTGCCTGGATGCACAAGGTAACAGGAGAGCACACAGGACTACTCCCTTTCTAGGCTTGATCGGCCAGGTTCTACAGACAGGAAAGCCGGGATCAACTATGGGCACTCTTAACGGAGGGAGGATTTTGAACTGGCTCCAAATGGAGCAATGACTTTGACTGGACTGCCTGGAAGTCAATGAGGCATGCTGGGAGCTTTTTGTGGATGGCAAAAGTGGTGTGGGATGCTGGAATCGTCTTGGGATGAGGGCGGGCTCTTCATGCCATGTGCCTGCGGACCTCCGGTTGGCACACATTGGTCAGATGGACTTTACTGGAGTGTGACATCTGACCTCTTTCCTCCTTCATCTTGAACCTTTCTTCAGTGAGATGCATGGGTGGAAATGGAAGGGCCAGGTAGTCTGGGAGTGAACACAGGGGTCTTCAAACTGCGAGTGCTGAGGAAATGGTGGTGTGTATGCTGTGGTCATGGTCTAGAAGAGGAGAGCGCAGAAGTGATGAAGTGATGGACACAACAATAACAAAGGGTGTGGATGCAAAGGGGAAAAGAAGAGCAGCTATCAAATGGAGCCATTTGAGACTGAACAGGCATTTGGTAGAGGCATCGGATGAGTTGAGGAAACCAAAACCATCTTAGGCTGACAGCTGTGATACCAGGGCTGTGCCAGGCCACCAGGAGGTCTTCCATTAGATGAAGTCCACAAAGGTTCCATGGGACCCCATCCACTGGTCACAAACTGATTCACCCCTCATTTTCCCTTATGGACATCTAGGACAATATGCGTGAAACATGGTCCTAAGGAATGGAGGCTTCCCACTTTTAGCCTTCACCGCTTCATCCACTGATATTAATTCATACTCCCGGGACTGTGGCACTGACGGGCTTGCCTTGCCAAAACATTAAAGGTTGCGGCAGATTGGCAGATAAGTTCAGAGAGCCAGGACATAGCTCAGTGGGTGCTAGCAAAGGGGCATTCTTCTTTCCTGGGCCCACATGAGTGCATTTAAGCGCTGGCGTTCCATATTACAGGTGGGTTAGGGGTTGCAGTCATACTTCTCCCTCCTGGCTGTGTCATGAACCGCTATCTGCGTCCCTTCTGGACTTCGTGGTCCCTGACACATAGGGGATTGAACTCAGTAATCCTTCCAACATGGCCGCTTGATGCGGAACGCTGCTTACCAGTCTTTGCGTTACACGCTCTACGTTTTACAAAACAGACACGCACCAACGGCTCTGCGCGTCTCAACGCTACTGTTCGCCGTAGCTGGACGTGTGCGGCCGGAGTTCGCTCGGGGCTGTTTTTCTGATCTCTATTCCCGGTTCCTTGTTTTCCTCCTCCTTTTCCTTTCATCCCACAACTTACCCAATACTTTCCTGGATTTTCGCCCGCGCTCGAACCACGGTTTCCGTGCCTCCGCGCACGGACATTGTTCCTTCCTGGTGCCTGCCCAGACAATCTGAACGAAGCACGCTGGAATCCGAAGACCCGCGCGCAGGCTTATACAAATCCCGGACCGTGCGGAAGAAGTTGCAAAAGAAGTTTGTAAGCAAACAGGAAAGACAGGTGATAAGGGGAGAGACTTGTGACAGGCTGTACCACATCCAAGAGAGATGAGCGAGCTGAAGAGCCTGGACCCCTGTGAACCATGGCTGATTACGGTAGCTTTGCCTACGTTCCATTCACTACGTATAGCCAGCTTCTCTGATGACTTGGTCTACCTTGCGTTTCAGCATCTGTACATTTATTGAATGGCTGATTTTCTACAGCACTTCGGGCACGTTTAATCTTCTTTTACATTTGAGAGTTCACTCGATTCTTCATCAGTTTCTTTAGGATCTATACATCCTCCTTAATCAGTATCTCGGTTATACATACTTTTTTGTGGCATCACTTGCTTCCTTTCTCTGCTCTTTCTCATATTCCTTCAGGGAGTTCCTCCCTTAGATTGACATCACTTCGTGGATACATTCGGTAGGGTTGTCTTAACAAGTATCTTCTTTCGAACACATGCTGCGGTATTGGCACAACTGCTGGTTTCAAACACGGCACGATCTCAGGTCTCCAACATATGGGAGGAAGGGGGGCAGGGTTTCTTGCAGAGGCATGCAGCTGCTGCCCTACACAGGCTTTAGTTCCAGGTGTTCAGATCATGGCTAACATTCAATTACCTTTGTGGTTCTCAAAACAATCTTTCAGTCTTTGTGTCCTTTTAATGTTCACAATTATCAACACTAATTTTGAAGATATGTGCTGGATGTGACTGCATGGATGTAAAACTGGCAACCCCTTTATTGGGCAACCCTTGCTTTAGCAAAATGCTAAAATATAGCATCAGTCCTTTGTTAAGAGTTCCTTTGTGCCACAGTCCACCGGGTGAGCCCATTCAATGAACAGGTCAATGATACTTTCCAAAAGACTTGCACTAAAGTGCTCTAGGATCCCATCCACGTCTAGAGTTGTGTCACACTGCTCAGTTGAGGCAAGCCCAAAAACGGTATTATCAGTCTTCCGATGAAAGTCAGTAATTAGCATTATGTAGCTGAGCTGGCTCTTCAGCCGTGAACAGGGCCACCGTTGCTTAATTTCTACTCAAATGATTTAATGCTTCTCTCTGGGACCTTGCGCTCGTGTTTGCTTCAGATATTTTGACCAGTTACAGGAGTTCACAGCAGTATTGTCAACACATTGCCTAGGAAATACAAGCAAAGCTCTTATAGAAGTTTCCGCAGCCCCAATGGATAGGTTAGCAGTTTTGGAAATCTCTGATTATCAATCAACAATGCCGGGGGACCTAGGGGTACCTCGGGAGCAGGTTACTGCACGCTGCAGGGCAGGAACAATCTTGACAGCTCCTCACAAGTTCCTCAAGGTTTCAGTGACTGCTGACTGTGAATCCTGGAGTCCTCACTTTGTATAGAACCATGGCAGGTTCTATGCAAGGGTCACTGCTAAGTCTTGTGATTCACTAGTCCCGATGGACCGAAGGACAAAGGCACCAGGCCGGTCATCTTCTGGTCACGGGAAGAGAGGTGATGTGTGCTCGCACTGGCAAAGAGTTCACCCTCAGATTTCTGGAATGCTTGCAGAGTGGCAGAGCTTCCAGGTGACTGGTCTTGCATTGTGCTATGCTTGTGTTGGAGGCCGAGTCGCAGATTCGACTTCCATCTTTCAGGAAGGTATCGGCAGAGTTCGGTGGGCTAAGTAGGAAACATGGGAACTCAGCACCAACTCAGCTTCCCACCAGGGGGGCGGCATCCGTTCAGGGTTTGGCAGGCTTCCAATCACTAGTTATTGCAACATTGAATCATTTCCCGACATCTTCCTGGGATTTCACCGAAAGGAGAATACAAGCAAGGAATCCAGGTGCCATTTGCTTCATCCGGCTAGGTCTGGTTTTGGCTCGGCATACCTCACGTTTCCTATACAATAGAGGCCATGACCATACATAGCAATATGGGTGTTTCACTCACTCTAACAGGACATGATCCATTGCTTGACTTGGCTGTGGATTTTACACCAAGGCTCTTGGTCCGGACACCCCTTGGGTACACAGGATGTGCATGATAGTCTGCTACTAACTAACCAGTGGAACCTATGTGACGCACCGTGTGAAAATATCCACACGGGTGTAGTGCACCCCTGCTGGAAGGCGCGTGAAGTTTTGCATTTGTCAACTTTTTGGGGACACTCTAACCATGAGAGGCCAATGGTTTTTCATTGAATCATGCAGATCACATTGGGGAAACACTGGGTTAACCAGCCACACAGGCAAAACTTCATGCGCCTCCTCTCCTACCAAGTGGGCACTTTACGGCTTTGATGTCACAAATAACCCGTGTGGACGCACCCCTCTGCCATCTTTCTTAAGTTGTTTATTACATAGAGGATTTTTAGAACATGAGGAAGACATACCTAGCAGCATGTACGTAACATTGTAATTTTGATAAAAGGCAGAAAAGTTGCATATTTCCAGCTCCACACCCACTGAGTTAGTTCGAGCACCATGTTAGTATATACAATGCTTAACTGATTACCAAGTGAAGTTTATTTTTGGGTGACATTGCTCAGGATGGGGTAAATCTGGGGAAGTACAGTGAGTGCTTAATTTGTGGGGGTGTTTGCAAGGGCTGAACCCCTACACTTCTTTCTGAGCACCCATACTTATTGTCTCAAACTCAATTTGATTATGAGGTTGTGTTTCGGCAACTTTATTTTTTTTAACTGTCAGTTAGTCTTCAGACATAAAGCAACAACAGTGTGAACCACGCCAGTGCAGCTGTGATAGATAACCAGTTTCATGAACACCTTTATTTATTTATTTAGTATTATACAGTTAAATTAGTAACTTTTAATACATACATCAAACATCTTAGACAAAGAAGGCATTTCATTTCAGCAGATTCTTTCTTTTAGGACAATGTCATGCTTCAATGTCAGCAATGATTTCCTAATTTTCTTTCCACAATTTCACCAAGAAGATTAATGAGAAACTGTTCATGGCCCGAAAGTGCTCTAGACAGCCTGCTCACTGGCAGCACTGCTGTTGCATGGTGGGTGGCTGGGTGTGTGGTATGGTAGCAGCCATGACATCAGGTGCAGCTCATTATTTTAGCAGGCTCATGTGCAAGTGTCAGTATGGCGCTGGCTTTGCTGTGCCTCTAAATTGGGTGGCAATGTAGAGCCTAGACAATAGTTTGGCCCTGGCACTTATTTATTTACAAATTAAGCACTGAAGGGCATTGTAAGCACAGATGGTGTGTAACACATTATTAACTTGAGCTGCAGCTACCTTACCCCATTGAAAGAGGGTAGTAGGGGAACCTTAGCTTCCGCAGGGGTGGAGAGTATGCTTACTAGCATACATTTGCAGGTCTGCTTTGGTTTTTAAGGTCGTTTTAAGGAGCTCAGTGTGCTAATTAAGCAATAGAACCCGAGCGTTGCGGACATTACCGACTCAGGCAATGCCCCGGGGCCCATAGGTAAGGACCCGAGCGAAGCGAGGGCCTTACCGAAGGCCCTGGGGCATTACCATAATCGGTAATGCCCCCGACGCGAGGGTTCTATTGCTATTAGTACCCCGGCCTGCAACAATTGCGTGACCGGGGCACTAAAAGCATTTTTTTTTGTCACGAAACGCTGCAGCGTTTTGGGAGAAAAAAAAATCAAAAATGGCCGCCGCCATGGAAAGGTAAAACGGAGTCCGTTTTCCCTTTCCATGGCGGCCATCGGGAGCGGACGCGCTGGGAACACAAGTGTTCCCGAAAAAGGATCAAAAAGAAGGTAAGTAGAGTTGGGAGGGCAGGAGTGGGACGGGGGGAAGAGAAAAAAAAAAAAAAACGTTCCTGCGTCCCCGGCAGGGGACGAGGGAAGACCCCAGCCGTGTGGGGGCACAGAGTGGGGATGGCCCCGCTCCGAGTCTCCACACGGCTGGAGGCTTCCCTCATCCCCTGCCGGTGACGCAGGACCAAGAAGGTAAGTTGGGGGGGCGGGTGGGAGGGAGGGAAGGGAATTTAAAAAAAAAAAAAAAGACTTACCCGAGTCCCCGGTGGGGGGCGAAGGCAGCCTCTCAGCCGCGGGGAGGCTCGGAGCGGGGTTGGCCCCACTTCGAGCCTCCTCATTGGCTCAGGGGTAGCCACGCCCCCTGCTGGGGACAAAGGCTGTGGAATCCCGATGGAGGGATTCCCGGCCGGTTAGGGACCTGGCGAGAGCCAATCAGAATGCTTGTTGCATTCAGATTGTCTCTCGCCGGGTTACTAATGTGTTTTATTCATTTGTGTTATGCTACATGTTACCTTTCAGCTACTTCACAGGCCAATGTCGGCCATGTCCAAGCCACATGACATTAATGTGAATTAACATAACAGAACATGACATACAATAACAACACATAGCACAACTTATCCATAGCATGCTAGTCTAACAAAACGTGTATAGGTGAACAAAATGGGGGTGGGGGGAGAAATGTACTAAGTAAAAAGGAAAACGAGCAAAACTTCCTTAAAACAGAAACATGTCACTCGGCTACAAAATGAAAAACGGCATGGTGGAATTAAACGACAAAGATAGAAGCGTGGAATAGGTTTTGGTTAAGGCACAATGAGGGAGGGAATAGAAGTCTAAAAGTAGTGTGTGTGGGCCAGCACCTGGCTGACAATCCATCATCCACAAGATCCCACACTTCCAGGCACAAAACACGTATTTGCCAATCTTCCCATCTTCCTGAGCTCTGTACATTTCCTCGCTCGAAGTCGAAGCTATTTCCCCCTTCTCTCCCCCATTCTTGTGCCCCTCCCGTTTTCTCTTTTCACCTCGATAGAGCCATGACTTGTTACTCCAGTTGTGTGCACAAAGTGCACTTCTGCCAGGAGAACACTGTGATGGTAACTGCCCCAGCATAAATGACTATGGTCCTCATTACAGGTTTGCCGGTCTGGGAAAGTTGCTGCTAAAATTGCCGGAAATTCTGTGATTGGCAATTTTCCCGGACCAGCAAACTACAGATTTGCCAGTGGGGGTCACTGATATACCTGCATCAAATAGCCGCACGTAAATCAGGCCCCCACCGGCACAACAGACCCGGGAATTTCCAGCACCGGTGTTCTCGATCTACGGAGTCCTATTGGACTCCATGGAATGGGGATTTACCTCCCTGTCCGCCACATGTAATATGCCGGAGATGTTTGACTACCAGGCAGCAGAAACGGTAGGGTCAGTTTGTTGGTATCCCACCGAAATTACCGGCAGCATACCGGCAAACCCGTAATGAACCCCAATAACATTATATTATTTAAAAAAGGCAGCTCAAAGTACTCTGTGGCTTTGTTTCAGTTGGGCGGTTTAGCCAAAGGTAACAATTCTTACTTATGTGTGTAGTCTGCCGCATGGAAAGTGAGTTTTGTTGTGGGGTAAATTGAAACTTCTCCAGTAAGAACATTTTTTGACAGGTGTGTGGGCACCTGTGGCGCTTGGATTTCCCAAAATGTGATCAGTGGCAAGGTCGAGCATTTCGAGGTGGGTTCAACTTGTGGTATCCCAGGGGATTTCCCAAGAGAGGAACCCTGTCTTGGGTCTCAAGGCAGCGTTCAAGGCCTGTGGTCCAATCTAAAAGAGCAAGGCTCGAGAGCGGATTTTATCAGCCAATCAGAAGCCCAGAGCCAGTCTCAAAGGCCTTTAAGAGACCTAGCTTGTTTCCGTCTTCCTTTGTGTGTTTTGTATGGCGCTCAAGTTAGTTGTGGACAGGAAAGGCTCACACACTAGTTGTGTTGAAAGCGTTTTGGAGTGCTTTTCGTGACTTTAGTAGAGTTTTGGAGGAGTTTGTTAGTTGTTTGTGCTGTGTTAGGAAGGAAAGTGGAGTCCACAGCCAATGCACCTCATGATCTGGACTCAACAAAGATTATTATTGGGATGGGCAGCTCAAATGGGGAATCCAGATGGAAAACAATAATACATAAGTATTTCGCTTCAGGAAACGTGTCCCAAGAGAAAAGGATTGTATTCGGTACACACCATTAACAATATAAAATGACACCCTGGACTATATTTTGAATACATTATAAAAGACCAAAATTACAAAAAGCTCCAAAACTTCTTCCAATTGTCTCTTTTACAAATGTTAACATATCATACACAAAATCCTCATCAATGAAATGCATGAATAAAACAATAGCATCAGCACAACATCTAATATTGTTGTTAAGAATGAGTGGCTTCTAGACGCTTGGCGCACACTGCACCCTACTGAGAGGAAATTCACCTTTTACTCTTCTGTCCATGATTCCCATTCACGTATCGATTACTGGTTCATTAGCTCACCCCTGGCCGGCATGGTCACCAGTTGTGAAATACACCCCCGCACCCTCTCTGACCACTCACCAGTAACACTTGGCATTCAGCTGGCTGATGTCCCTCCTCCAGTTAGACGGTGGCGAATGCCCCCCGCCATACTCAGGGACACTAATATTTGTGAAGCCCTCCATACTGAGATCACGGAATTTATTGAAATAAATGAGGGATCGGTAACCACTTATGCTACTCTCTGGGAGGCATTCAAGGTCTGGATCCAGGGTACTATCCTGGGCAAGTCCACGGGTATGCTTAAAGCTGTAAGACGGGAGCTGGGCGCAGTCGAAACTAAAATAGGCCTGTTACAAACTGAATATAGCGCCACACAGGACAAGGCAACACTATCGCAAATGCATGTCGCGTTGAAGGAATTCAACGCGTTAGCCAGCAAGGAAGACTTATACATGGCTGCACCTGCCAAGGCCCTTAGATATGGGGAGAGTAATAAGGCCGGGAAATTCTTAGCCACCATGCTTAAAACAGATAGACATCGGAGCCCAATCCCTGGTATTTTGACACCCACTGGGGCTTTGGTTAATAAGGAGCAAGACATTAATTCCACCTTCGCTGAGTTTTATTCCTCCCTTTATTCCAATCATGACATCAAAAGTAAAGAAATACAATGTGAAGGTGGGCACCACAATGGTTGGGACTTTTTATATAAATAAAGTTCATTTAGAGAAAATGTGTGATGTTTTAACCTGGAGCTACCAGTCTATAAGTGATCCTGTGGCATCCGGATCGCTCTAAATACAATTGCAAGAAAAAGTAAGGTAAAAATACCGTACTTAAGACTGGTGCTTCTCAGTTGACCTTAAATAAGGTTGCTCAATCATATAAAGTTCTTGCGTGAAATGATTAAATGTCAAACAAAATATACTTCCAAATGATACAACGTTTTCCAAGAAAAATGTTTAATTCACATTCCTTGGTTTTATATTTCTGATATTACGAGGCAACTCAAAATCCATAGGTCAATTATTCACAATAGTACATATGCCAATGCATTTCGGTCTGAGACCATCTTCAGGGCTGTACTGAAGTGAGTGCAGAATCTGCATAATGTAAACATTAAACATTCATCGCAATACACATAGATATAGATACAATCGAAAATTCAAAATAAAGCAAAACACATACCCCAAATAGATCCAAAAAGATGTTGAACATGTAGGGAAAAAATATAATGATAATAAATTTAGAAATATGTCAACACACGTCATATCTCTAATCAATCATAGTGTTTTAACATCTTTGTATCCCGTGCACTGTACCTGCTAATTGTGAGTTGTCCTCCCCTGTGAAATGCGTTCGTGGAACGTCTCCAATATTCCTGTTAATTATCAGAGGGGTAATAAGTATTACTATTACTATCGCTATATCCAAGAATATAACTATTTGAGCCAGAGAGGTTCTTACCTGCTCACGTATGTTTCGCGCGCAGGACCGATCGCGCTCGCTGTGAAGGCGAAAGTGAACTGCGCGCGGCCAATAATGCTTTTAAGGGTAGTCATGGGAACCTAGGCGGGGCGTCGGGCAGCAGCACGTACGCCCGTACGCCTCGGGACCCACCGCCCTACGAAGGCGCAGGGGGGCGGGACTGTTCCCATGGCTACAAGGTGTGTGTATGTGGTGTGTTACTAATGATGGAATTAACTTGTGTGGAATGGGGAGGAGAAAGTCTAAGCAATTAGTGAAACAATACACGTGACTTCATTCTATAACCATGCACCTGTTCTGTAAATGTCAACACATATAAGTATTCAATTAGGTTAGAACCTGGTTATATGGAGTGGATCATGTGACCCATACACGTATTTTTATATATTCATTTGATAATGTGCAATTAGTGCATGTTTATGTAAAATACAGAAAACAAAACAAAAATCCGTCATCAAGCTCAATCACATATTTGCCATGTGTCCTCAGTTGTGTCTAAATATCAGTTCATAGCGCTTCTCCATCCGAAGAAACCATGAATCTAACTTTTTTAGAGAAAACACATATAATTAATCTCTTCGTTGATTCCCTTTGGTGTGAGGGAACTTAGTCTGTCTATCCAGAACGTTTCTCGTTGATCAATTCTTTTCTGTAGATCCTCATGTCTTTCTCTTCTTTGGACTCTTTCCAGGACTACAAATTTGATCTGTGCCAGATTGTGTTGTTTACTCTGCCAG
Organism: Ambystoma mexicanum; assembly: GCF_040938575.1. Taxonomy (NCBI): domain Eukaryota; kingdom Metazoa; phylum Chordata; class Amphibia; order Caudata; family Ambystomatidae; genus Ambystoma; species Ambystoma mexicanum. Next base: position 1,180,245,522 of record NC_090927.1, read on the forward strand.
TGTCTTGCATCTGGCAGAGTAAACACCTGCTTGATCAACGAGAAACGTTCTGGATAGACAGACTAAGTTCCCTCACACCAAAGGGAATCAACGAAGAGATTAATTATATGTGTTTTCTCTAAAAAAGTTAGATTCATGGTTTCTTCGGATGGAGAAGCGCTATGAACTGATATTTAGACACAACTGAGGACACATGGCAAATATGTGATTGAGCTTGATGACGGATTTTTGTTTTGTTTTCTGTATTTTACATAAACATGCACTAATTGCACATTATCAAATGAATATATAAAAATACGTGTATGGGTCACATGATCCACTCCATATAACCAGGTTCTAACCTAATTGAATACTTATATGTGTTGACATTTACAGAACAGGTGCATGGTTATAGAATGAAGTCACGTGTATTGTTTCACTAATTGCTTAGACTTTCTCCTCCCCATTCCACACAAGTTAATTCCATCATTAGTAACACACCACATACACACACCTTGTAGCCATGGGAACAGTCCCGCCCCCCTGCGCCTTCGTAGGGCGGTGGGTCCCGAGGCGTACGGGCGTACGTGCTGCTGCCCGACGCCCCGCCTAGGTTCCCATGACTACCCTTAAAAGCATTATTGGCCGCGCGCAGTTCACTTTCGCCTTCACAGCGAGCGCGATCGGTCCTGCGCGCGAAACATACGTGAGCAGGTAAGAACCTCTCTGGCTCAAATAGTTATATTCTTGGATATAGCGATAGTAATAGTAATACTTATTACCCCTCTGATAATTAACAGGAATATTGGAGACGTTCCACGAACGCATTTCACAGGGGAGGACAACTCACAATTAGCAGGTACAGTGCACGGGATACAAAGATGTTAAAACACTATGATTGATTAGAGATATGACGTGTGTTGACATATTTCTAAATTTATTATCATTATATTTTTTCCCTACATGTTCAACATCTTTTTGGATCTATTTGGGGTATGTGTTTTGCTTTATTTTGAATTTTCGATTGTATCTATATCTATGTGTATTGCGATGAATGTTTAATGTTTACATTATGCAGATTCTGCACTCACTTCAGTACAGCCCTGAAGATGGTCTCAGACCGAAATGCATTGGCATATGTACTATTGTGAATAATTGACCTATGGATTTTGAGTTGCCTCGTAATATCAGAAATATAAAACCAAGGAATGTGAATTAAACATTTTTCTTGGAAAACGTTGTATCATTTGGAAGTATATTTTGTTTGACATTTAATCATTTCACGCAAGAACTTTATATGATTGAGCAACCTTATTTAAGGTCAACTGAGAAGCACCAGTCTTAAGTACGGTATTTTTACCTTACTTTTTCTTGCAATCAAAAGTAAAGAAGACACGTTCCGGTATTTGGATAGCCTAGACCTCCCTACACTGACCACTGAGACCTGTAACATACTGGATCAGCCCATCACTATTGAAGAAATCGTAGGGGCCATTAAATCTGTGTCAGGGAGCCACGCCCCCGGCTCGGATGGACTTAGCGCGGAACTATATAAGGAATTTAGGACTGAACTAGCCCCCCTACTGTTAAAGGTGTGGGAGGAGGCGATGGATCAAGGGAACCTTCCAGAATCGATGCGCGAAGCTATTATTACTGTCCTCCTGAAACCCCGTAGACCTGCACATGACATGGGTTCGTATAGACCGCTCTCCTTGATTAATACCGATGCGAACATTTTCGCCAAGGTGTTAGCCACCAGGCTCCTGCTGTACATGTTGATCCTTGTTCACCCAGACCAGGCGGGCTTTATACCAACTAGATCTACAGCTCTCAACCTGACGCGCTTGTTTAATGTTATGGCACACATTGATCCCACAACAAAGGCTGCCGTGGTGGCCCTTGATGCCGAGAAGGCCTTCGATTCCGTGTCCTGGTCTTATCTCTTCCCGGTGCTTGAACGATTTGGCTTTGGCCGATACTTCATCAAATGTGTACAGCTACTATATACTCACCCGACTGCTAAGGTTCTGACCAGCGCCACTTTGTCCCCCTCGTTTAGGTTCTACAGAGATACCAGGCAGGGCTGTCCCTTTTCACCTATACTTTTCGCACTTACTATCGAGCCGATGGCGGAACATATACGCCAGAACCACTCACATAGAGGGCTTAGGATGACCGGCCCCCCCCAGATCATTTCACTATATGCTGACGATACCCTGCTATATGTACGCGCCCCAGTAGAGTACGTACAGCACATAATGTCGGACATACATGAGTTCTCGGAACATTCAGGGTACAGAATCAATGTTCCCAAGTCCGAAATATTTCCCCTTACGGATTGTACGGGTAACATCGCTGCAATTGCTGGGCTTAGGCCCACCCCGACTCAAGTACGTTACTTGGGTATTATGGTGGCCAGGGACAAACAATTGTTATATACACAGAACCATGGTGAACTGTTACTGAGTTTGACAACCAAGTTCCAAACGTGGGCTAGCCTTCCCTTGTCCTTGTATGGTAGAGTGGCTATTCTCAAAATGGTAGTCTTACCCAAACTCTTATATTATTTTAACAACATTCCGATATGGCCCGGCAAGTCCTTTTTCATGAAACTGAAGTCGCTCGCCTCTAATTTCGTTTGGAATGGGAAGACGGCCAGATTGGGGTGGGATAAGATGGTGGAACCATTCTCACTGGGTGGAATTGCTGCGCCAGATTTTGAACTATATTATCTGGCTGCACAGGCTCAATTTGTTAAACACTGGTTTGACCCTGATGACACATCTCCCCACATCCCCATGGAGAAACATGCTGATCGCCCCAATGACATCAGATCACTTCTTCTTAACCCTGTCTATGGAGACACATGCCCGTTTGACCCGGTATATACAACCATACGCGCCTGGGCCAAGATATATAACAGATTAGGCCTTGAGACCCCCTATGACCCGGAGGTCCCCCTGTGGAACTTCTCGAGTATATCCCCAACATTTGATAAAGCCATTCAAAAATCCTGGGATCCTAACAAGTTATTCACACTAAGGGACATGTTCCCAAATGGCACGTTCTGTGAACTCACTGACTTTATCGGGATGGTGGGAGGAGGCCCACTTAAACGCTTTTAATATCATCGTATGAAAACTGCTTTTGCGGCTAGATGGCCATCTTTCCCGTTGGAACCCCAGGTACATGAATGTATTAGGGCTATAGTATCCCCTAATAGTCACAATAAAGGGGTCTCGTTGGTATACTCACTAGTACAAACCCACTCCCCGTCACATAATACGATAAGAGAGACCTGGGAGCGGGATACGGGCACTCAGATTGATGAAATACGGTGGTCACGCTTCTGTCAACTCACCAGATCCGTCTCTATGAACGCAGGGCTACGGCTGATCCAGTTTAAAGTTCTGAATCAGCTCCACTATGCCCCCGCCACACTGGCCAAATTTGTTGAGAGTTGCACGGGAGCCTGCCCCAAGTGCAATGCACCAAACGCTAGCCACTACCACATGTACTGGTCATGCCCTTTGATTATGGAATTCTGGCGGGAGGTGGCAGAACTCCTCGGAGACATAACGTCGATTCCGGCGACCCTGTCCCCCTTAAAGTACTTGCTTGGTGACATTGGTAAGGTGAAAGAAACTACGAGGCGTTTATTTAATATTTCATGTGTTGTCGCCAAGCGCTGTATCCTTAAATCATGGAAGTCTACAACTGCACCATGCAGAGCCAATTTCTTAAAAGACTTATGTTTGGTAAACAACGATGATGATGTGGGATGTTTGATGTGTTTTTCTTGCTACTCTGTATATATGTGCCAATACTGTACATACCTCAATACCTTGTCAAATTCTTTCTTTTGTGGACGGTCTGAATGCTAACCTGCTCTCTTAATAAAATAAATTTTTGGAAAAAAAAGAATGTGTGGCTTCTTCTCATATCAGTATCAAATTTGCAAATCAATAACACATTTAAAATATCCGCCTCTTTACCCATCCCACAAGTGCATTGCCTGTCTGTACACATCCAGCTGCTTCTAGGTTTCACAGGAAGAAGATTTAATTTGATCTTCAGGACAACCCTCCTAAACTTGTGATTTAATTTTTGTTACATGGTTCAGTGTTGTTACCTCGGTACAGGCTTTGTTATAAAGCTGTAGAGATGGCAACCTCATAATATGCAACTGGGTATTTTCAAAACCTTCTTTTGCAGCACGTTTCTTGATTAGACTTTTCCGTTGCTGTTTCGTCATGGGCCTAAGGAGCTCTGTTACAGGGACGCGTCCCTTTAAGACAAGGCTTCCACTTGCACGTCATGACCGGACGTGACGAGGGAAGTAGGAGGAGGGTGGAGGAAGTTAGGCAGTATCCTGTTGTATATTAAATAAAGAAGACGTATTTACCTCCCATGTTTTCATTAAGGCAATCCTCTTCGAATGCCATTGATACTTCCCTTGTGTAGAGGATCTAACATAAAGTGTTCCAAAGAAAAAACAAGCCTCTTGTTGGCTTCACTCACAGTCTCCGTAATAGCACTCCAGGTGATTGTGAATTGTCCGTGTTCTCTGGCGGGTTTCTGCCTGTGGCCACAAACTGAGTAGCGTGCTTTAGATGGAACCAGCAGTCTGGTTGAAGTTCCCAGCTTTGTCTTACTAGGGTCCACATTGTCTCCCATAGGTGCGATATGCCGAGTGGTTCTTCGGGTGCTGGGCTAAGTGCTGCAGGGGCCTGACTTGCTCACCAAAGCCATCTTAATTTCCTACTCACAAAATCACAGCTTGCTCATGGGAGGAAAACTGCCTCTATTCTGATCTCTGTCCCTCAGGTTTTCTGTGGACAAGCCATTCAGCCATACATTAGTTCCTCATTCAAACCCACCTGAGACAATCAATATGTGGAGGTTGTCCGAATGTCTAGCTTCCAATAGACCTCTATCTCTATGGGGTCCTCAACCCCCTTTCTGTCCTCACTCCTCCTTTCTTTTCTCCAACATATATTCCCATCCTTGATTTCTCCATCCTTCACCCTCAGTGTATCTTCCTCCTCCTTGGTAATCCTCAAATTCCTTTCTTGCCATGCGTGCTCCTTCTAGCCATGTGTGCTCTTTCTGCCTATTACTTTCCTTTGGTCATCTCTGATCCTTCACCTCCTCCACCCCCTCGTGCCTCTCAGTTCTTTGTGCACCTCCAGCGCTCTCTAAGCTTTCCGGTCTCTTCAAACCCCATCTTCCTGTACCTTCACTCCTCTCACCACATCCTTCTCCTCCGGTATGTTCAATTCTCTGTGCCATTCTCTACATCCTGCAGCTTCAGATCTTTTTCCCCCTCCTCCTCCTTCAGTTCACTTTTCCCTGATGCCACCTTCCGCACCTTCTCGTCTTTCCATACCTCATTCTCCTTCCTTCACTCTTCACCTCCTCTGTCTCCTGCATCTTAAGATCTCTCTGCACCCCCTCCACCACACGCACTCCTCTCTACACCTCCTCTTCTTGTACCTTCCCCTCTTTCAACCTTACCACTCCTCTAAGCCAAATTCCCACTCTGGAATTCACCTTCACTCTGTTTATACAGGGCTTGGATCCTCCCAATTGGCTGGACTCCTTACTGTCCAATTCTGCTTGTAGTCAGTGATTTCTGTGGACGGGGCATTGGTGGGTTGGTGAGGCATCAGGTGTTTGCCTTCGGTCCATCCCTGTCTGCTCTGCCCCGTGAACCGAGCCTCAAATAGGCTGGTCTGCCATCTTGGATCTTTTCCCCTTCCCAGAAACTGGTAGGAATTGATGGTGAGACTGGTGCTGCTACTGCGGTCTGCCTTTGGCCTGTGATGACTATGAAAATAGAGACCTGACTCACCCGCACAGACCTGCTGGTAACCTTGATGTGATATGGCATTTGTAATGCGCCTATACACAAGTGTTTCAAGGCGCGACGAGGCAAGGAAGGGGGAACAGAGGGAGAACAGAGACAACGATCTTACTAGGCCAAGTGACATTGAGATTGCGCAAGTGCAGGGGAGGGGTTAGGGGAACGGTGCCAGGGGAAAGAGGAGGGGCAGTGCTGTACATGGGATCAAAACAATAACAAGAAGTGCGGCCAGCAGGTGGCAGGTGCAAGGGTAAGTGCAGACAGCAGGTGTCCAAAAGTGCAGGTAGGGGGACTGTCTATAGGGTTACAGATACAGACCAAAGTGCAAGGGTTGCCGGGGGGCAGCGCGGGTGTGCAACTGGGTGGGTAGGGACCTGGGCCCAAAATTAGTGGGTAGCTAGGTGACAAGTGCAGTATCAGACAGGAAATCAGCAGGGGAGAGGAAGAGAGAAGGCAAAAGCAAAGAGGAAGGTCTTGAGGTACTTCTGGAACCAGAGGTGGTTCTCCTCAAGTTTCAGAGAGGCAGGGAGGCTGTTCCAGAGGGAGGCCCCAGCTGAAGAAAGAGATCTACGAACAATGCGTTGCTTGGAGAAGCGACTGACCCTGAGGGAGTTAGAGTTGGAGGAGCGAAGAGCTCGAGAAGGAAGGTAACTACGAAAAGAGAGTTGGAGGTATTGAGGACCCAGGACCCGAATGCCTTGTGAACAATGCAGAGGGTCCTGAACGTAATCCTTGCACCCACTGGGAGCCAATGCAGTGATATCAGTGCTAGAGGGATACGATCCCTGGGCCGAGGCCAAGAACAAGTCTCGTAGTCCTGTTCTGGATGAGTTTCAGAGGGCGGAGAGTAGAAGCAGACAGTTTTCCAAAGAGGCTGTTCCAGTAGTTCAGCCTAGAGAGAACCAGAGCTCTAGAGACAGTGAGCCTCTGTGGGAAGGAGAGGAAAGGAAGAATACCTCTGAGGAGGTGCAGTTGGTAGTTTGACCTCTTAGAGATGTCAGAGATGTGAGGAGAAAAGGAGAGTGTGAAGTAGAAGATGACCCTGAGGTTCTTAGCCTCACAGGGGGGGAGCAGGAAGAAGCCAGGGGAGGCCGGCCAGAGAGTGACAGGAAAGGATGGTACAGGTATGCTGATGAGGAGAATCTCTGTCTTCCTGGCATTAAGGCAGAGATTGCTGGTGGCACACCACTTCTGTATAGCAGACAGACAGTCATAGATGAGAGAAGGAGAAGAGGTGGCAGAGGGGAGCCTGAAAACGAGCTGAGTGTCATCCGCATAGCACTGAAAATTGGAGCAAATAGTGGCAATGCGGTGGCCGAGAGGTGCCAGTTATTGGTTGAACAGCCATGGAGAGAGGTTAGACCCCTGGGGAACAGCACATGTAGAGAGTGAGATAGAGGAAAGGAAGGACCCAAGTTGGACCTGGGAGCGTCAATCAGAGAGGAACGAGGTCAGCCAGGTCAGGGCCTGATCGGTGATAGCCAGATCATCACAGAGACGGTTGAGCAGGATGGCATGGTTGACCATGTCAAAGGCAGAAGAGAGATCGGGTAAGATGAGGACAGAGGGGAGATTAGAATCAAGGTTAGTGAGCAGGTCTTCACGGATGTTCACAGATGTCTTCCTCCTTTATGATTAATGTCTGTGGCTTTGCCAAAGAGCAAGCCATGGAAACTGTCACAGCTATATTTGGGGTTAATTTTAAATAGCCAATAACAGAAGTAGCAGCACTACGACAATTCCCTGACCTTGGCCCCTTGTGCTTTTGAAGTGAAAAGGATTCTTCCCATCACATAGCGGGGTGGCACATCATGAGCCCATCCCCACATGCACCTTAAGGGCCAGAAAGGGGACTTTGTTACAGCTGCTGTTGGTGTGTCTTCTTGATCCCTGTTTTATCTTCTGCTGTCTGTGTGTGTTAATCAGGCTACCCCCTCCAATCTTTCCTTATTCCACTTTAAAACATATTTATTTACAAAAACAAAAGGTCTTCTTATACATTTTACTTTTACCTTTTCTTTTTGTGTCACCCCAAAATATTAAACAGAAAAAGGTTTCCTAATGTAATGTAATGTAAATAAACCAAGGCCAAAAGACATCTGGGTGCTACTAGCAGTAGTTAGAATACTTAAAAAACATCCCTCCTCAAAACAAAAAAGTCTTATGAGCTCTATGGAAGCTCAAATGATCCGAAATCTCCCGCAAAATAGGCAGGAAGAAATTCCACAGCATAGGGTCTAAGACCGAAAAAGAGCACCCTCCGGCTCGCATTTTACAAAAACTCAGTACTTGCAACAGATTTGCAGAGGCTGAACGTAAGGAGCATTCGGGAGTACAATGAATCAGCTTAGGCTGAAGGAAAAAAAGCATGGTGAAGAAAAAAGCAGGATGTGTAATGCAGAGTGCCTTACATTTGATCAGACTTCTCACCCAAAGCCAATGAAGCTTAGCCAGTAAAGAAGAGGCGGGAGATGTTCATCATGCCACAGAATTTTGCAGACTCTAGAGCCGTTGAACCAGAAAATCAGGTTGATCCAAGTAGATGCCATTGCAATAGTCCAGCAAGCCCATTATAGAGGCTGTGACTACAGTAGCGTGAAACTGAACAAGGAAGCACCTTCCGTAAAAGTCTCTGTTACAGACTGATGCAATCTGCGCTTCTCTCGAGCCAGAAGGAAGACGCTTAACCCATCAGCTCTTAACAGAAGAGCTGGAGGATGGCCAATGTCGCAAGGAGTCGGGCCAGAAATCAGAATGCCAGAAAGAGTGGGCGCTGGGCGGACTGACCACCAGGATCTCTGTTTTCTCGCCATTGAGCCTCAACCAGTTTTGAGACATCCACTGGCTGGTCTCTGACAAACACGATTTTAGTTTAGAAGGAGGGTCAGATACAGGAGAATTCAACCTGAAAATGAATTGCGTGTCATGGGCACATGTATAAAAACACGTATTACCCAAATGAATCAAAAAAATTTGAAGGCAATGTAGATTTGACTGAATTCGGTCACCACCATTAGTTCAAATCTTTTTGAACAATTTGGGTCCGAAAATACCGAACATGAGGACCCAGGGTTGCGGGGGTGTCCCCCACTCCCCATGTTCAGTATCTGCGGCCTCGGGGTTTGCAGTGGTGTCCCCCGGATCCTTAACAATGGAGGCGGGGGAAAAAATTGCTGCTGTTTTATTGCGGGCAGTCTGCCCATGAACAAATCCCTCACGGGCAGATTACACTGATCCATAAAAACATGCTGAACGAGGTTAGGCAATGGGCGCAGGTATACATTAAAAACCAGAGGGGATAAAGATGAGCCCTGAAGAACACTGCACAGGATTGGAGTGGGGGCTGCTTGAAAGGGAAACAGTGATACGTTCTGATAACAAGGACGAAAACCATGCCAAGACCGGACATGACAGCCCTCCCTGCCTGATCGAGGCGCTGCAAAAGAATGTTGTGACCAATAGTATCGAAAGCCGCAGAGAGGTCCAGCAGAATCAGAACTCTAACCTCACTGCAGTCCTGAAGGAGCACCAAGTTGTCAACGATCAATATCATTACAGTTTCTGTCCCGAAGAGCAGCCTAAATCCAGATTGAAAAGGGTGCAAAAGACGATTTTCTTTGAGAAACCTTGAAAGTCGAAGGGCTACAATGGTTTCCATGAGTTTCATAGTTACTGGCAGAAGGGAGATAGGGTGGTAACTGGCAGGGGGCAGGGGGTCCATTTGTGGCTTATTCAGAAGTGGCATAACCATTGCATGTTTTAAAGGAGCTGGAATCACACTGCTCATAAAAGAATAGTGACGAGCGGTGGTAAAAAGAGAAATGGCATCCATGGAAAGAGATTGAATACGACGCAATGGAATCGGGTCAAATAGAGAAGCTGATTTGAGCTTACAGATTCCAGCAAAGACTGTTGCATCAGTAACAGGCTTAAACCTGGAAGAAAACACATAATCAACCCCAACAGGGGTTCCTGATAGGCAAGATCTACGATATCCAAACCCATCATCATAATCGGCTTGCTAATCTTATCAATCTTATCTGCAAAGAAAATACTGATTGCATTACAGGTATCTTGGGAATGAGAGGAGTCAAACCAGGAAGGAGATGGCACAGAGAGTTCCATTGTGACTCTACACAGCTCTCTAGACACACAAGGAGCAGCTAGCTTCACAGTCAGTTTATCCTGAAGTTGGATCTGTTTATACTTTACTTTGGCATGTGGACTATAGCAGATACGCCATTTGCACTCCGCCCGACGACACGCCTGCTTCAGAGCTCACAGATCAGGAGAGAACCAGGGAGCTGAAGGTTTTTGGTGACAGACACCCCACTTTAAAGGAACTAGAAGATCGGCCATGAAGCTTATGGCTTCTATTAATGCTCCACATGGCTCAACCTAATTCTCCTTAAGGGCAGTCTGCGTGCTAAGTTTTAAAGATTCTGCTAACTGCACAGAGGATACCTTAGCCCAATGATGTCAACTGGTACAGATTCTATAATCAGTCTCCTTATGGATAGAAAGGAAGACAAGAATGGGAAGAAGAAAGTGATACGACCAGTTAACTGGCAGTGAATTAAAAGTCGGCAGAAGTGTTGTATCAAATCAAGGGTGTTGAATCTATTATTTGTCGGGAAGTGGTTGCGCACAATACAAGTGGCAATCAGAAAGCCTAGCAGCTAGATTAGCCTCATGAGCATCAGTCACATTATCAGGCCAGATAATGAAACCGCCTAACAAAATCACATTGGTATCAGAGAGCACAAGAGCAGCAGCCAATTGAGAGAAGCTAATAATAAAATCATTAGTCAAATAGAAATACCTTTCCTGTATTTGCAGAGAACACATGTGAACACGAGATTTCTCACAAGATCAGCAGCCAATTGAGAGAAGCTAATAATAAAATTATTAGTCAAATAGGAATAACTTTCCTGTGTTTGCAGAGAACACATGTGAACCTGAGATTTCTCCCTGTCCTGTGCTTAAGTCACCTCTCTACTCTTTGTGTTCTGAGAATACTTTCCCAATGTGTACATCTTGTGTAACTCCCTTCCATACTCTTTATCATTTGTTCTGCATTTTGCACATTCATACCTTGTGCACAAGTACCCAACTTGAACAAATGTGTGCTTTGAACATTACATTTACACTTTAGGCAACATGTCCTTTTGTTTGGAGGGAGCGTTGCTCTGTGTTGTAAGTTTCGTAGTCAGCCAGGTGAGGGAAGGAGGGACAGAAGGAGATTTAGAAGTGGGAGACAGTAGATGAAATGGGTTTGCTTGGTGTCTTCGAAGTGGATGCTGTGTGAGTGCCATTGATTGCACAGCTAGTGCTGTTTATGTGACTGAAAATGTCCTCATCCTTCTAATGAACTCCATCCTCTGATGACTGATTCCCCTGTTTGTTGCAGAGGAAGAAATCTGAGGTTACTGATCGAGTAACTTTGTCGGCGCCGAGACCCACATACTGCTTGAGCTTTTCCAATGCAACCAGTTCAGGATGTAGCAGGCGAAAAATGTCCAACAGATGCATTCTTGCCAAAAACCCTACCTCGTCAACTACAACATTTTGGAACTCCAGCAGTTTCAGACATGTCCATTAAATTTGCCTCTTCCCTTCAATAACTGCAAGCGGGATTCACAGGGCTTTGGCTTTGCATTCCCCAACTAAATGAACATGGGGATCCCTGTGCTTTGGCTTTCTCTGCCTTCTAAATGCATCTGGGGTTCCTATTTCTTTGGCGTTCTACTCTCTTTACTCAATGAACCTTATCTCTCAGCACTTTGGCCTTCTACTCCATGCACCCGAGATTCTCAGTCCTTCAGCATACTCCTTCACTTACTAAAGGCACATAAGGTCATCATTGCTTTAGCCTCCTCCTCCACCTTATAAACGCACATAGAGTTCTGTTTTGCCTTTCTCCTATGTCTACTAAATTCACCTGAGGTTTTCAGTGCTTTGTTCTTCCCCCACCAAGTAGGTGAACATGAGGGTTTTACTGCTTTGGCCTTCTCCTCTACATACTAAATGCAAGTGAGTTTCTCAGTGCTTTTCCCTTCTCCTTCATCTACTAAATGCTCCTGAGATTCTCAGTGCTTTAGCATACTCCTACGCTTACTAAAGGCACATAAGGTCATCATTGCTTTAGCCTCCTCCTCCAACTTCTAAACGCACATAGAGTTCTGTTTTGCCTTTCTCCTAAGTCTACTAAATTCACCTGAGGTTTTCAGTGCTTTGTTCTTCTCCCACCAAGTAGGTGAACATGAGGGTTTCACTGCTTTGGCCTTCTCCTCTGCATACTAAATGCAAGTGAGTTTCTCAGTGCTTTTCCCTTCTCCTTCATCTACTAAATGCTCCTGCGGTTCTCAGTGCGTTGGCCTTCTCTTTCATCTACTAAATGCACCTGGGTTCTCAGGGCTTTGGCCTTCTCCTAAATGCATGCGTAGTTCTCTGTGACTTGGGCTTCTACACCTATAAAATGCACCCAGGGTTATCAGTAGTTTTGCCTTGTCCTCCTCTTAGTAAATGCACACGAGGATTTCAATGTTTGGCCTTCTCCTAGGCCTGCAAAATGCATGTGGGGTGAACTGCCCCTTCCCACAATTCACACCGACACACATTGACAAACCACGTGCCCACAATTCCCTAGCCAAATTCTTTTTACTTAATTCTGTAACTCTTCATAGGCCCCATTATCAATTTAATTATATTGTAGCCTACACTATCCAAGCTACATTTCCCTTCCCTCATAAGTTTGAGCTGCCCCCGCTTCTTCAAACGCCAAACATCAACTGTCCTGAGTAGAACCTCACACCTAGAACCTTGCGAAAGATCCTTAAAGGTAGACCTGGCCCACCATGACAACTCTGCCATCTTTAATGTGCCCAAGACTACTAGGGTGTTGGGGTCAATTTTCCACATAAGGTTTATGCAAGCTAATCAGGTGATATGACATGATATGATATGGCATTTATAATGCGCCTGTACACAAGTGTTTCTAGGCGCGACAAGACAAGGAGGGGGAAACAGAGGGAGGACAAAACAACGATCTTTCTAGGCCTTGCATCACTCAGATCGTGCAAGTGCAGGGAAGGGGAAGGGGAGAAGTGCAAAAAAGGGTGGATGGAGAAGTCCAGGTAATCAAAAGTGCAGCCAACGGATGGCTAAGTGCTGGAAATCAGAAAGTGCAGCCAACGGGTGGCTCGTAGGTGCAGAGAGAGGGGACTGTAGGGTTACAGATACAGACCACAAGTGTTGGGGGAACCAAGAGGCAGTGCGAGGTACAACTGGACATGCAGGGACCTGGGCCCGAGTTCCGAAGGTGGCCAGGTGACCAGTGCGTGGAACCAACAGTCATCAGCAGGGGAGAGGAAGAGAGAACGTGGATTGGAAGGGTGTTGTACTAGGGCATAACTACTACAGGTGCAACTAATGCAGCTGCACGGGGTCCCCCCACCCACCGTTGTATACCGGAGGCGGGGGGCTAACCCAGTCAGCCAAATGATCATGGCGCTGTTCACCCAGCACATGCTGAGGGCATTGAAGGGTTATTTGTCCATGTTTCTCTGCAGTATCCTGTGCTTCCGTTCACTCGTACATTCGGCCCAAAGCAAACTGAAAATCTGCCCTGCCTGCTTCTTCTAACATTGACACTTTATTATTGTTGCAATATTTCATCTTAATCGGGAGCCTGAGGCTGGTTGGCCGCACAGCTATGCTCCTATGTGAGAGGCCATCGAGGCAGGCCAATCTGATTTCACTTTCCCTTAGATGCTCTCACAGTCACACTGGCATAGCAGCATGTACTGGCTGCTCGGCTGCTGCGCTGAGCTCCTTAAGCAGCCAGGGGTCAGAAGACCAGTCCTGTGGACTGACAACTGCAATCATTTCTTCTAAGTAGGATTATATCTACACGGCATCTGCAGCTCCTGCTGTAAGAGCTCAGCACTGGCACGTGTTATCAGCGCGTACCTTTCTGGATACATTTTCCTTAATGCATTCCTTTGCAGTTTTAAAAGGAAACACATGTTTGTACAGTAAGGCACGTTTTCTGTGGAATCTATGTATCTCATGAATGAATGTGTCGCTTTAGGCCTATGTCATTTCTTTATACTTGAATTATCATACACAGGTGGCTGTCCTCCAGCCTAGAAAGGCTACCTGGTGAAGTCTTTTAATTAAAGTCATTACTTTGATTCAAATCGGATTTCTTAGCCATTAGTATAACCCAAAGGCCTAAAACAAGTGTTCACACTAGTCACCACCAGCCAGAGTCAACAATACTTGCTCTGTCACATTGTAAATGTGTGTTTAAAACTTGTGTCTACTGTGTTCTGCTCCGGAACACATTTATATTGTGTAGCTAAGTAAAGCATTTGCACTTATTGTGGAAATTACAGTTTTCAATTCACGTATTTGTCTGCTGATTGTTGATGTCCATGCTTTAAAATACTTTTGACTTCAAATATTAATGAATCAATTCATGTATTCAGACATTCAATCATTCATTACATGAGACCCAACCAGGCCTGGGACAATTTCATAGGCTGTTGTTGATCAATCTTCTGAGCTCTGTTGTCATGCACTGCCCTGCCTCAAAGTCAACATGTCTAAGCAACTGCAGCATTCTCAAAATAAAAGGTGCTTGGAAAGTACAGCTTCTATCATCATTGTTAAGGTTTACCTTTTGTATATGAAAACTGGTAAAATAGATCAAGAGTTTGAGCGCTCGCTGCTGTGATCTGTGTGTGATCTGCATGTTGCAGGTTCAAATCCCGGCAAGTTCATCTCAGTCTTTCAATCTTCCAAGGTCGATAAAATGAGTACCAGTTTCGATTCGGTAATACAAATTGTATATAAAAATGTTCTGTGCAAAGTGCTTTGGATACACGTTATTATATGAAGGATGTAACTTGAGATGTCTCCTTGTCGCAAGTGACACTTCCGCAGTCTTGGGCTTTGATTTGATAAACCGAACTATACTGGGACCTGTGCTCCTGATTTGCTTAAATTAAAACATTTGGACCAAATCACCTGATAACAATGATTTGTAAAAGGAAAGCCTGGGACTGGAAACGTGGTGTCCCAGGCACACGGAGTCATTTGTTAAACCTTCAATACAGAAAATCCCTTCAAGTGATTTAGTCAGTTGAACTTGCCTGTAAACAGTTGGTATAAAACATAGTGAAAAGGTAACTTGGTGTAATATTACAGAGAATCATTGAATTAAATGTGAAACATGAAACTGATAATTCCAGTCATGGCATCGAAAACAAATGTCAAATGCCTACTTTACATAACAAAGAAGAACGAGGCATAGTGCCTTGGTAATCACACACTCCCTTAAGCACTAAGTAGCACTTTCTTTTTTAGTGGATCCCACTTTGAGAAGGGGAACAGGGTTTCTCGTAGCACTGATGTTGTCATTGTATACGCCTGACTACATCCTAGTCAATGCTCTGATGCCCAGACACCTCCAGAACAGAGATGTTTAGCTCCCTTGTTTCCTGGGGTCTGACGCAAATGAAGTGACTAGTTGAGGTAGGTGAGAGACACTTGATTGGCATTGCCTGCAAAGGGGGTAGGTTTTTTCATTTCTTGAACCAGGGTCCAGATCAACCTTGTTATGCCCCTGGTTTAATCACTAATGTTTACATGATATTGCCAATCATTCTAATATCAAACATTTGTACCCGGCGGGACAAAAAAAAAGAAAAGGCTTACCTCTGATTGGCTACATTTCGAGCCTTACTGCATGGTAATCCCGAGCACGCAATAGCGTGCAGCTCGCTCCGGTCCCGCAAGTATATTAATTCCGGAATGGCCACCATGGAAAGGGAGAAGGGACTACGTGCAGTCCCTTCTTCCTGCTCCATGGTGGTAATTTTTTTGTTTACTTTTTTCTCAATTTACTTCAGTGGCCACCATGGAAAGGGAGAATGGGCTACGTATTGTCCCTTCTCCCTTTCCATGGCTGCCATTTTCTTTGTTTACAATGGCCACCACGGAAAGAGTATACCGACTATGTTATCTGTCTGCGGCGGCCATTTTTGTTAACTTTTTGTAACTTTTTTTTTCAGCTGTGAAACGCAACGAGTCTCGCACCTAAGAAAAAAAAAACATTAGTACCCCGGTCTAACGGGCCAGGGTCCTAATAGCAATATGCCCCTCAACTGCTGGCCATTACCGCATAAAGTAATTCCCCCAAGGCCTTATTAAAGGCCCTTGCTACGCACGGGCCTGCAACTTTGGGCCCCGGGGGCATTACCTTTTGCGGTAATGTCCCGCAGTCTCGAGGCATATTGCCTAAATATCTGACTGTACCAGTAAAAGTAAAACCACTAGCTTTAAAGACCCTTGCCTTATCTTGCTCTTTTGGGGTGTGGATGGGGTAGGAGAGCCTATCAGGTGGTAGTGACGCTGAGAGGCCCTTCCATACCTCCCCCAATCATTTACTATGGACCCAATTCTCTACTTACACAATAGTCTGCTGCTTTCAAGCTAGCGTTCGGTGTATATAAGGCACCTCCAGACATATATAGAACATTAGGCATGCTCCAATTCCAAGTAGGCTCCCTTACAAGAGCCATCCTACAAAATAATTCATTCTGTTCAATTTCTGGAGAGTATCCTATTAATTTCCTGGCAAAGATTGAAGTGTTTTAGATTGCTGCAACAGAGCTATTCCTTACATTTGCAAACATGTGAGGACTTCAGTCTGTGGTGGGTGTTGCAGCGTTTAGCATAATCGGTTATCCAGGCTTACTCCTCTCGGCAGAGGAAAGTTACAGGGGAATTGCAAACGGCAAGCACATGGCCAGGCAGCACACACTTCTAAATGCATCGTCAGTGAAACGCACAGCGGCCAGATAATCCCCACTGCACATGTTCGGCCAGGAGCAGCGCGCGCCGGGAGGTGGAAGTGGAGGAACACAGAGCAAGCAGTTATTAGGGGATTGACCGGACAGGACAGGCAGTCTTACTTCACATGTGCAGATGTGAGAGAAATAATAATAATAATATACATGACGACCTTAACTATACTCATATTCTTTTTATTTGTGATTTGACTTAAAATAAACTTTTCACCACATATTTCAAAAACAGAAAGTAACATTATTTCTGATGAATAAAATCTAAACACATTATATTACAGTGGTAATATTACAAAACCATATACTAAAGCGACAAACACAATTCTTAAATATCATACAATTTATATTATTATAAATTATAGATTATTATAGATTATTATAATAGAAATAGAAATGAATATTTACTACAGTAATAGAAATAATAAAAACATGATGAGGCCCATGGACTCTAATAGGAGAAACCCTCATCAAAATATGGGGGAGAACACTCGCACCCCTCAAAATGAGATCTTAAAAGTTAACCTTACAAAAATCGGTATTTGATTATACTATAAATACATTAAGATGAATACCTATTGCCCAGAAGGGCAGAATAACCTTGTAACTATTGCATTTTAGATAGGCGCGCGTTTTGCAAGAGTGGTTGCTGAGTCGGCTGTCTTGCTGTCTCCCACGCTGCTCCTGTGTCAAGAGCAAAACTACTGTGGATCGATTTTGGATTGGACTCTGTTGACTCTGCTGAACTTTGTTACTTGTGTAACCAGTCCATTACATTGACGTCCTTCGGGCCATTTTCCAGCTTCCTGCCCGCCCCTTTTCCCAGCAACCTCTTCATAACCATCAACGCTGCACGTTTTCGTGCGCGCGTTTTGCAAGAGTGGTTGCTCAGTGGGCTGTCTTGCTGTCTCGCGTGTGAGCGGGCTGCAGCTGCTCCTCTGAATTGCCAAATTTCTTGGCTGTTGATTTAAAATGACAACAACGGTTAGTAAAAAAATGTAAATTAACCTCAGGTATGCCTGCAATTAGTCCCGGCCAATTATTTAATTTAGAGATGGCGGCGATCAAAATTGGTAATAGATTAAGCCGCAAAAAGCAAAATCTTCAGCGCTCAATATCACTTTCGTCTGACATTCGCCTGTACTATACCCAATAAATGTTGCCTAGTGAAGAGTGTGGGTCTAATGGTAGTACGTGTCTGTCAAATGAGCTTCCGTTAATAACGCCCCTAACCAACTACTGCGCTCGGAGTCTGGGCAAGAGCTGACAAAGAATGTGTTGGCAGAGGTTATTGAGAGTGCTGCCCCTTTGCTTGTTTCCGGAACACTTGCGGAACCACCTATGTCAGTTGATGTGAACAATATGAATGAAATTACTAGTAGAGATAATCTGATAGCTGCTGATGTTCATTTGATTGCTAACCCTTCAGGCGAAGTCACAGACATGACTTTGGTGACAGCTTGTATTCTTGATGGTCTCCAGCCTGGTGGAGAGTTCATACCCCAGACTGACATGGGCACACAGCCCATGTTGGAGCCCATTTGTTGCTCAGTGGCAGCCCAACGTCGATTGCGCGCTGCCCATGAGGCGCTTACTCTGACAGGGGAAATTGACGAGGAAGCTATGGAGTTTCTGAATACATTGGGAGGGTCCATCTCCCCCTCCGCTGATGTCATGTATATATGTTCAAACACTGGGGATTTAATCCAACTACACCAAGATAATACTACAGGGAATGAAAATCAGGCAGTTAATTTAAGGGGAGTGGGGACTCCCATTCAAAAATGTCATCAAACCCCTCCAGACATTGATCAAATGCCTAGCTCCAATTGTATTGAGGAATCACCCTCTTTCATTGCTCCGACTCCTCGAAGGACAAGGTTTGAGGAACCTAATCGAGAGTCTGACTTTTTTATTAAGAAGAACTGCTCTAAGCGGTTTTCCTTTCCGGAAGCCCCGGCGCTTAAGAATATTCTTGGCGCCATGAATACTGCATTGCTAGCTTTAGCAAAGCTTTATAAAGTTCTCGATGGTAAGCTCAATCATCAAACCATCTTATTAGAACAATGTTGCAGTGGCTTAGCAGTGTTAGCACAACTTCCGCCCACTGAGCTAGTGAGCACTCAGTCCAATGTTGAGGCTGTTCAAGCTCATTGGCCTGATTCCCGAAACCTCATGAATGATGAATGTATAAAAGTCTATGCCCTGACTGAAATAGGAGGCAATGAAAGAATGTGCGATGTAGATCAGAATGGTTGTAATCAGCAGAAAACGATAATGATTGATGAATCTGCCTCATCCAGATCTAACATTAAAGGTACCGAACAATTTAATGTTACCAAAAGAATTGATGATAAAGCTATCCATGAGACCGATGTTCAGACTAATGAGAAGGGGCCAGTAGTCACCGCAGCATCGTCAAGCTATAAATAAATTTCATCTAAACCTGCTAAGGCAAATGCAGTCAAGACAATAGCGGTAGTTACAGACCCCTTGCCTTCTGCACCCAGAATATTATTTACAAAGGGGCGAGGTACCAGATCACAGGTCTCCGGGCGCAAGTTTATCAAAACCCTATCTAGACATGAACAAATTGTTAAAGCTGCAAAAGGCAATCTGGCAAAACCATGCCCCAAGCAAGCCACTCAAACCTTCATGCCGTACGGGTTCCTCGATGAACTGGTTACTCTTTCAGTTGGCAAGGGTGCCCCAGAATCTGAACGGTGTCCTAATCCCCAAAAAACATCAAATAATCCTAATTCTGGTGATTCTATGAACAATGGTATAAAACCATACAATAAGGGCCATGAAGATACACAGACCAGGTTGCCCACGGAGGCGAGTGATGGGCATTTGAGTCAGTTGGCCCTTGCGGAACTTAGAGAGGAAATTAGAACGTCTATCAAATCATATATGTCACTCATACCTGGGGTACCCGCCTGTCCACCGACAGTGCAGGCTCTATGATGATGCAGGGTATTGATGCGGGCAAAGAGACTACAGTAATGGGAAATGTAAAAACGGTAACGTTTGGTGAAATCCACTTACAAGCTGAAGCGAATTCCAAATCAAGCCCGATGCCCTCCTTGCAAGCTGAGTCCCTTGGTCAACCTCAGCTTTCAGCCATGCCCCGACAATCAGTAAATATCTCGGCTGCTCCATTGCCCCAACAATATGGCATCACACAAATACATGGTCAGTTGCTCCGGCCAGAAACTACTGTCCAGACTCAGGATATCAGAGATATTATAAAATCTTCGATTGCGGCATATATTGACGAGACCAGCCAATGTTCTCAAGGGGCTGGTGGTGGTCAACTGCTGTGATATCCTGATGTCAGCCAGTTATCGAAGGGGCCAGCCCAGTTGGTAGATCGAGTAGCGTTAGAAAATGATGTTGCAACAAGACTAAAATTCTCGACAAATGCTCAAGTGCCTAATACAAATTTTATAGATGGTAATAAACAACAAGCCAAGTTCAGGTCTCACTGCCTAGTGATCAGATGTCGTGAAGACCCTTATCCTCAATACGTATTAAATCAGGCAAACATCTTGAACATATGCAGTGAAATCCCGTCCTTGTCTGACATATCCTCATCAGATGTCACATTGGTCGAATTTACTAACATAAATGATCCATCTGAATCAAGAATTCATCTTCAATCAACAATTGTGATGAATATTTTGTGGCAATCTAAAACAGCCCTTTATGAAATGGGCTTCCTTCTGTTTCAAGATCCACTTACAACAAGTAAAGTGATGGAGAAAGCTCAAATCAGTACATACCAGCCTATTAAAAATAGAGAATCGAATCAGATTGTAAACTTTGCTCCAAAAATGTTGACATCACATGAATTCATTACAAAATCATAACATAATGTCAATGATAATGTAGGCAGCCTACTTTCGTGGAACACAAGAGGGCATAAGCACTTATTTGACCTTGCAAGTAAAGATTTGGCTTCCTATGAACTGATAGCCCTAAAGGAAACCTGGCTTGTTGATTGCCCCATCTGGGAGTCCCATAACATTATAATAACACCGGCTATTCAAAATTGTAGGGGCTGACCTAGTGGTGGCCTTTTGCTAGGAATCAACAAATCTGCTGGCTTTGTAAGTGAAAAATTAGTCTCTCCCTCCATGTATTTTCAGTTTGTTAGACTGCAGAGAAACAATGAGCTCTTAGTAATTGTCAACATTTATTGGAGTAGAGGTAATATGACTTCGGAATCCTTTTTTCGGTCATTAAATTCGATTCTCGATCGCTTGACCTTTGAAAGCAATATTTGTCAAACTATCATAGTAGGGGATTTAAACCTCCATTTGATATCACAAAGTCCACAAGGACACACTGCTGATGAACTAATGTGGTCAAATATGATGGAAGAGAGAGGTTTTGTGATGTTGAATAGTGCAATTGTGGGGGATATTCCTGCTGAGTTTACATGGAGTAGGGGGCCACAGCGAGCAATCCTCGATTATGTTTTTGTCCATAAGAATTTTCTAAACTGTGTACAATCTATGCAAGTGGTTGAAACTAATCGTAGTGATCATAACAAGCTCTTTATGCGTTATTTAAGAACACCACCTGTAACTCCATTTATGATTGAGACCTATGCATATTCGAATCTCGTAAACAACAGTGGTACCCGAGTGAGATGGACTGTAAATCGATAAGATCAGTTTCATGAGGCGCTTCTTGTGTCATCTGGGTCAAACAACTGTTATGTAACGGTGATGCAATTGTTTAAGCAGGTAAGAATGCCGGACTTGAGTGTTCGACACAAACATTGTCATCCCTTTGATCCTATAGTACAGTGTAGAAAAGCTGAATTACGAAGAGATCTACGTAACTTAAAATTTGTACCAATAACCAATCGTTTCTTAATCAAAAAACAACTAAAAGCCTCATATAGAACATGGTTAAAGGGTCAGCGAGCCCTGTGCTATCAACGAGAGGTGGAGGTAATGCTGTCTCAAATCCTTAAGAAGTCCACTAGTGGCATATGGGCTTGACTGAATGAGGCCAAGTTTAAAACACAGGACGCTGTTCAAGTAAATGCCATTCCAAATGCAACCTGGAAAGCCTATTGTGGTAAGCTCTATTCATCGCCTTTTCCAAACTTGATCCCGAATACATATTCTCTAGGCTGGTCCCATCACTTTACCATCTCCATTGACGATATACAGATATGTATTAGAAACTTGAGTCGCTCGAGGGCAGTGGGCCCGGATGGTCTTCATAATGGTATACTTAAAGATCATCCAAAAGAATGGGCAAGGATTCTCCATCAGATATTTTGTAAAATACTTTTGACAGGTGTTATTCCTGACTCATGGAAGAAGTCCATCATCCTACCTATATTTAAGAAATGAAACCGTGACGATCCAGCCGCCTACCGCCCCATAGCGCTCCTGGATTGTCCGGGCAAAATTTTTGCACGATTAGTGTTGAATAGATTTAACACATGGCTGGACGCAAACAAGTTAGAGACGTGTTTCAAACAGGGTTTTTGCCTGAAAATGGGACGACTGTAAATACCATTACTCTTACGAGTATTATTCAGAAGGCACTCCAACAACAACAGCCACTCTATACCGCCTTTATAGATTTTAAAATGGCGTTTGACGCTGTACCTCGTGAACTCCTTTTTAAAAAATTGATGGATACAAAATGTCCATGGTCAATTGTCTAGTGGCTTATTGATTTACACACAGATACTTCAATATAAATCAAACTTTCCAGCGGTGGTCTTCTGTCCGATCCTATTAAGACTGCATGTGGGTTGAAACAAGGTTGCCTGCTAGCCTCGGCCTTATTTACCTTCTTCATTTCAGATATTGGTGTAGATCTCAGTAAAATTGTGGCAGATCCACCTAAAATTAATGGGGTCAAAGTAAAATATCTGCTTTATGCTGATGATATGGTGCTATTTTCGAAAACGCCCAAAGGGTTACGTGCACCCCTGTGTGATTTGGATACATATACCAAAAAGAACTGTATCACTTTTAATTTAAGCAAAACAAAGGTAATGCAATTTGGTAAAAGTAAGCAATGGAATGTTACATATAGATGGCCCTTACAAAATGTTAACCTCTTATCAGTCTCCTCTTATATCTACTTGGGGGTCTACATAAGTAATTCATCAGACAAGCACGCTAACCATCAACATCTAAAGCAGCGTTTAACGACCGCCATTTCACAAAGTAGGTTAATTAGGAGTAAATATTGTAAATTCTCCATAACACCATTATTGGTCTATTATAGACAGAAATGTACTCCTGTAATTCTTTACGGTTCGGAGGCCATCTAGGGAAAGTCATATCAATATTGGGCCATATTAGAAGGCTGCTATTGGAAGCGTGCTCTAAACCTCCCATTGTCGTAACCCATTTGCATCCTGCGACACGAGCTAGGACCTCTGTCCCTTTATGCCACCTATATATGGAGATTATGCTCGTTGTAACGCAAATGTATACTAAGTATGAATCAACCTGGGTTGTTAGGAATGATTGCAATATACCTTTTAAGATCTGACAATGCTTTTGCGATATCCTGGAGAAGTAACGCCGAAAAAATCATTACTAATATCTGTTTTTCCTTGGCATTGTTGCTAGGAAATCCCGATAAGGCGAAAAAACGGATATGGGAGGATGACTGGATAAAAACAAGGTCGGCATGTCTCCTATACAAAATGTTTAAGATTAACCCATTTGCCTTAAAACGCTATGGGGAAACAGAAAGCTATTTAGTCATATTCCCACATTCCCGACAGCGGGATGATTACCTAAAGTTTCGACTCAATATCTGGCCCACAAAGGAAATCCTGTGCTCTCACAGAATTATCTCAAAAAATGATGTTCAGTGTCGGTTTTATCAACTTGCCATTGAAACAATGCAGCATTTATGTGTTGAATGCCAAAGCTTGCAAACAAAAAGAATTGTTTGTTTTGAACATCTGTTTTCTGGGTATATGACTATGTCTCAAATACGCTGTTGCAATCTGCTATTTCATAGTCACCTGAAAATTGTCAGATATGCCATACTGAATTTTCTGTATAGCTTGGGACTAAAAGGCAAAGTCAGTACATTAAGTAGCATTTAAGGAGTTCACTAGATAAGTTTTAGATTCAGGCTACACTTTGCCATTTGCATCTTGTTGGCTCTTTTATTTTTCCTTTTTTTTTTTATTTAAAGCATGAATAAGTACATGCATATATGTTAATTTGCAATTGATTATGCAATTTTGTATATGTATATGATTCGTGATCATATTTTCATTCTTTTTATTCTAAAAAAGTCATGTAGATTGTATGTGGAAAAATCAAGTTTTACTTGATTAAAACAACTTTTAATAAAAATAAAAAAAAAAAATTTTTAGATCTTAACAAGCACGCTCGTGTACGAATTTAGTCACCATGTATACTTTAGCCTTATTGCCCGTTTGCTTGCAAAACTCTAACGCTGCGAAAGCCAAACAAATTCACGCTATTTTTAGGATTGGCTTTCAGTAAGCGCATCTCATGGCTCTTAAACAGGGACAAAGAAAAAGGACGTGAATTTCGGTTTCTTCCTTGGTACCACAAAGCAGGCGAATATTTGAGTTATTAGTGCCCCAAGATTGAGTAAAGGGAGCCAGCATAAGACTCCCAATCCCAAAGTTTAGGCAAAGTGCTCGTGCAAATGGGGGATTGATTAGTTTGAGATATTCTTTTGAATCAAACTACATTTTATTTCTTAGACAACAGGAGCCCAATTTCCAGGTGTATTACCACATTAGCCATTAGGCGATCACTTGGGCAGCAACAGCAAGCTTTTCAAAAATGTGTTTTCCTCTCTTGCCAAGCTAATCATATCGGTGTAACCCCATAATTCAGCTCCATAAGTGGCAGAGGTAATAGCCTGCTTCCCATATAGTTCCAATGCAGTTCGTATCCCCCACCCCCTGGCCATGCCTGTTAAGAAAGCCTCACGTAGCACCATCATACATTTCAAGAGACGAGCAGGCTTTGGTCAATTGTGCTGTCCATTATCCATTCTCATGAGATTGAGTAGCTAGGTAGTCATATGACTCAACTTGCTCGAGTTTCTATCTTCTCCAACATGTAGAAAAGGGCTGGAAAAATATCTGAGCATGTTTTAGGAGGGTGCAAGCAATTTTGTAACAGGCCTGCAATTACTTCATCAATGTAAACAGAAATACAAGGGAACGAGAACGCACCGCTGCCTTACGCCGCACCGCTGCCTTACGCCTTCGCCAAAATCAAACTAAACAGTGGTTTCCCCAGCCAGGCCAAACCTAACCACAGCCTTGTTGTTACAGTAAAGTAACCGTGCATAAGAGATCAGAGATACATTTTGCAGAATGTGAGATGTATGCAGACCACCTTATTGAAGAATACACAAAGTATAATTTTGTAATTTTAAGGAATTTGCGTTCTCAATATCAGGTCCAACATATGCGGTTAGACACACCTACTATATCAATTCCCCATAGACGCAGCCATAAAAGGGTGTTAGAGGTGGTTTTGCAGATATCGCCTTGGGTGGAGTCATACGTGATCATATATAGAGTAGCTCTCGACACATAAAAGTGTGCTGCATCAGAGTACCACTGATGTTTGAGGGGTCCCCTCGCTATAGAAAGCTCAACACAATGACAAATAATGATTCAAACCAGATAGTCTATTACAGCTTTCAGACATGGAATCTGACAGATATATTGAGCGGGGAAAAGAAGGCGGAACAATGTGTCCCATTCAGACAGGGAAAAGGTGTAAAATCATTCTTGGACTGAGAGATTCCCAAAGACCCATCAGTCTTTGTTGAGCCCTGCTAACCTATATTCAACTACAGCCTTTCAAAAGTGACAGGCATTGATAATTTCCTAGAGTAATTTATAGGTACATCCCTTCAGAAATGAAATATATTGTGGGGGGTTTGTATCACTTGAATAAAATAGTAAGAACTTATTCCGAGGTGGTTGTGCAAGAAAAGTGTCTAATTGGATCGGCAAACTCTGTCTGAGCTGGTGAGGGCAATGTGTGCGAGAAGTAAGATCTAATGAACCTGTCACTTGAATCAGGATTCACTTCACATGTTCCTATTCAATTCAATGTTATTTTAAAATCTCGTCTTGAATCTTACTAAGCGTCATAGACATGACACATGACATCATTACCCCAACTAACTGCTATTGATCTGCAGATCCTCTACACTTTGACCATTTATAGCTACAATGGCTAATCCCCCACACTAACGTGAGATGGGGGTTTAGATTCTATTAAAGACAAGGAGGCGAGTATTATGCATTTCAATCTTTACTCTGAAATCACAGCAGCATAGCAAAAACTTTTACAAACAAAAAATGTTGTAAAGAACAGAACTAAATGGAGTTCAATGTCAATGTAAGGGAGCTCCCCAATCCATCATGGAGGACAGGTCATGCCCTGCAGGAGACCAATGAGCAGGGACCCTTCCTTATATAAGTCCATTACTCTAAACCCAACTCTTCTTTCTGTAGCTGTCTTGAACCAGATGTCCACTGCATAGATCAGATGATAATGATGAAGACAAATCCAGCAAAGCTCTCGTACCACGCACTCCACATCTTGTAATTGTGAGCCACACTCCTGATTAGAACCTCAACTCGTAGCTGTAAGAACAACGAGCAAGAAGGGTGGGTGGATGGGAAGAACAACAAACCAAAGAAAGTTCTCTCTTGAAACACCTGTGTATATGCGTGTCATAACTGCCATATCATATCATATCAGGGGTGGGTGGGTGGGATAATACTCGCTTCCTTGTCTTTAATAGAATCTAAACCCCCATCTCACGTTAGTGTGGGGGATTAGCCATTCTATGACAAGACAGCAGGCTCATATTATGAATGTTTGTAGCCCTTGCATTCCATTAGTACAACATGATCAATACAATAGTGACAATATAATAAAATATAATAGGAGAAAAAATGTTTTAACATGTTTTCATTTGATCAATCAGCTGACCGCAAGAGTATTGCCGAAGGCTAGGCTGCCCGAATAACTGTTTTATAAGGCATAGCCAAATCCACTGCAAGAAAAACAACTGGAAGATGTGCCAATTCCAGCGTTCCTACAGGCCACCAAAGCCAACTGGTTAAAAGAGGGGGGGGTGGACACTGAACAAAGTTTTCCTATACTAATAGGTTAGGAAACAAAAACCAATCGGAGTAATAAACTCCTCTGTTGTCCAATCAAACATTTAAAACACTTAAATTCATACCATCTTTGGGAACCTAGATAGCAAACAAAAGAAGATAAACACATAGCTCTCCTGGAGATAAAATACGCCTTTAGGGGGTGAAAGCTTTATAGGTTCCATCCCCTGCGTTAAAGGAAGATATCGTATTAGAAACTGGACATGTCACATAACTACACTGGGGAACCAAGTGGGAAAGACACATCTTCATATAAAGTAAAATGGGAGTAAAAAAGGTCATTTTATTAACCTGTAATAGGGCGACCTATACTGAGCAGAGATGAAAAGCAATAGACTTAACACACAATTGTCCCCAGACATATGTGCATACTAAGAAAGGTATGTCTGGAGGCCGAAGCAAAATGGAAGAGAGCGGCCCCACCTGGAAAGTTAAACCTGCCAAACCTCCAAGACAGAGACCTTCATACCTCCTGAGCTCTTGAAGAAGGACTCTGCCACCATGGCAAAAGGAAGATATTTATAAAAACCTGACCCTTAAGAGACCAAACTTGGCAAGGAGAAAAAATGTATCTTACATCCACTCGCTACCATTATAGTGATATC
Source organism: Ambystoma mexicanum (assembly GCF_040938575.1). Classification (NCBI taxonomy): domain Eukaryota; kingdom Metazoa; phylum Chordata; class Amphibia; order Caudata; family Ambystomatidae; genus Ambystoma; species Ambystoma mexicanum. The sequence goes on from NC_090927.1 coordinate 1,180,273,041, forward strand.
TGAACCCCCTTGTAGATGTGCCAGGTGCTTGGACCTTGTTCCCTCCTCCATGGTTGATAAATCCCCTAGAGGATCATAAACTAACCGAAGGAGGACCACTCACTTCCATAGTCTTAGCAAAGACTCTAAGCTGCAAAGAACTGATCACTAAACAGTTGAAATGAAGTTGCTCACCAGAAGAGTCCTAACCTCTATCTTAGCCAATCTGAATAACCTTGAAGCCCCCAGCACCCTGGGCTGGCAACTTATTGCAAAACAATCTCCTGTACAAACCAAAAAGGACTACCTGCCATGCAGGTAACTAGGAGAACCAAGTCATTAACTAAATATATCCCAGCCCTCTGGAAATCGCACTGACAGGCACCTTCTGAGATAGTTAAGGAGAGACGTTGGAACGTATTGTGATAGAGGGTCGCAATAACTTGGATGGAAGAAGAGTAGCACTCCCAGACCCCTCTATCCCACCAAGGGATATTGTGCCTTCACAAAGGAGGAGAAAACCTCCCCCACTTATTTAAGGAAAACCTTGCAACCCAGAAGAAGGCTACCCTGAGGACCACACTAATGCCCTGATTTACACCCTTAAAATAAATACACTCTTGCACTTCTAACCAACCCCCTGACCGTGGCGGGGGGACTCCGCTTAACTTAGAGAAATACCAAGAAATTGGTGCAAGGAAAGTAAACTGACGGGAGGGAAATGCTCAGAGCGAGTCTGCACTGGTCCTGAGCCAGAACTCCTGTAAAGGCAAACGGAAAACATCAGGTGTTACTCCAAGAGGTAAATAATATGATGCAATCTCCCCCAAGGATGCCGAGAAGGGGAATGAGGGGGAAAGGACCTTGGGATAATTATCATCGTAAATGAAAAGTTGTGAAAGAAAACTGGGACTACTGTCCCTTCAAACACTGAGATCTGAGCCTCCATATGCATGTAAGGCTGACTGGCCTCTATGGGGAACAGGGGAAGGAAAAAATTAAGTACATTGCCCATAGCAAAATAGCGCTTATATAGTGCTACGAACCCTCGGGTATATGAGTGTTGCTCATCACTACTACCAACGGTGTATGGTGTGAGGTGTTCACTTATCGATCTCAGCAGGATAAAAAACTGATTTAGAATGTTCCAATATTAGGAACCTGCATCAGTAGGCTCTGCACAGATTTGAAATCCAGTACTCTATTTGCTGCACTGTAGAAAAAATATATAATGAAAGAAACTAAACAACTCTCTTGAGGATACAGCAGCTTGCTTGTACTCCTCGAGCAGAGGAGAAAATGTAACACACGGCTAGACAGGTAGCTGAAAACAGGCCAAGCCTTGATGGAGTGGGCGCCAGAAAGTTATTATTTGGTAACTCGTCCCCCTGATTCCAGCAAGTGTTTCCAAACACTTCATCCAATTTAGAACATGGTTGCTCAACTTGCCTTGCAACAAAACTGAACAGTTACCCTCGAGCTGAACTTGTCCCCATCAATAGTCCAAATAGTATAATGAATGTCATAAAGGGACAAATAGTAAGGGAAACACGCCACCCTCTAAAGAGAGCATCAGGCCCTGCAGACCTCAATAGGGACATAACGTGTCATTCTTTCTTCCTCATGTCGAGAGAAAATTCTGCATCTTAATCAGCACGGGTACTGAGTGGAGAATTGTTATTGGGGAAGGAAATGCCTAAGGAAACGGACTGAGTTGTCCTGAAACTAAGTAACGTAAAGGGTGACAGAATTTAACTAAAAGCCGAAGGTTAACACCTGAGAGATGGTTAAAGAGGAAGGTACAACCCCCCCCCTCCACATGGGTCTGTTTACAACCATCTCCACACACTTTTCTTTAAAGTACTTAATGATAATATAAAATAATATAAAATAATATAATATAAAATATAAAATAAAATATAAAATGCCCAAGGAAGTGGGCTTACGCCCCCACAGGGGTCCGAACCCCGGCCCCTTACAGAAGCTGAAGCTTACTGAGCTATCCGGGCTACTGACAATCCTGAAAACGTAAATGTGCTCCAGGCCCCTTAAATAGGTTGCTCAACAAGGAATACACTGAGCAGGTGTACCTCCACTGCTCACCCTAGCAGGGTGTGGGGCCAGCAGTACACGAGGGGTTCACCTCACAGAAGAACACAGGCAAAGCCTGCCACTGAGCAGGTTAAGGCACGTTTACAGGGAAAATAATCACATCTGTCAAATGCAGCACCTAAACAAAGCTGCCAACCTAAGGGAGGAATACATTGAGCAAGTGTACCTCAAACTGCTCACCCTAGCAGGGTGTGGCAACCAGCAGTACACAAGGGCGCACCTCGCAGTAGAACCCAGGCAAAGCCTAAAACCGAGCAGGTTGAGGCACGCTTACAGGGAAAATAATCACATCTGTCAAAAAACAGCACCTAAACAAAGCTGCCGACCTAAGGGAGGAATACACTGAGCAAGTGCATCTCAACTGTTCACCCGAGCAGGGTGGGGTAACCAGCAGTATACGAGGGAGTAACCTCGCAGTAGAAACTCAGGCAAAGCCTGAAACCGAGCAGGTTTGAGTATACCTAAGTGAAGGCCAATCACCTAAGCCATGTGCGGCGCTTAACATAAAGCTGCAGACACGTAGCGCCTCAGACCCCTGGGCATGCGGGTCCCCAAATATAAACTGAAAATATCAATTTAAAACAGCAAATATAAAACTTATATATTCATTTTTAACAATATATATAAATATATATACACATATACATATGTAAATAACATATACATATAACCATACATATATGTACACATACATACATGTGCACACAGGACATGAACGCAGACCCTCTTGCATGGTAAACTTGCAGGTTTACTATTGAATTTCCCAGTTCTGAGCTGAAACAGAGGCTTTCAATACGTTTAAAAACCAATTGAGGCCCATGGGTGTTGCGTTAAAGACAAAACCTATATTGGAGGATGGGCTCGAACCCCCAGCCTTTAAGGCACAAGCCACACGACTTACTGACAGTGCCACAGAATTCGAATCATAGATTCTCTTGCACGCCGGGTCTGAAGCAAAAGCTTCCATCCGACCGGCGCGCAACGGAGCATGGAGGGCGTCAAGGCCCGCACTGTAGCAGCAAAAAGAAACATTATAGTGCTCGCACGTGCTGGGTCTGGACAGAGGTGTCAGACAACCTGGCGTGCGTCTGGACATGGAGGGAGAACGCATTACAGCGCTCGCAAGCGGAACGGCTGTCATGTTTCCTCATATTTTTACTCAACGCCTGTTAAATACAGCGCCCGAGCGTGCCGGGTCTGAACAGAAGTTTCTGCTAGACCAGAGCGCGTCGGGCAGCAACTAAGTAAAAGAAGCATTACAGCGGCCCGTGCGCTATAGATACGCCCATTACCCAAATTAAATGAAAGAGGGGCGCCATGTAAATTCCTTCAAAGACATCTACTAAGATTGCCTACAACAACAATTAAGAAAAAAAAGGTACCTTCCACACGCGGCTCAAAACCCATGATACCAAGAAGGAATATAAAAGGTACTAAACACATCAAATACATTCATAATTTGAAGCCAATATTAGCATCCAGGCCTACTACTGACTAACATGCAAGGCACAACTAATTTAGGAGTGACTTAGCTGTGGTGTCAGCAGCAAAGAAAGAGGAGTTGGGTTTAGAGTAATGGACTTATATAAGGAAGGGTCCCTGCTCATTGGTATCCTGCAGGGCATGACCTGTCCTCCATGATGGATTGGGGAGCTCCCTGACATTGACATTGAACTCTATTTAGTTCTGTTCTTTACAACATTTTTTTTTGTAAAAGTTTTTTCTTTGCTGCTGTGGTTTCAGAGTAAAGATTGAAATGCATAATATGAGCCTCCTGTCTTGTCATAGAATTTCTGTGACTTATCAAGATAAACTATCCTTTTCACTTTAAATGTATTCATTGAGAACACCAGTTAAATGCCTTTTGTAATTGTGTCTTTAGTTATTTAAAGTTACTACAAATATTACATAATGAAATGTTGATGTAAATGTCAATGGCCCTCATTAGAAGCTGGGTGCAAAGGGATACCGGGCACCGGTAATGACACCGGTGCCGGTAATCCCTTTGCGCTCTATTCCGAGGTCCCTTTGCGGGTCCTTCGTTACCGCCTGGTTTTAGCAGGCGTTAAGGACGGGACCCGCAAATGGATACCGGGGTCAATAACGGTACCGTAATTTACAGTACCGCTATTGCCACCTTCCCCCTTCCTATTGAGCCCTATCGGGGCTCGAATGGGAATGGGGAATGGCTTTTCAAATGGGGACTTACCGGTCCCGCAATGGTCGGGATAGCCCAGTAAGTCCCCATACCACCAAGTCGGTGGCGGTACCGGTATTGGTGCTAGTCATGGCGCTAATAGCGCCATGGCTAGAACCAACCTCGGAATGAGGCCCAGTGTTTCATAATGATGCGAGTTCTGCTGCACGTGCCTTGTTCTTTCTAATAGCCATATTAATATAGTCAGAATATATTACATATTTTTGCGTTTTGCCAACAATGCATTGCAATTTGTTTCTTATCCCAGAGTGTGGGGGTAGGATTGTTGTACTTTGAAACCATCAGTCTGTGGTTACTCTCCTCTGTCACAGAACCCAAAATAAATATTTGTGCATATCTTTTTTTGGTGGGGAGTTTGTTAAATTTCCCTAAATGGGTTCTCCAAATTCAAAATATGTTTACATCCCCATCAAAAAATCATTGACCTACCCTGAGCGGCCTCCTCAGGGTTTAATCCGGAACTGGGCCCACATAAAGTACTGTACCAGGTGATGTCGTTCAGGAATGGTCTCCCAAAACATGTAGGCTACACTTTGTCACCTTTTGAAAATGTGATTGCGCAATGTCTCTTAACTTGTCTGCCTGGTCGTTGCCCGAATTTCTAGGCGGCAGTTATGAGGGGCAAACAGCGCCTATTTTCCTTACGAGTTACGACTCTACATTCTGTTTCTAAATTATGACAATAATGAAACAAAGAACGCCAAAGAGCATGGCTTCAACAAACCCATGATGTCTTGGAACATTTTTGACAACAATGCCATGACAAATATGAGAGTGAAACAAAACCATTACATTTTCCGCCTAAAATAAAAGCTAGTGTGCATTTATTTTCGTAACCCTTTTCAGACTCTTTTTAGTCTATGGTTTCAGCATGAAAGTTAATGTTGCTGTGAAATTAGTACACGCATAGGACACAGGACAAGGAACAGAAAAGCCGTTATAAATAGAAGTCACTTTCACACTTTCCCAGAAATGACGCCGATAAAAGCCGTTAGAGCGACCCGCGCTAATCCCAGGAGTTCTCGCGTGATCACCTGTCCGGCGCGGTAAGCGCCACCTGGCTTTTTATAGCCGGCCATGTGCCGGCCGGTCTCCTCACGTGCAGCTCCCTCTGTTGCTGTCCCCGTGCTGGGAGTGCAACGTGTGTCGGATCATCACGGGCTTCCCCGCAGCCGCAATAAATCCCCTCTCAGGAGCTTAGGCCTAGCGCGGCCCTGTGCAGCGCGAGGCACGTGACCAGAACATTCTCGCAGTCGCTGCCGCCGCATGCATTGTTTTTGTGCAGAGGGAGCCATGTGCGCCCTATTCACTGGGGAGGTGGCAGAAAATATGGTGGGTTGTATCTAATGCATGCGTTACATTGAGCAGTGTATATGGATTTCTAAATCTGCTATTATGTCGCTGAGGGCTGTGCAGACATTTATGTACACTTACCACAGTTTGACCACCAGCTTATTGTTATTAAACAAATAGGCCACGTGTTCCTGCTTGTGGGTAAGAGGAAATAACATATGAATAAGGTGTGTAGCGAAGGCATGGCTAGTGGCCCTTGCATAAACGATGGTATAACAAAACCTGTGAAATTAATTGAATAACCTTTAGTTAAGGATAAGGGACAGTTAGAGTGATCAGATCTAATACATCAAAATCCAATATATCAACATCCGTGAAATTAATTGAAAAACCTTTAGTTAAGGATAAGGGACAGTTAAAGTGATCAGATCTAATGCACCAAAACCCTTGAAATTCAGCGGATGTGGGAAGTGATGGGCGTCCTCTCTGTTGCAAAGCCCATGAGCAAATACATAACAGATGAAATTCACAATGACAGAAAAAAATGAGAGGAAGAGAAGGTAGCTCAGTAGGTTGAGCGCTCACTGCTGGGATCTGTGTGTGATCTGCAGGTTAAACATTCTATCTCTGGTTGAGTGATGTTACATGTATGTGTGTTCTATGTAAAGGGTGTAAGCGCTATATAAATACCACATCATTAGATCTTAGGGGGTCATCCACGGGGTGAGGGGGACACCAAGTTAAGATGATTCTTAACTTTAGTCTGCATTGTATCTAGATAGAAATGTGAATGTTAGCATGCGCCACTTAGATGGAATTCTTGCCTTTAGCCTGCGTCGCATCTAGATAGAAATGTGAATGTTAGCATGCACCACACTAAGATGGAATTCTAATGTTAGCTTGCGTCACATCTAGACGGAATTATGAATATTAGCATGTACCACACTTAGATGGAATTCTTAACTTTAGCTTGCGTCGCATCTATGTAGAAGTGTGAATGTTAGCATGTGCCACACACTTGGATGAAACTGTGAATGATGGTAAGTGCAACTCTTGATTGGAATCGTGATCACTAGCCTGCCTCACATCTAGACAGAATATTGAAAATTAGCAACGATGGAATAGTGAATGATATCAAACATCAGACATATACATAATTGCAAGGACAGCAATGCCAACTAACCAATCCATTAACAATTTCATTCTTCTACATACACTTCTCAAACTCTAACCAAACACAACCACAAGCCTAAAACGCATCAATCCACACTAACTTCACTACACTGCAACAACAAAACAAACCCCACAGAGACTTGCACAACAGCACACGACGACTACCGACCGTAAAACACCCCAAGCCTGGCCGACTGACCCACCGGGCTGAGGTGCCATCAGCACATCACTGCTTTCTTGCACTTTTCCAGCTTATTCCCAATAACTCGCCCCCCCTCTCTCTTTCAGAGCCGCCAGAGCAGCAGGGGACCACTCCGGTGGTGATAGTGCGCGGTACAAATATCCTTTAACATTAACATTAACATGATCATCACTTCCCACAATCAAGTTTTGTTGTATTAAATATGATCACCTTAAATGTCACTTAACTAAAGTTTTTTCAGTGAATATATATTTAGAATTATTTTGTGAATATGTAGTGCCTCCAAGGGCTCTAATAATAAGCGTCTCTATCATTACCCACTCAGCCTACACAATGTAATGGTTGTATACGAATTGTTTGTTTTACAACTGTTCGAATGACAATTGACCTTTCCACAATTGACCGAATTGTGAAGGTCAATTGTACCATATATGTGGGGGGAAACCCCCCACGACCCTCCACCCAACGCCAAACCCCCCAACACCCCTATATATATATATATAACCAAACCGATATATATATATATTCGGTCAATTGTGAAAAGGTCAATTGTGACCCTTTAAATTCGGTCAATTGTTCATTCGAACAATTGTAAACGAACAATTTGGGTAATACCCAATGTAATGACCTGCAGAGGGGTGGTAGGAGGTGCAGAGTATAATCTCCCCGACTGAGGTGTTGAACACATAACCTCTGAGCACATTGTGCTTGAGATATCCTCCTGACTAATCATTAGAGGTCATGAAGAACCAGTTGCACCCCGGGAAGATGGCTGGAAACACGAGCGAGAACACGCAGTGTAGCCCACAGGTTTCTCCAGCCACTCAAAGCCCTTCCCCGGGTGATTTCCTCTTGATTATGGGGATACAACAAAGACCCCATCCCTGTTGCCACCCCATTCTCCCAGACTCTATGACCCCCAAGACATCCCTTTCTACCCACTTACCTTCTGGACTAGAGCCTTGTGCTCCTGTCCCGGTGCTCCGTCCCACTTTCGGCCACCATAGAAATAGAAAAGGGGCCCAGACCCTTTTGTATTTGCTATGGCAGTGGCCATCTTTTTATAATTTTTTACTGGAGATTGGCCTTGTGCAATGTGCGTGCAGTCTGTCTCCAGTAAAAAATAAATGAAAAGAAAACTATTTTGCACCCTGGACAAACAACGTGTGTGTAAATAGCAATCACCCCTGCTTAGGGAGGCATAGGGGGCCGTTAACGCTTGTGCCTGTGTAAGCTTGGTCTGGTGGGCCGTAAGCAGCCCTGTATGACCTCCTAAGGGGGAAAGTTTTGCTACAAAGAACCATAGAATGACCATATGCACTCTAAGCCTCTACAGTTAGCAACTATACACTTCCAGTGAGATACATGTGCCCTGCGTTCCAGCAAGGATTTTTGTCTTGTCATCAAACATCCACAAAGGACTTGGTATAGATGCAATTCTATCTGGGCAGGGAACTGGGGGAGGCTTCAAATTCTGACAGATATGAACACAAAAGTAGAGTGCAACACAGGTGGGCCAAGATCTTCAGGAATAAGGAAGATAAGATCCACAATGTATTTATGATTGGTAGGAGAATGTTGTCATATTAATGATGGGAACGAGGGGTGGCAGAAGATGGGAATATATCAGTGGAGCTCAGTCCCCCTGCTCCTGTGGGAAACATGTATGTTATGTTAACATGCTTTAATACGGCACCAAATCCCTGCCATACTGATTCCAGAGAGTTTCTCCGTGGAGTGGCACACCGTATCCAGACCTTGGTTTTCTGGATGAAAGAAAATGAGCAAGATACGATGGGAACATGGGAAACAGATGCTACAAACACAGGGAGGGTGGGATGCAGCGGCGGACGAATGCCTGGTGATAGCTTGAATGTGCGCCAGTCCTGTTAGGTGGACCTTAGTTCTGTGAAAGAGAGGAGGAGGATGTGTATTTAAGTGTTGTGATAATTGGGTTGTGTTTCCAGGGCAAATTTGTAGAATTATAAATTCTATGTCAAGACCGGAGGCTCACATTATACTTAAACTTCTTTAATGCTACTATGCAGCAGTTTCCAAATCTTAAGCAAATACATGTTCCATAAACAAACTTCCAAATACTTTTAAACAAAAACTGTTTTTTTTCTCAAAAACCAAAGCAGAAAGTTTTCCAGGAAAATTCTCTATCCCATGTGCCTTTTCCTGACTCTGCAATTTCTTGTGTCAGTTCCAACCAATGAGGTCTCCCCAGGCTTCCCATGTCATCCTGCCTGGGTCCCTTCAGTTGTGGGACCCACACCCGGAAATGGCTTGTGATTTGAGAGCCTCATCTGTGGAATATTTGTCGAAGTCACAATATTTAGCTCTTTTCCTCAATCTCATGACACAGTTGTCCATGCTTTCATTTTTGTCCTGAGTAGTTGTGTGAAACACATGTCTCTCGTAATCAACATTTCTTATATGTTCAATGAGTCAATAATACCTTGAAAGGAATCGGTGCTGGAATCAGGCATTTCAAATACGATATCACGTACCGTGGGACCCAGGGTGTGTAACAGGATGCCTCTCAGGCGGCGTTCTTCCCTCACTCCGGAGGCGTCGATGTACATTTGCAGTTCTTTTAACCATCTGGCCCACCTGGGCGCCAGGCTGTTTGTGTCCGACATGTCAAAGTGTGGCATCCCTTGTAACTGAAGGGACTCTGAATTTCCTTCTTCCTTGTTTCTGGCAGGTCTGGGGGTGGAACTGGCCTGAGGACTTTGGAGGCCACTGTCAGAGTTACCTTCAGACATGATTGTTGCCACGTGCAACTTTCTGTGTTTCGATGTTCACTAAGGCAGGCTCCTCTCTGTAGGTCCGTGCATCCCGTGATGCTGATGAGGGTTTGACGTGTTGTGGGCCACACGAGGTTTAATTGGAAGCGTTCGCATGAATGTTTAGCCTTTCCTGCACGGCAGTGAAAATCTGTCAATCCTCACAGTAATGAGCGTGCAGGCGTGTGGGCATGACTTTCGCGCCCGCCACGTGCCTCCGCTGCTGCTCGAGTGCAGAATACCAGTGTTCTTGAAGGTGGCAATGAGACCGTCGGATTGCGGGCGTGGCCTTCGCACCCCGCCGTGTTGCGGTTGAGTGGGTTCAGCTGGTGACAACCCAGTTAGCAGTACCTCTTTGCCATTGTTGAGTCGGGGAAGATTAAATACAACAACGCACATGCAATAAGTCAAACCAAATGATACGCGGGAGCCAGGGTCTGAGTTTCTGAATCCTTTAATTGTCGGCGCGAAACTGCACCTGAGGCGGTAACCCCGCCTCTTCCTGCCTCCGGTGGTGCGCAGCCCACAACAAATAAACAACCATGGAAATGGGACTTGCTCCCAAGTCAACTAGAGATAATGAAGATAAACAAAGGACACAACACCTTCCTCTTCTTTTTGCCACTTTCCATCAGATAACTTCACTTCACTTCTGCTGCATAATTTTGTACTGTTCAGTGTTGTATGTGTGTAAAATGTAGTGTTAGCGCATAACTGCGTAATTGCAAGGCAGAGCGTTTATTTTATATGGTGTATAATGTGACACATTAAATAATAGATCCATTGAAACAGTACCAAGGAGCCCATGCATGCTCGACATCAATAAGCCTTGGGTAGGCTTGGATACCGCATCAGGTTATTCATTCCAGGCAGGCGGGCACAACGTGTGCATGCAATGTTAGAGGAGATGCACACGTCTGTGGGTAATGTAGCTCATGCTAAGATGCGAGTTCTTGTCTCCCGTAGGGATCCCAATGCAGAGTAGCTTGTAACGCATTTGGCGTGCTCGAGTGCATCCTGGCTAGGATGCGGCTCGGCACGCCGATGCAAGGTGATTAGAGGAAAGCACCTCTATATGTGAGATTGAACGCTTGAGTAGCCGTAAAAGGAGCTCCTGGTCACGCAGAGATCTGCAATAATAATTGAAATAAAGTCGAGCTACAGACAGGATACAGTGCAAGCAAGCATTGTACATTGGTGTCATCATGAGGTGGAGGTGTGTATGGCAGAATCCTGAAGCGAAGACACACACAGGAAGAGGAGAGCCAAAAAGAGGGCATACTTCTTTTCGAGGCACAGGAGGAGGCAGAGGACTTCCTCTGTGAGAAGGATGCTGACCTAACCCTAATTTTAAAACGGTACTAGGGCACTCACTAGTGCAAGCGGTCTTGCAAGGGGTAAAACCCCTACAGGACAGGCTAGAGAGACTGGAAGCCCTCATTAGAAACAAGACTCAGTCCATGCACAAGATGGGCAGAGAAGAAGGGGATGAAAGTGCAGGTGAAGGTCCATCCCATATATACCCGCAAGTAAGGGTTGAATGACAGGGGAGTAATGCGAACCGGGAGAGGAAGCACTCTTCTACGCCCCTGTGTTAAGAGAAGGGGATAAGAGAGAAGCCCCAGGAGGAAGCCAACGCATTTGAAAAGCTTAAAGAATCTTTCCTGTTGAAATCGGCCAAGCCCAGCCTCTTACCCCCTACCCCAGGGGTGCAAAATATAGGGGACGAGGACACAGACCTGGTTCCGCCGGGGGAGGGCACTGGGGATCTGGTGTTGAAGTCATGAATCAACTCGAGAGCTTACTGTGTACCTCCTTGGGATTCTGGCCAGAAATGCTCTAGCATAGATTAAAACTATAGTAAATATTTTCTTGTCCAAACTGAGTTTCTTTTCTGTTTTCACTACCCGATTTTTCTAAAAACGTCTCTCATTCAACATTGCATATCTCCCTCAGTTTAATAGCTAGAGACTTAATTTCAATTCCAGAGTGTACCTAAGACGCATAGCTACATCCCAACCTAAACGCTCTCAAAATCAGCAGTTTTTCTCAACACCCGCTTGGTTTGCGGAAATCCACAATTTTGCAAAGTTTTACATGTGTGATTTTCATTTTAAATTATTTTCAACCTTCCATTCAGATTCTAAGTATCTCTTGATTGTTAGTATCTTTCCAAGGTTTCTCCCATAGAAATCTGTACTGATTTAAGAATTTTTGCACACATTCATTGTTTTACCCAGCCATTCCCGAATGTCATTTTAAAGTGTAAGATTTCAAATCCGTTTTTCTCTCTTGTTTGGGGAGGAGAGGTTGGATTCGAATTCTGTTTTCCATTCCTTATTCCTGATTGCCTGTTGCTTCCTTATATTTATTTAGAATTGTTTATTTGTGGGTTAAGGAATATTGCAGGGGGAATTCCTAACTTATGTGCTATCTTTTCAAACAAGCCAAAAGTGTTCTTTTCTCTGGTGTTTGATATTTGTGTTGCTCAAGAGTGAATTTAAATGGATTACATACCTTCCTATCGGTTATTGTCACCACATTGGTGATTGCTGCTCCCTATTAAAAAGTACATGTTTGATTTGAATTTTAAATAAAAAAATAAATATTACCTTTACCAACCATCCTGATTCCTGGTCCATTGTGACATGGGGCATTTGAGAAGGGGTGTGATATGAGTGGTATATCACTCAAAATATTGAACCTATGGATATAATAAAATAAGCATTTCAGCTGTGCACCGCTTACTAGGCTGAGACCAGGGTGTATCGCCTGATTGAAATACTTAACAGGGCATAGCCAGACTGCTTAAAGGTATTCAAATGGTTAAGCCCCCCGCCCCTAAATACAACACATTGTGGGATGTGAAGAAAGTGTTGGACTTTTTCTCGAGATGGCCGAATAACAACCTGTTACCAAGCAAGCAACAGTCAGGTAAACTACCACGTTACTGTGCCTGGAGAGTATCCAAAGTAAGAGCTCTAGAAATCGACCGAAAGATATTCTACCCAGACTGAGTGGCATTTAGCTTTGCCAAATTAACTAAAGGGAACCCTGATGTTAACTCGTACCTGTGCTTTCCAGACAATGCAAGCTGTGTGTAGCACAATGCATCAAAGCTTACAAAGAAATATCAGCACGAGTAAGGCCACTAGGCGTATCGCATCTGGTCATAGCGCAGAGGATGCCCTTCCAGGCAGTAGCAGTAGCCACCATCGCCAGATAAGTGAGGGAAGTTCTAGCACTAACTTGAGTAGATATTTCAGTGTTTGGGCATACTCTGTTAAAAGGGCCATGGCGTCTAAGGCATTTGCAGTAGGGGTGTCTTGCAGGCCATTCTCAAGGACAACTGGTCTAGCGATTCCACATTCTGAACCTTTTATTTTAAGCCAGTATCAGAGTTGGCCGTGGCAGTAGTAAGAAGCTTTGAACAAGCATAATGTGAGTCTCCGGTTTTGACATAGAATGAAGATTACCGAAGCGATTATCACAGGGAGTCTTGATTTTATTAAAGACATTGAGGACAGCATTGTCCCACCCAATGAAAATACGTAAAGAGGGCAGAGAGGTGGGTAGGTCGCTGGCGTGAGGAATTTTCCAGCATATTTTTCCCACCCTATGGGTTTGTACTCTATTGCAGGGGATGACCAGAAGACACTGTGAGACTGCATAGAACAGGAGTGCAGCAGGATGGCGGTATCGGCAGGAAAGGCAACATTTCCTGGCACATACTGGTGTAACAGGGGCCCCCGCAGCCCCCATGTCCTGGGAGGGGGCCCACTCGGAGTAAAAAAAAAAAACATTTTGAAATTTCTTTTTCAATTCACTCTGCATTTATAAAGAAATGATTTCTCTAACAGAAATAATGTCTTTATGAAGGCGGAGTGACTACAAAAAGAAACTTTCTTTTTGAAGTCCGGGTCTACCCCGACCCCTTGACATGAAGACCCTAGGCTGGAGGCCTCCATGTCATGGGGTGGGGGAAGCCCTATGACTTCAAAAATAAATTGTTTATTTTTGAAGTCACTCTGCCTTCATAAAGAAATTATTTCCGTTGTGGTTCAGTCCATAACGGAAATAATTTCTTTATGAAGTCAGAGTGACTTCAAAAAGAAACAATTTATTTTTGAAGTATTATGACTCCCCTCAACCCCATGATGTGTGCGTGTGTGAGTATATGGTGGAAGAGTGAACACAAATGTATGGGTGGCTGGGTATGCGTGTGCGTGTGTACAGTGAAAGGTTGCACACTTAAATGTATGGGAGGCTGCCTAGGTGTGCCTGTATGGTGAAAGGCTGCACACTTAAATGTATAGGTGACTGTCTGTGTGAGTGTATGGTGAAAGGGTACACACTTAAATGTATAGGTGACTGCCTGTGGGAGTGTATGGTGAAAGGGTACACACTTAAATGTATAGGTGACTGCCTGTGGGAGTGTATGGTGAAATGGTGCACACAAATGTATGGGTGGCTGGGTTTGTGTTTGTACGATGAAAGGATGCACACTGAAATGTATGGGTGGCTGCCTGGGTGTTTCTGTATGGTGAAAGGTTGCACACTTAAATGTATGGCTGGGTGCCTGGGTGTGTGTGCCTGTATGGTGAATGGTTGCACACTTAAATGTACGGGTGGCTGCCTGGTTGTGCCTGTATGGTGAAAGAGTGCACACTTAAATGTATGGATGGCTGGGTGCGCATGTGTATATATGGTGAATGGTGTGTGTGCTCGTGTTCAGGGGTGCAGCGAAACCTACATTTCAGGGGGGCTAACCCTTCAAATGTTGGGAGAGACGCTAACTTCATGTGTGGTGGGGAGGAGCAAACTTATTTGTGTGGGGGCATCTAACTTCTTTGCGCATTTTAATGAGACTATTGTAGTGCAGCTTCAATGTTACAAGCAGTTAACTCTCTCCTTTATGTCTGAAAACACCCATTTATGGACTGCGGTTCCTGGCTGTTTTGGGCCATCTGTTTCAGTCGTGTGGATTGTTGGTTTGGTTGTCCATTGGTCTTGGTTCATCAAAAAGAAGAGGAAGAGACCCAGGAAGGATATGACATGGGGTATCCTGGGGAGTTCTCATTGCTTGGAACTCATACAAGAAACTACTGAGTCAGGAAAAGGCTCATGGGAGAGAGAGTTTTCCAGGAAAAGTTTCTAGTTTGGTTTTTCAGAAGAAAAAACATTTTTTTAAAAAAAGTGTTTGAATGTGTGTGTATGGAAAGTAGCATTAAAGAAGTTAAAGCATAATGCTTGCCTCTGAGACATTAATAGAATCAAGACTCCCTGTGCTAATCGCTTGGGTGACCTTCATTAGTACATAATGTAATGTCGGATTGTCAGATTCAAGAGGGCACCAGAGTAAATTTAGACAATCCTGAACGTTTGCTAGCTTATTTACCAGGGCAATTCTAAATGTTGTATCCCAGGTCAAACTCCAGAATGGTAATTTTGGGACGGTTAAGCCTAAAATAAAAGTGGCATAGTCAAGATTAGACTATGCACAAACATCAATGCTGTTGGTAACAGAAGGTAAGGGAGTGGTCAAACTGATACTGTAAAGATGAAAAGTCCTACACATTGATATCAAAAAGGCCATTATTAAGAATTTGTTTCGTGTCATGTCATGGTAGACTTACTTCGCAGTAGGTGTCAAAGTCTGTAGATACCTCCCCCTGTGTCTCCTCACCTGAAGTTTCCGGGGTATGAGTCTTGGTTGATTCTCTTTCTGTCCTCTTTCCTTTCTTGCAAAGTTTAGGATCCTCTTCTGTCTTCTCTATTTTCTTTCCCTTCTTTCTTTCGTAGAGAAAGGGACACTCTCCACTTGAGGCCACCTTGACTGAGATATATAAAACCATCAGGCGGACCCAAGGGAGCTCGCCCCAAGTTCAGGGAAAAAGTCTATGGAGGCACAAAAAACCCTGAAGAGTCTTATGCGGGATCAGTAGGCGGATGGCATTGCTCGTTTCCAAAATAATGGGCAGACTCCTTGAGTGAGATGATGGCGTTGGACTAAAGAAGGTAGCAGTACACTTTGTGATGAATATAGTGGAGCGATGACAGCAGGTCCACGGACAAGGAGCAACAGAACTAAATCCGAAGGAAGAAAGAGATAAAGAAGAACTATGAAGAATCAGAAGACGGAAGGAAGGATAGGTCAAGAGTAAGAAAAGGGAAAGGCTGAGCGAAACGGGAAGTACAGTTAAGAGGAAAAGCAGGTAAGCGAAACGGGGAAGTACAGACAAGAGGGAAGGCTGGTAAATAAGACAGGGAAGGAATAAAAATAGAAAGGGCTAAGGAGAAACTACAAATGTAAGGTCCTATAGCGAAGAGGGATGAGCCCGCAAAGAACACAAGACTGAAGCCGGCGACGGCGGAAGAGGGACAGACAAAGGAAAGGAACGCGCGAAAGCGCAGAAGATTCCTGTGGCAACAGAAGGCAAACAGAGCAGCAAAAAAAGGAGAAAAACAAGGATAAAGGCAGAACTGGAGGGCTATGAGAAGGATCTCAGGCAGAGACGAAACGGGCACAGCAACGCTCAGGACAGTCCGACGCGAGCAGACCAACGAGTTGCAGCGTGTCGGAAAGGGGGCATGGCCACTTTAAATACCGGAGCTTGGGAAAGGCTAGTGTGTTACTACTGATCCCGCTGCGGCTTAGTGGAGCCGCCATTGTACCACAGCTTCCACGGTCGAACCGTGACAGTAGGGTGTCAAAGTATAGTATTATGTGCCCATCTATAGTGAGGAAAAATTCTTTAAACTCAATATCCAGACTGTGCTCGTTAGACTGCATGAAAGGTGTACACCATTCAGGGTTGGCGGAAGAGAATGGACAGATGTCTTCCCTGTGTAGGCAGTGAAAGTCTGGCACCCATTTGGGTGATATGATGATGTTAGTATGTCCTGGGCTCAGAGGGCAGTCATGCCTTTAGGTCTTCCACAACACCAGGGTGTCATGCTAATGCCATGCAAATTGAAGCAGGAGAGCACACACCAGTGTATGGACAGTAAAGCTGGAACTACTGGCACTTTTAAATGAGGGCGAGTTTTGAACTGTGGTTCCATTGTGAAAAAATCCTTGGTCCTGGCTTTCAGGGATTTTTTTAGGCCTGCTAGCAACTTCATGGGGATTGTTACAGTGGTGTGGGGTGCAGGGGTCATCTCAGGCTGGGGCTGGGCTTTTCTGGATCATCCAGCCGGGTCTGCCCTTCTCAGGCTGGGCTGCAGTCACCTTGTCCTGTTAATAAAGAGCAGCATGAGGGTCTTATGTCCGATGGGTTTACAGTCTGCTAATCACAGGTCCGCTTTAGGCGCTATGGCCCTTCGCCTCAACCGAGTGCTGCTCGCATATGTTATTTATTTATTTGGGTGTTTTGTGAAGTTTCTATCTGCCCCCTTACGGCTGCTTCATAACACCTGTCCTGTGGCATTAATGCAAAACGACATAAAGAAACATGACATAATGTAGCGGGACATAACACAATCTAAGCAGCTAGTGGACAAACACTGAAGCCATGCCCCAAAAATGTAAATGAAGGGAAATGATGCATACATAATAAAACGCTCCTTAGCGTTGCTGTAGCACCAGTCTATAGAAAACAATACAATGACATCAAGCTTGTTTTTCGCCCCTATACCCTCATCCCCTCTTCTCTCATTCGCCCCCTTGTCTCCCCCTTCTCTCTCTGTTCCCCCTTATGGCTTGGATATGTAAGGAGAGGACCCGTTTTGTAGAAGTGACTAACGTGTTACACAATCCTGTCTCTTGCTCCCCTCACTCATTGCTATTTTCCTTTCCCACTCTCTTTTATTCTCTCATCCCCACGATGTGGCCTAATTTTGCCAAAAGCACAATGCTATTCCTAAATGCCGTTGCATGCCCTCTCCTAACACCTACCTTCCCTCATTCCCGCTACATCCGTCTCCCAGGACCCTTCTTCTGTTCACCCTCACCCCTTCAGTGCAGTCTAAGACCGGGAAAAATGAGACACAAACAAGCAGTTCACAGGGCAAGGCCGGTCATACATCACACCTACACCTGAAAAATGCTTTTGCGCATTATGGGCGGTGGCAGAGGGGATCATTGAGGCCATCTAGGCACTGTTATGAGGGGCGCATCCTCCCTCACACCCCCACCATGGCGCTCAGATCACAGACACGTCCGTACTCTATCTATCATGGCCAAACACAGGGAACCCCACCAGGTTCGGCACATTCAGAGATGTATTTATGCGAGGGCAAAAAAGGGGCACTTATCCCAGGCCACCACCTTGGAGGGGGCCCCCAGAAAAAAAGTCAGTCCTCATTAGCCAACAAATGGAATCACACAGTAGGGTTGTCTATGGTGTGCTGCTGAGGCTCTAAACCTATTACCTGTCTGTTGTTCATAAGTACATTCTACCGGGATCTGTTCATCCTGTAATGCTATGTTCACTGTGCTATATATGCATTGTTTGTGTAGCACAAAACCTGTAGCATTCTCACCTTTCTGTCGGGATTATATTGATCATGCGCAATAGCCAAAATGGAAATGGGTATTGATAGATGTGAGGGCCTGGTGGTTCAGAGGACAGCTCAGTGTGTTAAGCACTTACTGCAGACATCTGCCTTCATATGCAAGATTACAATATCAAATTCCAGCAAGGTCGACTCAGCGTTTCCAATGTATGAAGTTGTTAAGCCTGTGTGTATCATCACCAATGTACCTGCACCAGATAGTGGTTGCTATAGAAACTAACATGGTGAAGGTCTAGAAATTGCTTTGTTTAGATGGGGAGTTGTAAAACCTAGACAGGCACCGCCAGTGACGACAATAAAGTGTTAGTCCAGAAAGGTGTTTATGTATTCAAATTCCAGATTCATGCTTGGATCCTGGCTTTCCCAAAATACAATACAGTGATCCTGGACACATCTTATATCACTGACAGTACTCTGCTGCCTTCTATGAAAAGGTTTGCCTTCTCAGATACTGTTGGCATTGTTTAGCCAATTACCTGATCTTTCCTGTTATGTAGGCCATTTGAGTGGAAGGAGTTCTAGACCAAAGAGAGCAGACTAGATATTGTAGGCTTCTGGCAAACATGTCTTAAGGTCTGCTTACATGATAAAAAACGTTTTGCTTTTTTGTAAAATTCAACGTTTTTTTGCACGTTTTAAAATACCATTGCACAAGGTTTTCTGCATGTTTTTAAATACCACTGCACACGCCTGTGTTTGGTGTGTATTTAAAGCTGTAATATAAGAAAAAAAGTAAAACCTATATGAAATCTTTTAAGAGCGCATCAATTAGTATGCTGGTACTTATATACTTCCATTGATGATGGAGACAATGAAGCTAGAATCATTCCCATTTTGCATACTATGCTTCTATGATGTTTTGTTTTAATAATATTTACATTGGGTTCTGTGATTTGCACATTTCCTAAGCGAATCCCAGCTCCACCTCTTAACCATTGTGTGATCCTGGGAATCTCATTTAATCTTGTATATCCTCACCTGTCAAAATTGCAAGTCCCTAAACCTTTCCAAATTGTCAGCCTTTCCGGGTGATTTCATTCTCAGGGTATGATGTTTAAAAAAGCCTCACTCATGGTTTCACTGGCTATGTATAGTGCTGCTTCCTCTATGATAACAGTGCGCATTGATATATTGCACACCACAGCCACTTGTTCATTTGCTCGCTAATCGAAACACTATAGATATTCTATATGGCAATACTATAGATATTCTATGTTGCTTAATTCCTTTGGTCTGGTGGAGAGGGCCCCAAAGGTGCCCTTGCCCCGGTCCCCAAAAGTGCTTAAAATGGCCCTGAGCACAATCCACTGAATAACCGCCAAACTTGTTTATCGTTACCGCCACTTAGCCCCATGGGTGCACCATCAGATTGTGGTGTAAATCACCACTTTCGGAGTCCGTAGGACTCAACAGGGATTTTGTTGGATTTACATCTATGCATTTGTTAATAAATGTTTCATAAAAGACAAATGTTGCATGATCGACCATTGCTGTTTTGTAAAAATGCCTTTGCGAAAGTTCATTAAAATTTACCAGGCTCCAGCTGTGCACCACTTCAATGCCATTGTGACGTTGTCACACCAAGCCAGCTCCCGCATCAGGTGGAGAGGGACATGGGGCTATGGGAAGGGGAGGGGCGAGACAGGGGAAGTTAGTTCATGGGCGGAGTTAGAGGATTACAGACGTGTTGCATACTCCTCCTGTCTCCGCCTCCTCATTGCCTGGTATGAATGAGAGAGGCCGTGTGGGTGACATGGTGACATGGGGCTCATGCCCCTCCTGACTTCTGTGCGCAGCCAAGCATGTGATGTAGGTTATATGGAGCCAAGAGAACCAGTGATCATGTTCAGACTTTTGCCGCTCAAATAGAAGTGGATTTCTGTAGCCACCCGAGCCTAGAGGGCACATCAATTTTCTGCCCACTAAATCCCAGAGACCCACTTGGCCCTCTACCAATGAACACATCTCAATGTTCATATTAATAAACGAGCAGCATTAACTAAAAGCTGCCTCCTGCCTTTTTTTGCTACACCATAAGAATGAATATTAGAGCGTCAATGAGCAAAGTTGACATCCCCTCAATTCGAAAGACCCAGATTCCACGGAAACAATTGTGCCAATTATCCTGTGTAGAGTTCCTGTGCGGAACGGTATGCACTCTAGGCGGTAAGAAAGAGATGCTGTTGTCAGAGAGAACTACATCCACAATATGGGCAGTGTTTTTGAGGAAGCCAAAAGGAAAACAGTGAAACATTTCAACAATAAAGAAAAAATGTAGTATTGCACAAAATCCGATTCTAATTAGGAGTGCAAGTGTATGCGTAAGGGCTTGGTGTATGAGGGGCTGAGCGTTGTGTGAATGGGTTTGTGCTGGGCCAGCCGTGGAGGAGCTGATATTGGCCGGTAGGATATGAGGGGTTGTGGGGGTGGAGGGGAGTGTGCTTAATGGGCATCCATCCATGATAAAGCAAGCTTAATTTGTGTTATTATTAGTCTGGACTGGCCTTCTGGTGAGGCCGGTACAGCCATGTATTACTGTGACATGATATTTTTAATGGGCAACTATGAGAAAGCAGGAATAATATGTGTTATTACTTGGCGAGACTGGCATTTGGGTGCAGCCAGTCTAGCCAGTTCTTACAGCGGCATATGTGGTATTACGTGACTAGACGAACATTTGAGTGCAGCCAATCTAGCTATTTTTTACGCTGGCATGGCATTTTATTCTCAGCATCTATA
Source organism: Ambystoma mexicanum (assembly GCF_040938575.1). Lineage (NCBI taxonomy): Eukaryota > Metazoa > Chordata > Amphibia > Caudata > Ambystomatidae > Ambystoma > Ambystoma mexicanum. Next base: position 1,180,294,066 of record NC_090927.1, read on the forward strand.
ATAAAGTAAGCATGATAATCGCTATTATGTGGCTCGATTGACATTTAGGCGCAATCAGTCCAGATATTTCTTACTGTGGCATAGTTTTTTCTTTTGGGCATCTATGATAAAGTAAGCATGATAAGTGCTGTTATGTGGCTATGTTGGCATTTTGGTGCAGCCAGTTTGGACATGTTTTCTTACTGTGGCACGGCATTTTTAATGGCAAAGCCAACAGGAATATGTCATTACGTTGGGATGCTGGCAAATATTGGAAGAGCCAGCATGGGCATGTTTTCTTACAGTATCAATATTGGCATTAAAGCTAACATCATTATGTTATGTGGGAATTCTGGCATATACTTTTAAGTCGTCATGGACATGCATGGGCACAGCCAGCGTGAACATGTTTTTATACTGCCATATATTGTGTGCAAAGGCATCATGAAAATGCGTTGAAAAAGGCTCCTTGCACCGTTTCTGAATATTGGATTTTTGAATTGGAGTCGCCCTACAGAACCAACTGCAAACTGTTTGGCTTTTTACCCAACTTTTCACAGAAAGTGTGCTGTATAAAGCACAATTTTAACCCATTATTCAAAGCAGTTTCTCGATGGTTCAGGGTGCAAGACATCCCTGAACCAGCTTTGGTTGGTTCGGGCTCCCTTGATAGTTCTGGGTCACTCATGCATATTCGTGGGACATTTTTACCCCCCCCCAATTAAAATATTCGCCAGCCCCCACTGTGTGTATGGGTATGAATGTGTGCATGCAATGCTGGGGCATTGGAGCATGGACACTTTCTTACATGTTTTACTGTTTTTCTTGGGGCAAAGCCAAGTTGATGAATGCTATTACATGGAGGATGGCTTTATAGGGTTTATAGCGCAATCAGGGAGGCTGACTGGACATTTTCATTCTGTGCATTGGTATTTGTTACTCACATATGGGGCAAAGTGAATATGATGCATGTTCGTACATCGGTGGGGTAAGGCCATCTGTGTAGTCAGCAAGTCAATGTTTTCTTACTGTGGCATTGAATGTTTTACTGGCGTTAAGGGCAAAGACAACATATTAAGTGTTCTTAAATGGTATTAAGTGTTCTTAAATGGTGGGTGGATTCATGTGTACAGCCAAACAAGGAAATGGTTCCTTAGAACAAGAGAACGTGTATACATGGGGATACTGGCATATACTGGCAGAGCTAGCATAAACATGTTTTATTATGGTATCATTACTGTGCTAATATGTTTGGCCATGCAAAAAGTTGGCTAGTACATTTGGGTGTCAAGATTCTGGTGGCGGTATACAAGGATTCCTCAGGATCCCTTGCACAGCCCATGGTTGTAACTACGTATACATAGATCCTTCGCCAACAACTCAGAGACCCAAGCAAATTAAACCCAACTTTTTGCAGCAAAAAATCAATTTCAGGGTTTGGAATACAAGGGCTAGGGACAAATATTCCAAACAGATATTGAACAAATGTTCACTGGACCTTATTCTTTTGACTATTCAAGAATTAGCAAAATCACTAGATGTAATAGATAAAGAAATTACCGATCTAACAGCTCAATTGAGTAAATTGAAATCCGCACAAGACCTTCAGGCTATTTTGGAAGACATTAATCAGAAACTTTCATCTTATAAACAGGACATTGAACAACGTAAACTTCGTAAGTTTAAACGTGACACTTTTGATTACCATAACAATATGGTCTACTCGTGGCAAGAGTTTTATGCCCAAAGGAATAGAACTAGATTTCCAAACCCTCGACCTACTTCCTCCGATTCAGAGAATACAAGTGAGGGCAGTATAGGTGATCGTATACCAGGTAAACAAGTATCAATCCATCGACCACCAGCATCCCCTCAAAATTTAGAGAATAGTACAGTTGCATCTAATCCTGTAGGTGTATCCATTGAACCTCCTTTTTTAGAAAAAAGACCCGACGTGGGCACAAGATCAAAAAAGAAAAACAAGTAAAGGATTCAATTGTGGTGAATATCTCAAGTAAGACACTGTCATCTAGCCAATTGGACATTCTGAACATGGTGCTCTCTTTTGTCCCGACCTCTAATTCTACCCTCTTTGATGAGAAAGTTAATTTACACATATTACTCCGGAAAATCAAACTTAAACTTTTTTTCGCATCGCAAGTTGACGAGTTAGAACGGGAAGATTCAGGTGACTCATTGGAAATGAAATCCAAAAGCTCCTTTGATCCGCCAATTGACAATCCAGTTTTGAATATGTTTAAATTGAAGGTTGAGGATGACCTTAAGAAAATAAATTTTCACTTAAAATCTCCAGTGAACTTGAAAGATTTTCAACTGAAAGAGTTGGAATCCTTAGCCAGAGATCTTGATCTCAGGATCAAACCAGCAGATAAGGGAGGTGCGGTAGTGGTTATGGATTCTACCTTTTACCATGCCCAGTGTACCACTATGTTGGAGGACACCACCACATATTTAAAGTTGAACGGCGACCCAACACATAAAATCAAGGTAATCATTGAAAATTGTGTTAACGATGCACTTGAGAATGATTGGATCTCTGTAAAAACTAGGTCTTTCTTTTTGAAAAAATTCCCTATAATGCCAGTACTGTATGGTTTGCCAAAAATCCACAAAAATAAAGACCACCCCCCATTGAGAGCAATTGTTGCCTGTACTGAGAGCATTTTTGATCCCTTATCCAAATATGTTGATCGAATTTTACAACCAATTGTTCAATCTATACCAACGTATTTGAGAGACACCACAGACTTTTTGTTGAATGTTAATGAATTTTCTTGCCTGTCATCTGAATGTATTCTTTTTTCAATGGATGTATGCAGCCTATATACCTCTATTCCCCATCAGGAGGGTATTCAGGCAGTAGAATGGTTATTATTGCAAGCAGGAAATGTTAAATGTGATCCACAATTAATCATTCAATTTATCACGATCATCCTTCACAACAGTTTTTTTCGATACCAACGCGATTATTACGCTCAAATATCTGGTACAGCGATGGGGTCAGCGATGGCCCCAGCATATGCTAATATATACATGTATTGGTTTGAGAAAAGATTTGTACTGGACAACATGGAATGGTCGTCAAAGATTATTATGTGGAAAAGGTACATAGATGATATTTTTGGTGTGTGGTGTGTCTCCAAAAAAGAACTGGAAGATTTTCTTAATTATCTTAATTCTGTTCATCGAAGAATTAAATTCACTTTAGACATTGGGGAACCTTCTCTCCATTTTCTAGAGGTACAACTAGAAATTGTGAACAATCAAATTAAAACATCTGTATACCACAAAGCTACTGACGTCAACAGTTTATTACATTACGCTAGTTTCCATCCTAAGGCAATGATGGCGAGTCTGCCATATAGCCAAACGTTACGTCTGAAGAGAATCATCACTGATTGCGATTTTTTTCAAGAGGAGTGTGTGAATTTGTCTAAGCGATTTACCTCAAGAGGGTATCCAGTGGAATTAGTGGAAGAAGCACAGGCAAAGTCACTCCCGATGACCAGAGAACAACTATTGACCGTTACAACCAAAAAAGAGAATACGGCTATCCTCCACATTTCTAAATTCTCTAGACAATCATTTCACATTAAACGAATTATCCAAAAACATTGGCCCATTCTGCATTATGATCCAACTCTAGGCGAGCTGTTTCCTGAACCAACAATGATGGTATAGAAATGAGGAGTCAACATCCGAGACAAAGTTGTAAAGGCAGAACGCACACTTAAGGAAACTCAGTTGACACTAGCCACAAAGAAAAAAGGTACATTTCCTTGCTTATCCTGCAGTCACTGTAACAATATATATAAGGGTGAATCTATTTCACACCCCCACACGGGGAAAAAGATCAAATTACGACACTTCGCAACTTGTCGATCTACTGGTGTCATTTACTGCATCAAATGCCCATGCGGTTTAATCTATGTTTGGCAGACCGCCCGTTCAGCCCGAGAGAGGTGGACCGAGCACAAATCAAATATTCGCTGCAAGAATAACAAATCTCCGGTCTCGAGACATTTCACATCAGCTCGCCACACCATAGCCCAGATTAGATTCACCATTTTGGAAGTTGTTAAGCGTCCCACCAGGGGAGGGGACTTTATGAGAATACTCACCCAAAGAGAGAAGTTTTGGATTGACTTGCTTGACACTATTTCACCTAGAGGATTAAATGAGGAGTTTTCACTTAACTGCTTTGTTTGAATCTGATCTTTCTCTGGCAGGTTGATCTACCTACATGTGACTTCAATTAGTAGTGTTCATCTCTCTATTTCTTTCTTATTCTGTTAACTTGTGTCAAGCATCTTTTTTCACTTTATTAGTTATTTCTGTTTCGCTATTTTATTTGTTTTACTGTGCACACAGGGTTACATTTGTTTCATTGTTCATGCAGTACGTTTATTCGCTTGCTTAGTTTTAGTAATTGGTTTGGAATTATTGCTCATTTATCTTTTTATTTATCCGCTGCCTTTCTCACCTATTTCCCTTCATCATCTGTTTTGCCCAGGTGTTGTGGATTCACTTCCATTAATTGGGTGCTAGTTCACGCTTTAGATTTATTTTTTGGCCCTCTTGACTTAGTTCTTCATAGATGGCGCCGTATTTTAGTTTATATTTGTTCCCTACTCTAAATGTAAGTGTTTCCTTTTATCTTTACTACTACTCTTTACTAACGGTATACTGTGCATTCAGTGGTGCACAGCTACCGTTTGTTCCGCCTATGCCTCCGCGATTAGAACGTTCCGTCCACAACCCTGGGGGTCATGTGACATCTCTTTGTCATATGACTCATTATGAGTCATCACTACTTAACACACGTCCGGCATCACCGTGCAGAGCTACTGGAGCGGTGACGTGCGCGGATGTTCTTTGCGTTTTTCCACGGTGAGTTTGGAAGTTCTATTTAGGCTTTGTTATTTATGTGGGGCACTTTCATCCGTGCGCCAAGTTTAAGGCTTCTTCTTTACTTTTTGCCACTTGGTGCTTTGAATGAATGTACCTTGGACCACTTTTTCCTTGCTCAGTTTTTGGTAATTATCTTGGATGTGCACTCCATGTGCATTACCTGCCTCATGCGTTTTCTTTGATTTGTTCTTTGTTTGTTTACCTGTATGGCACATTTCTAGAGTGATAGCCCAAGAGTTTTTGCTATAGTTAGATGCTTAGGCTAGCTTAGTGGTAATTCTTGTTTATTTTTCTTTTTTAGTACACGTAGTACTGTACTTGTAGTTTTCCGCACAAGATTGGTATTACTTGGGTACTTCCTCGATTGACTCTTGAAGTGTCTAGGATTGAAGCTGGACCTTTCCTGATTGCTTAAGCTGTAACCCCGAATATCTTAATACAGTTAAGCGACTGCAGCTCAATTTTGTGGTAAGCAGCTCGATTGTTAACTGTCTCTCCAGCAGGTTTTAATTTTCTTTGACCTAAAAGGTTTTTGTCTCACACAAGTGGCTATACATATTCATTTATTTATTACACCAGGTTTATGACCTCGAAAAAAGTTTATTTGCACCTCAGCAGTTTGTGGATTCTTCTCCATACAGCACCGCTGTACATCAGATTCAGCACGCCCGTGTTTATTTCAGGTATTCGCTTTTTTTGAGCCTACTCATTTTCCCATCTCTTTTTGGAGTCACACCCTTGGTTAAATCGATCTTTATATCTTGATTACCTATGTGTATCCTAATGTGGATTTTCATGTACTTTTATGAATTAGCTAAAATCATTGTACTCTTGCACTTAGCGGTGTTGGATTGCTCAATCTTTGTCTACATCCTTGTTTTAACATTGTGAATCAATATACTGATGTTGTACTTTTGATGCATACATTTTCAGATTACTTTGCTCCTGAAGAAGGGGTTATTCCCCCGAAACGCGTAGAGCATCTGATCATCTGAGTTTACTACCACGAAATTCATCATTTGAAAATTTGGATTGTATATTATTATTTCAGTTGCTAATTTGTATATATTCTTCTCATGATCAATGGCTTATTTCTATGTATTGAATGCCTTTATTCCTTTATGGTGATTTGAAGTGATTTTTACAGTACTTAGAATTGTTTGCTTTGATTAAAGTTTGACTTATTAGAATATTACACTCTTTTTTCATTATTATTGACTGATAGTGTATCAGTATCAATGGTGTGCAGGGGACGGGAGTGTCTCTAGATGTAGACACTTTTCTTTGTTTCAACCTAGCAGAGGGCCAGGAATCAAACACTTTCCAGTAAAGACCCCAAAACATTTGAGTTCATGTTGTCACATGACCACCTCATAACTAGGAAGTTTGATAAGACACTTACCATCATGCCTTGTTCCCTCATACCCAAAAATCCAGAGATGCTGTGGGACTCCAAACCAGAGGAGAAGAGGAAAAGGCACAGAGGAGCACAAACCATCCAGGAAAGCCCATTTCCCTACTACAGAATTAAAGAAAGGGAACCTCCAAAACACTCTCACATTTCACACACCAGCATCTACAGTGGTATGAAAGACAGCAGAATAAAAACACGTGTCTCTGCAATGGAATGGCCCACAACTGGGTCGGATAAGAGAAACAATGTTGAAATGGGCAGAAATGGATGAGACTATGAATGAAGAAGACGGGAACACCAGATGGAGGGTGTGCAAGACATGTCAGGAGAACCTAAGGCATAAGGATCAAGAGAGAGCGCTGGTCAAGAAGACACCCAGACAAGAGATTTGACAACTCTCAGTTCTCCTGGAAAGGTGCTGATGCGGTCAGGACACCAGTTTAAGAAGTTTTCCACGTTCAAAGACTGGAAGCTGTCCAGAGGGATCTATCTGATTACTGCGCATCAATTACTGTGCAGCAGAAAATGTTGTATCCATTACAACAAATCTATGTGAAAATAAATGTGGGTGGAGACCTCCCACAGCCTCGCAGTAAACGGTTGATACTGTCCAGAGTACATATCCAAGGTGCGCATCCTCAAGTATCTCAAGGGATGTACAGAAATGCTTTATGTATTGACGTGCAGCGGACATCCTTCCTGCCCATGCACCAAGTTTTGGCATATATATTTTGAAGCAGTTTTCTTGGGACTCCCATGCCCAGCTGAGATGACGTAAAAGCTGACCATCTCCAAATTACGAGAGACAAACTGGGCCCTCAACCGATAGATATATCTTTTTCTAGCTATCAAGGAACCAGCTGCGTTAATAAGAGCTGCCATAACTCTCTTTGTGCTGCACTATAAGAGTGAATATTACACTGCCCCCAGTCTGACCGTAACAAGGCCCCTTTTTCCCTACTCATTTCCCCACAGCCACGGTCTGGTTGTCGGAATTGGAGGGGATACTGAGGTGGATTTTATCAAATATCTAGGCTATCATTGTCCACAAGGCTTTCTGGGGCATGGGTCCAAAATACCTTCAGCTATCTCTCAGCAAATGCCTCCCTTCTCCAGCTCTTCACTCCTCTACCTCTAACTCCCTCAGGCTCAGTCGTTTTTCAAAGAAACAAGCTGGGGGTAGAGCTCTGTCTTCGGCTGGGGCCTTCCTCTGGAACAGCCTCCCTGCCACTCTAAAACTTGAGGAGAACCATCTCCGGTTGCGGAAGCACCCCAAGACCTTCCTCTTTTCTTCTGATTTTGCCCCACCTCTCCCCTGCTGATCTGTTCTCTCTTGGGACCGTGCACCTGTCCACCCTCTGTCCTCCGGGCCCATGTACCTGCTCACCCTGCCACCCTCCCGCACTGCCTCCAGGCCACCCCTTGCACTGGGGTCTGTATCTGTGCCCAAACAGCCCCCCCCTTTTCTTCCTGCCCTTATCAGACCTACCCTGTCTGCTGCCTTAAACTTAGCACTTGCCAATTGCTGGCTGCACTACCACTGTTTGTTGCCTTTAATATTTATTTATTATTATTGATCTGTTTCTTCTTTGCTTCGCACTTTCCACTTCTCCCCCTTCCATGCACTTTTCCCCTCCCTCCTCTCCCATGCACTTGCGCATTCTCAATGTCACTGGGCCTAGTAAGATCGTTGTTTTGTTCTCCCCTTTCCCCTCCCTTGCCTTGTTGTGCTCTGAAACACTGGTGTACGAGCGCGATAGAAATAAAATATCAATATCAATATCAAAATAGACAAATTGTAGATTGTCAAACTATTTTTTTTGGTTTTTGTCCTAGATACTTAGAAGGAAGTTTCTCCCACCTATTTTTACATTGTATAGCGTTTGTACCTTAGGCGAGGCCAAGACATTGGTGTTCTCCCTTCCCTGTAAGGGAGTGGCCGATTCTGTTCATGGTTTTATTGACAATGCTTTATATTCAAGAAAACTTAATATCGTTTAAACATTGGCCCTCATTCCGCGGTCGGTGCTAGTCATGGCGCTATTAGCGCCATGACTAGCACCAATACCGGTACCGCCCCCGACTTGGTGGTATGTGGATTTACCGGTCTATTCTGACTTTTGCGGGACCGGTAAGTCCCCATTTGAAAAGCCAATCCCCATTCCCAATTTAGCCCCTATAGGGCTCAATGGGAAGGGGGAAGGCGTCAATAACGGTACTGCAAATTGCGGTACCGTTAATGACACCGGTATCCCTTTGCGGGTCCCGTCCATAAGGAGGGACCAGCGAAGGGACCTCGGAATAGGGCGCGAAGGGATTACCGGCACCGGTGTCATTACCAGTGCCCGGTATCCCTTTGCGCCCAGGTCGTTTTGAACCCCATTATATTTTAATTAGCGGTGTTTATATATTTTTTATTCGCTGTGTTAATTGTGTAGTTTTGTGAAATTGACATTTTGAAATAAAGTTTGTAAGGAAAGCAAAGATTGTCAAGCCAGTGTTCTTTTCATGGGGATAGCAGGCAGCACGTATCAAATGCCTCGCTTTCAACAATTCCAAAGTCTGTGGGCACCCACGAGATGCGGCAGTGCATTGAGGTGGTAGGGTTTGCATAAAAGAGATACGCCCGGTGCCATTTACTGACCTGCTCTGGCATCCTCACACCTGTGGGCTGACATCATCGCCAGCTGCAAGCTTGGATCTGTCCTCTGTTCCGTGTAAAACGATTGTATTTGTTCCATTTCACAGCTTAGAAAAGAACAATGCGCCTGCCAAAAATGTTGGGTAAAAGCTAAGGTCCGTCAGGTTACAGTGTGTTGTGTGACGATTTAGAAGTGTAGTTAGGCTTTTTCCCAACAGATTCAAGTGAATTACACAGCAAATCCTGTGGATTATTTGAGCAAATAGCACATTTTTCAATGGCTCCAGTGTGTTCTTATTTTCCTAACTAGCGAGCTAAATTCCCAGGCTTCCTATCAGCTGCTGAACACGTTAATAGGCATCATTACAGCTCTGAAGTATCTACTTGAGGACCTGCCAATTTGTAATTGGAAAATGCCTCTTTTCACTGTGCTGGCTCTGCAAGTCTGGGACTTGCACAAGATTTAGTGCTTGGTTAACGAGGTACATCCAGCTGAAGACGCCACCGCGTTGAGAGTTACGCAAATGGTTTTCTCCATGTGAGCTCAAAACATAAGGGCCTCATTATGAGTTTGCTGGTATCCGGGTGGTAAGACCGTCAGGATAACGGCAAAGAGTAGCACTGTTTCTGGCACTCGTTCCGGCAGAATTGCTGCCGGATTTCGAGTGCTGCGGTGACAGTGAAAATCTGATTCATGGCGTCCCATAGGACTCTGGGGATTTGGCTGTATTACCAGTACCGGCAATAAAGGTTATTTTTGCATGTATGGTGTCGGAGTTACCTCCTGTCCTTAGCTGGAGGTAATTCCTCCATCCCACCCGCAAATTTGTGGTTGGCCGGTACAGTAACGTGCTAGTATGCTTTAATACTGGCATGCTATTTCTGCACCTGCCAACTTAGGTCCTTATGTTTGTGTTCCGGAGTCGAGCTATCACTCACGAGCAACCACCACTTCAGAAGGCTCAGCACATGACTGAATGGGCTCTCTCTGCAAAAACAGCCACATCCTCATATGCTGTACAGATACAGTCATCACTTTGTTAGAGTGAGTATTGTGACCAATGAAAAGAGCAGAACCCAACTTGCATTACTCACTGAAAAGGATTTCTTCCTGAATTACTATCATAGACATATTTCAAATATAAAGTATGGTATATAAAATTGTGGGCATTCTTATGTTCCCAAAATGCTCTTTGCTTTTATGCAAATTGCCAGGCTTGGGTTCCATGAAGAGCAACACCCTTTGGCCTCACTCCCCACCCACAAGGAGGAGGGGCTTCCCAGAGCATTTTCTTTCTCCATATCCAGCACTGTTAATAATAATAATAATAATAATAATAATAATAATAATAATAAGAGAAACAACTTCCCATGTTTAGAAACATGATGCGGGTAAAATATTTTGACTTGCGTAACATTTTTCCAGAAGCTTGCATTTGGATTGTGTTCAGGCTTATAAACTGATTGAGGAAAGGTGCCAATATTATCCCTGCTTCTGTTCTAAAATGGTATTCCAATGAATGAGACATGTCTTGGAATGTTATCATATTGCTCTGATATATAAGAGAGGCCACCGACGTACGACCTGACATTCACAAACATGGCCATTAAACATAATCACCTGATCATTCTTGGAGACTTCAACATTTGGTTCGAAAGTACAGAACATCGAGTCACCGGAAAAAAAAGTACTAATCAACTAGCGACAACACGCCTGTGACAACTAGTGAAAGGAGTGACACACAGCAGGCGACACAATAGATGTAATCTTTGGCAACAAAAACCTGGCCACAACTGCTACTCCAATGCACATCCTCTGGAGCAACCACCTCATTATACCTTTCATGATCCAACTGCCAACAAATACCTGAACAAAAAAAATTGGAGAGCAATTAACAGTGTGGATCTAAATGCGAAACTGGAAGCCACAAAACCATCAGTTATCATCCTAGACATGCGGAGCCTAGAAGAAAGAACAAACACAATCCTGAAATGGGTCGCGCAAATGACATTTGCACCAGAAAAACCTTTCACCCCTTAACTAAAGAAAACAATGGCAATATGGTTCATGCCCCAAATCAAAGCACCGAAAAAACCCAACAGAAAACTAGAACAAGAATGGAGGAAAAACTATGACCAACAAAATGCATACCAAAGACAGATTAGACTATATGAAGCCAAAATACTCAAAGCAGAAAAGACATACCACAATGAATGGACTGCAAAATCAAGCAACAACCAGAAAGAATGTTCAACATCATGAAGGAGATAAGAAACCCATCCATGTGAAGCATTGCAAAAACAATGCAATGACCTTGTAGACTACTTCAAAAACAAGATCACTAGCATCCAACAAATCATACAAAGCAAGCTAAAAAGCACATGTGATCACCTCAATCAGCCAACACCGGATCCATTGACCAGGCTAAACCACCTCCCACCGATATTGACAAATACATTCTCAAACCTGGTAAGCAAAAGCAATAGACCGGCTTCTCCAGCAATTCTCTGCCCACCGGACACTTACAAAACCATTCTAACCCAGTGAACACAGACCAGAAAACTACCTCAACCTCTTGAACTTCTCACTAGCAACAGGAACCGTGCCACAAGCCTTCAAATCAGCCTACATCAAGCTGCTCCTTAAAGACATATCTGGAAACACAGAAGACCTAACCAACTCCTGAACAATATCAAATATCCCATACCGGCAAAGCTTTTGGAAAGCTACGTCTATAAACAAATCTTGCAATACGTAGAAAGCAATCTTCTGTTGGATCAGGCACAAGTATGCTTCAGACCCATTAGAGGGATGGAAACTCTGCTACTATCTATATGGGACGATCTGAAGACCAATGCAGACTCCAACACAAAATCAACAGTAATACTACTCGATCTATCAGCAGCCTTTAACAGTCAATCACACCACCCTTGTCAAAAGACTAGAAGATATTGGGATTGGCAACACAGCTCTCCTCTGGCTAAAATCATTCTTGACAGAAAGAACATAAACTACCTCCCTAGCACCTTTCAAATCAGCACCTCGGAAAACAACATGTGGAGACCCAGAGGGCTCATCGCTGTCTCTGCTACCTTTCAACTTCCATATGACCTTCCTGATTAACCTCATCAAAAAACATGGTCTTCCCTGCTACAACTACGCGGATGACACACAAATCATCTATAAAATCAATACCAGTGAAGAACAAAACACAACACTCATCGACTGCCTCAATGAACCTAGCCCGTGGATGAGCACCAACAGCCTTAAATTCAACCCAGACAAAACCCAAATCTTGATTGCACCCAAAGAATCGATGAACAACCACCACATTCCATGGCACACCGAGCTGGTAAACCAACCAGAGCCATCCCAAGTGGTCAAAAATATCAGAATCCTAATGAACAATGAACTAACACTAGAACCACAAGTCAACACAGTAATTAAGAAATGCTTCTTCCACCTACATGTGATCAAGAAGATGCTTCCCTTCTTCTCCTTCGCACACAGACCACTCACCATCATCTCTCTCGTCATGTCAAGAATAGACTATGCCAACAGCATCTACCTCGAATTGCCAGAATACCTCATGAAGAAGCTACAATGAATACAGAAAGTGGCTGCAAGACTACTCTTTAGACATACTAGAAGAGAACACATCACTCCAGCGCTAAGAACACTGAATTGGTTACCAGTCAAAAATGCATCTTCTTCAAAACTCGCTGCATAACACACATAGCGATTCATGACTAAGGGGCGGTATAATACAGGAGAAAATCTCCATCTACACAACCAACACGAAGACTAAGATCCTGCCATGACATTCACCTCTTACCGAAACAATACTCAAAACAGAAATTCAGGGTCAGCATTCTCTTGCATAGAGGTGGAATTCTGGAACTCGCTTTCAAAGGAAATACGAACAACAGAAGATCACCTGAAATTCAGGAAACTGGTAAAACATGGCTCTTTAATGCACTGAACTGAAGAAAACATCGGAGCTACAAACCCTGCCAGCGCAACGCAAGAGAATCCTATGAGACGGCAACTCCCAACAAAAATCCACACTGAACCCAATAGAAATAAGATTAAGCCAAAGGGCTAACCCACTATAAAAAAAACACAGACAACCCTGACTAACCCTACCCTAAACTCTCCAACACTCAGCATACCCACCACCCAACACAGAAGTAACATGACACAGACCTTCAACATGAAATAGCCAACCAGCAGCACTCTACCATCTCTCCACAACTGTCAACATGCTCATTAAACACCTGCATAAAACCATTCACAAAAACATCACATAAATGCCAATCTACCAACATCATACCAGTGCAACATGACCAGTGTTTCCCAACTGAAGCTACCAACAGCACACCAAAGCTCTCCTATGCTTTCCCTTCTCAATCCTACTAACCTACCATCACAACCCTCTTCCTTTTCAGATCCTCCAGAGCGCCGGGAGACCATGAACAATGGCAGCGGTGCACAGTACAAATCTCAATAAAAGATAATTGATTATTTCTCCTAGAGTGGTGGTTGGGGAATTTTTCAATGGGGGTTGTAAATATTTCTTATGAATGCGTGTGAGCCACCAAGATTGGCTGAGGAGCCCTAACCAATTTATAGGGTCTAGGGGCGGGGACGGGTCCTCCCTCAAAATTTCTTTTGCAAATTATGCACAAAAATGTTGACTTTTTGAATCACCCTATTTTGGAAAAATTGTGTGAGAAGTCATACAATTTACATTCAATTTTGTTCGGTAACACATTAAATTTCCAATAGATACCAAGTCACCAACAGTACACAGGAGCATATTCATGATGCCTTTGTCCTCAATATATGCCAGTATTCTGCCAGTCTAAGAAAACATGTTCATGCTGACTCTGCACAAAAAGCCCAGTAATGTCATGACTCGCCATTTACGCCCCTTCTGGACTTTCTGGTCCATGGTGCACCGTACCGATGGAGTCATTTTCCTCTCAACATGGCCGGCGCATCAACCACGCTGCAGTCTAGCATTTACGCAGGAGCCCCGGCTTCCTAGAAAACTGGCACGCCCCTGCAGCGCTCTGTGTCTCAACACTCCTTTTTCGAGTTCGCAGCTAGTGTGTGCATCGTTTCCTTCCTTTTCCTCGTACCATTGTCCGATACCTTCCATATTGCCCTTTTCATTCCTGGAGTATTAGTAGCGGCCTGTTGCCTTCTCCGAGGCCGTACGTGCATTCCTTCCTGGGCCCACTTCCATGCTTCTGCGCTCGCAACTTCACCCCAGTACTTTGCGAGTAGTGATTCCCTTCCCTGGTTCCGCGCTTAATCCCGGACATTGACTGCTCTTACCTTCCTGGAATCCTGAACTCTTGTCTTCCGTCGAGTCTGCTCTCTTTCCACGCTGGATACGGGGGACCACCGTCCTTACCTGTACAAGTCCTGGTCAGCCCGGAAGACAGAGAAACCTTCAAAGAAGAAGACAACAAAGGACAAACAGGTAAAACCGGGGGTACAGTGGGACAGTTTGAGACGCTAAGGACTTGATACTGAGCTCAACATGAAGGCTGCAGTCCAGGACTTAATGAGAGGAATGCAAGAATTAACAACAGAGTTTCAAAACCTCAAAGCCGAAAATGCAGCGTTAAAACAACTCGTAGTTTCCCGGGATTCGGCGTTACAGGAAAGTGCTCTGGTAGGGGACATAGTGGACAAGTATGATGGTTCCTCCAAAACACTGTGATCCTTCTTTGATTCCTGTTTGGTGCATTTCACATTCAAACCCTACTATTTTTCCACGCACCGAGCCAAGGTGGGGTTTATAATTGCTCATCTCTCGGGCAATGCCTTAGCCTGGGCAACTCCTTTGGTCAATGCTGCAGATCCACTCCTGGACAATTATGATGGATTTGTGGGAGCCTTCAAAACCATGTTCGATCGCCCTGCTCAGGTTTACAGTGCTCAGGAAAGGGTCCTGGAATTCCAACAAGGGAGTCAAGACATGCTTTCTTATGTAACCCGCTTTAAACAGTTGGTTAAAGAGGCCGATTGGTCCCAGGAGGCAGGTTTTACCCTGTTTTGCAGAGGCTTAAATGACGGAATTAAGGACGAACTTGCTAGAGTAGCCCATCCAAGTTCCTTCGAGGCTTTGATAGACTCCCTCGAAATAGACTTTCAAATCTAGGAAAGAAAGGCGGAAAAGAGAAAAACCAAAACAGTTTCTCCAAAGGTTTCCATGGATTTTCCTGGTCCTAAGGAAACAACCACATTGCACTCTCCTGATCCCGAGCCTATGCAATTGGGCTCCGTGCGGGGTCCAATATCTGCAGAAGAAAGGATGCGTAGGATCAACACTGGGCTCTGTATGTATTGTGCCTTACCTGTAACATCTAGTACGGAATTGTCCTATAGCTCCACCCAGGCATTCGGGAAATGCCAGCTCCCGATTTTGAGCGAAGCCCAGCTTCGGGAGAAAGATACTTGCTCCGCTTCTGCTCCTTCCTTAAATTGCCCCCGATTGAATACCTTGGTGGTCCTGCAGAAATCCTTATCTAGCGCCAATAAGGAGACTCATTCCATCCTGGCCCTAGTGGACTGTGGTGCCATGAGAATCTTCTTGGACCATGAATGGGCCTTGAAACACAACTTTCCCCGAGAAACTAAGGGAACAATCCAAGCTGTCGAAGGAATTGATGGGAAACCACTGTCTTTGGGACCCATAACCCAGCAAACCATGGAACCGCTGCTCTCAACCAACAATCATCAAGAGATGCTTTGTTTTGGCATCATCAAGGCAGCACACTACCCCATAGTTCTGGGAATGCCCTGGTTACAAAAACACAACCCATACATCAATTGGGCGGCCGCATCCTTATTTTTAGGCACCGAATTCTGCTTGTGCCATTGTTTATCCCAAAACATGGTACAGAACGTATCTATGGAACCCCAGATCCTCGAACGACCATCCATCTGTGTCTCCAATATTTCCCAAGTGCCTGAGGATTACCAACAATACTCGGATGTATTTTCAACAGCTATTGTTCAATCACTTCCACCCCATTGACCAGAAGATTGCGCAATTGACACAGAAGATTCTGCAGTGATACCATTTGGAAGAATGTTTATCCTTTCCGAACCTGAAAAAAGGGCATTGCCGGAGTACCTGGACACCAACCTTGCCAATGGAACCATTCGACCTTCCAAATCTCCAGCTGGTGCCTCTTTGTTTTTCGTGCCCAAGAAGGACAGTAAGGAACTTCGACCCTGCCTGGACTATCGGGGACTTAAACAACGCACCCTTAAGGATCGTTACCCTCTACCGCTCATTTCCGACATATTGGAAGCCGTTCGGGGAGCTGCAATCTTTACTAAACTCGACCTACGAGATACCTAACATCTCATCCGGATAAGGGAGGGCTACGAGTGGAAGACTGCCTTCAGGACCCCCTTTGGACATTTTGATTACCTGGTAATTCCATTTTGTCTTGCAAACACCCCTGCAGTGTTTCAGCGATTCATGGACAGAGACTTTTCGGATATGTTGTTTCTCTTGTCATAGTGTACTTGGATGACATATTGATCTATTCCAATGATTTCCAGTTACATCAGGAACATGTGACATCGGTCTTACAACGCCTAAGAGAGAACAAACTCCTGGTTAAACCAGAAAAATGCATATTTCACATCCAAACAGTTCATTACCTCGGGTTCGTTCTGAGTGCAAAAGGAATTGAAATGGACCCATTCAAGGTTGAGTCTATCCTTTTTTGGCCAGCCCCTATAACAGTAAAGCAGATTCAATCCTTTCTGGGACTTGCCAACCTTTACCAGAAATGAATTCCCACCTTCTCTGACATTGTACAGCCGATAATCGCATTGTTGAAGAAGGACATTCCCTTCATTTGGTCCGAAGCTTAAGAGGTGGCCTTTCAGGAGCTAAAACTGATATTTACTCAAGGTCCCATCCTGGCTCAACTGGATATCAATAAACCCTTCCTGGTAGAATCAGATGCCTCAAATCATGCAATAGGTGCTGTCCTAAAACAAGAATCCGAGAACAAAGTGGAACATCCCACCTATAACTATCCTGAACTTTATCTCCCAGCGAGACCCACTATTCAGTTCTGGAGAAAGAATGGCTCGCCATCCGGCAAGCCTTTACTGAGTGGCGCCATTTACTTTTGGGTGCCAAATTTCCTGTTCAAGTGCGAACCGATCATAGAAACCTACAGATCCTACAATCACTTGAATGCAGAAACAGTCGACAAGCTCGTTGGGCCTATTTTTTTGCTCAGTATCAGTTTCGCATACATCATGTCCCAGGAACTAACAACATAATCGCTGATGCATTATCCAGGCATCCTGATTATGAGCCAGTGGAGTCCCGTGCCTTTCCGAAGATGTTCCCTGACACAGTGTTCATGGCTCAAGCCAAATCCTTGTTGGAACAGGTCCGTGCTGAAACACCATCTTCTGATCTCTGGAAGGATTACAAAAGGAAAAACCAATGGTCCTTAGCCACGAAAGATGGTTGCCTCTTCAAAGATAAGAGACTGGCAGTACCCACGAACAAGTTGAGAACCAAGATCATAAACCTCTGTCACAATACCTTCCATTCCGGGCATCGAGGCGTTACTGCTATTCTTTGCCACATTCAGAGACAATTCTGGTGGCCTAACATGATTGATGAAGTAAGGGCATATGTCCAAGCCTGCACTGTCTGCAGCCAGAATAAGTCACATAATAGGAAACTTGCAGGTCTTCTCCATCAACCCATATTGCCAGAACGTCCTTGGGAAGTAATCGCCACCGATTTCATCGTGGAACTGCCCCCTTCTAAAGGGTTTACTACCATTATGGTTACCATCTATCTATTCACCCACATGGCTCACTTCACTCCGTTGTACAAGTTGCCTTCAGCACAAGAAATGGCAGGAATATTTCTGAAGCACATCTTTAGACTACATGGCCTCCCTTCCAAGATAATTTCAGACCGTGGTCCTCAATACATTTCACAATTCTGGAAACACCTTTGCCACATGCTGGGCATCCAACATGCCTTGCCTTCTGGATACCACCCCCAGACCAATGGGATAACAGAGCGAGTAAATCAGACCCTAGAACAATAGTTGCAGTGTTTTTCAGCCAAGGTCCAGGATGATTGGTCGATCTTAATTTCAGTAGCTGAATTCGCCTATAACAATTCTGATCATTCTGCTATCAAGACAAGCCCCTTCGTCTGTAGTCAAGGTTTCCATCCATCTGTCCTGTCAACAATCCTACCTCATTCCACCCCGGTTCCATCGGTTGATTCCTGGATTGAAAGACTGGTCACAACACATAGGGATGCTAAAGAACATTTAGAAAAGGCCAGAATGGATGTCAAAAGACATGCTAATGCTAAACGGAGACCTGCTCCTGTCTATAGACTTGGTGACAAGGTCTGGTTGTCTTCTAAACTCTTGCCTCGACATCTGCATCCTAATAAACTGGCCTTGAAATTCTATGGGCCTTTTCCTATCAAAGAGGTCATCAACCAAGTGGCATATCGACTCCAGTTACCAGACTCCTGGAAGAGGATTAATCCTGTTTTTCACACTTCCTTGCTCAAACCTTATATTGCATCTACCAGATCAGCTCACCGACCTAACCCAGTGCTTGTCAACGATCAGATTGAATTTGAGGTTTCCAGGATTTTCGACTCTAGATATAGAAGAGGTCAGCTACAGTACTTAGTGGAATGGAAAGGATATCCTCCCAGCGAACGAACATGGGAACCACTCTCCAAAGTGAATGCCCCTCCCTTAGTGCGGAAATACCCTCTAGCTCATCCGGGCAAACCCAGTGGATCGGGTTTTAGGAGGGGGCATGCTGTCATGACTCGCCATTTACACCCCTTCTGGACTTCCTGGTCCATGGTGCACCGTACTGCTGGAGCCGTTCTCCTCTCAACATGGCCGGCGCATCAGCCACGCTGCAGTCTAGCATGTACGCCGGAGCCCTGCTTCCTAGAAAATTGGGTATGGGTTTCAATGCTCCTTTTTGATTTCGCAGCTAGTGTGTTCATCGTTTTCTTCCTTTTCCTCGTACCATTGTCCGATACCTTCCATATTCCCTTTTTCATTCCTGGAGTATTAGTAGCGGCATGTTGCCTTCTCCGAGGCCGTCCGTGCATTCCTTCCTGGACCCACTTCCATGCTCGCAACTTCATCCCAGTACTTTGCGAGTAGTGCTTCCCTTGCCTGTTTCCGCACTTAATCCCGGACATTGGGTCTCATTACACGGTAGGCACTAAGGGATTACCGGCACCGGTAAGGTCACCAGTGCCGGTAATCCCTTAGCGCCCTACTACGAGGTCCCTCAGCAGGTCCCGTCCTTAACGCCTGGTCTGGCCAGGCGTTAAGGACGGGACCCGCTGAGGGACTTCAGAGCTAATAACGGTACTGCAAATTGCGGTACTTTATTAGCTCCTTCCCTATTCCCATTGGGCCCTATGGGGGCTGAAATGGGAATGGTATTTGGAATGGGGACTTATCGGGTCCTCCAGGTTCGGAATGACCCGGTAAGTCCCCATACCGCCTACCCGGACCCGGACCCGGACCCGGTATGCGGTGAGTAGCCATGCCGCTAATAGCGGCATGATTACCTCCTACCGTGTAATGAGGCCCATTGACTGCTCTTACCTTCCTGGAATCCTGAACTCTTGTCTTCCTTCGAGTCTACTCTCGTTCCACGTTGGATATGGAGGACCACCGGCCTTACCTCTACAAGTCCCGGACATCCCGGAAGACAGAGAAACCCTCAAAGAAGGAGACGACAAAGGACAAACAGGTAAGACCAGGGGTAGAGTGTGACAAGTAATGCCACTGTATAAAAACATGTGCATGCTGGCTGTGCCCGTTTCCACATATAAAAGTACACTCATTTTGGCATTGAATATGATACCAGTAAAGTGCTTTAACTAAACATATTGATCCTGGCTGTGCCAATATATACCAGTATTCCTGAAGTAATTACACACTCATGTTGACTTTGCCAATAAAGTACTACTAATGCCACTGTAAGAAAACATGTCCATACTGGCTGCTTCAATATATGCTATTATTCACAAGTTTAACCGCTCATATTGGTTTTGCACATCATTTGATAATGCCTCTGTAAGAAAACATGACCATTCTGGCTGCACCTACATGTCTAAGTTTTCCCATCGAATTACGCACTCATGTTGGCACTGTCAATAATAGCAGTAAAGTGCTGTAAGAAGGAATGCTGACTGCACCAATATATGCCAGTATTCCCACCCAACAACACTCATGTCAACTTTACCCATAATGCACTATTGCCACTGTAAAAAAATATGTCCAAGCTCAATGCACCAATATATGCAAGTACCCCAACGTAATTACGCGCTCATGTTGAATGTGCCCATAATGCATAATGGCCACTGTATGAAGCCACATCTTCGCAGTCTAGTTTTCACTGCTAGCGTCAACTTTATTCTCTTCTCTCATCCCATCAACCACAATATCTGACCTTCACACTACCACTCCTGCACATGGACACTGCAATAATTTGCATGTAATCACATTTGCTCTGAATGAAAATGTAAACTTGGCCTCTATGTGCCTCGTGTACAATTCTCTATCTCACCTCTAATTGGGCTTGCACATATTCCTGTGACTATGAACTTCAAATCATCTAGTTTCTCATCATCTAGAGGAGGATATTGCTTCAGTATTTAAAACCCCTCTGGGTTGCAAAGTCAATTATCTGCTTTTAACAATTTAGCAAAGGCCAAAGGACTCAAAGTAAATATTGCTAAAACAAATATTCTAATTTGTCACCCAGTCAGGAGCAAGAAGCCATCCAAATTGCGATCCACCCCCATCCCCGCTTTGGACATTGTCAAAGAGTTTGATTACTTTGACATTAGGATCAATAATGTTATCAGCTGGAATCCCCATATTGTCAAAAGCAGTAATGTAAGGACCTACTCACTACTGAGTAGGTCCTTACATTTTCTAAGTGTAACAATGGCCAAGCTCTACTGAGTGCAATGGGGGTACATAATACAAAAGCAGTGACAGCTTCTATCTTTGGTGCAGAACTATGGGGTCATGGTGATACCTCGATGTTGGAAACTAAAGAGAATAAAATGTTGAAAAGGCTCCTTTCCTTACCATACAGCGCACTCCCGCTTCGAAGTTGGAAGTAGGGATGCTAGGGATACTGTACAGGATAAGAATTAAGTCGCATATTTTCTGATCGAAAGTCTGGAATAGTTACCATCTGAAAGTCTATGCAGAGTCATTGCATGAATTTCTTAACTGTCCATGGGCCAGGGACTCACCTTGGTTTAAATACATAAAAAGTATGTTATGCAAGTTGAAACTAAGAGTGTTGTGGTCTGAGCCCTGTTGTTGCTTTATCCGGGCAAAAGCCTTATTGACGGGAGCATATCATTCTTCAGTTTGGAAAGAACTGTTACGTACTCGTGAGGGTGATAGCTTATTAAGCAACTACCTGCTCAATGTTAAAAACCATTGTACTTTTAGAACATGCCTTGATAGTGGCTGTTCGCACCCTTGTGGCCAAGTTGCAATTGGGAATATTGCCACTTAATAGAGTGACCTTTAAATGGGGAACTTACGAATGGGCCAACTTCTGTTATTGTTCCTCACAAGCTGAAATATGAATACACTTCCTTTTTATTTGTCCATTGCATACATCTTTAAGACTTCACTGGCTGAAACCCCTTTTGCAAGCTCAAGGTATTTGTAATGTAGTGGACGCACATGCGTTATCTAGGTCTCTAAATGATCCTGCTGCCGAAAAATCTATGGCTCAATGTTTGCCTGCTGCCTAGAGAAAAAGGCTTAGATCTATGCAGTTGGCTAAGTAATTTCTTCTGGCATGAATAGCTGTCCTGTTTCAAACTTGTTTAGCTCCCTTTGTGGGCTAAGTCTCCTTTTGCCTGTTGGGGTTGTTGGGAGGCAGATGAATATGTCACCTTTGGCTTCTGCCCCTCGCCAGTCCAATACCACACAGGTGAGAACCGTTACTCACTAAGGCAACCATACCACCCTTATCCCAGGCTGGTTCAGCAGGACATAGCGACAATATAAGCTGAAGATGGCAAAAGCAGTCAAACTAAATTGGAGCAGTGACAAGCACATGCATTAGATACAAAGCACATATGCATTCCACATGAAGAACATGAACAATAGGTAATTTATGCATTTATACATGACGGATATTAACACATCACCCACAGCCATGAAGAACACTAACATAACCAATGTATAAGGTGAAAACAACATGAATGATATGTGAATATAGCTCGCTAACATAGAAACAAGAGTGTAGTAGAGCAGTCATCTTAAAAATGGAAGTCACAGCGAGTCTCTGAAAGATCACAGGCCTCAAAGCAATGGGTAAACTCCAAATGCTGAATACGCAGAAATACAAATCCATGCAGAACTCAGACAGTAGCTTGCAACTAGTGCCAAGGTTACAGTGAAATAAGGGAGGATCGGAACGACAGAGGGAAGGCATGAGATAGCAATTCCCAAGACGCAAGCAGTATACTCCCGGATTAATTAAAGTTTTATAAGAGCACAACCAGCCTCTGTGGCCAGGTGCAGCATATATACAGGACATTCAAGATACATGACTAGAAACTAGGGAAGCGTGTGACAAATATATGACAATTGTTTGTCACATTTTGAGTCAGGGACTCTCCAAAGAGGTGCAGAAGCAATTAAAGAAGATTGTGGAGATTTATACAGGATGTACGACTCCTTGAATAATAGTGTTGAGGCAGAATTCCCATTAGTGCCAAATCCATCGAAAATATTACATAACTTCCCATCTAAAGCAAAATATTTTACAGTGATTGATTTCAAGAATGACTTCTCCAACCAGATTCTCTGTATTTGACCGCATTCACTTATCGCAGATTTCGATTGCAACATACCCGATTACCCCAGGGGTACTGTGAATCAATATCAGTCTTTAACAAGGGGCTTTAGGTGGTAGATGGACTTAGTAAAGGTACAACTTAAAAGTGCAGTCATCCAATATATGGATGACATATTGGTGTCTAGCACCGCAGAGTAAGAGTGCAGGAGAGACTCTTTGAAACTGATGACAGTACTGGCAGAAAAAGGCTATAAAGTGGACAAAGAGAAACTGCAATATTGTTAAGGAGAGGTCCTATACATAGGCCTGTTGATATCAAAATAAGGGAGGAAGGTGACAACTGAAAGAGCAGAAGCAATCTAAAAACATGCAGGCCAGAGGCAGTGAAGAATTGCAAATTCAGTTGCATGTATACCCTGTCTTCCAGTGAAAAGAAATCCCTAATTGAATATCTGGATGCAAACTTACAAAATGGTCTAATCACGGAGTCAAAGTCTTCAGGTGATGCTTCATTATTTTTTATACCCAACAAAGAGACCACAGAACTAAAACCATGTATCGATTATCGCAGCTTAAATCACATTACCATCAATGATTAAAAAAATATGTCCTTTAATTCCAGACCTATTTGAAGCTGCCCAATCCGCTCGCATATGCACTACACTGAATTTAAGTGGAGCCTATCATCTTGTGAATAAAGGAAAGGCATGAGTGGAAGACGGCGTCCCATACCTCGTTTGGGCATTTTCAATATCATTTGTGAGATAGGCATGGTATCAAGAGAGACACAGACTCAAGGGTAACAGTTTAAAAAACCTTTATTTAATAAAGTTCTGGGGTTGGTGTAATTCCTAACTGGCCCTGGGATTGTTCCCTCAACTGATGTTTCTAAGGGACGTCGATGTCTGAAAGTCCAAAACCAAAATCAGTCTGTGTCTTAACCTATGCTTGTCCTCACTCTTTGACAACATTTGATAGAAAGTCTTCTTAAAGATAAATAGTGATTCAAGAAAAACTAAATGTAAACCACAGCTGATTTCAGGTAATCTTACCAATAGGTATAGTTCTGCCAGTGCAAAATAGACAACTCAAAAAGGTAGTCCTTCAAACCTTCTACATGGGGCTCTTGCAGTAAGTCAATAAAGTTCACAATGTTTCTGGGTCTCTTGGGGTTCCCTTCCCTAAGCTTGGACTCCTATGGTTCCAAACAAAAATACACAGTTCTTGTCAGGCCTCTCAGGGTTCCCTTCCCCAGGTCTATGCCCCTTTTACCTTCAAACAAAGTTCTCCTAATCAGTATGTACCTTTCACTGTACAGTTCTTCTCTGGACTCTTTGCTCCTCCCAGTCATGACCACTATGACCTCTAACCTCTCTCCTTATCCCCTGTACCTTTCTTCTGGCACCTTTTCCCTTCTGTGTCTCTTTCATGCTGTTCTTTTCCACTTCACTGTGCCTCCTGCACGCCTTCTTTTCTATTCTGCACACTTGCACGCTCTTCTCATCTTGCTGTGCCTCTTGCACACTCCGCTTGTCTTTATCATGCTCCTAGCACACTCTGTTCCTTTGGTTGTGTACCCTTGCACCTTACTTTCTCTTTGTGGTGCCGCCTGCACTTTCTCTTTTCAAACTTCCAGTCGCTCGTACCCTCTTTTCCTGCTTTCGGCCACCTGCACCCTCTCTTTACTTTCTCTCGCTTTTACTTTCACCTTTCCAGTCTGTTGGGTCACTCACATCCTCTTTCCTGTTTCAGGTCGCTTGCACACTTTCTCCTGTTTTGGGTCACTCACACACTCTCCTTTTCCTTACATTCTTCAAAGTCACTTTCCTCTTATCTCTCTTTACTTCTGCGCCGCTAGTGCATCTTTCTTCCTGCTTTTTCTCTTGCTTTCTGCTTTGTTTACCTTCATGCCAGTTGGAAATCGTGTCTGTTTCCACTCCCGCTCCAGCCACCCACCTGCTCCCGAGTTTCTCTCTTTACTTTCACAAATCTCACTGGGCAACACGGCGCTGGTGAGCGGTATCCCTGGGATGAAATGGGTCGAGTTTAGGGTCTCACAACCTGTCCCTCAGACACCCTTGGGACCGGCACAGGTCCCAAGGGAACAAGCATCTCTCTGTACTCATCCAGCAGATCACAGTCTGCCTCACTCTGGCTCTCTGGAGACACAGCTCCTTAGCCACGCTACAGCCCCTCAAACACACCAGGCCAGCGTCTCGTAGCGCCGCTCCCCTCCGGACTCTCCAGGTTTCTCTTCCTACCTCTTTCCGCACCTTGACTCCTCTGGCCCAGTCTGCATCCCCAGCTCGCTCATTGCTTCTGGCAGAACCACAACTTTTATACTGGTGTAGTCAATTAGAGTCAGGTGTGCACAGTTGGTGTAAAGTGCCTGACCTTGCCTAAATCTATTAGTGGGACAATTCAAAGGTGTTTCATGGCAAGCCTCAGTTTGTATTCCTATGTTGTCGCTATGGGAAATCCTCATTTCTCCCGATGGCCTCCTCTTCATCCCAGTACCTATTGGAAATGGGGACGGGAGGATGGGTGTGATTGGAAATGCCCAATTAAGGCAGAGGGGGAGTGGGTTGTAGCAGCAGTAGCAGTGTCTGTGCATCCTGGGGGCTGTCTGGTACCCCCTCCAGAACTCTTGTCCCAGATCTTGGGTTGCTGAGTTGAACTGCTGCAATCAGCTCACTCTTGTCTTGGGTGGATGTGGTGTTGCCTGACATCTGGGTTGCTTGTACATCTACTCTCTCAAAGTTTCTGGCCATTAAACGGACCTCATCGATGGAGAGTGGCTTCTTGAGCAGTTGTTAGCTGTGGATCTCATAGGGGGGCTGGGATTGCCTGGGGTTCCACATCAGGACCAGGAGGTGAACAGGTGAACTCATTGTGGCAAGCGGTGGCAGACAGTGATTGTGCTGCTTGTCTGCTAATCTTGACAATGCCACTTAATGTGTTATAGTTCGTAGGCTGTGGCAGGCAGCTCTGACCTCCTTGTGGCAGTTGGCGGGTGGTGGAATTGTAAGTGGCCACACATGTGGCATTTAAAGCCCAGGCAGGATTGCCGGATGAGAAGGTTCCAGAATGGCAGCTTTTTTGGGGGGAGCGGCTGGCTGGGCCCAGCTCAGGTGGAGCTGGCCTTATGAGGGCAGCCTGAGGCTATGGTGCTGCATCAAAAATGGCACTGCGGGATCATCTGATGAAGGGGGCCACCCACCTGGAGTTCCTCGTGCTACAGAGTGGCGGGTGCCCCAGCCGCTAGCGGATTGCCACGCAGTATGCAGATGATGCTCTTCTCCCTTGCGCCTCCTGTACAGAGGACATGTGGAGTCAGCAGGAGGAGGAGGAAGGCGGGGGCCCAGGATCGGGTCCCACAGTGTCGCAAGGAACGGCGTCGGAAGACGACCCTGGACGCGGCCTGATGGCGGCAGCTGTAGCAGCACACCACAGCAGGATCGCTCGCGTGCCCAAGGAGGAGGATCTTGGTGTGCAGGAGTAAACCGCCTAGTCGCCAGTTGTTACGGCCTTGCAGCCTACTAAATGAAGTACGCACACCAAGGGAATTAATACACATCTACTTTATTCAACAACTACAGAGATCATGATTTCCCTTTCATTTTCGGCTTCCTCCCTCCTCCCACCTCATGATCCACGTGACCCTGTCCACGGGAGCCTGCCTCTCTCTTAAAGAGATATGAATCCTGTAATAAGGAACAGAATGTTTGTTCCTACCAAGGAGGTACAAGCCAAGATCCTTCAACTATCTCACGACACCCAGGTAGCTGGACACTGAGGCTGCCGAACTACAAAAGACCTCATTGCTAGGTATTTTTGGTGTCCAGATCTATGTCAGTCGGTTCTGGAAAATCTTCAGCGATGTACTGTTTGTGCTCAGAACAAGACCCCATGAACGTTTCCAGTCGGACAATTGACTCAAGCTCCTCTTCCTACCAAACCTTGGCAAAGAATTTCCACTGATTTCATTACACATCTCCCAAATTAAAATGGCTGTAGGACTATAATGGTCACAGTGGATACTTTCACCAAGATGGCACATTTCTCTTCTTTGCCCAAACTACCTACTGCTCTGGAAATCAGTCACGTTTTTGTACAGGATGTCTACCGAATGCTTGAAATACAAGAGGCTATAGTTTCAGATCATGGGAGCCGATACAACTCACAATACTAGACAGTGCTATGCAAAGAATTAGGGATCAACAGGGCTCTCTCATCTGTGTTTCATCACGAAACCAATGGCCTGAAAGAGAGAGTAAATCAGTCTTTGGAACAGTATCTGAGGTGTTTTTCTAATGACACTCAAGACAACTGGGCTCCTTTACTTTCCGTTTTCATACACAATTCATTACATACTGAAATCCAAATGAGTCCTTTCTATTGCACATATGTGTACAATCCAAATTGGATTCCATCAATCACTTCTCATGGGTCATTAATCCCTGTCGTAGAAGACATTGTTCAAGAACTACATAAGGTGAAAGAGCACGCAAAATAAGCTCTTGTTCACGCTTAAGAAATGACCAAACGTTTTGCATGATCGCAAGCAGACTATTGCCCCGAAATACCAAGTATGAGACAAGGTATGGCTATCTGCAAAATACTTACCTAGACATCTAACCGCTACAAAATTCCCTCCTAAATATTTTGGGGCCTTTTCTATCACAAAAAGAACCAAATCATTGGCTCTCCATCTGCGTTTACTGAGAACATGGCATCACATCCACCCTGTGTTTCATGTGGCCTTTTTGAAGCCCTATCACGGTTCCTCCAAAGTTTCCATTCGTCCACTAGTATTTCTGGGAGATCACAACTGGAATACAAAGTGAAAGCAATGTGTGACTCAAGGTATCATAGGAACACCTTAGAGTACTTGATCCAATGGAAAGGGTATGGTATATCTGAAAGAACTTGGGAAGCTGCTAGAGATGTTCATGCACCACGATTGCTCCACTAATTTCACAAGAGATATCTAGGCAAACCGGTTGAGTTGAGATTGGAAGGGGGCACACTGTTAGGCTTTTGCCTAATGCTGCAGCGGCTTGGAAGTGGTCCTCTTTCGCTTCTGTGTGGAAGCCTTGGTGCTAACATGGACATGGTCCCATTTGAAGAGGCCACTGGGGCTGAAGATGCATCGTATGCCGCAATGATGACATACGTCCAAGATGGCCGTGACCCTCGAGAATGAGTCAGAGTGAAGTCACAGTGACTTAAGAAGCCCCACTAACAGGTACTCGCTGCATCGCAACTACGCTTACTTGGTTATGCACGCTTTGCTATCCTGTGCTTCTCTGCTGTTCTCTGTGCCTCCCTTGCTTTCTTTCTTTCTGCTATTCTGGTGCATCCATCCGCTGTCTACTCTTCGGGTTCCTATTCATCTGTTACCCTTTCACTTTGCTCTCCCCTCTTTGACTCTATATGTCTCTTAGATATCCAGACTTGCTAACTACTACATTCTTGATAGACTATTCTATATCAGAGTTTCTATTGTGCCTATTGGGAATCCTGTGAACAGAACTTTCACTGATTGGGCAGATCACAGATACAGGCCTTAACTCTTTTGCTTCATGATCGTGCACATTAAGATTACCATCAAGGAGGTTTTTCCCATTACAGGTTGTATTCCTTATATTTGGGGCTGCACCCCCAGGGTGGTCCCTTAGCCCTCTGTACTTATATAGAGAGGCGAGGTGGCTTCTGGGGGAGACAGGCCTTACCTCTTCACCTCTCCACCCAGAGACACTCTGAAGGTAAGGCCTGTCACTTAGATTAATATACAGATATATTAACAATAATTTAGAAGTGAGTGTAAAACGATTAAACTCATACTTGATAGACACTGTGGACATTTTCAATAAATGGCATAAAATTGAATGGAAGGTGTGCTCTATGACGGTACCCTATGAGGTCACATCTCATACACATCAATCAACTGTGATATGACTATCAAAGCATTAAACCTCTTTTTTAACAAGTGTCAGTTTCACACCTTGTACATCTAAATGATTTGTGCATTTTTGGAGCTCATCATGAAGAAAAATCTTTCTATTTAATGAAGAGTTTTATTGGGGTAGTCATAGTAGCTTGTTATGCTGCATTCCTGGCCAACATATTCATATTTTTTAATGACACATGACCTATCACCTAAGATGCAAGGTTTTGAGCAAATTATTATACATTGGTCATGTATTTCAAGTAACAATGATATTGATGATATCATTGTTACTTGAAAGGGAACATGGACAATTTGAATAAATACACATGGAAACTGAATGAGAATGAATTTGATCTGGAATTCATATTACCCTACAGTGAAGTTTTGATGTTTTCCTGATATTGAACTGTACATTAAAAAGAATCAGATTTAGACTAAAATGTATAGAAACCAAACAAAGTAAGCTCACTATTATATGGTGTCGTTTTTATTGTAAGACTACAGTATCAAAATCTACTGATAGGAGAATTTTCAAGAGCAAAGAGTAACTTTAGAGCGAATGAACAATGCAAAGAGCAACCGTACAGAGAAAACACATGAATGAAGGCATGAGAAAGATACATTCAAAAATAGGAAAGAATGTGTTAATAGTGAAAGGGAAAACATGAAATATGAATAAACAAGAGAGAGTAAGGTTAATTACTATATATTCAATGCATACCAATCATGTACAAAGAATATGGGCTTCATCATGGGTTGGGCGATATCCTGGTTGTAATATCGCCTAACTGGAAAAGGGTTGAGGCCAGCCGGTCCGGCCTTATTAGTGCCCGATCACGGGTTTTGATTTAAAAGTAAATCCCCATTCCCCAATGGGTAAATTTTTGCCATAAATACTGCACGCTAATACAGCCGGTGGTAATTGTGCAGAAAACAGGGCGCTAAATGGGAAGGGCCTCATCACGAGTTGGCCGGTATGCCGGCTAGAATCCCGCTCAACTGTAATAGTGTTAGGGCCCGCTGATCCGACGTTATTAGCACCGGATCACAGGTTGGGTGTTAACGGTAAATACCAATTTCCCATTGGGTCTACTGGACCCAATGGGGCATTTTTGGTGCTAACAGCGGATGCTAATACATCTGGCAGTAATAGCACCGAAAACAAGGCGCTAAATGGGATTTTGACCTCCAGAAAAAAGCTGGAGGTTAAACAGCCGATTTAGCGCCCAACTTGTGATCAGGTCAGCCCTTAAATGTGGCAGTTTCCCCGTTACCCTCATGTTTAAGTGCTACCGCCCAACTCGTTGACTGAGGACCAGTAGTTAACATTGGACCCTTCTGGCATTCCACTCAGAATTAAACGAGTACATAAAGGACAGACAATGTCACTCACATTGAAGAGCGAAAATTATGAGGAACTATATATGTTCCTGTTTCATACAAAAAAGCAAAGAAATTGAAAAGACATGCTGCATGCTATGAAGAAGGACTGATTTTCTTTAAATGTGTAAATTGTTAATTGTGCAAAAATACTTTTAACAACGTAAACAATGTACAGATAGCCACAAATAAGACATTCAAATCAAGGACTTCATAAACTGCCACAGTAGTTGTGATATGTCTGTTACATTTTGTGGCATTGAAAAATGTGCATGCTTTGTAGAGGGGGGACAGAGAATTGCCTTGGAGGCAGAAATAGACCACCGTTATGCTAAGAAATATGAATTGAATGAGGATACAGAGCTGTATTTTTTGATGGAAGAATTTTAAAGAATTATTACTGAAAGAGGAAGAAAACCGTTTGACTGTCGAACGTGTATTCTATCTTTAATATTGAAAAGTGATTTACCACACAAATAGTAAGTTACATAATTCATCTTTGTGATAAAATCAATGATTATATATTGGTTCCATGTTTCTACTCTGTGTGTATTTACTGTGTGTGTCTTTGGGCAGTAAATAAAGCATAGCTTTTTCCCTCACTGCCCAGTAATACACTGGCCCACTTCTTCAATGGGCGGTGGGGGTGGGGGGGGTCACCCCTTCATTCTCATCCCCTGCCAGATGCACCCAAAAAAGGGCAAGTTAACATCACCCAGTTATTAACTTGTACACCAATAAACGTGGAATAAATACCAGCATGAGATCAATAACAGCCAAAACAAACATTA
This sequence comes from Ambystoma mexicanum, assembly GCF_040938575.1. NCBI lineage: Eukaryota > Metazoa > Chordata > Amphibia > Caudata > Ambystomatidae > Ambystoma > Ambystoma mexicanum. Next base: position 1,180,325,068 of record NC_090927.1, read on the forward strand.
AAATGTTGATGTCAGTGGGAAGATTATTATAATTTAAAGTACTATTGTAGATGACCAAAACATTATCCGATGTATAATATAACAAAAAATATGCTGTATACTTGTGAATGGGGGCCAAGTTGGGACGCACCCAACACTCTCTCCCTTAGTATAAAAAGTCCATAAATGCAAAACAGTGGTTTAACATCACTCACCAGCCAATAACACTGGACTACATGCATTGATGCCATTACTAAGGGGCATACACTCCCAGACAGAGAGAGAGAAAGGAAAGGGAAAGAGAAAGAAAGAGAGAAACAGCAATGTGAAGAAATAGAAAGAGAGAGGAGCTTAGAAAGATGCCACAAGGAAGATGATGACATTATGAGCAGGCATGCAACATCCGATAACAAGGAAAACGGTGTTATGAGAAGAGGAAGTTACAGTTTAGACAGGGTGGGAGGCAATACGAACAGACAAGCCAGTGGACAGCAGAGAGATAATGGAAGAGCAGATGGCAGGGACATATAAGCAACATCTCCTGGGATGACTATATTTTGAGGATAGAGAGGATGAAGAGGACAAAGACAGCGAAGATACAATATTTGAAGACAAAGAAGACAGGGAGAGTGATGAGGGGGCGGCACAAGCCCCATCCACGTGTATCCAGATAGGAAGAGAGGTAACATGGATAGAAATAGAGGAACTGATGATAAGGCCAGAAGCTGTTGAATATGCGAGACGGCCAAATGTGCGCTCAAACAATTTAGAAGAGAAACGGCATACGTGAATAGGCTGAGTAATCTACCAGGATGGAAGAGAGTTAGCATGACGAATACAGTGACAAAAACAATGTGTGCTGCCGTGGTGGATGGGGCACTGGGATAAAACAATTCCCCTTACTAGAGAAAGGGCAAGGACTAGCACACAATATACCATGGCCACAGACAGATACGTGACTGCTTGAAACACAAGACAGAATAGGGCACCTTTTAATGATTGCAGAGGAGAAAATGGGAGGGCACTCAGAATACAATACCCAGACACATCAGATAAGGGGGCAATCATGACGTGGAAAATTTGGCCTGGTGAAGGACCTGCGGCTTATATACATGACATTCAAGAAAAATGGAGAGTGCAAACTAGGGAACCATGGAACATAAATATAACCATTATTTTATCACATTTTAAGTCAGGGACTCCCTAAAGAGGAGCAGAGGCAATTTAAGAAGATTGTGGGAAAAGAGGCAAAACCCTGGCCTGAGATACAATTGACTATTTTCACCATTGTTGACTTAACCAAGAGAAGGACAGAAAGAAAGGTGAGGAAAGAAATTGAGAGGAAGCAAAGTTAGTGCAAAAGAAACTATCAAAACTAATGATGGAAGGATTTATGTTAACAGACGTGGGAGAAAACAATGCTGTGCCAAAGGCCAAATGGAAACTTTGCAGTGATGGGACTATAACTATCACCCCCAGGGATGAGGGTTTGCACCCAGAGAATGAAGGTTCATATTCCAAGCTTGGCAAGGCGGAGGGTTTAATGGAGGGCCACCACCGCAGTGTTGGACATGTGGGAAAATGGGGTATATCTCACATGTGTCGAAAAGCAGGGGAGGAATATGACAGAATAGGCAAACGAATAGACACAAGAGGGGGCCAGCATACCCCCCATCATATAGTGTAGAACCACCAACATATTATGCCCAATATCACACGCAGTATCAATCTCAAGCACCACAAATACAGCAAGTGAAACAGGGGATGCCACCTCCAACACAGCAAGCACCAATCAAAGCACCAATCAGGCACCACACACACCAATGCAAACACAGCAACCACCAATGTAGGCACAGGCACCAGCACAACAGAATGCAGTGACACCATGCAACACAAACATATTGCTGCAGGCACAGGCACCTAGAATAGGGGGTGTGACAGTAGTGGGAGTGAATCTTTTAACTAGTACAGGGATGAATATGTACCCTCAATAGTACAGCCTACAGAAAGACTTGATGTGTCCCATCCTATCGATTACACCAGACCCACAAGTGGAACCAAGGGTCGGAGAGACTACAGGTGACAAAACATTTTCCTTTTTAGTGGGTACAGGAGCTACCCGAACCTGTGTCATACAGGGAAAATACCTAATGTCAGGTATATCCATGGACACACAGGGGTTTGCTTGGGAAAGACAAAGGTCCCTTTTGCAGACAATTTACCCACAACCATAGGAGAACACAACATGGATATGCCGTTTTTATAGTCCGTTAAGATACCAATCACATTGCGAAAAGAGTTGATGAGTAAACTAAACATGAAAATATCATTTACTGACGAGGGGATATATGTTCCACTCCAGAGATCCACTGTCGTAGGCTCTTATTCCAGCGCAGAAGTAGCTCATATAGGCCAAACTTCGTTCTAAACGCGGACTTCCATTCGTCCCCCTCATGCACCCACACCAGATGGTACGCCCCTCTGAGATCCAGCTTGGTGTAAATAGCTGCTCCCCGCACTTGATCTAACAGGACTGGGATTAGGGGCAATGGGTAACGGTTTTTAATTGTTAACCTGTTGACTGCGCGATAATCAATACAAGTCCTAAATTCTCCGGTTTTCTTTGGCACGAAGAATAGTGGTGACGAAACGGGTGAGGTGGAGTGCCGTATGAAACCACTTCGCAAGTTAGTATTGATATACTCTTCCAGATGTTTGTTCTCCGCCTCTGGTCCAGCAGATGCCACTCTCCCCATGTGATATTCCTACAAGAGGGACAGAGATGACATCTGCTGGATAAATACGTTCCCATACTGGTGGCTGCCACACTAGGTCCCTGCTGGGCTCTGACATCCACTATGTGAAAGCACAAGAATTCATAACAGCATTTTATGGCCAGAAAACACCAAGATAATTGCCATTAAACCCGGAAGTAGTCCTTCATGCGGTACATATTGTTAGCATGGCTGCCAAGAATAAGGGATACATTATTGAGGTTACTCACAGAATTTTTGTTTCAACCAGAAGTACCCACGGACGTGGAAAAAGCATAGATAATCATAATTGAGCTAGTAAGGGAAGACATTGGGGGTCATTAAGAGGTTGGAGGTAATGGAAACACGATGCCGGTAAAGGATTACCGGCATCGCATACCGATCTGGGCTATTCCGACCTAAGACCCCGGTATTAGAGGCACCGCTAATAACGGTGCCTCTAATATCGGCAAGGGCGCGGGCACGTGGCCCTTTAAGGCGGCAATACCGGGATGCCGCTTATGGGAGGACATTACAAGTCAAGGGGACATGCAAATACCGGCATCATGAAGGCGCTAATAGGGGGTACCGGCATGCCGGTAATGCAGGCATCGCAAAGCACCCGTAAACTGCTATGTGCAGTGTTCCCAACTGCCACAGGTGCACACAATCAGCACAGGTGGAGGCAATGGAGTCTGGGCCAGCACAAAAGGAGCACACCCACACACCACACCCCTTCCCACATCAAAATGATTCCACTAGTAGTAGCAATACTGGGGCTGGAGGACATGTTTGCATTGCTACACCAGCAACAACAACAACAACAGCAGGCACCACAGAGGAGATGCAGGAGGAGAAGGAGGGTGAGACAGGCCCAGCATACCCCAGCAGTGCAACTAGTGGTACCATGCAGGTAGCCCCCAATCCCTCACATCAGAGCCAGTCCATTCAACCTAACCCCTGAGCAGATCCACACCCTGTACCGTCTGGACCGGGACACTATCACCACTATTGTGGACATGATACACAACGATATTGTCAGACTCATTGAAATATGCACCGCCATCCCCCCTCTACTAAAGGTAGTGTCGGTGCTCCGCTTCCTTGCCACAGGCACCTACCAGCACACAGTGGGGCACATGCATGGCATATCACAACCCTTATTTTCTTGCATGCTGAACCAAGTACTGGATGCCCTCCTGAAGCACACAAGGGACTACATATCCCTACCACGGACTACCCAGGAGATTTTTTATACAAAAGTTGGCTTCCATGCACTGGCAGGCGTGCTGAATTGTATAGGTGCCCTCGACTGCACCCATGTGGAGTTGGTGGTCCCACATGCCATGGAGGCGGTGTACCGCAACCGCAAGCGATACCACTCCATCAATGTGCAGATGGTATGTGATGCCAGAAAGATCATCACACATTGTTGTGCCCGATATCCCCGATCAACTCATGACTCAATGGTCCTGCGGAACTCCACGCTACATAGAGCGACATGCAGGACGACGTGCCTGGCTGCTTGATAAGTTGCCTGACAGGCACATGGCAGTGAAATGGGGGGAGAGATGCACACACCACCATGGTGTCATTGTTGATGTGACAGCACAATGTGCACATCACAAAACACTGTGCCCCAAAGCATCCATAACTGAACATGACAACCAAATCCCATAGCAATGAAGTTAGCTGGACACCTATCACAACATGGCAAACTTAAAAACACCCCACATATAACAACACGTCCACCACCCATCATCGTACCTCAACCTCCGTAACACAATCCAGTAACATGCTGTGAATAATCACTATGTAAATGTCAGCAGCAAATCACTAAACAGGACAAGCATCCATGGGAGTGCACTGAACAAAATCACCAAGGGAATCCACAGCTTGTCACAGGGCCGCCACCACCACAGAAGTGCAGCATGTCACCATCGTAATAATCAGAGCAGAATGCCTAATATTGCAGAGCCTACTGCCAACGCTGCCAGTTAGAAAATCATACAGAACACAAGACATCACAAATTTGACACAAACACAGCGGTATGCATCTAAAAGGCATGAGCAACATCAAGGCAGTGTACAGCGTGCATCATCTTGGAGATGCAACCCACACCATAGGTCCATGGCACAAAACACATTGAGGGCATTAAACGTGTGTGCATACAACCAGGGACATGTGCATGTGACCAGCGATAATCTGCAGGCATGTGTGACTAGTACAGCTGTCCATCATGATTCGACTGACATATACCTTTTATTGCCTCTCATGCAGGTGATAGTGGCCATCCCTTGAAGCCGTGGCTCCTCACCCCTGTCCGAAACCCAGAGAACAGGCACGAGGAGGACTACAATCGTTCCCATACCCATACCCGTGTGGTCATCAAGCAGACCTTTGGCCTTTTGAAGGCACAGTTTCGCTGCCTTATCCAATTCGGTGGGGCACTCCACTACAGGCATGAGAAGGTGGCCAAGATCATCATGGCATGTATCATGCTGCACACATGGGTACCCAACAGAACTTGCCCCTGCCCCCTGGCATTGAACTGCAACCACCTGGTGATGATGAAGGGGATGAAAAAGATGTGGGTGCACATCATCGCGGTGCCGATGCACAGGAGGGACGTGCTATGCGTCAGTCAGTGATTGCACAATATTTCTGACACACATGGGTGTAGAGGCTGACATGAAAGTCAGACAGAGGGCTCTGGTTGTGGGAGTACATGAACAATATGCACTGTATATCAATAAATGACACATATGCAATAAGGAATGCCCACTCACAAATTTTTCTTTCACACAACGGGTGTATTTAACTGTCCAAAAAATATTAAAGTGCTGAAACCCTCCACCTCACACACCCTCAACCCCCTCCTACTCCCCCACAACTCCCCCAAACACACTCACCCCCCTCCCCCCACAACTCCCCCACACACCCTCACCCCCTCCACCTCCCCCACAACTCCCCCAAACACCCTCCGCCTCCCCTCACAATGACATGGCAATGGTATGGCATGACAATGGGATGGCATTGCCATGCTGCATGCATATGCATGTGTCTGTGCTGCGGACGACATCTAGGCAGGGAATGTGTATGTATTGGGCCATGCATTGCCTCTTTAGACAGACAAACTGGTGGACTATCATCATACTGTTACGCTCACCTGGTATCCACGGGGACGCCACCCAGCCAGCTGATCGCTGATGCCCTTCCTGATGGTTCCCCTGTGGCCTCGGTGTCGAGGGAATTCTGCTTGGAAAATGAAGACTATGTCAGGACTGGGCGACCGAGGTAAGCAGTTTAATCCCCCACCTCCTTATATTTCCAGCCCCTCCAGGTTCTCTTCTCACCTGGTTGCCGGAATCGGTGGGCTCTCCGTCCTGCTCTCTGGGCAGGGGCGCAGGGGCAGGGGCGCGTTTGCTTTTGTGGGCGCTGGCGGTCCAGTTACTTCACTGACTGTAGCCCTTGTAGTGCCCACCTTGTAGTGTCTTTCTGGTAGGTCTTATTGCAATTAATGGCGTCACATTTCTTGCATGCCTTTTGTCTGTTCTAATGTCTCTTTTATCTCCTCTTGGGGCGTGGAGTGTCCACTTGGAGAACGGGATGTGCTGGTTCTCACTGGGAGGTGATGGCGCGCTATAGCGCTATGATGCGGTAACGAGGCGCTTTGAGTAGCACAGCGATGCCTTGTTCTCACGGACCTGTTTTTGTCCCGTTTGTAGGCCGCGGAGAGTACCCAGCGCAGATGGGGTTTCCGGAGCAGTGCTGGTCGAGAAGTAGCCAGCCAGGTAAGTCCTTAAGCGCTTTTATGGTTGTACTGTCTCTAGTACCTCCGTTAATAATGTCTTTCTCCTTTTCTCTGGTCCCTCGATTCGGGCGGCGAACTCCTCCAACAGAGATGCCCAGGAGCTGTGAGCAGAGATGGATGAAGATTGCAGGTAAGATTCTGCTGCTAACAATGTTTCTTTGTTTTTTCTTCAGTTCCGGAATTCATCGGGTTTGCGAGAAGCTGGACACGGTGAACGTCACGTTGCTAGAAGCAAAGTAACGCGAAGCGTGTGTTCTTGTTTGGGTGTGGTTTAAATAGCCACTGTAAAGTAGTCCAGTTAAAGTAGTCCCTAGGCCACCACACCTAAAACACTAGACCGCATAGCTTGGTTCTAGGAACCTAGCTATGTGGAGGCCTCCATGTTGGCTGAAAGCCTTAATAAAATAGTCCCCTAAGCAGATGCCTCTCCCAACTGATGAACCTGGCGCCAAAGGCGCCAGGACTGGCCCCAAGAGGGCTTGAAAAGTGGAAGTCTGGCCTTATTATAGATCCGAGCCCTGATCCCACCTGGCTTGTGGGCTTGCCAGTGGGGGTCAGGGCTGAGGGTCCTCACACATACTTTGCCTTACAGTGTTTTCTTAGGACACTCACCTCCTTCTGCCGATGAGGTGGCGCCACACTCCATCTCACTAACACCTTTGATGGCCTCTATGCCAATCGTGATCTCCTCCCACCGGCTTAGCTTTATTGGTGAGCATGATCCTCCACCAGTAGCCACTGCCTGGCTCCTGTTTGCGGACAGGATGTTCCTGACTCACAGGCGCAGGTCATCCCATCTCTTCTGGACATCCTTTATTGTGCGGGGGTGTTGCCTACCGTGCGCTGACTCTTTGGGCAACTAGATTTGTTTTTTCTTTAAAACTGCCTCTCTCTTGAGGCTGGTTGTGAAAACAACATCGGCATTGTCAGCCAGGGTCTCAGCTAGCATCGTTAGTTTGTCTTCATTAAAGCGCTCTTTGCGCTGGTGGGAGGTGCCTTTTTTTACTGCCTTGGGCATGTTTATCTTGTGAGAGGTTGATATATGGAGTCAGCAATATGCTGCAGGTCCTGAGTGCTGAGGTTGGCAATGGATTGTGTTTTCAAAGATTGCCACCGTGCTCTTTCCCGTTCCTGTGCGATGACGCTACTTCCGGTTCTGCTTATTTACAGTCACCGCTAGTAGCGATCACCGCTATTGCCATTTCCATTGATACCGGTAGTGCTGTCTGTGCTTTCAATGATGCCGCTATGGCCCATTTTTTGGACTTTAACGGCATGGCGGTAATGTAGTTACCTGCATGGCACAAAGCTTGTGCACGCAAACCCATAATGGTAAGGACTGTTACTTGCCTCCAACCTTGTAATGACCCCCATAGTGCTTAATGAGGGACGTAGACTGACCGACTTGAAAGATGAAAACTTGTGTCCAGGCAAAGGCTCAGCTTACGAATTGATGTTTAGCATCAGTCTAACATATCTCTAACAACTTGAGAACAGGTCAATCCCCCAGAGAATGTCATTAGTGAAGAAAGAACCATCCTTTCTTCAAGAGGATTTGGCACACGTGCCAAAGCACACTGTTGACTAGCAGTCGATATAGGCTCGCTCTATCAAAAGTATTAAGGGCAGTAAAAATGCAACTAAAGAAAGGAGCCATTTTACAATGAGTAAAACCGTATCCCATCTCAAAGCAAGCTGACAAGGGTATCTATGAAACCATCGCCGTTTGGTGCGACAAGGGATATTAGTGCCTTCAGAATCAACGTGCAACATGGCTGTGTACCCGGTCAAGAAAGCGACATGGGGATTGTGAAGATTTATACAGGATTTATGCCCATTGAATAATATTGTTGAGGCTGAATTCCCATTAGTGTCAAATCCAGACACAATGTTATGTAACACCCGGTCTAAAGCTAAATACTTTACAGTGATTGATTTAAAGAATGCCTTCTTTTCAATTCCCTTACATTCAGATTCTCATTTGACTGCCTTAAATTTTTGCAGATTTTGATTGCAACATACTCGATTACCCCATGGATACTGTTAATCACCCTCAGTCTTCAACAGAGAGCTTCAGATAGACTTAGGGAAAACACACCTTGACAGTGCGGTCATCCATATTAGAGGAAGAGTGCATGAGAGACTCAGTGAAATTCATGACAGTACTGGCAGAAAAAGGGTATAAAGTGGACAAAGATAAATTACAATATTGTCAGGAAGAGGTTCTATGTATAGGCCAGCTAATATGAAAAGAAGGGAGGAAGGTGACACTCGAAAGAGTAGAAGCAATCATGAAAACATACAAGCGAGAAACAGTGAAAGAATTGCAGCACATCCTAGGCCTTTTGCAATTATTGTTGGGCATGGGATGTTGTCTACAGCACATATGTCAGACCACTTTTAAAAGGACTAAAAGAAATGCAAAAGGATAAAAGTGACATAGCCTTGACAGGTGAAATGATAGAAGCCTTTGACAAATTGAAGGTAACAATAAGTATGGCTTCAGTTTTAGGGATCCCTGAAACACTTGTGTGCAAATGCAATACAAATAAAATATCAATATGAATATCACTTACAATGAAGACGTCTTTGTATTTTCCCATTCAAAAGGAGTAGTGAGGCAGCTGTCCTTGCGTAGAAAATGACCATGGGACACAAGTCATTAGCATTTTATGGTGGAATCTTAGATCCAGGAATGAGAGGCCATTACCCGTGTGAGCACGCCTTGGCTGCAGCGACTTTTTCAATTGGGAGGTCTGCCTGCATAACTGTGAGTTGTGCAGTTATGTTATATGTTAAGCATGCTCTATTCGCCATCCTTGAAAAGCCCAAAAGAGCATTGTCTACTGAGAGGGCATCATGTTATAAAGTAATTACATCAAATCCATCAAATAAAATCATCAGGTGCAGAGTGGTAAACTCAGCCAGATTCATAGTAGAACCAGTGAAAGGGAGATTATGTGCATGGTTGCATTAACTACACTGATTATCCTGATGAAGTACCTCAACTCAAAGAAAATGCCCTAGGAGGGGGATAATTCTCTTAATGGATGGGTCATTGTCAATAGATCAGAGCACGGGTGAGAGGCATAGTGGATCAGCAGTGGTGAAGCCAAGAGAGAATGACATCTTTGAAATAGTGACAAGCATAAGATTGGCAACACATTTTTCAGCACAAGCGGTATAGTTGGTAGCGTTGATCTCAGCACTTGATGTGCATGGATGTGAGGCGGTATAAGTGAATTCCGACTCTGCCTATGTGACATCGACAGGACACTCAGGACTGTCACGTTTTAAAATTAGGGGCTTCCTGGTGCGTGCAGACAGCACACCAGTACAGCATGCACCATTACTAGAGAGGGTTGTAGAGGTACTTCAACTTCCATCGGCTATCGAGAGGTGCAGACTGGCTTTCTCATGGTAACTAAGCTGCTGACTTGGAAGCAAAAAGAGAAGCATATTTTCCAGTCTCATCTGACATTGTGACTGCACCAACCAACATAGATGTGCATGCAACATGTTTATGAAGAAGGGCATTAATACGCTACCAATAACACAAATTATTGAGTTACTGGGGAGGGCACCACTTGAACAGCAAGAATTGTGGAAAAGGAGGGGGTGGTCATTGTCCCCCAGAGATGCAATGTAGAGGCAGGACAGCACCAGGAAACCAGTAATGCCCCTAGGGCTGCTTACTGTAGTGCTTATGCAGTTGCACTACCCAGCACACATAATACGGGTAGGTCTATGTCTTGCAGTACTGATTTTGGAGAAATGGTTTGTACCTAATTTGAGTGAGCATGTCGCAAAATTTGTTTTTAATTACTTGATCTGTCAGAAATTCATTGCTGGTCTCATCCTGAGAATGATGAGAGGAGTAATCCACGTCCCACAGGACCATTTCAACATTTGCATATTGACTATGTAGATATGCTGTACATTTGTAATGGCTAAAGGTATATGTTAATAGTCATATATCCCTTTTCCCGATGTATCGAAGCTGGTCCATGCACACATCTAGATGCCACATGTGCAGCAAAGTTCCATGTACGTGAGGTGTTTTCCAAGTGGGGAGTGTGCGATGTATTACGTTCTGACAACGGACCACAATTTGTAAATGAAATATGTGAGCAAAACACTAGCCTCTTTGGTATAAGGCACACATTCTCATCCACCTAGCACCCACAAGCAAATAGCGTTTGTGAGCATGTCAATGGCCTCTTAAAAGAACAAATGGGCAAACTAAAAGAAACTTTGAAAAGAAATTGTTTACATTTCCTCCCTCTAGCTCTATTTGCCTTACATAATCAAGCAGGCCCTCACCATCACCTGAATCCAAATGAGCTGATGATGGGACACAGGATACATACTCAAGGAGAGGTGAATGTGCACAACCTAATTCTTAGCTCTGTGTCGTTCCGTTGCAATTTCTTATAATTCTGCTTGGGGTGCAAACCCACTGGTATGCCTCTGTGAAATGACACTGCAAATAGACTAAAACGAGACCTTGACCGTGAAGCCAGCGTTGTGGGCTGCACACCCGGAACCCACTGTCAAGTGGTGTGATTTCTCAATATTTTATGCTTAACAAATGATAGAGCACTAGTCAAGATAGTTTGATTTATAGGATTATATATTTATTCCTTATGTTTTTATTCAAGATTGCTTCCACTGTTTGCAGATGTATCACACACATGGCCTATGCATTTCGGACCTGGTAGTCCTTCCTCAGGGCCAGTGATTGGTATTACCCTTATACCGATATCTGGTCTCCATATTTACACATTAAATATATGCACATTGAATTTCAATTAGGTAGGTAAGCCAAACACATCGTCATGTCAATAAATCAAGAAAGCAAGAACACATCATCATATCGATCAAAGGTAGAGACATTTTCATAAATGTGTAATACCACACTAATAAAAGGTGTAACAGTTGTACGGATGTGTTAGTGACCGAAGGTTGTGGCATCCCAATGCCATGCATAAAAAAGCAGAAGAAAAAGAAAAGAAATATTCATATGTGCTGAGTTGTAAAAAATGGCCGCTTAAATAGTGCTGATAGACGTATAGGTGTAACTAACCTGATGATGGTGGCAACGGTGAAATATCTGTAAATGAAATAGTACGGGAGAACTGTGAATAAAGTGAACGTGTACAAACATAGATGTCTTACCGATGGAAGCGTGGTTTGCGTGTGAAAATCTTGCGTGCGTAGGCGTAACTGACTGTAATAACAGAGATCTGTGTTGACACTTATGGATATGTCTTTTTCATTTTCTTTTTCTTTTTCTTCTGCTTTTTTACGCTTGCTTTTGGGATGCCACAACCTTCGGTCACTTTAACACATATGTACAACTTGTACACCTTTTATTATTGCTTTTCCTTTGCAGCTAGGGAGCAGGTGTAAGTAGATCTAGGTCACCTGGCCTAAGCCCCGCCCATCTGGTGCCTTCCTGGTTGCTGCTCTTTTTCACCACTTAGCAAGACCCACCCACCTGGTGCCTTCCTGATTGCCGCTCTTTTTCCTACTTAAGGAGTCATCCAGCCTCTTGTCCTTTGCAGCTGGGGAGCAGGTGTAAGTAGATCTAGGTCACCTGGCCTAAGCCCCACCCACCTGGTGCCTTCCTGGTTGCCGCTCCTTTTCACCATTTAGCGAGCCCCGCCCACCTGGTGTCTTCCTGCTTGCCGCTCTTTTCCCTACAGAAGGAGCCCTCCAGCTTCTTTTCCTTTGCAGCTGGGGAGCAGGTGTATGATATGATATGATATGATAGGTTATTTATAACACGCTTAATACCCAGAGGTTTCTAAGCATGGACCCGGGGATCGAACCTGTGTTGCTCTGTGTCGCCTTGCTTCCAAGGCGAGCACATTGCTGCTGAGCTATCCTCCCGAGTGTAAGTGGATCTAGGTCACCTGGCCTAAGCCTGCCCACCTGGTGCCTTCCTGGTTGCTGCTCTTTTTCACCACTTAGCAAGTCCCGCCCACATGGTGCCTTCCTGCTTGCTGCTCTTTCCCTACTTAAGAAGTCCTCCAGCCTCTTTTCCTTTGCAGCTGGGGAGCAGGTGAAAGTGTGTTACTACTGACTTCTGCAATTGTATTCGCTCTCCCTTCTTGCTTATCCACTCTTTTTGACTGCTTACTCTCTGTTCTCTCCTCCCCACACCTCTCCCTTTTCCTTTCTCCTCCCCTCCTCCCCTTACTTTCTTCTATGCACTTACTCTATCTGAATTGTCCCTGGACCTAGTATGATAGCAACCTCGTCTGTCGCTCCCCCATCCCCTTACTGTTCCCCCCAACCTCCAGCACTATCTGAAATGTTGTCAGGCCTAGTACGATAGTCGCTTGTTTTGTTCCTCCCTTCCCTTCTGCACCCCTCTCCCTTACCTTTTGTTTTCTCCGGCTCTACCAGAAATGTCATCAGGCATAGTACGGTAGTCGCCTGTCTGTTTCCATTTCCTTCCCACTCTCCCCCTTATCTATGTCTTTGCTCTTGCACTATCTGAAATGTCGTCAGGCCGAGTACGATAGTTAATTTCACATCCTTACTGTTCATGGCCTGTAAGATTGTCATTGTATTTTCCCTTGTTCCCTCCCTTGCCTTGAAGCGCTTTGAAACACATTGTGTATAGGCGCTATATAAATAAACTATATCATATCATTGTGGTATTACACATTTATGATAATGTCTCTACCATTGATCAATATGATGATGTTTTCTTGCTTTCTTGATTTATTGACATAACGATGTGTTTGACTTACCTACATAATTGAAATTCAAAGTGTATATATTTAACGGGCATATGTTTGTACACATATGAATTGACCGATTTGAATGGCACTTGCTTTATAAATTGTGGGTATATATGTAATATGGAGACCAGATATCGGTATAAGAGTAATACCAATCACTGGCCCTAAGGAAGGGCTACCAGGTCCGAAAAGCATAGGCCATATGTGTGATACATCTGAAAACAGTGGAAGCAATCTTGAATAACATAAGGAATAAATATATAATCCTATAAATCAAACTATCTTGATTAGTGCTCTATCATTTGTTAAGCATAAAATATTGAGAAAACACACCACTTGACAGTGGTATCCGGGTGTGCAGCCCACACCGCTGGCTTCACGGCCAAGGTCTCGTTTTAGTACACAGTATACATACTCCCATTTCTTCTCTCACATGGGCTCACACTGATGCGGATAGTGCTGCCGTTGTGTTAGGGAATGAAATGCACAATTATTTGACAGCTGTGACAGAATCTCTTAAATGTAGGTCTTGACCGTTGCTAACTTGGCAAAGGGGTTCGAAAAACAGAAATGAAAATAATGAAGAAGTTGACCCGGACACGTTGTTAAAGCCTCTTTTAGTGTATCCTGGAAACAAAGTACTGTGCCAAAACTGTATCAGGAAGTGACACAAGCCATGATTTCAAGGACTGTACGTGTTGGAAGCTGTTACTCCATGTTACTGTTACTCAGCAATCTAGGTTGATGGAAGGACCGCATGGATCCACCTCAGTGATGTCAAATAATATCTCTTGGAGACCCCCTGTCTGCGAATACTGAGCCTGAAGGTGAAAAAGAAGTTTGGCAACCCCAGACAGGAACAATGACAAGAGCCAATCGGCAACAAGCAGAATTAAAATCACATTGCATTTTTACATACAAAAACAGTTTGTCCAACATCCTTTAATGACACTCATCTCAAATAAAAGTGTGGCCCGTTCAAAGTAAAAAAGATGCAACAATTTATGTTCCCCATAGCCTTCCTGTTCTACTTGATCTTATCATTTTTTGTGAAAATGTATCCTTTTCTAAGAGCCTGGAACATGTTCCTCACAGTATTGTTATTTAATCTGAAAACTTACATTATTCTAGAAAGCAATTTTTTTTCACTTCTAACAAGGTTTTTTTCTGTAAACACTTGCCTTTAAAAGAAACAAAAGAGAGATTTCACTTCACGGTAAAAAAATGAGGTTGTTGAATGAAATAAGATATTCTCTTTTAACACGTAGGAGGATTAAAGGTAGACATGTTAGCTACTATGATCATATCAACATTTTCTACATTCCGCAGCCTCTATTTTATTATTTTATTGCATTAAGGGAACTGGTCATTTATAATGTACCTAGACAAGTGAATATGAGCATAACTACTGTGACAATAACAACTGAAATGACACCAGAACAATTCTCTGTGGTGAGCACACAGATTAAATGATTGAAAAGAAATATACTAAATGACTGAAGGGACTTGAGCACATTTATTGATGATTAGTCCATGTCACCAATAACCTGTGGTAAAAACACAGGGCCAGAGTGGGGATAAAGACATCTGATGAGAGTTGTTTTGTATGTTCCCTCATCCCCTCTGCCATGAGTGCCTCCAGAAAAGTTTATACACACAGAAATACCTACACACAGAGCACAATGTATGACACATTCAGCACTCTGTACTACAAGAGGGCAGTTCAGGGAAGGTGGTCCACTTTGCAATGGATGACAAAAAGGACGTTCCTTTATGAGGATAGGTACATAAAACAAAAGTCCAGGATGGATGACACTAAAACAAAAATAAGGTGATGCAATTTGCACTGAAAGGCCTGAATAGAGGAGAAGTTAAAATAATGGACCATATGTTGTTACAATGCCTTAATGCAGCAGGGAAAGAAATGCCTGGTTGCTGGGAAAGAACCCAGCTACTAATATATGGAGAGGTATTTACCTCAGAAGGCTGGGTCGAAGGGATTGCGGGTTGTAAGGCCCAAGCACTTCTATCAGTGTCAGTAGAGGTGGTTCAGAATGCAAATGATATATGCCTCAAGGAATGGACTAAATATTCCAAATTGCTCACGTGGGTAGAGGATGAAGTGGGCCCCCTGCCCATAGTACACATGAAGAATACCACCTTATGCTTCAGAAATATGGGCACTGTAAATGTAGGGGGAAATGAAGGGTTCAAGCACATTTGTTATGTGTCTGGCATGAAAAGAGACACAGATCAATTAATAGACCACTATTGGTCCTGTGGCTCAAAAGCCTACCGGCAGCTCCCTCTGACTTGGGCAGGCCTTTGATCCCGGGTGGTGATAGGTGCAACAGCTTAAGTAGGAGCCCACCGTGAGGTGCAGATTGGTGATTTCCCCAGGGTGAATGCACAAATAAAGCATGAGAGGTCCTTCACCCTTGAACACAAGGAATGCGATAACTACAACACGGCAAAGATGGCAAAAGCATACAACGACATACCAGATGGGGATTCATTGTTCAGTAGGGCAGAGATGTTCTTTACATCCCTCCTTACCCCTGGGTTGCAGGCCAATACAAATGCCAAATGGTTTCAAATAATTTGATGGGAACTGTTGCAGACCATAAATACAATTCTAAAAGGCTTTAATGCCATCAAGGAAGGCTGAGCGCAATAAGGCTCACAAGCCCCCCGAACAGATATATCCTTGATGTGATAATGGCTATGGGGAGGGGGGTGTAAGCAAAAATCGTGCCTTTTTGCTGCACATATATATACCTGCCCACAATGCGGAAAATGGGACACTCGCAGAGGCAATAACCACCTTGATAGAACTGCAGACTGAAATGGCGGAAGAGGTGGAAGACATTGCAGATGACATCTGGTTAAACTACATGTTCTCATGGACACACATCTGGTTAGCTAACACATTCTAAATACTAGTGGCCATAGGTATACAGTGTTTTAAACAAATCCAAAATAAGGAATTAATTCATAACGAATCCAAAAGAATGATAAATAACATATGTTTTGGTAAAATTATTTTGGGGTGGGGGTTAAGGGATTAAAACATGTGGGGAGGGGTTTAGGGTGGGCTTTCAAACATTTTTTCGTTGTTATAGGTTTGTTATTAATTCATTCTCTTTTATTTGATTTGTTTAAATCACATGGAACCGTGGCCATACTGGTACTAGTACTATTAGCTTTCTGTGTTACAAGAATAGCAATACGTCAATACAAATGGACTCCCAAAACGGCCGTAGGAATGAAATAGTAATAGTAATAAACTTGCATACTTGGATACCCATGTGTATGAATATACACAAACAGATGACTGCCCCCACCCCCACTCCCAGACAATGGAGATCCCTATTGCACCTCCCGGGCCAAAATGTATATATCCTCAGGACCCTCACAATTACACTGAGCACTGGGTATATTGAGATGCCAATGGTGAGTGTTGCTACATGACCTGGAGTTCAGATGAGCATGTGAGACATGGAGGTAGCTTGAGGGGGCTGACTAAAATATGGATACCCGAGGAGCCCTGTATAGGGGAGAGCAGAAGGAAGAGTATGGTTGAGGACTTAACCAAAGCGGGGAATGGTAGGAGGCAGATGAATACATCATATATGGCTTCTGCCACTCCCCCAGCCCAATACTGCACAGTTGAGAAACATTAATCACTGAGGCAACCGTACCACCCTTATCCCAGGCAGGTATAGCAGGACATAGAGATAATTTAAGCTGAGGATGGCAAAAGCAGTCAAACTAATGTTTCAGCAGTAACGCGCACATGCATTAGACACAAAGCACATATACAATCCACATGAAGAACATGAACAATAGGTAATATATGCATTAATACATGAAGAATATTAACATAGCATTCACAGACATGAAGAACTCTAGTATAACCATTATATAAGGTGAACACAACTTGAACGTTATGTGAATATAGCTCGCTAACATAGAAACAAGAGTGTAGTAAAGCAGCTATCCTCTTAAAAATGGAAGCAATGTGGGCGCTGTTGTGCAGTCAACAAATATGGCCCCTTAGCCTTGGAGCTCCACGACACGACGGAAAATCTTGCATTAAGGTAGCTGTCCTGGCCAGACACGAAGCATAAGGCGGTGTGGGGAGACATCGGAACCCCTGAGGAGTGCTAAGACTGAGGGACGGAGTGAGTCATCCCCACCTCACCCTGAAACAGCTGGCTGAGCGAGCTGCCCACTGCGGCAGTAGAGAGGAGACTGCCCTAGGCCCTAAGGCATATGCAGCTGACACCCGTCAAACTCCTACTGCACTGGCGGGACACCGGCCGAGCTAATTCTTGTCCTGAATCCGTCCATTACACAGCATCTCCTCACCCACTTCTCAAAGGGGCCCAAGGCTGATGCAGTGGTTATGAGGGCCCGTCAGGGTGCCTGGCCTCCCTAGCCCACAGCCACCTGCGCAGTGCTTCTCCTCCGACCTACAGCGTGTTGCTGTGATCTCTACCATGCCTGCAACTGAGCACTGAATCTCGCCGCAGCAGCACCTACTGGGGAGATTATCTTTGGCAGCAGCCCTGCTGACGTCTACCTCGCCAGTTCCATCCAGAGGAGACACTGCTGCACTACCTGCCTCCTTCGGCCAGGACCACGGACCAGGAGTGCTCCCATGACTGCCTCTCTCTCCAGAGGGCAGCCGACTGCATTGCTTCCACGGTCGTCTGCCATCAGAGCGCTGGGATACCTGCAACACCAATCCACCTCCCGCCCACCTTTGAACTCTCTGCCTCCATTTCTACAGCCCACAGATTGGGAACCATTGACCTGCTGTGAGGGGCCGCCCTGACTCTTGACCCCAAGCTTAGATGCCTTTGACATCCTTCCAGGCCTGGGGGACACCCTCTGTCCATCAAGTCCCATCAACACAGGACAACAGTTCTCCAGGGGACCGCAAATTGATCATGTCCCTTCAGGAATCCACACCACCATGGCCACCACTGCTGAGGATCACTCTCTGACAGAGTAGTCAATGTCTGTCCCAGCATGGACCTCATTCCAGGCCGGTTCAGGAGGTTCGGCTGATACACAGCGTGGTGGCTGCTTCCAGGTGAGAAAACCCCCCCACTGGCACATCCAATCTACAGACACTTGCTACACCCCTCTTGAGCTGGGGTAATGATTAATCCATGCTAGGGCTGTTCACTTCGCTGTGCCCCCCAAGCGCAAGACAGACTCGTTGACTCCTTACGCTATACAACCGTGCTGCATGAACCCTCCCATCTGACTGCACCATAGAGTGCTGTACTTAATAACAGTGGGTTGATACTCTCATCGCCCTGCAACTGGCTACAGGAGTCGGGACTTGGAGGGATGACTTAGTACAAAGCCCCATTCTGCCCATGCTTGGTGTGGGAGCCATCGGGTCCAGAATTTTCAGAAATATTAGAAAATCCACATCACCCAGGGCTACAGTGCCCTAACACCTCTTGCTGATGCCCACCGGAGGATCGCAGGACCTAGTGGGCCTACAAAACCCTCAAGGGCTACACAACTATCTGCTTTGGGAGGACCCGGGGTGTCTCTCACAGAATAGCCCCTACCCAAGCTATCATCAGGTACAGTGCTCTGTGCTTTCTTGAATTGAGAGCCATTACACCCTTTTTCATCCTCGCTTCCACCACCGGTGCTCTACCAGAAACAGCAAATACTCTGCCACAAGAGCCCATCTATCAGTATGAACCCCTCTCTATATACCCTGAGTCTGGTTCTTCTCCTTCAGTCATGACCATGGGAGCTGGAGGGAATAAAAAGACGGGTGCTATGGACAAGTTTGCAAAAGCAACCGCACATGATGGTCCAGACCTGCCCCGCCAGCTCCCATCAGCACCGTCTACCTCGTCCCTGCAACCCCCGTTCATACCAGACCTCACGGGAATGATGGAGGCCATGGCAAAAGGCTTTGCAACTGTACACAAAAAGCTGGATGACCTTAATGCGCCCAGTGATCAACACACCGGCTGATCCAGCAGATTGAGTCACCCTACCGGCTGAACTAAGGTCACCAAATCTTCGTCTACCCCCTATGCACAAGACCCGAGTTGATTGTCACCTATTTTATGGCACGCCAACTACAATCTCGTCATTATTAGGACAAAATGTCCCTTTTGTTGATAACAGTGCTCCCACTTGCAGTTGCTCATGTGAAGATGCTGTTCTCATCCCCGAAGCCCAGTTGGCATTGGAGGAAAGTTTAGGGCAGGCGAAAGGGGGTGAAACAGACTGCTGGGTTGGGGGAGGCAGTTAGGGTGGGGGGTAAGATCAGCATATTGGGGACAGATCGTGACCCCGCCGTCGTAAAGTGCGCCTGTTGCGCAGGATGTTCTTATTGCGCTAGTTGTGCATTATCACTGGAAAACAGGTTGGAAATTATTAAAACCCTGGCAATTAGACCCACAGGCACACGGAAAGCACACACTCAGCTCACTACCCTCACAATTTCAGTCGGGGCCGGCTGTGATCCTACCAAACAAGTATCGCACAACAGGTGAAGATACTAAGCTGGAACATCTGCGGTCTAGGGAACTTCACCAAATCACGGAAGATCATATCTTAGACTCAAAAGCAAAAAGGCAATATTCTCTTTCTACAAGAAACACACGGCAAAGAAGCCACCTGTCGCAGTGTAGCTACCACCTGGGGGAAAAAAGATACTATACCTCATACTCCACTCAATCAAGGGTGTCATGGTGATGATCCACAAATCCTTGAAATTCATGATGAAACACACACATGTAGATCCGGAGGGCAGATTTTTGATCATTCACAGAGTTCTGGAAGGGCTACACCTCATCCTCATAAATACGTATTGCCCCAACACCGACTCCCCGGAGTTCTTTGACCGCCTGCAGGACATTATTTCCAGTTACTATAGGCTGCCTCTGGTGTGGGGGGGTATGAATCTAATCCTTAACAGCTCTCTCAACAGATCCAACCCAGTGCCCCGCCCTCAGAACAGGGCAGCCCACCGACTACTCTGCCTCATGCAGATGCTCAAATTTAGGGATGCGTGGCTTAGCACGCATCCCTTATCCAGAGAATGCACTTTCTACTCCTCCCCACTCAACAACTCCTCCCGCATAGATCTCCTTCTCATTTCCTCCTCACTAATGGGCCCAGCACTAGCAGGAAATACGGGTCAGGCGACAGACCTGGTGGAACACTGGCGAGGACGGTCCACCCCTGAACGCAGTACAGACCAGGTGGACTCGATCCTAGATGTGCATGGGAATAATAAGTGGTCCGATGCGGATGTGGTGGAGGTATTTCGTACCTTTACTACATATTATACACTGCGCCAAAACCAAGCACTGAACAAACCGCTTACACCTTCCTCCAATCTCTTCCACTATCCTGCCTCTCCACTCAAACCAGGGATGAACTAGAACTGCCGATCACCCTTGAGGAAATTGAGGCGGTTTTATCCACCCTCCCCAAATGCAAAGCCCCGGGCCTGGATGGCTTAAAGGTTGAATCTTATCAGGCATACGCTACAATGCTCGCTGTGGTGGGCCTCCTATTTTGGGAAGAATCTCCCCGGCTTCATACTCTCCCAGAGTCTCTGATTGGAGCCCTAATTACAGTCATGCTTAAACCAGACAAACCCTTCAACGACTGTGGTTCACATAGGCGCCTTTCCCTTACAAACTGTGACATTAAAATACTGGCAAAGGTTCTGACTAACCGCCTTCTCTCACTGATGCTGATGCCTGACATGGTCCACCCCAACCAGGCTAGCTTTATCCCGGGAAGATCCACCACTCTCAATATGAGGCGGCTGTTCAACATAATGGCTAGGATTGACCCTGGGACTCAGGTAGTAGCGATAACAATAGACGTCCAAAAGGCATTCGATATGGTCTCCTGCGACTACCTCTTCACAACACTGGAGAGGATGGGTTTCGTCCCCAACATGTTGAGTTACATCAAACTCCTGTACACACCCCCACTGGCTAAGGTCTTAGTTAATTCATGTAGTTCCACTACATTCCAACTTGAATGGGGCACCAGAGAAGGCTGCCGATTCTCCCCCATTCTCTTTGCCCTAGCTATCGAGCCTATGGCAGAGTTTGTCAGGATACACCACCGTCAACATGGGATCCATCTAAGCGGCCACCCTGAGATCATCTCTCTATACGCGGACGATGTGATACTGTACATAAGAGATCCTTCCACTAACCTGTCACCAATACTCAAGGACATCATGCGAATAGGCGCTCTCTCGGGTTTCACAATCAATTTTTCAAAATCTGAAATATTTCCCCTTACAGACCAGACCCTGAACTGTCCCAGCACTAACTCTTTAAGGTGATCCCGGATCATATTAAGTACTTAGGGGTGATTGTTTCACGCTCCCATTCATTCATGACACAAGCCAACTATGTCTCGCTCAGTTCATACATAGACACCAAAATCCAGACCTGGAAAACCCTTCTGCTCTCCCGTGCTGCCAAACTCTCACTAATTAAAATGATAGTACTCCCCAAGATGCTATACGCCTTTACCAATGTTCCAATCTGGCCGGGCAAACCATACTTCTCCAAAATACATGGCCTGTTTGCACAATTTCTGTGGCACTCCGGAGCAGTCCGCAAGAAATGGCTCGATATGATGCACCATTATGAGAAAGGCGGCTTTGCTGCCCCTAACTTCGAATTATACTGGATAGCTGCATAAGCTCAATTTGCCACATTCTGGTAACTAATGTCATCGCCCCCCCCCCCCACCCACAAGTGAAACTGGAGGCTCTAGCCACAGCAAATTCAGACTTAAAAACACTTATACTAGACCCCAGCTACAAGGACGGCTGCCCCTTCGACCCGTCTCCACCACACTGCATGCTTGGTGCCTACTATTCGCCCACACCAACATCGACAGGCCCTATTAGCGATGGCTTACTTTATGGAAATTCCCCGAACTGACACCCACTTGGGATAACACGATCCAGTCAAAATGGGAACGTCTGGGCTATAGGGCTGTGGCAGACATTTTCCCTGACAGTAGTTTCATTACCCCCTCCATGTGGAAATAAGGGCATGGAAACACTGGGGTAGATCATCTCCAGTATTACAGGCTATGGGCAGCTGCATCAGCCAAATGGCCCTCCTATCCGAATGAACCCCCATAGTCCGCCCCCTGGCCTATATTGCAAACTCAGGAGACTGCAGACACACTCTCTCCACGCTATATAAAACTCTAATAGACTCTGCCTCTCCTCCTTCCCCACATGCCCGTGAGGGATGGTCCCGGGTACTGGGCTCCCAACTCACAGATGATCAATGGTCTCGTATGTGCAAACACACTCAAAAAGTTTCACTAAACGTTTGATTTAAATTCATGCAGTTCAAACTCCTCAATAGACTTTACTACACCCCGTCTAGGCTATACAAGATGTCTAACACACAATCTCAGGGCTGCCCAAGATATCGATTTCCCCCAGCAGACCATTTGAATATGTTCTGGTCATGTCCGCGCATAAGCAACTACTGGAAGCAAATTATGAATGTAATTGCCAGGGTACTGTCCATCACACTGGAATGCAACCCCTTGGGAACACTCTTTGGCATCTGGCCGAAATACAGAACAAAGCCCAATGAGCTTTAACGTTTATAGCTTGCATGATTGCCAAAAGAGCCATCCTACTGAGGTGGATGGACAAAAACCCTGTGAGCATAAATAACTGGTTGGTGTCATTGACATGGGCTCAAGAATGCAAGGATCTATTAATCTCCACCCTACTACCTACCTCCAGACCCTGTGATGGCTGGTCGACCTTCCGATCATACCTCTGTGTTCCGGATACACCAAAACCCAATTGAAAAATGTTATTTCTGACTTCTGACTTGTTGTGATATATATTTACCTGTACTTTCTGCATGTTTTCTAGCTGTTGGTGCTGTGCTTATTTACACGGAGTGTATACGTTGTGTTCCTGTTGTCCTGTACCCTTCTGCCAGTGATAAATAAAGTTTAATTATTTTTTTTTAAATGGAAGCCATGGCACGTCTATGAAAGAGTACAGGCCTCAAAGCCTCGAGAAAACTCAAAATGTTGAATCCACAGAAATACAAATCCGTTCAGAGCTCAGACAGTAGCTGGAAACTAGTGCCAAGGTTACAGTGAAATTAGGGAGGATCGGAATGATGGAGCGAAGGCACGAGATAGCAATTCCCAAGGAGCAAGCAGTATACTCCCAGATGAATTAAAGTTTTATAAGAGCACAACTAGCGTTTGTTAGCCAGGTGCAACAAAACAGTAAGCCAAAAGATTCCATGCAGAATAACTCAAGCGTGTCCCCAGAGGACCTGGCAGATACCCTAATAAGAGCTAAAATCTCAATAAAAAGGAGGTAATTCCATTTCTTACACAGTTGCATCGCACGTGACCCATAATTGGAGAACACTGACTATTTATTAGAAGCCAACATAGATAGTAAACCTGCAGTACTCCCTAAATGTTCACATAGATATGAGATGCCACCCAAGGCCAAGCACAAAGGGATTCCTCATGTTTCATGGCCTGAGAATGAGTGGTGGTAACATTTAATTGGAGGATGAATGTTCTATGGGATTTTCTCCCCCTACTCCATGTATGGCTCATATCCTGATGACCTGCCAAGTGTCCAAGGTTGGTAAGAAATGTGCCACCCTATCAAAATTCTTATAGACATGCTGCCCATCAAGTAGTATACCAACCAACCTCTTGTCGTGAAAATGATGTAGTTTAACCTTTATCAATATAGGGTTGGTTCCAGGTGGAGCCATCAGATATCTCTAACTCAAATACATGTTTAACCCCTTTAGAAGCCATATGTAGCCAAGCTCACTTACCTATCCCCAGTCCAGGTGGGTTTTTGTAAACTGAGATTTTGTTATGATGTCACTGATGATACATCTGTAGGATTTAGACTGTTGTTTTTAATTGATATTTCTAGAGTCACAAGATTGAAATGCTTGTATGCTGTCCCTGCTTTATTTGAATGATAACAAAGCTGGATTTCCTGCACACTTTGTTTGTTTCTTCATATTAGTCTAGTATGGATTTACTCTAGTGCCTATGGATCTGCTTGGGACTTTTTGAGTTGCCTTAACACGGTCAGCTTTATGTTTCCGGTTCTAACCAGACTGAATGAAGAAATGGAATCGGTGTCCTGAACCTGGTTCTCCTTCTTGTATATTATACTTATGGTACTGTATGTTGTATAGCACAAGTCTGCACTTTAATAAGTTCTTACTTTAGATTTAGTGATGCATATTGAAAAATTGCATTTTTAATAATGGAATTTTCTTTTCTTTTACTTTTTCAGATTTAATTTTGTCATGTATTGAAGAATGTTATGGCCTTATTTAAGCTTTTAGGCGCTTCAGTTATTTTATTTCATGCATGCACGCATGTTTAATGGCTTTGCCGAAATAAACAATATATTTTTCTTCATTATTATTGGCAAGCAGTAGAAACAACAATTCTTTTACATCTGTACAGTCCAACAAGAAACTTTAAAGAAAACATTCTTTCGTTGTTAAAGATTATATAAAAGAGAAACTGTAACATTTTTGGGGGCAAGTGATCAAACAAAATAATTTTAACTGGATTGGAATGCTGTTGACAATGAGTATATGCACATTTCCCAATTTTGATGAGGACAATGATGATTTAGCGGTGTCCAGTCATTTGGTCGACTGAAAACTGGTCGAATGACATTTGGTCGACGCAATTTGGTCGAAAACCAAATGGTCGAATTTTTTTATTTATTTATATATATATTTTTCGGGTTTTCGTTTTTTTAAAAAAGGGGTTTTCAGAGAAAAAAAGGGGGTTGGGGGGGGGGTGAAAATAAAAAAAATAAAAAATTCGACCATTTGGTTTTCGACCAAATTGGTTCGACCATTTGTCTGGTCGACCAATTTTTTTCGACCAAATGTCTGGTAACCTGATTTAGCAACATGTTTGGAAGACAACCTCGCTCAGGCCTCCAAAGAGATGATCAAAATGCTTACTGAACAGGCACAATCATGTACAGGCTTTTTCTTACCACAGTGCTGTACCGCACCAGATATTTTGGAGTTCTGGGAAGTCCTCAAGGCCTTATTCTTCTGTCAATAGCTAGATGCCACTTAGGCTCCTTGTGCCCCTGCATCACATTCCACCCAGTGACCACAACATACCCTGCCACATATTGTAACCCCCTTAGCTCATATGCTGACTTGTACAGTAGGGTGACAATATTATAAAAAGAAAAGAAAACTGGGGGAGGCCACCAACATAAAAGACTTAATTTTGTCATTTATTACCATGAATACATTTCAGTAGTGGTAACAAGCGTATGTGGGTAAGGGGGTCTGTCATTCCACCTCAATGTAAACTGTGTTGGTTTGGCTCTGACTTCAAGCATGTACAAAACAAAGGGATATTTGACTGATTGCTATTTCAGGCCTTGGTATGAAGCCCATTCCAAGATGTCGTTGTGGTCCTGTCAATTAATGTATGTGGTTGTTAACTGAAATGTTGGGTGTTCCATCCCATCTCTGGATGGCTTAAGTGTCATAAGTGTCAATACAAATTTACCAAACTATGCAAATAGTTGGTAAATGAGTGAGATGGGATGCTAGTGATCACCCTCCCTTTCCCTCAAACCACAACACGGTTTATAAATATTAATACAAATCTGACTAAACAAAGGGGTATCACTACATATTATCCCCACCAAAAATATCACTGTATATATATGGTTGTCTGGAACGGCCATAGGCAATATTTTGGGGCGGGCGGTGATAATTTTTGGGGTTTTTGGGAGCAGTGGTTGCGGGGTGTCCCCCGCTCTTTTAAAAATAATACGTCGATTATGGGAGGGTCCACCGCAGGTTCCATGCCTTAATAACGCCGCAAGAATAAGGCAATATTTTTGTATGGCAATATGTTTGCAGGGATATTTACACATGGAACCAACAAAGGAACAAAGGGCCCTATTCTGGGACGACGTCAGGTCACTTTGTTGTTTCCTAGCTAGGAGTGGCCTATATAAAACCAAAAATAACCTACAAAAACACATGACAAGATACAATATTAAGTTTTTGTTTTCAAAAAGGAAATTGGGGATATGCAGAGACCAATAATGATCAGGATTGGGTCCTGGAAATAATATAGAGATAAATTAACAATCAATTAGAAGAGAATATACAAATATTAACCTTATACATGAGAGACACTGGGCCTCATTACGACCCTGGCGGTAAGGGGTTAACGCCAGCGTTAGCTGCGCCGACCCCTTACCGCCAATTCCGAGTTCCCCTAGCGCCATGGAGGTTTTAACACCCGATTTTAGCGGGTGTTAAAATCCATGGCGCTAAGGGACCATGGAGTTAATTACGCCACCGTAATTTACGGTGGCGTAATTAACGCCTTCCCCACTCCCATTATGCCCTATGGGGCAAAAATGGGAATGGGGAAGGGTAAATGGGGATTGGGGACTTACCGCCCCGCCAAGGTCGGAATGGGGCGGTAAGTCCGCCAACCACCATGGTGTAAACGTAGTTTACACCATGGTGGTAAAGTCACGGCCCAGGCGGTAACTTACCGCCTGGGTCGTAATGAGGCCCAGTACTGTGTGTGAAGTGTTCTATGTAATAATCTCATGGCGCAAAATCCCACGGCAGAAAAATCTGCCTTTGAAAATGCAATTTTGAATGCATTTATATACGGGGAAGACGCCCATGCAGTCCTCCATGCTGCCCATTAACATAAATATTACCCCCACCCACCCCCAAATATAAATGCGTTTAAAAAGGCATTTTGAAACTGCTGCGCGAGATTATCACTGGATACAGTGTTAGGAACCTGATCTCGTCGCTGCTGGCTTCGTGGTCATGCTGCTCTGCTTTCCACAATGACCCAGACTGCAAAGGGGTGCTAGTATGGCACAGGGTCCAACCGCCGTGCCCTTCCCCTACAGAGACTGAAAGGTAGAGAACCCGGAGGCCAGCTCTCCACACCATGGTATAGCTTTCCCGGATTAACGTGATGTGGAGATAGCGCAAGCACTGTCCAGGAAAGCTGGGTGATGAGAAGATCAGCGGATTCAAGGTACACCAGTTACAGAAGATGGTAATGTTCACCCTCTGAGCAGAATGGAAGAGGCAGGGAGGAGGCAACAGATGCAAGCCAGGAGGAGGGCAAGGCAATATTCTGAAGGATAGGCAATGGGATGTTCCAATGTGGTTTTGGGATCGAGCTGCAACACAACCACCCCAATAACGTTGTCAGAAGCATCAACTTCAATGATAAACAGATGTGTTTCATCTAGATGATGAAGGATGGGTGCTTTAATAAAGTTGACTTTGAGAGCTAAAAAGGCAGTCTTAGCAGTATGGTCCCAATGAAACCTCTTCTTAGAACTGGGAAGATGGGTGATGTTAGCTGTTAGATGTCAATAGCCCATGATGAAAACACAGATAGGAATTGGCAAAACTCAAAAACCGTTGGGTAGTTTTTACATCCCTGTGACGGACCAATCCAGCGTTTATCTTTCAGGGATAGAAATGGATGCAGAAGGGACTGACTATGTAACTCAAAAACTCGATCTGTTCCTGATGAAAGACACATTCCTCTGCTTTGGTGTAGAGATGATTGGTGGCCAAGCATGACAGGACCTTGGTAATATGGCGTATGTGTTCGGAACCTAATGATGAGGAAACCAAGATGTCATCGAGGTAGACCCATACACAGATACCGATGAGATCAAAGAACACAGAATCCATGAAACGTTGGAAAATGGCGGGGGCATTACAAAGGTCGAACGGCATTACGTGGTACTCAAAATGTCCCAATGGTGTTTTGAATGCTGTTTTCCACTTGTCGCCATCTCTGATCCACACCAGGTGGCAGGCACCATGTAGGTCCAACATGGTGAAGAGCACAGATGTCTTTAGGGATTCCAAGATGTCTCAAATCAAGGGCAGTGGATATTGGTCTTTCACAGTGATGCCAATCAGCAAGCAGTAATGTATGCATGGGCAAAGCGTGCCTGCCTTCATGGCACAAACAACAAGAGGGCTCCTGCTAGTGACTTAGACAGTGAGTTGCACACCCTTTGTAGACAGCATCCAGGTACCACCGTAAATCTTGTTCTTCTCCTGCAGTCAAGGAATACACAATCCATGAAGAATAGGTTTGTCGGGAAGAAGATCAATGCCACAATCATGGACTTGATGACGCAGTAGTGGAATATGGTCTGGTTCGGAGAATACATGTGCATAGTCGGTATATTCTTTAGGTATATTTTGTTGAGTACATCCCAAAACAGGAGGAGGTGCTTCCAATGAATGTTTTACAATAGCTTTCTGAAAGGGTACAGTAAACTCTAGACCCATGAAATGTAATGATAGAGAAGACCAGTCAATAAATGGATTATGACAACAGAGCCAGGGTAATCCCTGTATGATAGGATAAGAAGGTGAATGTATGACGTTGAAAGCAATGATTTCAGTATAGTTGCTGATACACAAAGAAACAGGAGCTGTGTGTTGTAGGACTGGACCAGAAGCCAGTGGTGATCTGTCTATGACTTCAATCAAAAAAAGGAAAGGAACTGTTTTGGGCAATAGAGGTATGCAAGATCAGAGAGCAAAGGTTTCATTGACATTATTCTCAGATGCCCCACAGTCTTGTAAAGCAGTAGTGATAATGGTATCTTTGGTTCGACTCAGGAGACAATAGTGTAGACGGAGGCATGGACAAAATGGGGGAAGTCAGAAGGTTTTCTTGTTCAGTAACTGGGGTTGTTGCTCTCTTCTTTTCCTGCAAAAAGCCCTTCAGTTTCCCGCCATTTTAGCAGGCCGCAGAGGATAAGCACCAAATATATGCCTTTTACTCTGAGTCAGCTGCCAGTTGACGAAAAAGGCTCAAATAGGCCACTGGATCCGAATGTCCTTGTTTGAGATCCAATAATTGGTTCTGAGCTGTAGCATCAAGGTGTGGTGATTGGAACACTGCAAGATACCCTTTTCGAATTCCCTGAAATCCTCCAGAATGGGGCTATTAGCAGATATATATATGGGGCAGCCCAGACAAGGGCACAGCCTGTCAGGTTGCCCAAGATGAAACCAATATTAGGTTTATTATGCTGGAAATGGTGTGGACAGAACCTGAACTATATCTTGCAGTGGATGCAGAATTCTATCAATTTTCTGGGGTCACCGTCATATTTCAATGAAGATACATGAGCTACGCTACTTTCTACTGAAGCAGCTGTGGGATCTCAATGGAAAGTGCCCCGTAGCAAGATATTGTTTGTTTCAGGGCTGCAACATCCAATTTCAGGGGGTGTAGTCCATCCCGGAGCTCTTGAACTGCTTCAATGTTGTCAGTGGATTTTGGACGTCTCAATCTGTGATGTATTTGGTCTTGTCGCTGCTGGCTTCGTGGTCATGCTGATCTGCTTTCTGCACTTCCATAATGATCCAGACTGCATATGGCTGCTAGTATGGCACAGGGACCAACCACGTGCCCTTCCCCTACAGAGACCAACAGGGAGAGAACCCAGAGGCCAGCTCCCTTCGCCCGGGGACAGCTTTCCTGGATTAACGTGATGTGGAGACAGCACAACCGCAGGTCAGAAAAGCTGGGTGATGAGTAGATAAACTTATTCAAGGTTCACCGGTTCCAGAAGATGAAAAAGGTCTGCCCTCTGAGCTGAATGGAAGAGGCAGGGAGGAGGCAACAGATGCAAGCCAGGAGAAGGGCAAGGCAAGCAGTGGCAGGGCAACCAGGAAGGAGAAGAAAATGACCAAAGGAAGGAAAAGACTGGTCAAGTTCAAGGAGAGGGGTAAACTGGGCAGAGATTGCAAGGAACTGGAAGAAAGTTCAGAATATCCAGAGGAAAAATGCAGGGCAAAGTGAAAGGAAACAAAAAACACACAGAGCGTATTAAGAGGCATACGTGTTGTGTTCATGCAGGCTTTAAATAGCCTGCTGCTCCTGCAGAGCATTCATAGCAGAGGACATTATCCCCATGGCAACAGGGAATGTTGCGTGGATGAGGCTGACAAATGGAACCCGAACTGGGTTCTGAGCATGCCCGCAAACAGAAAAACATGGTGGCGCCCATCACGGACATGCCGGGAAGAGGCTTGCCTCTGGGTCGCGGCCCACTGCCGCCAGCCCACCCACCCAGCCTGTGGCCTGACACTGTGGACATTTTCAATAAATGCCATAAAATTGAATGGAAGGTGGGCTATATGACGGTACCCTATGAGGTCATATACCTATACACACAAATCAATTGTGACATGACTATCAAAGCATTAAACCTCTTTTTTTTTAGCAAGTGTCAGTTTCACATCTTTTACATCATTAAATGATTAGTGAATTTTTAGAGGTCATCATGAAGAAAATATCTTTATATTTAATGAAGAGTTTTATAGGCAAAATATTGGGTAATCATGGTCGCATGTTATGCCCCATCCCTGGCCAACATATTCATATTTTATATTAACACATGACCTATTGCCTAAAATGCAAGGTTTTGAGCAAATGATTATACAGTGGTCAAGATATATTAATGATATAATTGTTACTTGAAAGGGGACATGGACAATTTCACTAAATACACATAGAAAATGAATGAGAATGAATTTGATCTGGAAGTCATACCCTACCTTGAATTTACAATGTGACTTCCTGATTTTGAAATGTACATTCCAAATATTCAGATTTAGACTAAAACGTATAGCCAATCAAAGATATTAAGCTCACTATTAAGACTTGAAATGTGTGAGGAACCTCTTTTTGGTGGGCATTCCTTTGTGGGGACCTCAGCGCCCTTTTAATATATTTTTTGTATTTTTTGGTGATGTATGGATTTCCTTATTACCAGTCGCATGGAATAGTAACTACGGAGTACTTGGTTCCTCAACTCTGTTTGATCAAAAAGAGAAACTTTTACAGTTACTTTATCAAATGGCCCATGCGCCCACGCTTTTCTGAGAAAGAAGGAAAGACTTGTGACCCCTTTCCTCAGTTTTCCAAAGTGCATTTAATGTTCAGATTTGTACTTGTTTGCAAGTGCCCTATGTGATGACACGTGTAATTGTAAAAGTAAGCTCACTATTATATGGTCTCGTTTTCATTGTACGATTACAATAAAAAACATGTACTGATAGGAGAACTGTTAAGAGCAAAACATAACTTAAGTGAGAATCAATAATGCAGCGATAAACCATACAGGTTCACTCAGAGTTTTTTTGGAAAGAGGGTACTGTAGAAAACGCATATATTAAGGCATGAAAAAGACAAATTCAAAATTGGGAAAGAATTTGTTAATATCGAAAGAGAAAGCATGCAATATGAATAAACAAGTGATACTAAGGTTCATTACTATATATTCAATGCAGACCAATCATGTACATAAGATTCTGAATTAACATTGCACTCTTTTGGCCTTCCACTTAGAATTAAACAAGTACATAAAGGACAGACAACAAATAGCACATAGAAGAGCGAAAATGATGAGGAACTATGTATGTTCCAGTTTCACGCAAAAAAGCAAAGAAATTGAAAAGGCATGCTGTATGCTATGAACAGGGACTGATTTCAAAATGTGGAAATTGTACAGTGTGCATATGTGCTCTTAACAATGTAAACAATGTACATATGGCCACAAACAAGACATCTTAAATAAAGGACTTCATAAAGTGCTGTAGTAGTTATGATATGTGTGTTATATTGTGTGATTGTGTTAAGATTCACAGGCATTGAAAACTGTGCATTCATTTTAGAGGGGGGATAGAGAATTGTATATGTGCAGAAAGACCTAAAAACTAATTGGCCTAGAACACACCTATTTGTTAATATAGTAAATGTTTTAAGATAATTAGTGGGGTGCGGCGGAGAATAACAACCCTGACACTGGGTTGTATCAAACTATGTGAAAACAGCAGGTGTTCACAAACTTGTGGAACACTCCCGTCCCCTGCACACCCTAATATTGCAATAACAACCAAATACCCATGTGATTTCACGTATTAAAACTTTATAACTTGGTGATCTAGTCACCAGTAAATTTTGTCATCACAGAGCAGGATTTTTAAGTAAAAGGAAACAATTCAACATGACAGTTATAGGCACTTATAACAAAATAAATAAACACCAGACACTTTTTTCTTTGCGTGATTAGTAATTCAAATTGTGGCTATTTTTTGCATAGTCAAATTGAACCAATCCCTCAGAATTCAATTTATAGAACACAGGTAGACATTTGTAAAAAAGGGTGCTTATATTAAAACCACTCAACCAAATATGTCACCTCAATAGTTTAGATAGAAAGTAAATGCCCATAATTACCTGAAATATGGGTTAGATGTAGCCAAATCAAGATATATGGTTTGACTTCAGTAATGTAGGTGGCTATGAGTCTTTCGTCCTGTGAATAGCCATCAAGACACTTTTACAAGCGGATCTAAACCTGTAAATTTAAAAAACCTATATTGCTATTCTTGTATAATTTAAATTAAATTCCTATATTGCCATTCTGAAAAAAACCTATATTGCTATTCTTGTATAATTTAAATTAAATTCCAAGAATTACCACCAAAGCTGCATTGATTTATATGTAGGGATCACCGTGTGGTACCCTATTTAGACAAATAATCTTACCATGTTTGCATGGTGTGATATAATCTGATGTCCCTTGGAACACTCCGAATCTCATCTGATGTATCATATGGGTTTTTAGAAAAAAATCTGCAATAAATGTAAGAATTTCTAAGGACATATATTCCGGGTCTGGGTGTTATATTAAGTAATACTTAATTGTATGTACTTATTAAACTCAATCAAGGTTACTACATTGAAATAAGGTAGCAACAGGCTTACCTGCACTAGTAATCTCCTAACGTGATGATTAAGCCTTCAATTATTGGGTACAAACTCCTCTTAAGGCGATACCTCCAATTATATTTAAATATTCAGCCTTCTATGTTTCTCAATCAGGAGTGCATTCTAGCTGTACTAGTTTCCATATGGATACAAAGATCCATCATATCTCAAAATGTTGGGGCTTACCTGAGAGAGGACTCTCATGTGCAGGCTACCTCGAATGATGCCCGAAAACGGCGTAGCAAAGATGGCCGCCGTTATAATTACATGGCATGATCACGTCATCACGTAGGAACGCGATGACATCAATTTGTTTACTTTTTTAGTCATAATTTACTTATAGATAAGTAACGAACTTGGGGACTCGTAAAAGGTTCTCTAGTGAATATCTCTACCCAATAGGGTGTAAAGACCAGGAACGTATCTAGTATAATAATGAATACCAAATTCCTTCCACGTCCCAGTTTATTTAGGGACTACTGTCACAAGTCTCTCCCCTTCTCACCTGTTTCTGTTGTGTACTTGTGACCTTCTGGGATTTCTTCTTCTTTACGGTCCGGGATTTGTATAGACCCGAACGCCGCTCTTCAGCGTCCAGCATGAGAGTAGCGGTTCAGTTTCCATGAGCGTTCACAAAGTCCAGGGTAATTCCAGGAAGTAAATAAGGTACGCTCGGAGGCACGGAGGACCATGACTCGAGCGCGGAAGGTTTTCCAGGAGATTGGAGAGGGAAGGGAACAGGAGGGGATTCAGGGAACTGGGAACGAGTAATCAAGCGAGAGCCCCGATCGAACTCTGGCTAAGCACGTCCGACTACAGGTAGCGGTAGCGTTGAGGCACGCAGAGCCGCGGGGGCGTGTCTCTTTTGTAGGATGAGGAGCGTGGAATGCATAGACTGATCCGGAGCATTCCGTTTCGGGCGGCCATGTTGGAAGGATAACTGCATGCAAACCCCTGCGAGTCAGGGACCAGGAGGTCCAGAAAGGACGTAGACGACGGTTCATGACAACTACTCAGACTAATCGTCATCTGGTGACTGATGAAGAAATCCAGTTATGCTCACAATCTGAAATATGTAAGCATGTTAGAAGATGGTGACCAGCAACACCAGGGTAGGATAATTAAATATCCTAAATAGACATAAACAAGTTAGTTGGTCATGTTGAAAGAGAGGGTGTAGTCCATATGATCGTGTGAAGGTACTAACATTAGTACTATTGAACTTATCCGAGTTTTATGTGGACAGAAAAATAGCACAAAATGAAATAAATATTAGAAAGAAGATATTCTTAAATGGAGACCATTGAATACATATTGGCTCCATGGCTACATACCTATTAGGTAAAAGAAAGAAAGGACAATAAAGACTAGCATGAGATCAATAACAGCCAAAACAAACATTAAAATGTTGATGTCAGAGGGAAGATTATTATTATTTAAAGAGTTATTTTAGATGACTAAAACATTATCATATGCACAATATAACTAAAAATATGTTGTATGCTTGTGAATGGGGCCAGGTTGGGGCTCACCCAACATTCTTTCTCACAGTATAAAAAGTCCATAAATACAAAAGGGCGGTTTAACATCACTCACTAGACAGTAGCATGTCATGAGATAGCAGCAAGTTAAGCTAAGTGGAAGGGTTTTAGTATAGCCTTAATTAAAATAATGCCCAGACAATCATTTACTAAAGGATATTGTTACATTTTTGCTTTAGGGGTTGAAACACCCGACAGGGTACATGAACTTACCAATAGGAAAATCTGAACACATAAGAAGAAACAAATTGCAATTTGAAAAAAAAATTCTAAGACATTTCTTTAAAAAATATTAAGGTAACCATAAAAGCTTAAAGTTAAATGAAGAGTATAAATATAGATTACATTGGCTGTGGGGACACTTCAATTACAAACAGATGTTTGGGTTATTTTAATACTTTATACCTGGATTCCCGTATTATAATGTACAACACAGTAAAGAGGGCCAATGAAAATTTAATAAAAGCAACTGGTAGACAGTAAGCTCAAAAGACTAATAACTGGCCACCAATATTAGTGGATACAAAAAAGACACAGTGTGTGTTTGCGTATAAACCAGGAGGGATACTTAAAATATGAATGTACATAAAATATAAATATGCATGTGTTTAAAATGTGTATTCAATAAGACAATTATGCATGTTAAAAGCTTATAAGGCAATTTGGCTAATTGAATATATGGACCCCAATTTAACAAGGACCTTTTATGAAAGATGAAGGGGGAAAAAACTGTAAAACTACTAAGAAGAAATACATACTTTAAGGAATTAAATGAACAACTCGGTTTACACTTAATTTTCATTATTTCTGTACGAATGTGTAATAGTCTGGAAGAAAACCAAAATACTGAGTCCCATTTACCTGTGCCCATACTACCCGAGGTCAATAGTAAAGGAACAAGTGAAACCCTCTCATGGGAAAACCTAGTCTCAAGTGACAGCACGGAGCCTGAGAACCAGGATCAAACCGATATGCACCAACTTGGGACATGGTGGGGTTGTGACTCGAACCCAAGAGTGTGTTTAATTAATAAGCTGAGGAGCGAGTGCCCGCATGAGTCGGCGGCAGCTAGCGAAACTCCGTGCACGCATGAGTCGGCAGCCCCATTCCAGGAAGGTAGTGAAACGCTGGGCTCACACGAGTCTGCAGCTCCGCTACGGGAAGCTAGCGAAAAGCCGCGCTCACGCGAGTCTGCAGCCACGCTATCAAGGGACATAGAAACCGTGGTTAAGAACGGTCCACAATCAATCCACCCAATATTAAAAACATGCGAGGCTGGCAGCCTCCTAGAAACACTCACAAACAAACACCCTTACATGTCTCAAGGGAAAGGGGGTGGGGCTTGGAGGGGTATTTATAACCTGGGAAGTAAAATAGTTCCTAATTGGCTGAGGTACCAGTGGAGAGGCCCATATAAAATAACAGCAGTTTTGGGTCCAGTTAATTATTTGGTAGAGCAACCAGATTGCAGAGAGAAAACCCAGAACTACCATATAAATCTGCTTAAAGAATGGAAAGAACCTGAAGAACGTACCACCAACATCCAGCTGGCTACTCGGGAAGAACAGGAACCGGCCTTCAGTGCAGTCCAGTGGGGTTCCCAATTAACCTCAGAGGAAAAAAAGGAACTGGAAGACCAATTTAGTACACTAAGGAATGTATTCTCATTTTTTCCCAGGACGAACATCCTTGGTAGAAAACAAAATAGAAACAGAAACGGGACAAATAGTGAGGATACGTCCATATCATCTTCCCAAGTCTAAAAGGACATCCGTGCAAGCTGAAGTAGAGGAAATGTTGAGGCTAGGAGTAATAGAACCTTCATGCAGCCATTGGTCATCCCCGATTGTACTGGTCCCAAAGCCCGACGGAAGTATCCGGTTTTGCATGGATTATAGGAAGCTGAATTCAATCTCAACATTCCAAGCTTACCCAATGCCTCGCATAGATGAACTCATTGAACAGTTGGGTTCCGCCCGTTTCATCAGTACCATAGACTTGACCAAAGTGTACTGGCAGATTCCTTTGAGATCGGAGTATAAAATAAAAACAGCATTCGCAACCCCTTCAGGACTCTACCAATTTACAATACTGCTGTTCGGCTTACATAGGGCGCCGGCAACGTTTCAAGCATTGATGAATAGAATACTAGTCCCACGCTGTCAGTATAGTTCAGCATACTTAGATGACATAATAGTTTACAGCCGAACCTGGAAAGAGCATCCGGAACATCTCACTGCAGTGATCAAAGCACTGAAAGTAGCCGGGTTAAAAATAAATCCCAAGAAGACCCTGCTAGCAGCCAACCAGACCAGATACCTGGGGTATCTAGTAGGAAACGGAGTTATCAGACCCCAAATGGACAAAGTAGAGGCTATTATGAAGCTGCCAATGCCTAGCAACAAGAAACAAGTAAGAGCATTTTTGGGTTTTATTGGCTATTACAGGAGGTTCATTCCTCTATTTTCAGATATTGCCAGTCCACTGACAGAAACCCTCAAAACAACCTACAACTGAGACATTCTAAAGGACGAAAATGCCTTAAAAGCCTTTCATAAACTCAAAAACATCATATCGGCACATCCAGTTCTACGATGCCGGAACTTTCAAGAACCATTTGTCCTACAAACAGATGCATCTGGCTTAGGTTTGGGAGCAGTGATATCGCAAGGTGGTGAGACAGAATTACGCCCGGTGGCGTTTATAAGTCGCAAATTGTTACCCCATGAGTTGGGATACTCTACCATCGCGAAAGAGTGTTTGGCAATCAAATGGGCAATTGAAACCCTTAGATACTACCTGAGTGGACGCCAGTTAACAGTATTTACCGATCATGCACCACTTCCGTGGTTAGCCAAACATAAGGATTTGAACCAAAGGGTGTTACGATGGTTTCTCACGTTACAGGAATACTGTTTCCAGACAATGCACAAACCCTCTGCATTTCAGTTGATTCCGGACTATCTGTCAAGATGTATTGATCGACCCAAACGGTTCGATTCTTCGTGGGGCATGTATAATAGTCCGGAAGAAAACCAAAACACTGAGTACCTTTACCTGTGCCCATACTACCCGAGGTCAATAGTAAAGGAACAAGTGAAACCCTCTCATGGGAAAACCCAGTCTCAAGTGACAACACGGAGCCTGAACACCAGGATCAAACCGATATGCACCAACTTGGGACATGGTGGGGTCGTGACTCGAACCCAAGAGTGTGTTTAATTAATACGCTGAGGAGCGAGTGCCCGCATGAGTCGGCGGCAGCTAGCGAAACTCCGTGCTCGCATGAGTCGGCAGCCCCACTCCAGGAACGTAGTGAAACGCCGGGCTCACACGAGTTGCCAGCTCCGCTACGGGAAGCTAGCGAAACGCCGCACTCACCCGAGTCCGCAGCCACGCTATCAAGGGACATAGAAACCACGGTTAAGAACGGTCCACAATCGATCCACCCAATATTAAAAACATACGAGGCTGGCAGCCTCGTAGAAACACTCACAAACAAACACCCTTACCTGGATCATTGGGGATCAGCAAAAGCGGGACGGGGCCCAACAGCATTTTCCTCCACAACGTCTCAAGGGAAAGGGGGCGGGGCTTGGAGGGGTATTTATAACCTGGGAAGTAAAACATTTCCTAATTGGCTGAGCTACACGTGGGTATATAAACCAGAGTCAATGGAAGGTATGTGTGCTCATTCTTCCTTTTGTTGCAGAGCCAACCAGAAGTGTAGAGCGGAGACGCAGGAGGTTTATGGGCATACGAGGACTAAAAGGAGAAGACTATCCAGAGGTCCTTAATTCATTCCCTGCAAAGAACCAGGAAAAATAAAGAGCAGGAAACGGAAGAATTAGAGAGAATTCTTCTGTACATTTTTTTTTATAACATTATACCTCATTTAATTTGGACTTTGGTTGGTGAGCCAAATAAAGACAACATTTTCTTTCAATTGAACCGTCTGTCTACCTTCTTGTCACAGAATGATAAGATTAATTTCTTAGAAAACATTTTTTTTTTGTTATTGACTTATTATAATAAGTTGTTGAATTAAATAGATTTTTATAATTTGTTGTTCCATATGTTTATTTGTATAACTTTAGAATACAGGAAGATTCAACTTTTTATGAGAATGAATAATATATTCATTGCCTACAAAAAAGCTTGTTAAGAGTGAAGCACATTTAGTCAAATATATCCTTTGATTTCATGTCTAAAGGTATTTCTTGGGAAACCTATTGTATGTACTTTCTTATGCAGACAGGTCAAAACATGATAGAAGCACATACATTAAAAATAGTGCAGTGTGGTTACCATGCTCACCAAATTTGGAGTTGTTTTTCAGTAAGCTATATTAATTTGTTTCATAACCACCAAGTATTGCATAAGTAGATTAATTATTGCACAGCGGTATTAATGAGTGCATAACTGTATTAATCTATTGTACTGCACATTAATCATTGCACAAGTAGATGAATGGTTGTATAGCTAAATCTACTGCTGCACTACTAGATCAACTGTTGTGTGAATGTAGTTCACACACTTATCTAGATTGTTTCATATCTAGATTTGTGTTACATAGACATACTAATTTCATGCACAGCCAGTTTAATTACAGTATTGGTAGACTGTTTATTAGATAGGTAGATAACCTGCTGCTTATCTATATACATTTGTTACATAACTATGTAATAACATGCACATTACTTGTTGCATATATATACTGTGTATTACATTGGTAGACTAATTGTTGCATAGCTAGATATGTTGTTGTATTGTTAACTAAATTATGGTTCAACTGTACTTTGTCCCTTTGTTTGTCCAGATTCTTTGTTTCTGTCCTACACATATTATTTACATCTACATCTATTGCTGTCTATCTAGAATAATTGTTATCCATAGAAAACTCACTCCTGGATTGCTATACTATGGCACATCTATATTCATTTTTGTGAAAACATAACAATAGCTATGTAGATTATTGCATACATTAATCAAAGGTTGCATAGCTAGATCTATTGTTACACTGCTAGGCTAATTGCAAACCAACTGTTATTTGTCCTTGGTATCCCCTAGACTATGTTGTTGCTCCTCTAAATTGATTGTTGAACTGCCTCATGCACTTCCTTCGAACTATGCTTTCATTATCACAAGCTAATGCTTGCACCTCTAGACTGCCCACTTCATTGATAGACTGACTATCACATTGTTGGCTTTATTGTCTTTCACCAATGTGCTGCTCTTTGGCTGCCCTCATTAATGTCCACACCTGTAGATTAATTGTTCTATTAAAAGACTGTTTCATTCACAACCAGATTCATAGTTGCATGTGTAGATTAAAGCTCACATCGATGACAGACTAATGTCAGCACCAGTACACCAATTATTGCCTAACTGCACCCGGCTCCTTGATTGACGCAGATCAACTTTGTATTGCAAGACAAGTTGTTGACTTGTCAGCCTGGATTTACTTTAGGTGGACATTAGTTGTTACATTAATTCCTACACCGTTAGATTAGACATTATGACCCTGGCGGTAGCCGTGCCGACGTGTTGTGCCTGCGGGTGCCTGACTGTACCTGACTTGTTCTCCCCAGTCGGTTCTATGTTCTTTCATCATCAGGCATTTCTCTGCCTGCAATTTAAACATGTTTGAAATAACGGAAAAGTTAATTAAATGTTTTTCTTTTGGGGGTGTCCCCCTAAACGCCCCTACTACCTCCCTTTGAGCGGAAACTCCCAGGAAAAATAAGGTGTCCTCCTTCACAATACCAGGCAATTAACTAATTAGAGACATTGTAGGTTGTCCAATCAACCCCCAAAAGACTCATGCTAGCATTAATCCTTAGATATCTTAGGAAACAACTTCCTTTATCGGAAACATACAACCACATTTCGCCAAAATCCAACCTTGCAGTATACAGAGGATCCTGAAAAAACACATTCATCTACTCTAACTCCCATACTCAGCCACTGGACCTGAACCTCAAGCAGGCTGTCCAGCTGAAGCACCTACCTGGAGTAGTCAACATTGATTACACCTTTCGTCACAAACAATTCCCTATTCCCAAACATAGACTCAGGACAGCCAACCTGAACCCACAAAATAAGTCTTCAATTTGAATGCAGTAGCCCAGAGTGCTTGCAGGGACCCCTCCACAGGAAAGGAAAAATCCATGTCAATTTTTCCTTGACACAAAGGAACACAAAGTGTATGTTGGAACACAGTGCATTTGCATCAGCATCCCCTCTACCGCCAAATACTTTTCACAAATACAATGATCTCTGGGTGGTCAAAACAGACTTATCTTTAGGCTCTGAGAGCATCATTCAGCAGTTATACCAAAGCCATGTCCAGAGATGCAAGATCACATTCCCCAATAGAACAACCAGGAGAGAAGGAGGTGTAGAGATGGAGTCAAGTACCCCCATCCAAAGCTCCTCCCCCATGTTGCCTATATGTTGGCAGCCAGAATGTAAGACATGTGCAGTACCAGTGAGAATATCTGTACCAAAGAGAATTCTGGAAGTAAGATTCCCATTGAGAAAGCAATAGATGCATGCACGACAATATGATGGCCATTTGAATGAAATCCTGGAAGAAGTGGGAAAACTGAGCAAAAGGGAATACTGGTGACGTCATGAAGAACCAAATTGACACATCCAGAAGAGATGCAGAGACGAGTGAACATAAGCATTCTATATAAGCAAGGGAGGAGGTGTTAAAGATGAGCAACATTTCAGGCTCCAAATGAAGATGTTCATGCTACCAGAATAATGAAGAAATTATCAAGTCATTTTACAAGTGTACAGTCGCAGCAACGCAAGTAGACAAAGTAATCTTTAAGGTTGGCTATGTAGTGAATAGTTGCAGCGATGCACCAACGTATATACATAAGAAATGTAAGGACTATGGATGATTCCACAACGCGCTTTAGCAGAGCTGGATTCTGAAAGCAGAAAGACTTTTTCAGTGTGTCGCAGTTAGAAATCAATAACTGAACCAGGGAGGTGGATCAAACAAAGTCTTGGTTGGATCAACACCAAGAGGTCAAGGCCACCTTGGGCCTGGATGTGCGTACAAACAATTACAGAATGTGTGAAAAGAACAAACCTTCGGTCTTAAATGAGAGGTAAGAACATTGGCGACGTCAGAGGTTCATCAAATAGTAGTATTTTAAATGCAGTAAGACTCAAAAACATGCTGATGGTAATAGCGCTGAAAAATTGTCAAAATCGCGGCGGATTTGCCCTCAGCTCAGAGCTGGGGTAAATCCGCCAAGCCCATGATTTGGCGGACCCTTAAATGCAGTGGTAATAGCGTTCCCGCCGCATTTAAGGGTTACCGCCAAACTCGTGATGAGGCCCTTAATCTCAGTGCATGCCTTTTACACATGGACCTTTGAATGACAAAACACAGAATCAAACTCAATCTCACAAAAACAAATCTTATGATCTGCGGCATGACCACACCATATCCCACACCAGCCCATTGGATAAAGTGGGTACCTCCTCATTGCCAGCGATAACTGCCAGAATCCGTGAAGTTCTGATGAACAGCGATCTCAGACTGAAACCTCATGTTGAAGCCATCAGAAGGAACTGCTCATTTCATCTCCTTATTATCCAATCCATTATTGTAATTGGTAATTTATAACGTGCTTAATACTCTGAGGCTTCTAAGTGCAGACTCGTGGACCAAACCTGTGTTGCACCGCATCGTCTTACTTCCAAGGTGAGACCGTTGCCCCTGAGCTATCCTCCCGAGACAATTATGCCCTGCCTGAGCTTCACGCACAGGACTTTGTCAACAGTCTCTAACCTTGGAATTTCAGAATATTTATTCAACAGAATTTAAAGGGAAACAAATGTGACAGCCAGACTGTTGCTGAGTCTCTGCATTCTACAGCAGGGGCCCTGATTCAATGACACAACATTCACCAACTACTAATCATCGAGTGCCCTTCAGTCTGGTAACGTGGATTAGTAACTGTCAAGTATCAACCGAAAATGAGAACGGGGGTCTTCCTTCTTCCTCTCAAGCCAGCTGTGAAACTCTCTCCACTAATTCATTTGCACCGTAGAGGGCCACATGACTGGCCATCCGTGTTTGAGTATTTTTATAGACCCTTGCTTGAACATGTGCTTTATGTGGCCCCTTATCATACATGTGTTCTTTGTAGGCCTCCACTGTTAACTCACATCTCTGAATACAATACCCTGGCCGCAGCAAATGCTGCCAATATAGATGCAAAGGAGGCGTGCTATTTGCTTAGTTCCTGTTTAACCTGGATGATAGAAACACCACTGAGAAAAGTTGTGGTACAAGTTCGGGCATAGTGCATACAAGATTATGCTCCTCCTTGTAATCCTTCAGCCCAGTATTGGATCTTGTCACACTACATTTCCCTCGGATGTATAGTTTCTTACTCTTAGACTGCACCTAGTTGGTTCACACTGTTTTTCCCTTGAT
This sequence comes from Ambystoma mexicanum, assembly GCF_040938575.1. NCBI lineage: Eukaryota > Metazoa > Chordata > Amphibia > Caudata > Ambystomatidae > Ambystoma > Ambystoma mexicanum. The sequence continues at coordinate 1,180,368,298 of NC_090927.1, forward strand.
GCACAATTTCTTACTCCCAGTCTGTATGCAAATGTTTCCCACTACATTTTTTTTCCTTGGTACAATTTCTTATGCACTGTCTTTACATGGCTGTTGCTTTCTATGATTCCCGGTTTTGCACTTTATATCATCCATAAAATCCCTTTAGGGGTGTACTGAACTGCGGCTTTGAGTAAGTAGCCAGCTGGCTGAAAAATAGCTATTCGGCTCTGGCCGAAACATTTCTTTCTATAGCTCAGGCAGAATACTTTGCAATGTAACAACTCAGAGAGGCAAAGGGTATGCAATTAAACGTTGTTTGAAGGCCTTTTCGATTAAATATAAGAGTAAAGTTCATATGTTTGTGTATTAGGGAGAAGGAGAGGTGAGGATGAGAGGGAGGCGAGATTAGTTTGTTGCTATGAGGAATACTTATGGAGAAACCTGAATTCATAACATGACATATGTAGTGGAGACCAGGAGGGCTGAGGTAGTCAGCGATATGTCAGGGAGAGTGACATGGTGCAGCGAATGAGGCCTCTGAGGAACTTCATGTTGGGCAATCTCTCTGGAGGCCCTATGGACCAGTCTGCCCGAGGGGGTATAGAGGGCTAGGTGCGAGGACTGTTTAAATGGAACAATGTCAAAGGCCTATTCTCTGTTGGAGAAATTGTTTTTTTGTGGTTTTTATTTTATTCAAATGTATAATGAATAAATGAAAAGACAACAAATCCAGTAGAAGAAAATGAGAGGAGAAGATGGGTCTTAAGATCAGAGAGAAATGTGTAGAGAGAAAGGCAAGCACTGATGTCGGGAGGGAGGCCATTCCAAAGTGTAGATGCTAGGACCGTAAAAGAACAAATACGTAAGCGGGCCTGTCAAGAAGATTGAGATGCTCCGAACAGAGAGTTTGAGCAGGATTGTAGGGAGGATGAGCAAGGAAAGATGGAGAGGAGCTAGACAGTGCTAACATTTAAAACCAGGTGATAAGAAGTGAAACCGAAGACCAAGGTCAAAATGGAGAAGATAAGAGATGGAGAGAAGTCTGTTTTTAAGTAATAAACAAGGGGGCAGTGTAAAAGAAGATAAAATGAAAATAGAGTGAAGAGGAGTAAGATGAGATGTCGGGAGGCCGACCAGCAGAGCAGAACAGTAGTCAAGTTGGCAGAAGATAGACAAGAGGATGAGAGGTTTTGTGGTGTGAAAAGACAGAAGGGCCAGCTTTTTGGCACGTTGAAAAGGTGAAAAAGACAGGTCTTAGCAGTAGAAGATATGTGATTGGAGAAGGTAAGCTCAGAATCAAATATCACACCCAGATTATAGGCGGTGGGGGAAAAGGGATAAGGGACAGAGGGAAGGAGATGGAGGGAGTAATGGGTCGGGGGGTTACTGCAAAGGGGGGAGTACAGAATTTCTGTTTTGACTTTTCACATAAGCTACATTTCAACATATATGAGAGTGAAATGTGTGTGATTTGCAATGGCAGTGACAAATTCATTTTATATATTGCACTAGCACTTTGCATTCTTTAGTCCTGCCACTTTGAGTAGTACTGGTTTTGCATATGCAACATCCTTCCTTACATATTGTCCTTCCTTTTTGCTAAACTGTTATTTTCCGGCTTCAGTACATAAAATAAGAATTAGATATTGATTAAAATAAAGAAAAGTAAATCGAAAATAGGAACACATTTAAAAAAAGTTCTTTAATTATTTTTCATATTTAGAATAAAATTTATTAAATAAAGCAACGATTCGGCTTCATATTTAGCTTTGGCTGAATAGTTGAGCAACTATTTGATATTGGCTGAATACTAAATATGCCAGTCTCTAGAGTTTTCCCACAACAATTCCCACAATGCAAAATGTTTTGCTCTTAGCCTCTCAATCTTTAGTTAATGTTTTTAATTCCACCTATTTATGATCAGGGCCTTCACAACTTGTACCACATTCCTGAAGGTCTTATCTTCCACAATCTTTCTCAGTTTAAATATAATTTTATTCAAATATTTAAAGGTACTTTCATTTCCCTATCTTCTCCTTAATCTTCTACAGCGGAATCACAACCGCGTAATCAACAACAGGGCATCTGAACGTTCAACAGTTTCACGCCATCGCTTTTGTTCATTATGCTCCAGCGGTATCTTAACTGCAAATTTTACAATATGGGAATTGAGCTTAATGGGGATGGAGGAATCTACATGACCTGCACACCTGATGAATATGACAGAAAGGGGGGAATGTGTGGGAGTGGTGGGCCATTCGTCCCCCCCCCCCCTCTCCCATTCAGTTCAAGGTGCATCACTTGCTCAAGCAACAGTGTGGGACGCCTCCTTAGCCCCTGTGTGCATTACCAGCCCTAGTGCTGACGACATAGGGAGGGGGGAGATTTGGGGTGGGGGATGTTGCAATATGTTGATTGTATGTTTGCATATGAAAACAATTAAAAAAAAAACAGTTTCCATTCTTTTTGTATCAGTTTATTTCCTCTTTGCTGGGTCAACACACCAGTAACTTTCTGACCACAGTTTTTTCTTCATGCAATGGTGGCCATCTGAGCCTTTCCCCCTCTCTGCTCATTCACCCAGCATCGAACCGCCTCTCTCGATGCTTGCACTCTCGACTTTGACTCTGGCTCCCCCTCTTGCATGCACTCTTCCGGTTTGTGGTCTCATTCTATGTATCACAGTGGGCACCTTCTTCTTCCCACTATGGGACTTGCAAACTTGCTATGTTCTTTGTCTCTGGTACCATGGTAAACTCTGCTTCTGTTCTCTTGTTTGTCTTGGCCACAGTGGCTCCTCGTGAACAGTACATGTAGCTCCCCCTCCTCTCTCATACTGCGCAAAGGTGCTGTCTCCTGGAAGGCCTTGCCCCACAGCCTTATGGAACGGTTCATCGTTTGTCCCAACTGCTTCCATGAAGATCTGTGGCTAATGTCTCATGACTGACCCTCCGATGAGTCTGCGGCTCCAATTTCTCAGCATGCCCTCCTCACCTCTGGTCCATCAGCTTGATCTGGACTCCTCCTAACAGCTTCTCTTCTTGTGTCTCTTGGATATTTGCAGACTAAAAGCTTTGGGGAAAAACTTGAGCTACAATGTTTACATTAAGATGGGGAGTGAGTTTAACCCAAAAATATTTTGAAAAGGGGCAATCTATAGCACAAATCTGCAACCTGCGGTTGTCCAGATGTGTTGGGCTATAACTCCCATAATCCCTCACAATTGATTTTTCTGGTATGGGCTGATTGCAAATGTAATGAAAAACATCTGGACAGCTCAAGGTTGCACATCCCTAATCTATAGGCACTATAAACACTTCCATCAAGACACGCATAAAAAATCCAAACGAGATTTTATAAATTGTCTTAAACCATTCCCGTAAACGATGGATTCAACCTTCCTCTACACAAGTCTCAGACTTTCTCACAGAAATAACAGAGAAGCATGCCAGAGCCTACATCATTACATCATACCATGGCAACCATAATATACCCCGCTCAATCAAACATCGTAAGTATGTTTGCAAGATGTCATAGAATTCTAACGTTTTGTAATTTAGGATCCAATAAATTATCACTCATAGCCTAGCATGTTTTCTTCACATTTATTTTCAACGAGAGTCTGATCAGTTTATAAGCAACGCTATTCTACTTGCAAGGATGAAACTCACTGACACCGGAAAAAGGATGATCTTCCCTGTATAACTGGATGGATCTCTCAACTCCTAGAGAACTATGACATAGATCGTGCAATTGTTCTAGCTCCAACACAGGTGTTGTCTAGGGGGTCCTCACTTCTCTTTTTTAATCCACATAGAAGTACTTAGTAAAATAGGTTAGCTACATTTCTATTTATGTTGACAGTCCCCTTTAGCAAAAAGTGCCCGTACTCAGCAGAATCTAGACAGACATGCTAACACTCTCATCAATAGTTGAGAATCAACGATCCTGTAGGACGCCGTTCCGAGTCGCTTATCACTTGATGTGCTTTGCACTCTGAAGTAAACTGCACGGAGAACGGGCGTGTGTGGCTGGCTGACATACACCAGAGCAGACATGGAGGGGAGGCAAGAGTTGGCATACAGCAGCATACTGAGAACTTCTGTGCGGTCTCCCCATCTGTCGCCTCACCCTGGCGCGATGGAGTACTTTGCGTTGCGTTGCAGAGTAAATATCTCGGGAACGGTGCATACTAGTGCCTTGAAATGTAGTTGTACAGGCCTCATAGGGACCATTATTTTTTGTTCCTTGAATTGAGATGCTTAAAATGAGCTCTATCCGGTCCTTCTTCAACCACATTGAGGTTCCCCAATTTCATGCAACCATCTCGTGTGTGAGGGGCTGAAATCCGGGGAAAGGGGTGCTTTGTCCAAATGTCATGTAGTCAGTAATGTCTGCAGGGTCCTATCAGGTAAACATGCATAATTTGGGTACAGATTGGTGGAGAAGTGTGGAATTGTATAAGGAACAAACTAACAGATTTTCTGCTTTATTTATATAGATATACAGAATGGATTTATGGTAATGCCATTTTGGGCCGTGTAAACAGGTAGCTACTGAGGATTAAACAAAACTGCTCTGTTCCATTGTTTTTTGTCTTCTGATTTTCATGGTAACCATTTCCTTCGACTGTGCAAATTTCCCATGAAAAATAAATGCAAAAATTAAAAATAGTGTAGGATGGGGTAATGGGTGCTTGGTAGAGAGCAAGGGATAGGTCTGCACTGGGTGCATTTGGGTGATCTGTAATGTGGTGGTTAGGTATTGTCTGGATTTCGGCTCTATAGGTTGCCACGGGCCACGAAGGTTGCTAGGGTCACAAAGCATGCAGGCGGAGCCTCGGTTGTGCCTGGATTTTCCCCACACTGCTTGGGGAATGTGCAGTGACTTCCCGTTAGGGCCACTCTGGCGATTCTCCGGTGTGGCTTTCGGCTGGCTTGCGGGACTGGCTGTGTGAAGTTACGTTAAGATGGAAAATGATGTGGTTGTGCGCTGCAGTTTAGGTTGCTGGTTTAGCATCATGGGCAGGTCAAGTGAAGCATACAGGAGACGCATGTTCAGTGCCAGTAGTGAAGTGACAGTGGAGGAAGGGAAAGTGTTTCACACCATGTCCGATGCCCTATGCCGCTCTCCAAGAATGAAGATGAAGAGAGTTGCTGTGGTGAAAGGAGGCATGGAGGTGGTGTCATAGAGCGTAAAAAAGGTAGGAAAGAGGCGAGAACATTAAGACATTGCAAGCAGACTGGAAGATTGCCTCAGAAGTTCAACGGAGGTGGTAGCGGGATGCATTTTGGGGAAGGAAGAGTACAGGCATCCCAGTTGGTCAGTACAGCGGTATGGCATTGCAACGTTATAGAAGGGTAGGGAAGACCCTGGAAAGGGAGAAGTACACTTATGTGGAGGCCAAGGGAGGAAAGAGTGGATTGAAGTCAATGGAGCAGGACCAAAGTAGGGGGGAAATGGGGAAAGGAATCCTGAGAAAGGTCTGAGCTCAGAGGTTTGGGGATTAGAGAAAGGTCATCAGAAGGGTTGAGTGGTCAGTTTAGTCTGGGGCTCAAATTGGTGTGAAGGGGAGGGGAGCTTGAAAAAGTGCAGAAGTGGTCAGGCACTTAATCTTTATCAGTAAGGTGATGGTGCCAGGTAGGATGTTTTGTGGGAACTTAGCTTGGGGATGTTGGGTGCTAAGTTGTCTCAACAGAGGATTCATTTGTCAGGTATGGTTGAAGAGGATCTTTGGGTATAGTGGACATTTTTGCATAATTACAACAGCTACACTGTGATCTAGTGGAGCAGGGGATGCTGATATGTTCAGCTGCTTTGCTTCAGTCTTTGAGGGTTTGGATGCTTTTCGCAAAACATTTGGTGTGCAGAGCTGTGGTCAGAGAAGTGGCTTGTGAGGAGACTGATCATTACCTTTTGGAGTTCTACCTTCCTTGGTCCCCTCTCACGTGGACGGAGGTGATGCCTTCCAGTGACCACGCTTGCACTGCTGCGATGTGTCTAAACTGTGCAGGACGATTTATAAAAAGGGCTCAGCAAATTCAAGCACATCATTTGGATCATCATTGAACTACACTGGCTCCCGCTGCCAGCATGTATCACCTTAAAATCCTGCTGCCTCATCTACAATGCCGTCAACCTCAAGTTCCCAAACTACCTCACTAAGAATCTCAGCATCTCTCGAGGCCTATGATCCGACAGAAGCCAGGATATTTGACAACTTGAACAGACCTTCTCTGTTTACTACTCCAGACTCTTGAGCCTCCTCTTCTTCAGCACCAGGCTCTCCCTCTCGCTTCTACAGTTGAGGAAGGAGCTCAAGACTTTCCTCTTCAAAACATGGCTCCTCCTTGACACCTAGGTGCACACCACCTCCTCTCCCCACTTAACCTGAGACTGGGTGGTCTATTTCCTCTTGTTTCCCCCCCCCTGTTTGCTTGTAAATCTCTTGCTGCCAAATTACCTGCCACCCCTCTTCCCCATTGATAGCTCCCTGTTCCCTTGTATGGATCCCTTTTGACCAACTTCCTTCGCTATATACTTGCCCCTATTGCTTGTAAAGCACTCTGTGCTTTCCGTAGCTGGGTCTGCGATCAATAAATGCCAGAAGAAGAAGAAGAAGAAGAAGAAGAAGAAGAAGAAGAAGAAGAAGAAGAAGAAGGAGAAGTAGCTATGCAGCACTTATAATAGGTGTTGCGAGGAAGTGACAATCCACCTCCTCCGCGATACATGATGCTTGCTTAGGACATGGTTTGCCACTTTCAGGTCAGTTAATTGGATAATGAAGATAATGAGATGGTGATGGCAGTGGTGACCAGTCAGTCAGCCAGAGATGAGAAGGCTGTGATTGTTAATGTTAGGGTGTTTTGTCAATTAGTACCCAGCGAGGGTCAATCAAAATGTAACAATCGATCTGATTGACCCTCGCCGGGGCTTTACCCGACGGGAATCCCACTCCCCACTATTATCCTTCATGCCCCCTGTCCAGGTGGGGTGGCAGCGACTCAGCCAATGAGGAGTCTCAGAACATGGTATTCCCCGATCTGAGCCACCACACGGCTGCAGGCTGCCATCTTCCCCTGCAGGGGATCGAGGTGTTCCCCTTACCCCCAATCCAAATAATCCCCTCCCTGCCCTCCCAACCCCACTTACCTTCTTTTTTGACCATTTCGGGTGCAGACGCGCTGGGAACACTTTTGTCCCCAGCGCGTCCACTCCCAATACGCGACAGGCCATCATGGAAAGGAAGAAGGGACTACACATAGTCTCTTCTCTCCTTTCCATGGTGGCCATTTTCTTTGTTTACTTTTTTTCTATGGCCGCCACTATCAAAAGGGAAAAGAGACTTCGTTTTCCCTCCCTCAGTGGCCATTTAAAAAAAAACATTCTGTTCTGAAACGCCAGAGCGTTTTGGAACAGAAAAAAAATACTTTTGGTAGCCCGGCCTTATGGGCTGGGGTACTAATAGCAATAAACCCCTCACCACAGGGGCATTACTGAGTCAGGTAATGCCCTGGGGTCTACGCTAAGGCCCTTGCTTCAGTCTCGCCCGTAACTATGGTCTCCGGGGCATTACCTGTTTGGTAATTCCCCCGATGCTCGGGGCTTATTGCTTAAGTAACTTTGTTATTAGGAAAATTCATGTTCCTGGATTGGACAATGATATAGCACATGCTTCATATTGTCCTAGAAAAGGAGTCTGTAGCCTTTGGCTCTCTAGATGTTTTAGGATACAACTCCCGTCAGCCCTAACCAGTATGGTGAGGGGTCATGGAAGTTGTAGTCAAAAGTCAAAAACATCCGGAGAGTGAAAGGCAGCAGACCCCTGTCGTAGAAGCTCATAGTGGATTTGTTGAACAGTGAATGCCTTGCTGCTGATAATGACAGAGGGCTTGTGGGGACTAGCAAACTGAGAACATTGGAAGTGCTGTGAGGTTTTGTGTCGCTTCATCAGGAATGGCATTGTAAGTGATGCTATGATGCTGAGAGAAGGAGACAAGTAGATGTGGCCCATTTCTATTGAATGTAATAGATAGGAGACTGTCATGACTGACAGTAGTAGGCAAGTTGGTGGTAAATATACTTTTTTGATATATTAGTTTGCGCTTTTGAGCCAGTAGCGGGGCAGGTGTGCAGGAGGATATCTTGAAAATGGCCTGTAGGCAGTGAGAATGGGGAGGCAGTTGCAGTGAAGAGGTTGCTGGGAGTGCTTCAAGGGATTTGCACCTCTTTGTGGAAGCAACAGTTGTACAGCTCTGAATATTATTGGTGCATTCAGTGTTTCTGAATTTTGGAGTAGGAAAGGGGTGAGAGGGTTACAGTTGGGGGAGGTGAAGGTACAAGAAAAAGGTGTGGATCTCTTCAGGTAGAAGTCAAAACGGGATCAAAAAAGTGTGAGGACTTGGGAGGTTATTATTATACATTTACTTAATTGTTTTTTTTATAACATGCCTAATACCATCCCTGAGTTCGGTTTCTAAGCGTGGACCCGGGATTCGAACCTCTGTTGCTCTGCATGGTCGTGCTTCCAAGAGCAGTGCGCTGCCCCTGTGCTTTCCTCCGGTCATGGGCGAGTCATCTGGTGGGTCTTTTCTTTTATGGGATACAGTCAGAGGGGCTCTCTACCAGGGTTTGGGGGGGATCTACATGAGAACCGATCTGAGGTTTCAGATTCCTTGGCATTCTGTTAGATCTTGGGTTTTTGGGGGTTGATCTTAGACTGTTTGGGTTTCATTTGATCATCAGAATTGGGGCAGGGCAAGAGGGTAGTAGGATGCGGTTTCAGGGTTGAGTTGAAAGGTTTTGGTAGGTGGAAATCAGAAAAGTTAAAGAAGTTGGACATGGGGTATGTGGTTGCTCCATTGCCCAGGCACCCACTGGAAATACCAGTGCAGGCCTAGCCCCCGTGCAGCGGAGAACAATATCAGGCACATGCAGTGACAGAGGCAGATTTCCAGAGGGTGGGCGTGTGTCCCTTACGGGGCATTGGCATTGTAAACAATTCAAGGTCAGTGTTTGACAGCTCTATATTTGTAGTCTAGGGAAGGGGCATCAACATCTCTCAATTAGCACGAGTGAGTGAGTGTAGTTAGGGAACTCATATAACTGTAACTAATATAGTGAGGGTTCTCCCCCGATAACATTTTTATAATAATGTGTTAAAAGGGTGCATTTTAAAGCACATATTTTGAGAAAAATTGGCTAAATAGCAATACACTTTACAATTGAGACTCCAGGGTAACACAAGAACATATCATGTAAAGAACATGTCACCCAACAGTACACAGCCGTATTGTGACATCTTCGTGATGCCAGTGTCCACAGCATAGGCCAGCATTGTATTGTAAGTCATTTTCATGAAGCTTTGGCTACAATGTATCTATGCCAGTAATAGTCACCTTAAATCCCTTTCATGAAGCTGCGGGCACAATCGAGCTAGATTGGGAGCATTAACTAATGTAAGGTGCTTCAGGGGGCCTCCCACGACAAAACGTTTAACCAGTTAAGTGCTAAGGGCGTGTATGTTCTTCCTGAATTCTCAGACGGAATCATTGTAGGCTCTGCCCACTCCTGCAGTTTAAAGTAATATGTTCAAGTGGTGCCTTTTACAGCACAAGTTTTAGACAATGGGGTACAATCCATACAACGGACAATTAGTCCTCTAGAGTAACACATGAACACTTCCAGCTGGTGCAATGTAAGCAACAGTGTGCAAGTACATTTTACAACATGTACAGGATGCCCATGTCCACAGGGAAATGCTCACATTGCATTGTAAGTCCCATTAATGAAACTAGGGCCACAATATAGCTATGCCACTAATGGTCACTGTAAATCATTCCATGAAATTGCAGCCATAATCTATCTATGCCAGTAATGGTCACTGTAAATCACTTGATGAAGCTGCAACCACAATCTATCTATGGGTTACAGCACATGAAGCCATGAAGCTGCAGCCACTACCCATGCCAGTAATGATCACAGTAAATGACTTTCATGAAGCTGAGCACACAATATAACGACAGCAGTGATCACTGATGTGGTGCCCATCCCCGGCATTCAAACACTTGCACACCAAGCATTGCATTAATTAATGCACCCACACACTCTGGCAGCTGTCCAGACAAGTGGTCGACTGTAAATTGGTCGAAAGACAAATGGTCGACGTAATTTGGTCGAAAACCAAATGGTCGAATTGTATTTTTTATTTATATATGTATTTTTTTGGTTTTCGTTTAGGGAAAAAAGGTTTTTTTTTTAGAAAAAAAGGGGTTCGGGGGGACCCCCACCAAAAAATAAAAAGGGGTGAAAATTAAAAAAATAAAAAATTCGACCATTTGGTTTTCGACCGAATTGGTTCGACCATTTGTCCAGTCGACCAATTTTTTTCGACCAAATGTCTGGTAACCACTCTGACAGACTCAGAAACACGCACACACACACACACGAGCGCACACACACACACACGCACGCACACATACACACACACACACATACACACACACACACAGCATGCAATACATACATGCAATACAAACTCTTTATAAAATGAAATCTTTCCTCTGGGGTCCTAGTCGTCATCGGCGAGGAGGCAACGGTTTGAGAACAGCTCTGCCAGCTGTAAATGCCATAACAACTTGAACACACAGGACACTCGCTGGCAGATTCAAAGTATGTTGCACAGCAACATGGATGCCAGAGCCTTTGCACACTATTTGTTCTTTTAATTTTAAAATAAATAAAGCACATTAGGCAGCCTACGGGCACAGGAGGAGGGTCAAATGGGTTTGAAAGCCCTCTTTACCCACCTGCCCCCAACGCTGCTAGTGCCACACCTGGCCGCGGCACAGCTTGGCCTCTCCTCCTGGAGAGGAGTAGCAGATGTCAAGCAGTGCAGCCTCCCGCCAGCAGCCAGACAAGTACCTGGTTAATTGACACTTCTAGAGAATGTGCTTTTTAACCTCATCCCTGCCAACCCCTCCAAAAGAAAATATGAGCATAAATGTAAGGCACAGGGTAAGAAGCCTGGCAACGTGAGCAGATGTCATAGTGCTGAGTGGTGCTAGATAAAGTGCTTCACCGGAAGTGAAGTCACTAAATGGATAGTGAATTACATCTTTGGAAGTTAATTCTTCCAATGACATCACATTTTTCATGGAATTAGTTTTCGGACCGATCAAATGTGCTTCTTCTAAGTATACACATTATGTCTCTCTATCTCTCTTGAGCTTGTGTGAATATCAGCATGCCCATGGTCTTTTCAACCACAACACTGTTTAGTAGGGTGGCTCATCTGTAACAGGGGAGGGGGTGCTGACCTGGCCGTACCCCCACTCAATATGGAGGAGGCGTGCCTTAAACTGTGAAAGGGACAAAGGTTGCCTTTTATTCTTTGTTACCCAGAATGCATGTCCAATGGAGCATGCAAAGCTGGGGGCATTTTGCTTCCCCAGCCATGCAATGACCATTGGGGCTCGAGGCTGTGGAACTGCACATCTGAATGTAAGAGGGGGCGGTCCTACACCCCCCTGCACATTCGAACGGATCGGGGTGATGACAATGTGATGCTACGCTAGGGCGCGCATGAACTGAAACCAGGAAATGCTCAGTGCTTCCTGGATTCCTGGTCTTGTGCATGGGAGCCAGAGCGAGCTCATAAAGAGAGCAGCGTCCACAAGGGGGCAGAAGGTAGGTGTTGAATTGTGTATGTACATTGTTGTGTGTGTATGTATGCGTGTGTGTGTGAATGTGCAAGTGTATGGACATTTGGGTGGTGTTTGTGAATGAGCGAGGATATGGTGTATGGGTGCACTTGTGAATGAATGAGTGAATGCTCTGTGAATAAGCAAGTGAATTCTGCATGAATGTGTGTTCAAATGAACGAGTGAATGAGAGAGTGAATGTGTGTGTGCTTGTCATGGGACTGATGATTTTGGTGGAGGTAGGGAGTTAAGGGGGAGACATTTATTATTAGGTATCTATGAAAAGGATGCAGGATTATTATATGGCTATACTGGCATATTGATGCTGTCATCCTATCCAGTTCTTCCTGTTGGATGACATTTTTACAGGAAATCATTGATAAAGCAAACATAATAAGCGTTATTATGTGGCTCGACTTGAATTTTGGTGCAGCCAGTCTAGCTATAATAGCTTAATGTGGCATGCAATTTTCTTACTGGACATCTTTGATAAAGCAAACATGATAAGCGTTATTACATATCTAGACTAGTCTACATTGGAGGAGCTAGTTTGGATATTTGTTTTATTATGGCCTGACATTTTTAATGGGAAAGCCAACAGGAGTATGTTCTTACTTGCGTGTACTCGCATATATTGGCAGAGCCAGCATGGACATGCTTTTTTTTTATAGAATCATTACTGGCCTTGTGCACTAAGCAAACATGTGTGGGCTCTTATATGGGAATACTGCCATATATAAGTGCAGCAGCCTGTAAATGTATAAGCACATCCAGCATGAACATGTTTTTTTATAAGGGCATATATTATGGGGAAAAGCACCATAAAAATGCGGTGGGAAATGCTCCTGTGCACTGTTTGTAACTTGCATCTATTGTATTTTTTTAAGAGTTGCCTTACAAATTTGATTGCAAACTGTCTGCTTTTACCCAATTATTCACACAAAGTGTGCTGTATAATGTACCATTGTAACCCATCATTTAAAAGGAAGAACCCCCTGTAAACTCCCCTTCATTAGTTCCAACTACTTCACTACACTTGGTCACTCCCGCATATTTGTCGAAAACATTTACACCCCTCAAATAAAAAAAATTAACTATCCGATATTAAAATATCTCAAACTAAAAAGTAACTTCAATTTCCTATGTATAGCCCAGTTGTGGAATGTTGAAGCATACTGTACATCCTTCTAGGGCTAATTCAGGTCCTAAACAGCAGTGATGGCTAGTTAATTTTGTAATTAACCATCTATACGCTGCAACTTTTTAATTAGAGAATATATAGGGAAAAATGGCATATGAGGAGGAACACACAGGTTGGAGGTGTTGTTTGGGTATTTGCCCAACTATTCACTGCCCCGGGCCATGCCAATCCTTATGGCCATTCCCTCCCATTTCTTGCCCTTCCCTGCCCAAAACACCTCCTTCTAGCAACGCTTTGAGCTTGCTTTAATCAAGCCTTACCATCAAACTTTGCACTCCATGTGCATGCCAGTGTTTTCTAAAAGCAGTCTTCTGAGAGTAAATGATTTAATTGGAGCTATAAACCAGCTGCCGGTGTAAACAAAACAATTATCCACCATGTCTGCCTTCAGCCACTCTATTTATAAACATTAGGCATCAAACACTTGTGTATAGGCGCGTAATAAATGCCATATCGTATCATATTATATCACTCAAGTCTTTCTAAAAACAAGTATTGGTAAAGCCACCAGTTTTGGCTTGTGATTAAGAATTATGCATGTTCCAGACACTGCTATTAGATGCCCGAGTACTTGCACCATTTTGCACCTGCATCCATCAATGGCTGGTTAATACCACTACGGCAGTGCCTCGCAAGTGCCTTTTACATGCCTTCACAAAAGCCAAAACTGTTGGCATTGACAATGCTTGTTTGTGCTTGAAAGCACTCTAAAAGGGGCCTCTTGACGCTGGGGAAAATGACTAAGAGGTGGCAGGCTCACAACACAACACAACACAACACAACACAAGTATTCCAAGAGAGTAAGAGGCTGTGATAAAGTCCATGGTTAAAATGGATATAGGTCCCAGCGTGCCTTCTTGGGGTGTGCATGCACACACGTTTTGCAGTATCAAACGATTGGAAGAGGTCTTTCTTTGCAATTACAGGTGCAAAAAAAATTAAAAAGAGCCACAAAAAAACATTGCTGGTGTCTAGTTTGCCAGTAATTTCACAACAGCATACTGCAGCAACCACACCGGTGGTGATGTGATCACCTGCACATGTACACATAGCGTAGCACGTTGACAAAGAGAATAGTAATATAGTTCTGGAAGGAACATGGAAAAGATTTGAAGGCAAGCAACGTGAAACGCAAGCATGCATTCAGCCGTGGGCACGGGCCAGACACGTCTGTGCCTTGTCCGTCTGATCTTGATTAGTAACCCTTGCATTGTTGGAACATCACATTCTCCAGAGCTGTGCCTGAATGTTTGCCCTGAGCTGCCTGGCAGCCTAAACTACCTACTTGAATTCTCCAGCCATGTCGTACACCAATAAGAAGGTCTTCGCATATGAAGAAGTAAACAAACTAGGTGCTTGAATACACACAAGTGCAGGGACGCCATACAGGCCTTGCATATTTTTCATTTAAGCAGGGGCCCGAGCCTCAGGTGGACCCCAGTAACTGACCTCTTGTTGGCAGTCAGCAGTATTTCATTCAGGTCCTTAAATGTGTCCTTTGGAGCATGCGTGTCCCAAGCTGCATTTGCTGGAGCCCTTCAGGCCATCTCCTCCCCTGGGGTCTACAGAAGAGCTCTTATCAGCTCATTGGGCCTCGTTACACGGTAGGCGGTAAGGGATTACCGGCACCGGTAAGGGCACTGGTGCCAGTAATCCCTTACCGCCCTACTACGAGGTCACTTAGCGGGTCCCGTCCTTAACGCCTGGTCTGACCAGGTGTTAAGGACGGGACCCGTTATGGGACCTCAGAGCTAATAACGGTACCGCAAATAGCGGTACCGTTATTAGCTGCATCCCCATTGAGCCCTATGGGGGCTCAAATGGGAATGGGGAATGGTTCCCGGAATGGGGATTTACCGGGTCCTCCTAGGTCGGAATGACCCGGTAAGTCCCTATTCCGGGAACACGGACCTGGAATGTGGTAAGGGGGTATCCATGGCGCTACCGTGTAATGGGGTCCATTGTCTTTTTAATCCAGTTTCTCTACATCAATCCCTTGCTGACAAAGAAGGATTAATAGATTTTCAGGTGACGTTTAGTGTTTCAGCTACCTGCTGGCTGGTCACCCCGTGGTATGTAATATGGAGACTATTAACTCCCTGGCTCTATTTCTTTGTCTCCATTATAATGTACACACCCACGGGCACACCAGACTGTTTTTCACTGCTCTTAAAGGGGGGAGGCCCAAACATCAAGTTGAAATGTGCCCACAGGATCCGGGGCATATCTGCAGCCGGCCCTGCACAAGTCAATTAGAATTCATATCCGTACTGTAGTCTAGTGGGGCATTATGAGGTTGCCAGTATGTCGGCAGTAGTACCACGGCTTACCGGCAACCTCAGCTTACCATTTCTACCACTCAATATCCTGGTATGAGTGATGTAGAAGTTATATTTGTGGGCTGCAGGTCTTAACCTGCTACTGTTGCGACAGGCGCTGGAACAGATACGCTGACTCTGGTTTGCCAGTTTAAGATAATAAAGCGAAATTTGGAAATTGCATTTGCAGATGAGATTCAGCGCTGCTGCTGTGAGGTTGTGAAAAAGGGGCCTTGAAGATAAAAGCCTATTGTTCTGAGTGGAAAAGAGCAAGGAAGGAATATGTTAAATTATCGAGTGAAGTGCTGAACGCCGCCCAAATGTCGCTTAGGGCTGGGCTGGAAAATGACACGAGATGGGTGCAACAAGGTTTGGTAGAATCCCGAAGTCTCGGTCACATGTTGAAGTTAGGATTGACACAAGAAAGGGGCTGGAGTTTGAAGGAGGTAGCAGCTAACATAATCAGAGAGGTGGGTACAATGTTCAGAATCCATATGTGATATGGGACAAAGGGATGGTTCTGGAGAGGGGTTTATAATGGGCTATCAGCTGGAAGGATTTTTTTTTTCTTCTTTTTGGCTGTTCCTGCTTTGGGCTGTTACAGAGTTAGTGGCTTAGCTTTAGCTGGCTGAAACTTTAAAACTGGGATATCAAGACTGGGGCTGTTAATTGTCGTATCTTGAGAGAGATTTGAAGCTTACCAGAAAGCTTTTTGCTAACTCTATTTTCAAGGCATGAGAAAACTGATCTGGCTTGTTCGGTGTGTTGCGCCGAGCACGACCAAAGACAGCAGACAGGACTTGAAGTTTGATGGGAGCCATCTTTGTGCTGACTGTATCTGGGTAGCTGGCAGTGCATCAAAGTTCTGAGTGGTGCAGTGTCCTGAGATCCTGGCAGCAGGAAGGAAGTTGGGGGCAGCTGCCGAGTGGAGCACAGACCCTACACTGGCCAGAAGGGCTGGGTTCACAGGTACCCCATCCGTCGACACAACCTATACACCCATTTCTGGTTACCTCATCCGTCCATACAACACATACACCCATTTCTCGTTACCTCATCCGTCGACATAACCCATACACCCATGTCTGGTTACGCCATCCGTCGACACAGCACATACACCTATGTCTGGTTACCTAATCCGTCGACACAGCACATACTGGTTACCCCATCGTCGACACAACCTATACACCCATGTCTGGTTACCGCATCTGTCGATACAACACATACAACCATGTCTCATTACCTCATCCGTCGACATAACCCTTTCACCCATGTCTGGTTACCCCATCCGTCAACACAGCACATTCACCTATGTCTGGTTACCTAATCCGTCGACACAACACATACACCCCACCCAAATCTGGTTACCCCATCCGTCGACACAACCTATACACCCATGTCTGGTTACCTCATCCGTCGATAAACACATACACCCATGTCTCGTTACTTCATCCGTCGACACAGCACATACACCTATGTCTGGTTACCTAATCCGTCGATAAACACATACACCCATGTCTCGTTACTTCATCCGTCGACACAGTACATACACCTATGTCTGGTTACCTAATCCGTCGACACACACATACACCCATGCCTGGTTATCTCATCCGTCGAAACAAGACATACACCCATATCTGGTTACCCCATCCGTCGACACAACCTATACACCCATGTCTGGTTACCTCATCCGTCGATACAACACATACACCCATGTCTGGTTACCTCATCCGTCCACATAACCTATACGCCCATGTCTGGTTACCTCATCCGTCCACATAACCTATACACCCATGTCTGGTTACCTCATCCGTCGATACAACACATACACCCATGTCTCGTTACCTCATCCGTCCACATAACCGATACACCCATGTCTGGTTACCTCATCCGTCGATACAACACATACACCCATGTCTGGTTAACCCATCCATCGACACAACACATACACGCATGTCTGGTTACCCCATCTGTGGACACAACACATACACCTCACAAGGCAAGTCGCCAGGAACACTAAAGGCGGTAACGCACGTGGTATAAATGGCTAATACATTGCAAGCACATGTGTAAAGAAGCATTGTTTATATGGTTTATAGGGCTGAAGTGTTATGGTGCTGCTTTAAGGCTCATGGTTTGGTCCAATATGAACACGGCATCCGTGATTACAAAATGGTGGCAGTATCTTAGAGCATGATAGAAATCTGCCTTGGCTACTGATTACAAACCATGCACCATAGTATGTGGCGTTGTCTATAAGGGCGGGGCTCTGCGAGCTGTGGCTCTACAGTTGTTTTGGAGGCTAACTCCCATGCCCCTTCGCCATTGACTGTCCTGGCTAAGGTTGATGGGATTTGCATTCCCAAACATGTGGAGAGCCAAAGGTTGCAGATCCCTGCTCTCACGCACATGTTCCGGTTACCGTCACCATCTGACGAGCTGCTACCTTGAGTACTCAAATCTTTCAGGCATTATATTCCAAGCTGGTGGCAAACGTTCATCCAGTCAGAAGGGACCTTCAGTCATCTACTGTGTTCTGCTGGTTCTGAATATCAGCTGCACTGATTTATCAACGTTGCAGGAGTTGGTGCAGGAGCGCGTTTTTCACATTTCGGTGTCAGCAGAAGCCGAAAGGGTGCACGAAACGAATCAGAAGGTGGAAACGCAGATAGCAGGATTAAATGAGCAGGTAGAGCAGCAGCAGAGAGGGTGATAGACTGTCAGTCGGAGGTGCGCACGGAGAGAGTTATAGGGGCTAATGCTGCAAATGGTTTCAATCCGGAGGTCTTCAAGAGGCATGAGCACATATCGTGGCGCGAGCCTCCTCGGCGAAATGTTGCTAAAAGTCATTGGGCCTCATTACACGGTAGGCGGTAAATTTACCGGTACCGCCTCTAGGAAAGGGGAATTACCGCCCTATTCCAAGGTTGGTGGGGTGGTAATTCCCCCTTCCCCCATTGCCCTTCCCCATTCCCATTTTTGCCCCATAGGGCATAATGGGAATGGGGAAGGCGCTAATTACGGTACCGCAAATTGCGGTACCGTAATTAGCACCTTTGCGGGTTCGTTTTTGCGGGTTCGTTTTTTAACGCCTGCTAAAAGCAGGCGTTAATGTACCAACCCGCAAAGGGACCTCGTAGTAAGGTGGTAAGGGTTTACCGGTACCGGTAAAATACCGGTACCGGTAAACCCTTACCGCCTACCGTGTAATGAGGCCCCTTGACACTTTGAACTCAGTGCAGGCGACAAACAGCCACCGACCTGCTCAGTTTTCGTACCCATTGACAACATTCTCACTTCCTGCTTGAGTGCCTGGGTTATCAATTTGCATTTTTGATGAGAACTCCCTGGGTAATCTTTGGAATAGGTGCTCCTTCTGCGCTCATTTACAGCATCAGTAAGACTGACAGTAGCCAGCTGCTCCAGCGAAACCGGTTCGAAGTAGTGTTAAAAAGTGAGGGCCTGCGACTCAAGCCTTGAGTAATATGGTGGGTGAGCTACAGCTGCAAGCACACTCACTCTTTCGGGCTGCATATGCTGACTGGTCTGCATGAGATGCCATTGTTGTTTATGGCCTCTTCTTTCTAAGTGCTGTATGTTTTCTCCTGTTTCAGTCGCTAACACGAAAATTGCCTGTTATTTATGTAGCGCTTTTATCCAAAGCGCTTTATACAGACAGAGAGCATATTTACATAGATTATTGCCCAATCGAAACTGGTATGAAGTGACATTGAATTGAAACTAAATTGACGAATCACTACTGTTGGTTGACACTTAATGAAAAAGATGTCGAACCGGTGTAGATAGGGCTGTAGAGAACAGGACAAATACGTGATAAAAGGAAAATAAAATAAAAACGGGAGATACGAGGTTTAAAAAGGAGAAACGTGTAGGCACAGAAGTAAAAAAATTGCATTTCGAAAAAACATCTCCAATTATAATTTTGGCCAATTCGTGCCAAGGTCACAGGAGGATAGCTCAGCGGCAACGTGCTCGCCTTGTATGCAAGACGACACGGAGCGCCACAGGTTCGACCCCCGGGTCCGCGCTTAGAAACCTCTGGGTATTATGCCCATTATAAATAACCTATCATATCATATCATATCATCCTGCCGTATATCTTGCAATCAGTTTAACTATCAAATCATGCCAGTGCCACAGAGAAGTCATTTTCCACCGCAGTGATGGCATACTTAGGAAATACTACTGCATGCCTTCTAACTTCCCTGCGTCTCCTCAGAACACAGGTAAGGAGAGGGGGCTGTGTGATCTGTCCCACAGACTGTGCCATGTTCTGTATCAGGCCTACATAATTGTCAAGCTAACTTCAAAGCCCGGCGCTGCTGCGTGAGCATCTTAATGACACAAATGGGCGTTGGTGCTAGAAGACCTGCGCCACAGGTTGCAGTTGGTTTCCCCGTGTCTCACTGGCCGTCTGCCAAGTTGTGCCTTACTGCGTAGTGACCACCTTTGCTCCAGCACTAAATGCCGTGTCCAGAGGAAGGAAGGTCTTCTGAGAGAGGTGGGTGATGGTCACACGGTGCTAGAGAGTTTCTTCTTTTTGGGCAGGGGTGAGAAATGAGGGAGGCGGGGGTGGTTGCAGGATGCCAGTTATTTTCTTGCCTTTTGGTAATGCGGTGGGAACAAAATAAAGGGAGTTAGTTAAGGTGGCAGGAGGCCAAGCATTTTTAGTTTTGGCACATAGGTGGCACTGTAAGCGCTGCCTGTCAGCCAAAACTATTGGTATGGGAAGTGAAGAAAGGCATGTGATGAATTATGAGGAGGCACACACGGCCTGTAGCTGTTTTTTTTAATTTTTATTTGCCCATCCATTGCCTTCCAACTTCCTATGGCTGTTCTATAGACATTACATAGGCATTTTCTAGACACTGTGATGGTTTGTCAGGTACTAAGACGACTTGCCAGCTGCCATTTTATGGTGTGGCACTACCATTATGGAAGTTCCTGGAAAATGCCTGTACCATTACTTAACAAATGCCAACATGTTTGGCTTTGCAACTGTTTGGTTGTATGTTGAAGGTTGAGAAGGGTGACAGTAGTTAGAGTTGGTGTGTAGGGGAGGGGGGCTCCTTTTTGCCATGTTTATCTATTGGTCCCTAGCAACCTTCCACCCAACCCCTCTCACTGCATCTCCACGGAGAGAGGGCAAGGGTGTGAGAATGATGCTTGGGTCAGACACAACAAATACCTGTAAATGGGCAACTTGTAACAGCCAGGTGCATTTCACCTTGGGGTTCTGAGTGATGTATAGCAAACGTGAACCCATAAATGGGATCCATCTAATTTGTGGACAAATGACATCTACAATTTTATGTATTTAAGATCAATAACAGAGGTGTCACTTCTTTCTTGAAAACCACTATTCCAATCGCTTTTGACTTGATTCCATGGTTGGTCATCTGACTGACAGCGTCAGTGGATTATCTGGTCCAGTGCAAGGAAGTCTGTAAAGATGGGTTCCTGGCCAATGATGACTCTGACATCCAGATGTACGAGTGACCTCTTTAATCTGTTCCTTGTACATTACATCAGGTCAGGTACACATAAGTTGAGGGCAACATGCACCGGCATCCTCTCTAGGGGTCTACATCTCTCCAACTGGCTCTCACAGAGCACAGTCATACATCAACATTCCCTCAGGCCGCATTCTCTGTCACTCACTCCAACATTCCAAGCATTCTACTTAGGGTCCAGGGGAAGCTTAGTCACTACAAAGTCCTTCTGCATACTGCTGTTCATCAGAAAGATGGGACAAAGGATGCATTAGCAGGAAACGTCATGCCATCAGAGGGAGAGTGTCTGAGTGATGCTCGAGGCTTCCAAGGGCTACATGGCAATGCTTCTACCTGGATCTTTTTGCGGGTGGCAGTGGAGATTTCCGATGCCTGAATACGGGCTTTCCGGAAAAAGTGTTTTGCTGTTTTTATGTCACATAACAGCACAGTCCATTTTATTTTTACTTTTTCTGCAGTTAGCACCGTGTTTTCAGAAGACTGACATTAGAAATTACTGTTGGACTTCACCGGGGCTGGCTCTGACAGCTGCTATACTTTGATTGTAATAACTACTGTTGTCACAGCTGTTTTCTGTTTGTTCCAATTCTGACGCATTGTTGCTACTTCGCTCTTTATAACTTTTGCTGTTACGTCAACTCTCCTCACGTTAGTTGTTCTTGTCATCCTACCATCCTCAAAGCTGTTATCGTTCTCCCATCCTTGTTTTTGTTGTGCTTCTCTTAATCACAATTGGTTCGGTTTTGTTCTCAGACCCTCTGTGTGATTTCAGTGTTTTTGTGGCTTTCTCTCCAATTATGTCCTCTTCTCCTTGCACTAGCCAGGCCCTGTATGAGGGAACGAGCTGCTCACCTGCTGATCTGCACTACCTCATAATCAGCCACTGCATGATGCACACCCTGCAGCTATGCTCCTGACTCAACGCAATAGTTTGAGTACTTGTCAACATCAATCCATGACTTGAAACCTATAGTATGCAGATCGGAGAAAGAGACACCACACGGGCTAGTTATTATGTGAGACGGGTCCGGCGGTACTTGTAATATTTTACAGGCGCCTGACTTCCTGTGTGCCACCGGATGATTTCGAGTCCAGCGACCCGGGAAGTCAGGCGCCGGTAAATTATAGGACTCTATGGGAGTAGGGACACAGAAGCACCGACACCTTTGCTAACAGTGCCAGTGCTTCCATGATGGGTCTGCCTACCATGGGCGCTGTGCCCGGCAGGGTCAGACCTGTCGGCACAGCGGCCATGGCAGGCAGACTCAGAGTTTGCCGATCCGGAAACAAGGGTGCAGTGAGCTTATCAGAACCCTTGTTTCCAGACCAGCAAACTCATAATGAGGCCCATTGAAATTCAGCTTAGCATAGATTGGCACATGCAACATCCCTGAGTGCTGAGCAACCACAAAAAGCTTCACACCACAGAGCCTTATGGCAAGAGTGCAGCCTGGTGTTCTAGTCTCAGAAAATGGTGCTGACTCAGTAAATGATAATTGTAATTGGTTATTTAGAACGCACTTAATGTGGATGAAACCTATGTTGCTCTGCGTCATCTTGCTCCCAAGGCAAGCGCGTTGCCCCTGAGCTATCATCCCAAGGTATGGTATGTTTTTGTACAAAGTTTAGGGCCTGATTCATGGAACCTTTAGTGCAGTGCAAAGTGACTTTGCACTGCCAACAAACAACCTGATTCACAGTGTGGTGAGAGGTGTATTTTTGCAATGCAAAGTGACGTTGCACTGGGGCAAAAGGAGTGCAAAGTCACTGCATAGCAAAAATACACTTTGCAACGCTCTGTGAATCAGGGTGTTTCTTGGCAGTGCAAATTCACTTTTCACTGTGCTAAAAGTTCCATGAATCGGGCCTGTAGTGCATCGTTTCCATTTGCATGGCCTCTTGGCACTCCAGGTTCTGTAGTTGTACTTGATTTAAATAGGGCCTCATTACAAGTTTGGCGGTTGCCTTGCTGGTAAAACCGGCAGGCTGCCGCAAAACTTGTGATTTTTTCCAGCACCCACAAATGGGCAATTACCGGGGCATTCCGGCCCCGCGGAACCCGGTATTTGCCCATTCGCGGGCGCTGGAAAAAAATGCTCCCCATTCCCATTGAGCCCAACAGGGCTCAATGGGAATGGGGAGGTCGGATGTACCGGCACCATTCAGAATGGTGCCAGTGCATCCGACATGCTGTGCTTGCGGGTGCTGCTCTACCCGCCAGGTCAGACCTGGTGGGCAGAAAGGCACCCGCAAGCACAACTTGTAGTTTGCCGGTCCTAACTACGGTACCAGCAAGCTTACCGGTACCGTACGTACCAGACCTGCAAACTTGTAATCAGGCCCATCTTTTGAAAGCCTGCAGTTTTGTAGTGCACTTTTGGTCAAACTGAATTTAACCAGTATATTTTATGTAAGCTGCTTCCCCCATGCCCCTGCTTCCTACCCCATTCGCTCACCTGGCCACCACTAACACCCATACTCTCCTACTCCCACATACACATGTACATGTATATGTAATTGGTTGATTCAACCAAAAGTGCATGACCAACCTGGAGTCTTTTAAAAGAAAGTATTTTAAAACAGGGGATACAGATAAGCTGCATTAGCAAAATGATAACCTCATTTGGTCACAGCCTTCCTCCATCCCCCTTCTCAAATCAGCCCTTATGAATCTGAATTTCCAACCAATTAATTTTCCAGGAACCCATATCTAGCTGGGCAGCTCCTGTATTTCTACTCTCTCACTACATATTATCAATCCTCCATTTTGCCACCATCACTTTTTTTAGTAGCTGCCAGAATGTTCACTTGTTAGCCCACCCCTGCTGCCAGATCCTGGGTAAATGTTTTTAGCTGTAGTTCCCAAGAGAATAACTTCCGGTCCAGGGGAAACAACTCCATCACACGTCTTACAGCATGTATGACCTCTTTGCAGGATTCCCTTCATGTGGGGCAGTTCCACAATAAACACAAGAAAGGCTCAGTACTTTCCCCATTACCCACAAAAGCCATCAGATCTCTCAGGAGATAGGTGCTGCAGCCAATTCAGAACAATTCACCAATGGCACCCAACTTTATAGCCTTTTTGTAGGTTCTGAACATATCGTTATAAAGATGCTGCTCTCCTCCATACCAGATGCCAGGGTTTGTGATCCCATGTTGCACATCCATCGATGTGCCAAGCCAATAACTGTTGCTTCGTTAAACAAGTTTTTATTAGATAACGATCAGCGTCATCTGGCATCTTTCCAAAACCAAAGCAAAATTGTCATGCGCAAAAGTGCAGTATTCCTCATACCAATCCCAAGAACCCTCCGCCATTCTCCCACACCTGTGCACCCTCTATCCACATATAAGCTAAAAATTAAAAAATATATATGATATGCCACAACTCATATGACGGTTGCAAGATGTTTAAACCTGTTAACCTTCTAAATGGATTGAACTGCTGTACACCTTAAAAGAAAAGACAGCTTTCTCCACCCCCAGAGGGCTATTTCACTTTAAAGTTTTTCCCTTTCAGACTTCACGGGGTCCCAGTGACCTTTCAGCGGCTGATGGATCAGATACTGTGATTCTTTTCCCATTTCTGTGGCGCGTATTTGGACGACATCGCAATCCACAGCAAAACCTTGGAGGTGCACCTGTTTCATTTACATGAAATTGCCTGTATTCTGAGGCACGCTGGCTTTACAGCTAATCCCAAAAAGTGTCATCTAGCACAGTCTGCAGTCAAATATCTGGTTTTGTGTGGTGGTAAATGGCCATGTCCAACCCCAAGTGGAAGGGTTCAGGGCTGTACAGGAAGCACCTCCTTCCTAGAACAAAAGAGACCCGAGAGCCTTTTTAGGGCTTACCAGTTATTGCCGGAGGTCTATTCCCAATTATTCGCCCATAACATTTTGCCACACGGATAAACTGAAAAATGCTGAACCACAAAAACTTCACTAGAAAAAGGAATATAAAGCTAGTATGGTGTAACGCTCACCTGGTATCCACGGGGACGTCACTCAGCCTGTTCTGACCTCTTACGACCTCGAACCCTTCCCTGGAGTCTACTCGACTGGAGACTGGGCCTGAAACACGGATTGGTCGAGTTTATCTCCCTATTGTCTCTGTGCGCTTGAACCCCTTCTTCCCCGGGGTCCAACCCTTCCGTTTGATCCACAGCTCACCTTGTTTTCTTGTAAAGTGTGCTCTCCGTCCTGCTTTCAGCGCAGGGGCGCGTTGATTGATGCAGGCTCGTTGCTGCCTAGTTACTTCACTGGCAAGAGTCCGACAGGTAAGTATAATGAGTCTTTTGAACAGTTCTCTAACTTTGTTCCTTTCCTTCCTTAGATGATGGCCAGCGTCCGGGGATGGCGACATGCTGCTGAGATGAGTAGCGCTGAAGGTGAGTGAGAGCGCGATGCGCAATGCGACCCTTTCGTATTTTTATTGAACTGAGTTCTTTTTCCGTGTCTTTTAGGTGCCGCGACGTTTTCAGCGTGGATGCCGGTTATGAAGAAGAAATGCGGTGAGTAAACGCGA
Source organism: Ambystoma mexicanum (assembly GCF_040938575.1). NCBI lineage: Eukaryota > Metazoa > Chordata > Amphibia > Caudata > Ambystomatidae > Ambystoma > Ambystoma mexicanum. The sequence goes on from NC_090927.1 coordinate 1,180,393,565, forward strand.
TATGCAGCGCCTCTAAGATGTTTCCACGCTAACCTGGAGTGTCTTTTCCCTCTTGCAGATGGGTGAGAAGTTCCGGAGACAGAGTTCCCCCAGAGCGGCTGGGATTTAGGTAAGCGTTTGAAGCTTGTACTGAAGCGCAGCAAGGTAAGGCTGTTCCCAACAGTGTTCTTGTTCTTGCAGGAGCTGAGCGCAGAAGAAAGATGCAGGCCTACTGGAGACCAATCCGAACACGGTGAGTGTCACGCTGCAGGTGCAGAAAACACAAAGCATGTTTCTCAGCCTGGGCGTGGCTTAAACAGTCTCTGGGTATCCCAGGTGTCTCTGGGCTGAACCACACCCAAAAGACTAGACTGCACATGCAGTTCTGGGAACTGAAATATGTGGGGGCATCCATCTTCTCCCCATCAATGCACTACAAGTCCAATCCCCAATGTTATCCTATGGGAGTGAGTGAGTCTGGTGCCACAAGCGCCAAGTTTGACTCCAAGTGGGTCTTTGGAGGGATGGAGAGGCCCTTGAGGGCCATGTAGATGATGGTGGCCTGGCTCCAGCCTGACATCTTGGAGGGCTGGTGACATGAGCGGCAGTATCATGACAGCTGGATACTCTGAGGCATATCTCATGCAGGGAGCCCGTGCTGAATGTTCCCAATTTTAATAAATAATTCATCCTTCAGACAGATGCTTCTAAGGTAGGGATAGGAGTCGTTTTGTCGTAAGAATATGACAGGATAGAGTATCCCATTTTGTATATCTGCCGGAAGCTTTTCCCAAGGGAGAAGAATTATGCAACCATCGAGCTTGAGGCCCTGGCAATCAAATGGGTGATGGGTTACTTGAAATACTATCTGACAGGTAGAAAATGTACGTTAGTTGTCGACCACTCTCCACTCCCCCACCTCAGTCTAAGGAAAGGCACACACCCACTTATAATGCACTGGTTACTTGACCTTAAGTCTTTATGTTTTAACGTAGAACATAGAAAAGGCAAAGAACAGGGAAAGGTTGATTTCCTTTCTCAATTCCCTTAAAGGGAGATGGGGAAGCCAGCAGCATTAGGGGAGGGCATGTGATGATTTGCTAGTTATCGCCATTTCTCCCCAAGGGGGAGCCCTTTCCCATGAGGCTAGGGCTGCTATCCAATAGTCCCCCTATGGTTGGTATAATGCAGGAGGACCTCATGGGGATAAGCACGATCACCTTGGATACAACATCTTACGTCACATCGCTCCCACACAGGCCTTAGCCCCCCTCAATTGTCAACCACTATATTGAAAGTAAACCAATGTATTTCTGTAGTGCTAGCAATACAACTAAGACAGAAAGTACTAGGACGAAGAAGAACATAGGAAGCATAAGGATTACTGACTTTCATGGTTCTGAGATGAGGTGGCTCACAGGAGATATGAGGAATACCAATAATCCATTGACAACAGGTGTTGACGTCATGCTGGGTCGGAGCAAGCCCCATAAAACGGAAAGTGAAGAATGACTCTAGGTCTTCGCTTTCCGCCCTGGTTGGAGTTTTGAAGTACGTGGTGGACCCGAGGGAAGGGTTCTGAATAGGATGCCGGCGGGAAGCTGAGAGAGTCAGTGACGGGTCCTGCCTCAGCAGGACCGAGGTAGGGTACAAATAGGGAATGCAGTGGCAAGACCTCCAGGAGGAGGTGGATTGCATGGTTACCGAACAGTGCAGAGACTGTAAGAAGCTCCAACACGCAGAGATGCAGCAGAAGCAGAGAAGAAGCTGAAAGCTGCAGGAAGCAGCAAGGAGACCGACTCCAGTCCCTAGAGAGACCAGCACTGTGCAAGCAAGTACCAGAAGGTAATGGGAAGCACAGGTAGACCATAGTGATGTGGGGGGAGTTAAGGTAACCCAAGGGGAAAAAATAACTCTCACACACCAGGAGAAGGTAGTCATTCTCCTTGTGGGACAATTGAAGCCACTGACATACACCGAAGATGCGCCAGGTGAAGGGAGTCATTCCACCTGGCATTGGAGAGTGTCAATCAATACCAGGAGAGGGGGGGTGTAAGGTGTCAAGAGTAAGACCCGGACACAGTGGCATGTTGAATGTTGGTTAAAAAATAAGAAGAATGTTGGGGAAATTCCTATCAATCCATAAACTCTGAGAGAGGTTTCCCTGCCTCAACAAAACTAAGCAATGTCTGTGTCAGGATAGAAAAATAAAAGTGCATCATCCGTCCTGTGGCCAATCCCTACACTGACCCTTATAATCTAAATTTAATATAATGTGTACAGGGGGATTTTGGTAAGTTTAACATCTATATCTTTTCTTCAAAGTTCCAAAAACTTAAAGAAGAAAGAAAGAAAGAAAGAAAGGAAGGAAGAGAGAAAGAAAGAGAGAAAGAGAGAAAGAAAGAAAGAAAGAAAGAAAGAAAGAAAGAAAGAAAGAAGGAAAGAAAGAAAGAAAGAAAGAAAGAAAGAAAGAGAGAAAGTTCCACCAGGAAAGGGATTTCCCTTAACCTAGATTTCTTCTGGTAATTATAAAGTCACTTTATCACAGTTCACTGTTGTTCAAGAGGCATACACCTTCCCTTTGGCCTCCTTTAAACACACAGTTTTCTCCAATGCTCAGATCTATATTTCCATTGACTTTAAAAGGGGTATGGCACTTCCATTTTCTGTGGTCATTCTTCCTTATACCCCTAGAATACTCTCCGGCCAGGGTACTCGGACAATTTCACAATTTCAATTTCACTTTTCCTGTAACTCTCCTGCCAGGATGTTACAATTTAGATTGGCTGCAGGTCGTAGACTCGCACAGTGCCTGGTTCACTATCCTGCCAGGGCTGTTGTCACTTTTTCTCTCATTCAAGCAACAAGTATAGGACCACTGCAATTTTCTTGACCTTCACATCAACTTCCTCTCTTCAAAGATGAATACAGACCCCTTTTGGACATGGGTCATTTTCATATCAATGTCTCCTTTAACCATTCGGTCACGACCCATTTTGCACACTGTTCGTATTTGTATCAAACAGTTTTTCCAAACACTGGTTTACCGACCCTTTCTGCATATTGTTCGTATTGGCCTCTGGCTCACCAACTGTTTTAATTGGACTTCGTAGTGTCTTTAACAATATGCAACTCTCATTTGTAAGCCTCGTTCTCATCAGCTTCTGTGCTGTTTTCACAATGTTCACTTCTCTTGGGCTGGTTTCTCGTCACAAAGTTCTCGTCAGCCTCAGTGCTGCTTTAACAACAGTGTTTGTCTCTGGAGTTCCAGTCAGCACCAAACAGCTACACTCTACTAATGAGGTTCAACCAGACCGAAACACGTCATACTCTTGTTCAGAGGAGAATTGCCTAGTATTTCGGTGCTGGACTCCCCCGGGCAGGACAAAGACTGATATGTTTAGGATATTTCTCCTCTGTGAAAGATAGTGAGCTAAAGATTCTGGGTAAGGCTCTTGTAACTAGGACTCATGTCTGGCAGAGAGTCCCCCAGGACCCCCCTTGTTATTTGCATATTTCAAGTAACTTTGGGTCTCAACCTAAGTTACTAGGGGAATCCAGACGTGGACCCCTTGCTCACTGTTCTTAGAGAGGCACAGCTACACCCTACTGAAGAGGTTCAACCAGACCGAAACACATGTCTGGAGTTGCTGTTGGTACTCTTGTTCAGAGGAGAATTGCCTAGCATTTCAGTGCTGTACTGCCCCCGGGCAGGACAAAGACTGATATGTTTAGGATATTTCTCCTCTGTGAAAGATAGTGAGCTAAAGACTCTGGGTAAGGCTCTTGTAACCAGGACTCATGTCTGGCAGAGTGTCTCCCAGGACCCCCCTTGTTATTTGCATATTTCAAGTAACTTTGGGTCTCACCCTAAGTTACTAGGGGAATCCAGACTTGGACCCCTTGCTCACTATTCTTAGAGAGGCACAGCTACACCCTACTGCTGAGGTTCAACCAGACCGAAACACGTGTCTGGGGTTGCTGTTGGTACTTTTGTTCAGAGGAGAATTGCCTAGCATTTCGATGCTGGACTGCCCCCGGTCTTTGCAGGACAAAGACTGATATGTTTAGCATATTCCTCCTCTGTGAAAGATAGTGAGCTAAAGACTCTGGGTAAGGCTCTTGTAACCAGGACTCATGTCTGGCAGAGAGTCTCCCAGGAACAACCTTGTTATTTGCAAGCTGCGTTACATGGCAGCCTCTGCCTCTTCTTCTCATTATTTTGAGCTGTGTGGATTTTAAACTTTGTGGCTTTCTTTAACACCTTCCAAAGACTAGAACACAGCGTCTGCTTACCATTTCTAGAAATCCACATTGTTGCATCCCTCTTTCCTATTTCAGCACCAAACAGGGGGAGGGAGAACGAGATTGTGGTCTAAGCCAAATTGGGAATTCTTCAGCTATGTCACAGTATGCCATATAGGCATGCCATAAAGGTACATGGCTGTCCCAAAAAAGTATACCTGAAGGGTCATTTTGATTTATCACTTTCTTGTCTCCTCCACGTGGTCCTTCTGCAAGCAGCACCCCCAGGGTTGGTGTCAGGACACTTTGGCCATTCCCATACCATGTAAGAGAAGCTTCTCTCCAGAGAACCAGTCATAATTTCGCTAGATGAGTCACAGGAGCCATTCTCCTGGTATACTGACAGTACAAATTGTTGGAATTACACACCAATTCCATTTAGGATCCATTCAGACTGAGCTCGGAAGGTCAATAATACAGACGAATGGTCCAAATTTCTACTTATTAGTTGGTATAGGGAGTCAGGAATGGGAGTAGAGAACAAGGGAAGCCCATTGTACCCGTGCCCACAGCGACACCATACCCAACTCAAAGCAGATAGCTGAGATCGGAATCGCGTTTGGCACACCATGGATTCTCCTCCAAATGTTTCCCTCAATTTTGCTCAAGATTTTACACAAGTTATCAGATCTTAATTCTAAACCATAGGTCAATTTAGGCACAATTTTGCCTTCGAAGAACATCTTTGAGGGTTTGAGGGAGAATCTGCCAAACTTTCGTCAATTCTACTGATCTGAGCTTCTAAGACTTTAGCCTTATGCAGCAAGATCTCATTAGCTATTTCGGGGCCTCTACAGGTGGAAAAATAGAAGCCCAGATACCGAACTGAATCCGCTAATTTCAGGGGCATGCCTCCAACGGTGCATACAGGTCCTTTAGTCATCCCTTTTGCTTTCTTAAAGGCAAGAATCTCAATTTTAGTTGGCTTGATAATTAGCCCGTTGTCATTGGCATAGTTCTCAAAGTTGTTCAGAGATCTTTGCAGCACAACTTTAGTGCAGTTAAAGATCAGTACGTCATTTGCATATATTAGACATACAATCTTTTCCTTGCTGATCCTTGGGTCAACCAGCCCCTCTTCAGTCAGCGCTAGTATTACATCAGAGAAGTACTGATTAAATAGCCAAGGGGCCAGGACACACCCTTTCCTTACCCCCCAGTAAGATCGTACTCTCCTAGAGATGTCCCCCTTTTGACTTAATCGGACCTGTATGCCACAGTTTTCGTACACACCGCTATTGAGTCTTAGCAGCCCATCAGGCAAACCCCATTTAGCAAGTTTGGACCATAGTCTGCCACGGTCGATGCAGTCAAATGCGGCAGTTAGATTTATCGAGGCCATGTAAGTACAACCCTTAATTTGTAGCCAAGCCTCTTCCTGCACACACTTGAGTGCCAGGCCGTTAATATTTGTAGAATGCCACTTCCTGAATCCTGTCTGGAATTGGGCCAGCGGATCATATGTGGTATCCCTGTCCTACAAGTACGAGAGCAGGAATGCCGAAAAGATTTTACAGTCGGTATCGAAAAGGGAGATCGTCGATAGTTACTGGGATCAGTCCTGCCCCCACACTTGTGCCGTATCCCAGGAGCTCGGAGTGATCCCAGTAGAAATAATGTCTCTAAACTCCAAATATAGGAGATTTGGCCACAAATTATGGTCTCCTTTAAAGGTGTTATTGTGAGACCATTAGGGCCTGGGGCACGAGACAACTTGCATCTAGAAATTAAACCGTAAATAGTGGAAAAATCCAGCTGAGCATCCATGTGGCATTTCCCATTGTTTCGTTTATTGTCGGGCTGTTGGTCAGCGGGTGCCCAAATCTGTCCTCATAGAATTGCACCCACTCTTGTTCAGAAATTGAGTTAAGCTGGGATACAACATAATTAGGGTCTTGCCTGTTGACCCGATACCAGAACGAGCTGACTTCAGATTTATTCGGAATCCCTAACATCAATTCTGCATCTCACTGAGGAGCAGAGGTCTTCAAACTGTGGGGCACGCCCCCCCCAGGGGTGCGCGGCCGCATCCCGGGGGGGTGCCAGAGCCCAGCATGAAATGTAAAAAAATAAATACAAAAAAACGTTTTTTTTTTTTTTTTTCGATTGGAGGAAATGGTAAGGGGCAGCTCACATGGTCAGACTGGACCATAAAATGGTCTTAGGCGCCAATGAAAAAAATGTCCAGCAGTTGCAAATGGATATTCAGTCCTTTAGTCACACACTGTTTGAATAGTACCCAAGGGGTTGTTTTTTGTTCAAATGTAAACAAATTGTGATATTTAAAGAATATTTATTCAGCAACAATGGTCAAAACTACTAGCTGCATAGTGAAGTAACTCCTCAAACTGGCACACATTGTCCAAAAAAGGGGCCCATTTTGACTGGCCTACACTAGCATTTTGCATTTTTGGTACGTTCATCGCCCTATTGCCCTATAGGCCAGTCCAAGCCTGCCGGCTCATCCATAATGGGTGAGGGGGCGTCCACCCACTGGCCACCTCACCCATTATGGAGGAGCCGAGGAGCCAGCCCAGTGAAACACTGAGCACTTCCTCAGCTGCTTTTTCCAGCTGAGGGAGTGTTCCTGGGCTGGCTGAACTGTCAAAGGGAAACACTGTTTGCCTTTGACAGTTAATTTCCCCAGCCGCACATGATTACTGAGCCATGCAACGCTGGGCGTGTTTTGCTTTGCCAGCCTTGCATAGCTCATTGGAAATGCTGGCTGAGGCACTGCATGTATGTATGTGCAAGGGGGTGCTCCTGCGCCTCCTCGCACATACTGGCAGAGCAACCTGGAGCGGGGCATTCTAGCAACCACGCGCAGGCCCCTGCAGAAGGTACGTTTATGGCGATTTATTTTTTATTTAAATGTGTATGGATGTGTGTATGCTTGTGTTATGGGACTGTGTTGGGAGCAGGATGGGTGGCAGCACTGGAATAGTGGTAGGAGTAGGGTGGGGAGTGCCCAGGGTCTGTACTGGGAGTAGGGTGCGGTGACGGCACTCAAAAGTTCATAGCGATTTATACATACTGACCATCTGGCACTTTTGGGGCGGCCCGGCCTGCCCAAACTTTGCTCAGGGGGGGCCCAGGCCAAAAAAGTTTGAAGACCACTGCTGTAGAGTAAGTATAGCATATATTAAGCTGTGAAAGGCCTACAAGAGACTCGAGTGTATTAGCCATCTCTTTCTGCAAGTCTCTGAGCTGCCCATGTAGGATGGTGACAGGGAGGGCTTGAAAGAGCCCAAGAAGCAATGGTGAAGATTTATTTAAGGACATCTATTATCCTAAACTATAATGTTGCTGAGCTTACCCTGTTTCTCAGTTCCTCCCTAATCGTCTCAGACACTTTGGGATCATTTTCTTTGTAGAAGGTCTTGTTTACCTAGGCATTTAAAGCACTGTCCATTACACCTCATTGGTGAGTGACCTTGGAGATTTTCTACATCATCTGGTGGGAATGTCAGATTTAATAGTTTGGAGGAGATCGCTCTGATTTTCTAGATTTCGGAAAGTATTGGGGGAATGTAGCCGTCTAAGTGCTCAGGTTTAATCAGAGCATCATTGGCAAAGAGTGAAAGCTTCAATTGCATTTTGCTGTGCGGCATATGCCTAATTTCTTTGTTTCCGTATACTTTTCCTGACGGTGGTCCATCCACTAAGTCACCGAGGAGAGGGCACGAAAGGCACTGTGCCATCGGCTAAACATTCACCTAGAGGTAACCATTGAGGAATAATCTGGTTGTGGGTTTGGCACAACTAGCCATGATCTACTTTATAAATGTATGACTTGAACCAACTTTTCCAAGTATTCTAATTACCAAGAACATTTGGTAAAAGTCAAATTTTATTGGGAAATGTCATTTCATCAAATGTTTTCTCTTCATTGAAGGCAGCCAGGACAGCTGGTGTCTACATCTGAAATATCCAACAAAGTAGTCACCTCGCAAACATTGTCCGCTTGCTGCCTTCCCCTGATGACCGCTGACTGATCACTGTAGACAAGGTTTGCAAGTAAGCATCATTAGATAAACAAGCCAGTTATGATATATGTACGCTGGGCAATGCTGCTTATTTTTCCGGATTTCATGATGACCGAAATGGTGACGTTGGTCAGAAAGTCGATGATTGCTCCAGACCAGATGCTTCAAAGGTATTTTAAAGAGCAGGGAGAGGAGTCAGGAGAGTGCGGGACAACTCTTTGTAAAGGTCGGCTGGGGAATCCTCTAGGGTGGAGGCTTTTGTTGGTCTTTAGGGTGGAGAGAACTTTAAGCAGATCTTTTTCTTGGATTGGGGACTTCAGGTCAATCCTAAGGATCCAAGTCTTCTAGGAACGTTGTCTGTGAAAAGTGAATATTTAAATAGCTACACCTGATGGGGTCAGTGGAGTGACATCACTCAGGCAGGTCTCAGCCTCCTCGGGGTTCCTGAACGTACAGAGGTGTTAGTTGAAGACCTGAAGGCGTTACATTACCTGGCTGTAACTCTGTGTCCTTCTGTCTCTCTCACGCTCACAGCTTAAAGGCTAAAAGCCTGCGCGGCCTGTTTTCCTTTTTCATAATACTGTCTTCGCACTCAAAGGAGAGTCACGTCAGCCTTCTTAGTCAGGAGTTTCATTTACATCTAATGCTGTCAGGTTTCCATTCCGCTTTCTTGGAGACTGTGTTTTTGTGTTGCTTTTCAAAGGCACGTGCTTCTTTTGTCCTTTGCCCTCCTCTAAACAATGTGCTGCAATGCCCAGGTGTGAGGTGTTGCCAGCGTTAGTGGTCAGTTCTAAAAATAACGTATTCTTTTCCCTGATTTCATCTCTAGCAATTAGACTGGTCAGCAGGGAGCTATTAAACCCCCATCTTTTCCATGTCCTTGGAAGTTAGGGAAGCATCAAGGAGTAGTGGGGAGTGGTCTGAGGTTGCTTTACTTTGTAAAGGTAACTACAGCAAAACAAAAGAGGTGATGGCTGGAAGGTTTAGAACTAATATTAACCCTGGGCATTGCCCTGGGCAACCCTCCAGACCATTGTTCTTCGCCTGCCAAGCAATTACAAAAGGAGAAAGACAATATGCAAATTATGCTTAGTCCCACCTCAAAAGGGGCCATGCAGCTCAAACTTCTTGGTCACATCCCTTCTGCAGGAGGCGAAGAACGATGGTCTGGAGGGTTTCCCAGAGCAAGGCCAAAGGTTACGATTAATTATAAACCTTCTAGCCATCACCTGTTGTGTTATGCTATAGTCACCCTGAGTGGGACGGGCATGACAAGGCGTGAGTCCTGTGCTTGCTGGGCCCAGAGACTCAGGCTACTCCTCACTGATGAAGCCCAACAAGGCCGCAACATGTCTGTGGATGCGAGTGGTCGCGTGTAGAAGGGATGAATAGGTTGCAGGCCTGTTTATTTGATGCTAATAACAACAAGCTTAGCACTCAACGTTTGGGTGACAGTGCTCCAAACCTGATTGATTGGTACTTTTCGCTTGAATTCCATCTGGAGACTCATCGACTTGTAGATTATAACCATTCAAGTGAAAGCCACTAACTGCACACACTGAACCACAGTACCAATGCTACTTGCTGCTCTTATATAGTGCTTCATGCGCACTTCTGTGTGCTGTAGTAGCAGGTGCTATTATTACTCACTTTGATGGCACTTTATTTCCCGAGCTCGGAAGGATGAAGCTATACACCCGGACACCAGTGAGTACAGTCTTGCCATGTCATGACCTGAGGGATGTGTGCACTTAATGAGCTGCGGGTTGGACTCGGGTGACTCTGTACTGCCCACATTCTGTGCTTCATCATAGGAAAAACCATTTCACATGTAGGGCATTTTCTTTACAGAGCAAAAGTTTACTTAATGAGGGGTAGGTGACCTGCAGGCTCTTCAGATGTGTTCGACTAAGACTCCCATCATCCCTCGTCACTGATTGCACTGGCTAAGGCTGATGGGAGTTGTAGTATAACACATCTGGAGTGCCGCAGGCTTCCTACCCCAGAAGGATAGCTCTGATCACTCAGTTTTGCTTCTATATGTTCCTTCCTCACTTTAAAACATATGGGTCGTTTAAAATTATGCTTAGATGGGGAAATGAAAAATTGCAACAACCTGTGTCATCGACAAGCAGAAAAAAATGTCACTACTCTTCTGATGGACCAAAGCTTCCTTTCTCACCATAAAATCTTTCTAGAGTTTTGAGGAGAACATTACTAGAGTGATTAACCTTTTAGTGCAGTGAAGACAGCTATCTCTTTCACTTTGAGTAAAATTAATTCCCATAACCCTACTCCCTCCCCCCATCCCCCAGAAAGACTTATAGAACACTCTAACACAGTGGCAGGAAGAGTGGTGTTATGTTATGTTAAAGGTTCTTATACCGTGCACTGTTGCCACCTGCGTGGTCTCCTGGTGGACTGCTAATGTTGCCCTTCAAATGTCACTTGTTTATTATTCCGATGGCAATAGGGATAAATTAAGCAATGGGACTTTAAGGGAGTACGTATATCCACCCTTCTACCTCCACAAGGCCAACTAGAACACCTTACGCTAACATGCTTAGCGTGACCATGGTAAAAAGAGCGAGAGTGGGTGGCGCTAGCTTCCCCTACCTTGCATCCTTACACTGGAATTCCCTACCTCCTACTCTTCGAGGGGAGGCATCACTCATGGCTTTCTGCAAAGCCATGAAAACCATGCTCTTCGCTTCATGTACACAACACTCACCGCCTGGGATTGCCTAATGCATCTCCTGTTAACCTGCAAAATGTATTCATAACTTGTACTCAAATGTATTAATGTACAACATGTAAATGCATAACCCACTTGTACCTTCCCTGTAACTAAGCCCCCCTCAAGTAACAGCGCCTCGATGCCCGAGGGCTGTTTGTGTGCTATATAAAGGTAATAAATAAATAAATAATGAATTGCGTGACCAGGGATTCAGGAACCCTTCATTTCTTTAGTTTAAACGTGTCCCCCAAAGGTCTTTGTACTCCGGGCCCCAACATTGCTTAAATCGGCCCTGTATACACGGCCCGGCACCTCAGTATACCAATCCCTCCAATATGAGAACTTGAATTTGCTTGAGTTTTATGACTCATCAGAACCCAGGTGGTAATTTGTCATTTCTATCCCACGTGTGTCCCTTGTTATCTGAAGAGTTACTGCAGCGGCATGATTTACAGTAGAGACCTTTGCATGACATCTTTATGTGCTGCTATATAAATTATTTGCAAATTAAAACTGGCGAGGACTGTTTTCTGTTACTGGAGCTTCAATAATGTTATGTAAATCAAATGATGTCCTCGGAAATGGCATGAGCTCATTTAAAGGTTTGCTGTCGCTGTGGTCCTGTTTCTGTACCAGCACTTTTAGTATGGGGACACCATAGCCGTATACAAAGTTGTGTCCTTGACTATTATCATCCTCAGAGGGCTGTGAAAGTGCAGCGATTTCGCATGTTACATGTTCCTGAGAGACTACTCTATTTTGGAGGGAAATTACCTGTCAAGCCAATTAAGAAGTTGTGTTTCCTCTGTAAACACAAGTTTAAATGCTATTGTATATGCTATATTTCTTGGGCCTTGTATAGGGCGACTCACAGGAAGTGGCTACATGGAAGAGGTTATTTGCGCCCAATCTTTTAGCATGTCAGTTGTCTAATACCTGCTACCCCCTAGCATGGGGGCATTCCAACACGAAAGCTTCTTCGTCCATGCAACACACACAGGATGACAACCCTTTTCTGAGGATCTCGTCGAGTCTGGCACGTGACTGCTCTGTTCTTGAGACAGGGACATCAATTCACCAAAATGCAAGGGATAGCTGAAGTTAAGATGGTTCTCTCCCCTCCCCCAAATTTGGGAAGGACTTGTGCTTTGGAGGGGTGTCGGTTGCTGGCAACCTGAACAGAAAAAAACTTTTTTCACTACAGCTACCAGAATCCTTTGAGTCTAATTAGACACACCTGCTTAACAGCCTCCCTGATGATTATTTGAGATAAGAAAGCGCTAGGAGGAGAACAACCACAGACCACAGAACTGCAGCTGAGGGATCTAACCCTGTTATTACTGACTACCTGATTTGCAGCAAGGGATCTAACCCTGTTAATACTGACTACCTGATTTGCAGCAAGGGATCTAACCCTGTTAATACTGAGTACCTGATTTTCAGCAGAAGGGATCTAACCCTGTGAATATTTGTCCATTTTGGGATGTGACCCAGCTACCTATTTTTTGCAACAGGTTTAATTGACCAGGACCGGGAGTGCGCGCCTCACCCACCTTCTTTTCTGTACTGAATGCTATGGGAGTCCCGGGCTCCAGAGGCAGCGCCACGGGGTGACTGTGCCCCACTTTGGAGAATCATTAAGATGGTTCTCTCCCCTCCCCCAAATTTGGGAAGGACTTGTGCTTTGGAGGGGTGTCGGTTGCTGGCAACCTGAACAGAAAAAAACTTTTTTCACTACAGCTACCAGAATCCTTTGAGTCTAATTAGACACACCTGCTTAACAGCCTCCCTGATGATTATTTGAGATAAGAAAGCGCTAGGAGGAGAACAACCACAGTCCACAGAACTGCAGCTGAGGGATCTAACCCTGTTATTACTGACTACCTGATTTGCGGCAAGGGATCTAACCCTGTCAATACTGACTACCTGATTTGCAGCAAGGGATCTAACCCTGTTAATACTGAGTACCTGATTTTCAGCAGAAGGGATCTAACCCTGTGAATATTTGTCTATTTTGGGATGTGACCCAGCTACCTATTTTTTGCAACAGGTTTAATTGACCAGGACCGGGAGTGCGCGCCTCACCCACCTTCTTTTTTGTACTGAATGCTATGGGAGTCCCGGGCTCCAGAGGCAGCGCCACGGGGTGACTGTGCCCCACTTTGGAGAATCATAAAGATGGTTCTCTCCCCTCCCCCAAATTTGGGAAGGACTTGTGCTTTGGAGGGGTGTCGGTTGCTGGCAACCTGAACAGAAAAAAACTTTTTTCACTACAGCTACCAGAATCCTTTGAGTCTAATTAGACACACCTGCTTAACAGCCTCCCTGATGATTATTTGAGATAAGAAAGCGCTAGGAGGAGAACAACCACAGACCACAGAACTGCAGCTGAGGGATCTAACCCTGTTATTACTGACTACCTGATTTGCAGCAAGGGATCTAACCCTGTTAATACTGACTACCTGCTTTGCAGCAAGGGATCTAACCCTGTTAATACTGAGTACCTGATTTTCAGCAGAAGGGATCTAACCCTGTGAATATTTGTCAATTTTGGGATGTGACCCAGCTACCTATTTTTTGCAACAGGTTTAATTGACCAGGACCGGGAGTGCGCGCCTCACCCACCTTCTTTTTTGTACTGAATGCTATGGGAGTCCCGGGCTCCAGAGGCAGCGCCACGGGGTGACTGTGCCCCACTTTGGAGAATCATAAAGATGGTTCTCTCCCCTCCCCCAAATTTGGGAAGGACTTGTGCTTTGGAGGGGTGTCGGTTGCTGGCAACCTGAACAGAAAAAAACTTTTCACTACAGCTACCAGAATCCTTTGAGTCTAATTAGACACACCTGCTTAACAGCCTCCCTGATGATTATTTGAGATAAGAAAGCGCTAGGAGGAGAACAACCACAGACCACAGAACTGCAGCTGAGGGATCTAACCCTGTTATTACTGACTACCTGATTTGCAGCAAGGGATCTAACCCTGTTAATACTGACTACCTGATTTGCAGCAAGGGATCTAACCCTGTTAATACTGAGTACCTGATTTTCAGCAGAAGGGATCTAACCCTGTGAATATTTGTCCATTTTGGGATGTGACCCAGCTACCTATTTTTTGCAACAGGTTTAATTGACCAGGACCGGGAGTGCGCGCCTCACCCACCTTCTTTTTTGTACTGAATGCTATGGGAGTCCCGGGCTCCAGAGGCAGCGCCACGGGGTGACTGTGCCCCACTTTGGAGAATCATAAAGATGGTTCTCTCCCCTCCCCCAAATTTGGAAAGGACTTGTGCTTTGGAGGGGTGTCGGTTGCTGGCAACCTGAACAGAAAAAAACTTTTTTCACTACAGCTACCAGAATCCTTTGAGTCTAATTAGACACACCTGCTTAACAGCCTCCCTGATGATTATTTGAGATAAGAAAGCGCTAGGAGGAGAACAACCACAGACCACAGAACTGCAGCTGAGGGATCTAACCCTGTTATTACTGACTACCTGATTTGCGGCAAGGGATCTAACCCTGTTAATACTGACTACCTGATTTGCAGCAAGGGATCTAACCCTGTTAATACTGAGTACCTGATTTTCAGCAGAAGGGATCTAACCCTGTGAATATTTGTCCATTTTGGGATGTGACCCAGCTACCTATTTTTTGCAACAGGTTTAATTGACCAGGACCGGGAGTGCGCGCCTCACCCACCTTCTTTTTTGTACTGAATGCTATGGGAGTCCCGGGCTCCAGAGGCAGCGCCACGGGGTGACTGTGCCCCACTTTGGAGAATCATAAAGATGGTTCTCTCCCCTCCCCCAAATTTGGGAAGGACTTGTTCTTTGGAGGGGTGTCGGTTGCTGGCAACCTGAACAGAAAAAAACTTTTTTCACTACAGCTACCAGAATCCTTTGAGTCTAATTAGACACACCTGCTTAACAGCCTCCCTGATGATTATTTGAGATAAGAAAGCGCTAGGAGGAGAACAACCACAGACCACAGAACTGCAGCTGAGGGATCTAACCCTGTTATTACTGACTACCTGATTTGCAGCAAGGGATCTAACCCTGTTAATACTGACTACCTGATTTGCAGCAAGGGATCTAACCCTGTTAATACTGAGTACCTGATTTTCAGCAGAAGGGATCTAACCCTGTGAATATTTGTCCATTTTGGGATGTGACCCAGCTACCTATTTTTTGCAACAGGTTTAATTGACCAGGACCGGGAGTGCGCGCCTCACCCACCTTCTTTTTTGTACTGATAGCTGAAGTTACATCACGTACCAGATGAGTTCAAAGGCAGTGACATCACTTGACCTGTGACCTTGAAAGCATCATAGGAAGTGATGCCATAGGAAATTTTGCCTTGGCAACATCACAGGAAGTGACATTGACAAAAAAAAACACAATAAGTGACACAAATTTTTAAAAAAATTACAATAAGTATATAATTCATAAAGTAACACAGTTCTAAAGTGGACAAAGGTCTATTTTATTTTCCACCCCTACATTTACTATGGTGATGTCCCAATGCGCAATGGTTGCATACATGATATGGCAGGGGCACACCCAGCAAACCCATCATAGGCCAGGAGCTTTGTTTTCTGATGTAAGAACTGCTGCAAATTGCCACGTATAGCCCCGTTAAATCTTTTAAAGCGGCAGGTGCCAGGGATACCCATAACATGCATAAAACCTGCCTCATGTGACAGGCACTGCTATAAAATGCCAAGCGCAACCTCACATATCCTATACGAGTTATCATATACCAGGGGATGCCTCGTAAGTATACATAAGCTTCACATGGAAGAAAAAGTTTCACAAGCCCGAGTGCTGTGATAATTGCCAAGTGCAAACACAATGGTCCAAGAACTGCCATCTTAAGCCAGGTAACGCCTGCCTTGTTCCCCCTCCTTGCCTTGAAGCACTTTGAAACACATTGTACATAGGCGCTATATAAATAAACTATCATATCATGCTGGGCACATGATTCTGCTTGTTTGTTATTTTCTAGTGCAAGCGTCACTGAATAACTTGTGTTGATCTCGTTTTGAGAAGTATGGGTGAGTTAAGCCATGTGAGGTAAAGTGATCTGCCCTGGATCACACATGTTGGTCAAGTGAAGAAGCAGGGCCTTGTGCTATTTCAATGTTTCCAGTTTACCCAGTAGACCACACCTCTTACTGTCCCATCTGTAATTATGTGTTTAAAGGAGCGGATCTGTGAAGCGCCAAACCCCATTCTAAAGGTATTGGAAAAATAAAATATTGATACTGCAACATGTTGGGTACTACAAGTAATATTTATTGTGATGGGGTGCAGGAGGAGGACAACAACGAATGGTACACACTTATTTCACAAAACTTTCCACATCTATTTCCACATACTGCATGAAAACATAATTTCCAGAATCTACAAAAGTGTGCAGAAACAACTGCCTTACACTGGTTGAATTGACATGCCACACAGGTGACCTAAAACAGCACACGTAAGCAAACTGCAAATGCAGAAGTCGCCTGTGCATGCATGCACATATTCACAGAGAGAGAATATACAGGAAAAAGCTCTATCTGGCCAATATTCATTCTGAAGTTGCCCTGGCAGGTGCTATTGTGGGAAATGTCAGTTCCGCTATGCAAATGGCCACAGCATGAACCCTTTCAGGAAGTACTTGTGGTGGGTTCTCCCACTGAACAAGCATCATCACTTCGAAATGCTGAATGAGACTAAAAGCACTTAGCCCAAGTGACTTATTGCAGGCCAACAGTGTTTGTCACTGAGCATTAAATCACCATTTGACAGCTAAATGAGAGAGTAGCAGGGGTCGCAACGGCAGTGCCAACGGTACCAAGGGGTCTACAGGGGTAGCAGCCAGTACTCCGAACTATCCCTAAATGACATCCCCGCCCTGAACTCTTTCCCCTACCCCCTCTTTCTGTGCTCCCCACACTCCCTCCACCAATTTCTCTGAGGCAGCTATAAGTTGGGGAGTAGAACTGGACATAAACTGTAAATAAATAAATAAACAGCACCCACATGGATTTATCCTTTATGGTAGGTTTCTATCAGGACAATGCTTTGAGTTGCAGACAATCCTTAACCTAAATCTCAAATCTCTGATTCTTATCCCACAGCACCCAGTCTTCCGTCTGCAACACTAATCCATGGCCCCCATATCTGATCCTTCGCTCTGAGCACTGAGCCTCATCCCCTGGTCCTGTAGGAGCCGCTGGATAGCTCTGGCTACACGAGTCTCGGCTTTGGATCTTTGGCTTCAGTGCCACAGGTATGTGTTGGCAATGTTCAAGATGGCCTTAACCTCACTTATGGGTGTTTATTTTGCAGGTGGAGACTATAGATGACTTTGTTAACAACAAACTTTACACTGAGGTCTCACTGGATGGCACCTCATGCTACTTTTTAATCGAATCAGAATACAGGTGTCCCCAGATCGCACCATTGCATGGCTTCCCTGTACAGCCACCAATATTGCTTAACATGACACTGAGTGTGATCATGATATAATATGGATGGACTAGTTCTCTTCTCCGCATATCATGGATCCTCACACCGCACTTAACCATGGAAAAATCAAAAACAAAACATTGAAAAACACAATAGAAGCCTCATGAATGAATGCAGATGTTGTTTATAACAGAATCTAGCTCTAGAATCTTGTCGTGGATTATGACATGGATGTCCTATGAATAACATGGCTCTTTCAGCTCTTAATGACCTCATGCTTTCAGGATATTGTGAGAGTGTAGAAAATCGCCTAAGTAAAATGGGAGGTGGAGGAGTCATTGGAATCCGTTAGAACTACACCCGACATCCCACGCACTGAAATCTTACGCCTGTAATGGCTAATTGCACTCTAATTTCTCTTAGACCTGATGATCTGTCATCCACCTCCTTATGATTCATCCAATTTGTATTATTTTTTAGATGTTATAGCCCTGCTTGTCCCAAACAGATTTTGTCCCAAACAGTGGCAATCCAGTGATTGTAGCTGATTGTGTCCCAAACAGTGGCAATCCAGTAATCAGTGGATGATTATAACTTCTGGATTGATCAACCTGATTACAAGTATGCCAAACCCATTGTTGATTGTATGTCAGCTTTAGGTTTTATACATTGGATTTGGTTTGCGATTCAGTAGAAGGGCAGGCTAGAGATTGCATATTTTCCTATGCTAATAGGTGCCTTCTAAATGCACCCGTTTTTAACCCTGCATTGATCATGCTGGTATTCCATTTCCCCTAATCTTAGACACTGATCAGTCATTAGAAATCACAAAGGCTGCACAAGGCAACAATTGTGAATAAGCCATCATTACACCCGAACACTTGCAGCCTTGGCTATCAGATCCTTCTGGAGATGAGGGTTGCCCTGAAAGTTTGTCTTCCCTGTTTTCTTCAGTCTTTTGAGAGACCTCCTACGCTAAGACCGCAGCTGCTGTTAATACCTTAGACCCTTTGAAGCCCAGCCCAATATGGCAGCATAAACAACCTCCGAAGGCTTGCTTTTCTGAAGGTTTGGGTATCGAGAGAACATGACTGTGCAAGGAAGAAAGGGCTTGGAGTATAAACTATGACATTAATGGGAGGGCAGCCTATTGCACTAAACCTCGGGCTTATAAAAAAAGAATATTTCTATTTCTAAGAAAATATATTTTTTCTGTATGTATTTTGTAAAGTACTAATGCTGCTAAAACACTATTTACCAAGATCTGTAAATGGCCACTCATCAGCACTGTGTGGGCATTTACAGATGTTCATATCAGTGCGGTAGCCCCAACTACATTAGCTTCATGCCCCACTTGTTAGGCAATCCCGGCCATGCTTCTGATTGTGCCACCAAGTTTTCTGATAACTTGGCCAAGTGCTTCATAATTCAGATCTTACTGGTGACTCCAGATGCGTCCGTGCTAAAATGCCCTCAAGTCTCCTGGGGATTGACTCAATCCCTAGTCTTAGCAGCTTTAATCTTATTTCTGAGGGTTAGCTGGAAAGGGTAAACCGCAAAGTAAAGAGATAGGCTCTCCTCGTGAGCCATACCCTTCCATGCTTCCAATAGGATACCCGGTTGCTAGTCGCTGAAGATCTCTGTGGAATCATCAATGTCTCATGTGGGCCTGGAGCTTGTTCCTCATCACCTAACGAAAAGTGACAGTAACCCTGCTCTTAAAGTCAAACATATGTCTCAATCCTGAAGACCCAGAGAATCTTCATCCCCTCACTATGTGGCCCTGCTCAAGCAAGCTTACGGAGCCGGTTGGTACACAACAGTTGTAAACTTTCAATGGCAATGCGGCTGATCATTGATCATAAGGTTGCCTTTCAACCGGAGTTCAGCCCCAAGTTGCTTATTATTGCAGCGATGGACGATCCGACAGGGGTGGTCGATGGTGGTGGTGTCAGCGCCTTGATCCAGTTGGATCTCTTGCCGGAGTATGACACCATCGAGCACAGCGCCCCCCTTGGCCACATTTTTTACTAATGCATCTGAGATCAAGGCTTAGCTTGGATAACATTTCTCAGAAATTGTGACAATAGCACCATTAGAATCATTTTCTAGCACAATGCTAGTGGTGTTTCCCAGGGTTCACCAGTGAGCCGTCTTTCACTTAATCTCTATATGAATCCACTATAGGATATTAAAGGCCTGATTCATGGAAGTGTTTTATAACGGCGCAATCCCATAGGAAAATGTTCTGTGAATCAGGCCTACATGTCTTTTTTCTGTTTGCCATTTCTAGGCCGTGCCCCCTTAAAGGCCTACATATGTGAGAGTCTGCATTCAAAAGGCGGCCCCGCCCTTACGTTGATCTGTACGTGATGTGGTTTATACGGGAGCGGGACAAGTACGATGGAGTGCAGCAGGAAAGTGGGGTGGATGAGGAGGGGAGCAAGCAGGGGTGTGAGCCGTTCAGTGGCCGGAAGGTGCATTGGGAGACCCCTCTCAAAAAGGCCTTGGAGAGGGTGAAAAAGGCTTGTCTGATGGAAGCCGCCTTTTTTGGCCTGGAATCTGAAAGATTGTCCTTTTGTGTCTTGCCTTCAGACCCAGATTTGTTTTTTTTAATCTATGCTGATGAAACCCAGGTGGTCCTCTGCTTGCACATCGGCTGGAGATTCACAGCAGAGAAGTTCAGATGTTGCATGGATTAGGTCAGTTGTTGGATGATAAACAAATAGTTATTTTGATCACAAGAAAACTGAGATTTGACTTACAGGGACACAACTTTCGGATTTGAATTATGACAATAATGTTTGCCATCCCAGGTGCTAGTCCAATAAATTGGGTCTCTGCCCAGCCCCAGTCAACTAAGTGGGTAACCTGGGAATCTTGTCTCACAATTTACAATAAAATGATATCCTCGGGCAAGTGACCTGTTCTTTAGTTTTTTCACCCCCATAGACCAAGAACATTTTTAGACTATTTTTCCTTTCCACATAGTGAGCAGCTGATGAACAGCTTTGCGCCCAGCCATTTGGACTGCAGTAATGGAGTCTATCTGAGGTTTCCCAGGGCGATCCCTGCAGAGACTCCACGTGAGTCAAAATGAAGCAGTTTGAATGCTCCTCACACCTGGACGTCGGGACCACATCACCAGGACGTCAGGAGCATATCACCGGGACGTCGGGACCATATCACCGGGACGTCAGGACCATATCACCGGAACGTCAGGACCATATCACCAGGACGTCAAGACCAAATCACCGGGACATCATGGCCAAATGTGTCTGGTTGCCACCAGGATTCAGTGAAAATCTCTCACACGAGCACCTACATTTACCCATTACTTCTATGAGCCTAGAAGTATTCCACTGTGTGCCTTTTGCGGCACATAACAGTGCCTAATTTCAGAATTTCAGATCTGCCAAATTCAACTACTTCCCAGTTCCAGCAGCCTAACTGTGGAACTCATTGCTGGCGGCCTTGCGAGTTCTGGAAAACCGTTCTCCTTTCTGAAGGGTTAAACACTTTCTAATTCAGTCACTGACTTTTGTCTCTTTTTTCACATCATTCGGTCATCTTTTGTCTGGAAAGGTTCCTCTTTCAACAACTCCATGATGCCTATTATGGCATGCAGAGTTTTATAAAAACAAAAGAACAAATACAAAATACAAATAGCTTGGATACTCACACAACATTTAACTATTGCAAACTCAAGTACACGGCAGGCCATATTATTTTGAAACCACAGAGAATTTCTTTTATGCTGCTTTTGATTTGGTGAAATTCAGATCATCTACATTAGAAAGATTTCAAAAGTCACTCAAGTTGTTTTGAGTTGCATAATGAATTCAAGTGGCCCTGACTGATAACCCTAAGAAGGGTTGTGCAACCTTTGGCTCTGAGGAGGTTTTGGACTACAACTCCCATCATTCATAGCAGCAAAGTCAATGGTGAAGTATCATGGGAGTATCGTGCAAATGTCTGGAGAGCCACACGGGTAAGCTAATGATGTCAACCAGCACCTCAGTCTTTTTTTACAGATGTGTAGAGGAGCAGCTGTGTACCTCTGCAGGTGATCCCGCCCCCCTACCTTCCCTGTATTGGAGACATGAGATTGTGCCTAACACCAGCCATAATACCAATACTGCAGCGATTGTTTGAAAGAAGATACCCGTTGAGACAACCCTACTGAATGTACCCTCAATATGATGATAATCTACAGGAGGAAAACCCTGAAGCAGTATAAAGTGAAAGGTGCATTGAGGACGTCATAAAGAAATGTGCAGAATGTCTCAGAATAAAGAAGCATGACAAAGTGTGAGTCCTAACGGACAAACAATAATACAACAGTTCAAATGAACTTTCAACGTAAAGAAGAAAAAGACTACAAAGTAAATAAGGAGTTGCAGAAAACAAAAGTTCACCACATATACAGATGCTGAAACGCAAGGTAGATTAAGTCGTCATAGTAGCTAGCTAAGAGTGGTGCATAGAATGCAGGCGAAACTGCCATTGTACAGAAACTGGACATTGGTCTCATGAATTAAGTAAGCCAGCACGCATGAAGTGGGAATGGAAAACTGTGGCGCAGAAAGAATAATAGGCTTATAGAGCTGCATGGCAAGGCTGCCTTGCCTGGAGTCAAGATTCAAGAAGGAAGGTCTGCTATCTATTCTGAAGAAGGATGAACCTTTGCACGTTAAGGTGCAAGAAAACACAAAGGATGCCAAGCTTTAATTCATTTAGAGCATTTAAAAGCTGCAAAATGCACCAAATCGTGGTCTCCTGTGACACGAGTCAAGGATGGAAGTAGAGCTTGAACTTGGACTTCTAGACATGATAGCAAGTGCCCTCACTCCTGTACATTCTCAAAGACTAGGATACTCTGCAAGGCCAAGTACAAAGACAATTTCATGGCAGAAGGCATGGGTGATGAGAGATGCTGGGCTAATTTTGTGGTGAGGTAGTTTCATGTCCTATCTCCTCGCACCTGGGTCTGGGCTTACATGCTGCTAAATGAACCGAATGTTCCAGACATTGAATAGGTGTGCCAGCCAATTATATCAGTCCATATAACCAAGAACCTTATAGTTAGAAAACCAATGAGAAGCTGTGTATCTAATGTTTTTGAAATGTTTAGAGAGGTAGGCATAAGTTGTACACCTGCAAATGGACAGCCAATAACACTCCTATTGAAATGTATACTTAGATGTCTCCCTTAACCAAATCATACCATTGATAGGTTTTTCACTATTGCCACGTAGTATGACATCACTCTGACACATTTTGTATAAAAAAACATATTTTGTGTGGAGATCATTGAGATCGTTGAGAGACTGAGCGTACGATGTTCATTGTAAACTCCCTGTTTTAAATAATTGTTAATAAACCAGTACTTTGACATCTTCCTGAATTGGTTCTGTTATTTGGACTCAGAATTACTCTGGTGTAATCCCATCCATTCCATTTGCCCATTCCTAAGGGCCATAAACTCACACGCATCCATGTGTGCACAAATAAGCACACACATACGCACAGAGACAGGCTAACACCTATATGCACGCACGTCTTTCAAATCTAACTTGCATTTAGGTGGCCGCTCCTAGACTTTGGATGTGTGCCACTATTGCTGAGATAATTGTTGTAACAGTTGCCATTTGCATGAGTTGTTGGCTTCTAAAAGGTCCAGATGTTCCTCTGAAAAGGGCAAGCACGCCACTTTTTTTTAATACATACTTGTAATGCTTTTTAATGCCTGATAATCCACTTAATGATGTCAGCTATGCTGCCCTAATGACTCGTGTTACTTGACGCTGCAAGAATGTTTGTAATAACCAAATTAAGGCTGCGCTGGAGGGCTGCCATGTCCGTGTATTAGTGAAGAACATCAGAGAAGCAGACCTATTCAAGGCGACTTCCTGATCATGTTGTAGGTTTGATTCGTCCATCGCCACCTGCAGGACAAGTTTGATTCGTGGTTTAAGAAATGCCGCTGGGAGTACATCACCACTTTGCAGAGATCAGCTCTCTGCCAGGTGGAAAGCTCAGGGGCAGTGCAAGTATGCGGTATCCCCATCAGTTTCACTAGTGGTAAAAAACTGCTTGGGTAAGGCCTGCCAGTGGTCAAAATACAGCCATAGGAAGACATATTTCCTGCAATCTAAGCTGCCAAACAAATACCAACAGAGTAAGCATTTGGAAGGGCAGGGTGCTTCAGATGACAGATTTAGGCCAAAACCCTATTGTTTCAATGCATTTTTGCACCATGGCTAAATTTGCCCTCCTGCTAATCCGGGTTTGGTATTAATACGAGGGCAACGATTTCCCTGGTGCAAAAAATGCATTGAAAGCACATAGGTTTTGCCCTAGTGCTAATACCGTGCAAAATTGACGTTGTGCCAGTGCAAAGTTTATGTAACCTTCCCCCCCGGAGTGCACAAGCAATACAACAAGAAAAAGACTAAACACACAATATTGAAAAACCTGAGTTAATATATGAACCCAAAACACAGGGATTAATACCCATTCTGACCAGAGCCAACCTTAAATCTTCATTAACTTTAACACAGCCATATGCTTAGGGTAAAATAAATCCTGGCACTATACATGTAATTCACGCTTACCCTAAATGTGCATTGGGATGGTATCCACTTATACAAGGGCTTCTCCCTACTGATCGTCAGCCCATTTCCTCCTTCCGTCCCCCGGTTTCCACAGCTAATGAGCCACTGCATATTGTATTACTGTATCGCCTGCAACTTGAATCCTGAAACATGCTTGACTTGTGTTCTTGCACCCACCACCATATGGAAGGTTTCAAACAGGTCACAGTATAGTGTACACAATGAAAGAACTGACAGGCTTATCTCCATGACCCTGTTACAGCTATAATCAACCTAACTTGTCAATGACCCGAGTAGAAAGACTTCCCAGACTGAGAGTTGTCACTGCCCATAATTAGAGCATGCTTTCTTCTCTTTAGCCAACCAGAAAGGGTCGAATGGAGGCTCTAACCATCCATGGGAGCCTGCATTCCAGGCTATTCCTTTGTTCTGGGAACTGTTTCCCACTCTCTAGCCAATCGGCATGCTGGGAATGCAGGCTCTAATTGCCTGAGATGCTTTCCTAGTTTTCCTTTGTGATGTGTATTTGTGGTGAATACACACTAGGCAATGGGCAACGAAATTTGGACATTCTCTTTTATAACAAGCTATAGGTGAGCCTTTAATTGTTCCCAGGGCACAAGTTCTAATAGCGTTGGAGCCCTTATCACCAGCCCTTTTCATCAGCCTCTATCGTGCGAAAAGTGATATTCACCCTTCTTAGAGGCCCTCACTTCGAAACACTAACTTGGGTGGCGGCCACCTACCATACAATGGAAACCGCACTGTGGTCTCTGATGCTTCAATAAGGCTACCTTTGGCATATCATCCAATCTTCTAAATGCAGAGACTCTGAAGCCATGCCCCTTAACTTATCTGTAGGTGCTGCTCTCCTGGACTCAAAAAATGAGGTGTCTCTGCAGGATAGCTCAGTGGCAACGTGCTCGCCTTGGAAGCAAAACAATACAGAGCACCAAAGGTTCAATCCACGGGTCCGAGCTTAGAAACCTCAGGGTATTAAGCGTGCTATAAATAACCTATCATATCATACTTGTCACATTTAACCCAGATCAAAGGCTGAGCCCAAATTTATTGAAACCAAGGCAAAGTGTGAGAATGTTCTAATGCTGGACCCTCTTTTTTACAGACACCAAACTGTTCTTCTCGAGAGTTGACCCATAAACAACTTCGGACCTGGGGGCAATGAGAGGGGTTCCTTAGACGGCTTGCAAGAGAGGTCCCAGAAAGGAGTTTTCTAACCTCTGAAAGGAGTGGCAGTTAGCCAACCCCCACAGTTCGCCCCCATACAATAAGTCTGATACTGCCTTGCCCTTGTAGGTTTCAGTAGGGGCTGCCACGCACGTACACCCCCAACTTGCCATTGTATAGTTGTGGTGGGCCGATATTTGCCTGCAATCGTCATAGAGGCATCGATCTCTGAGATGGGTCTGCAGTTGATTGGAAGATGCCTGGCTCTCTTTGTAAATAAGGGAAGATGGCTACTTTCTTCCAGGAGGCTGTCATCTTATTCGGTGAGATGGCAGAATTCAAACCTGTGCCAACATTGAAGGCTCCATACTGGCATTCTGCTCATATAGGTCTGCATGGGCAGTTATTTTTGTTTTCATATTATTATTGACTTGGAGATGAACTCATTTAGGGCAGTCATTTGCGTCATTTCCTTCTCCAATGAGAATCGCTGGTGAGAAATTCATTAGCGTTACGGGTCGGGGAAAAATAGATGGGGACCATCCCGAACAAATATGCCTTCACTGGGAGCCGGAGACCAGTACACCATCAAAAGAAGGTCTCGAAGGAAACACACATTGACAATAACCTATAAACACAATGTATATGTGATACAACAACACAAATGAAAAGCAAAAAGGTCCAAAAAAGACACACAAATTAATACTTCCTTTTAATCAAAACATACATTAAACCTTCATATGGACATGCCTATGTGACCACACAAAGGCACATGCAACAATGGCCAACGCTGAAGCAGATTAAACAAGAGGCATCACGCAAGAAAGGCTTTTGGCCATCAATGGGACAGCAAAAGCCCAAAACATCCTATGACACATTGACACTTCGCGCGCGCAACATGCTTTTAGACACAGCAAGGCAATGCTTTGTAAGGGGCTCCTGTGGCAACAGCCTCAGGGCTACTCCTTGGGTAGGTGAACATACAGACCTGTTGTCTTCTGTGCCACCATATTTATAAAGGTTGCCACGCAAGTGAAAAGACTCTCAGCCGTGCAGTGACTTGATATGATATGATATGGCATTTGTAACGCGCCTATACACAAGTGTTTCAAGGCGCGACGAGGCAGGGGGGGCAACAAGGGGAGACAGACAACGATCCTACTAGGCCAGGTGTCATTCAGATTGCGCAAGTGCAAGGGTAGAGGGGAAAGGGAGAAATGCAAGGGGGAAAGGGAGAGGGGAAAGTGCAGTACAGGGTTAATAGCATACAAGAAAATAACAAGGGCCAGCTAGTGGCAAGTGCGAAGTAAGTGCAGACAAGGGCTCGTAAGGGGGGATGTTGGGATACAGACACAGTCCCGTAGTGCAGGGGGTGCCAGGGAGGCAGTGCAGGGGAGAGTGGCTGGGCCAAGGACCGAGAACGGTGAGTGGCCCAGTTGCAGATTCAGTGCAGTTTCAGTAACTTTAGCAGGGGAGAGGGGGAGAGAAAGTGGAGGCGAAGAGGAGGGTTTTGAGGTGCTTCCGGAACCGGAGATGGTTCTCCTCAAGTTTCAGGGATGCAGGAAGGCTGTTCCAAAGGGAGGCCCCTGCAGCGGAGAGAGATCTGCCACCAACTCGTTGTTTGGAGGAACGGCTGACCTTGAGGGAGTTGGAGGCGGATGAGCAAAGAGCTCCAGAAGGAAGATATTTAGGAAGAGAGAGTTGAAGGTATTTTGGCCCAAGGCCCCAGAAGGCCTTGTGGACAATGCAGAGGGTTTTGAATGTAACCCTTGTATCCACTGGGAGCCAATGGAGAGATTTCAGAGCTGGAAAGATACGGTCCCTGGGCTTGAGGCCAAGGACAAGTCTCGCAGTCCTGTTCTGGATGAGTTTCAAAGGGCGGAGAGTAGAGGCAGGCAGATTTAGATAGAGGCTGTTACAGTAGTCCAGCCTAGAGAGAACCAGGGCTCTAGAGACAGTGAACTTCTGGGGGAAGGAGAGGAAAGGAAGGATACCTCTGAGGAGTTGTAGCTGGTAGTGTGACTTCTTAGAGATGTCGGCTATGTGTGGAGAGAAGGAGAGTGTGGAGTCGAAGATGACCCCGAGGTTTTTTGCCTTACAGGTAGGAGCAGGAAGAGGGCCAAGAGATATTTTTGTGTATCTGAAAGCAGGGTTGCAGGTCTTTAAGTGATCATGCAATTTAGTAGCAGGGTCAAGGCTTGTCCGCATCTGGAAGAAACTAGCAGGGGTTGGTCCTTCTTGGAAGGTTATTTGTTGTTTGTTATAGCTGCTGTTGGCGTCTCACAGGCTTCCCTCAAACGGTGTGTTTGCAGTGCTGCCTGGAACACTGGCAGGCTTGCTCATGCACTGCACCCAGACGGTGTTACTTTCAAGCTTCTTTCTGTTGAAGCTGCATTGGATGAGCAGATTGGCGATGCCCTACTAAATGCTTTGGCTGGGATGTACTGAAGAGGGAACACAGTTTCTGAAGGAACGTTGGATCTTTCCCCCATTGACTTAGTAGGTTTGTAAAAGGTGCTTCTTCGCTCCACTTGCCCCAGCAGAAGAGCTCTTCAAGGATGGGGAGGTGTGGTGTGATCTCCTCAGATCTTTCGATTCAGGCAGATCATCGATAATTCATTTTCAATCATCGGTAACTTTTGCTCTCCTTCGTCAGCGCTCCTTCTGAGATTATGTCCACGTTACTCCAAAAATGTAGACGCGTTAGCTAAAGAGCGCAACTCAGTTAAGTCTTGTTCTCTGCACAATGTCTGGAATCTGGAAGAAAGGGCGATCTTAAAATGCCAATTGAGACTGGAAAAAAGGTGAACAAAGCATGCGTGTGCTGGTTTCATGGACCTCAAGCCTAGATGTGGAGCAACAGAGCGATGCACAACAAGGGGGCACAGAAATAGGTTTGAACAATACACCATCAATTACGAGGGTGTACCATCTAGGGTACTCTTGGAAGAGCAAGGAGAGGGGAGTACACAGGGTTACAGGCAGGGTATGCAAGTTAGGGACAGAAAGGTGGACCATTCCTGATTCATTTGTTGATGGATCTGCAGCTGTGCTCTTGTTTAAGCGCTATTTCTGCAGGTTTTATGCAATCTGACCTTCGTAGCGGCGTCATTGCCTTGCATGGGAAATTACAGCCTGCTAAGAGATTGGTTTACTTAGGGAGGTGCTTGTGCATGCAGCAGTCCCTGCCCCATTTTCCTCTGCCTGTTGTTTCCTGTTTCACAGCCTAGGCACAACTAAAGTGTAATGCATCCAGGGTCATTTCACACCCTAGCTGCATTGGTCTTCCCCAAATAGAATAGCTCATGCTAAGCATTAGCGTTCCTATTTATTTTATTTCATTTCTATCCCAGAAAAATAGTGTTTACCCTTTAAGGCCCATCAATGTCTATGAAAACACAGCCCCTACCTAAGTGTTGGGGGCTAATACAGGCTTAGGTCACTCAGGCATTCGCGGAGGGGGTGGTGGTGGGTCACTTGCACCTGGCGCGTGCCCCTTCCCCTTCACAGAAGTCACTTCTGTTACTAAGTGGACTTGTGGTCAGGAGTTCACGACTGCACAATGTGAGCCTCGCTCTGCACCCTACTTTCTGCATCAGCAGCCTTCTGTGTATTGGCTACATGGGGCTACGGCTTTAGGCATGATGGCATTTTATATGTGGTCATTTAAGACCCTTCCCTCCAAATACGCTCATTGTCCCCAGACAGGTAGGGGACTCACTGTGATTGACAAACTACTTAGCAAATACTTACCTGAGTGCCTGTAACACACATGACACATAGGTATGGCCAGCCCTAGGATTTGCAGGCCCTCAGCGGCAAAGGATGTGTAGAGGCCACCCTTATTTGCATAAATAGTGACATCAGTACTATTACAGAAAATTATATTATATGAGTCTTCAATGTGCCAAGGTATCATGGGAAGTTAAATTAAAAACATGTTGCCATGAGTAAGACAGTAGACAAACTATGACGTCCTGCATATTAACGTATATAGACTTTTAATTTTGGCAGATAAAGGTGTAGGGAGATAAAAGTATTTGGCTAGGAGCACACACTTAGGTTAAGTGGAGAAGCCAGGATTTGAGAGCAGTCTGCAATTCAGGAACTTAAATGCATCTCTTCCCAGATGTAATTAGTAGAAACATTGTATGTAAAAGGTCATTTTGAAACATTTGTTTGAAAACACCATCTGTCTGTGGAAGACATTGCAACAATATGGTGATTGTGTTTTGCGCACTGAAGGTAACTGCTGGATTTTTACGCGTTTCTCCATTTTTCCATTTTTATTGTATATACATATTTCACCACACTGTCCAAACTAGCAATATGTTTTTACTTCAGAAGCTACAGATCAGGATTATTTTGGCTGTCGAAAGAAATAAACTGCAAGGATGTCAAGTCATGGTAGGGTTTGGCCCTGGGGCAGACAGGGCAGGTTGCATCGACTGCAGGATTTCCTTAGAGTGCGATAGAGACGATTTACCTGGGAGGTCTTGAGGAAGGGAAGTATGCAATTTTGCAGGTCTTGAAAGGTTAAGAAAATTAGCATGGCTCAAGTCCTAAAAAAAAGTGGGGCGGTTCCCAATAATGTATGCATAGGCGCTGAGTACAAGGGGCAGAGGGCTTAGTTGCATCCCTTCTCCTTGCCATGCTCATCTAAATCGATGGTTGTAGAAGGGATTCTGTCTCCTCTCCTGCTGGACTCAGGCTTGGTGACATGTTCGCATACATCTTGAAAATTTAGCAAGTGCTGCTCTCTTCAAAATGGGAAGGGAGCCTCATTAATGGACCACCTGGCCCATGATCGGAGGGGTGGGTAGGCCACATCTGTTTTGCGGGTGCAGGAGTTGCAGGGGGAAGCAGGGGATCCCATAGCCGGATGCTGCAAAGACAACTCATCAGATTATGTTGCTGAGATGTTATATGTTTAGAACTACCTGTAAATGGCTTTTTACTATACCTGCTGCAAAATGTACTGTAAAATGAGTTGTTTCAGCCTGGGGAGAATTACAGGTCCCTCTCGTAGCTCAGTGTGGGAATCTCTGCCCCCCCCCTAGGCGAAAACGTAAAGCTGCCACCTATTAATATATGCACAGGAAGTGAACATATCTTAAAGTGAAATATACAAATTTAGTTCGATTGACTTTTCCCCTTAGAAGAAAATGCACAAGACAAATGATAAATTGCCTTTCAAAAAAAAATTATTCAATGCAGAAAAATATTCACAGAGAGAAGAATTTCCAATAATTAAGCCAGCAATGTATAAAGGTTTAAACCCAACAATGTATACAGAAATATTCCATGAAAAATAAAAATCCAAATATTCGACATGTGCTTTGCCGGTCAGATAGAAGAGCGAGTTGAACGCTTGCCCCTGAAATCTGTGCGCAGCCGGCTGTGTCAGGTTCAAATCCTGTCAGGGTCAACTCTCCATTTCGGCCTTCTGAGGTTGATAAATTGAGTACCACTCTGTGGGGTAAAAGTGTCTTCTGTTATTTCAGCACTCTGGGACCCAGTGTTGTGTAGCGCTATATAAAAAAATATTATTATTTAATGACACTTATGTGGTCTTCTGGGTAGGGTCTGCACTGGAAACATGAAAATATAGGGTGGAATCTTAGTAGCTGAACAGTTGCGCAAGCAACAAAAGTCTTGTGTTTAATGCCGGGCTCACCAACACTGAACACGCGTTGACTCCGCCCTCTGAAAAAAGTAGGCGGGTGCTGTATGCCCACATGTCTCCTCGACTTGTGCCCTAACAATCAGCAGAGGGCTGGAATCAGGGAATATAACCCCTCCAGTCTCCAGGACTGCAACCTCTGGCGCCGCATCCTGGGCAAATATGTATGGCTCACTTGCCCTCTCATCCTTTCCCCTCTGACCCCAGGTTTGGCTTTCAACAATACTGTTTTGTAAAGATAACTTGAAAAGTACACATTCCATAGTGTCACTCAAATATATAAATCCTTATAGAACTATGTTAGGCAAAAAGTGTACAAGTGTGGCATTGTTCTCCCACCTTGAATGGAAAACTATGGGCCTGAATCATGGAACGTTTTCTAATGGGATTGCACCATTATAAAACAATTCCACGAATCAGGCCCTATAGATACCAGCATGCAATTCAGCAGAAGGCAAGAAATGGACTGCGGATATTGTAAATGTACTTTCAAAACTTAAAAACTCATAACAAAAGGTAATGTGCGTCTAGGTTACCTGCTTGTGTTTCAATGTTTGGCAAAGGAATGCTTCACGTGAGGAAAATGTTACATTCTACCTAAAATAAACACGTTTTGGTGTGTTAGATACGAACACGTGAAAGTACGCCAGATTGTTTAATTCTGTTTAGTGTAATTGTCTCTGAGGAGGGCATAGATGTAGGCAGCTAGCATGTGGTTTGTGTACGCATTCAAGATAAAAAATGCCCCTTTGCCGTTCTTAACTAGGAAACATTGACAACGTCTGATCCAAAACCATGCCCTCCTAAATGCGACATCACTTGTGCATCGCTCCCACTTTAAATGCTCTGGAAGAAAGAAAGTGATAAGCAGAACTTACTGAGCGTCTGGTGGGCTGCTGGGAGGGGGGCTATTTGTTTTGCAGGAGGTTGAGAGGTGACTGGTCGCCTCACTAGAACGAACACAAAAGGGAGCCTCGTACATGGAGGCAGCATAGCCGCTCTTGAAACAATATTACTTCATATGCTGGAGGCAGGCAGCTGGTGCCTGCAGGGCCCCTACTACCGCGGGGCCCTGAGCAGCCACACAGTCTGCCCTACCTCTGGCCAGCCCTGCACTTATGTGAATACTGAAGGGCTGGCTGCAGGCCGCAAGTCTCTGCAGGCAATCCTTTCACCAGCGTGCAGGTCCCTGCCACGAATGAGTGCGAGGGCAGAATGCGAATGCGCACGCGTTCGTGCACTTCTTGATTGGGGCTTCAAAGTCGGCCAGAATGCCGTGCTCTCATCCATCCAGCTTTGATCCTCTTAATTGATCTATTTATTATCAGAACACGCAGTTTGCGCATCTTGTCCGTAATGGTCTGAGAAGGTGTGTGTGTGCTGCAGACGTAAAGCCCAATGGGGAGGACTGAAGGAGCGGAGAAAACTGGAGATGAAAGGAGGCCATAGAGAAGGGATCTGATGAAATGACACAGCTCCATAGGTTTTTTTTTATTTTGCGTGTACATAGTGTTCTTGGTCCGCAACACATTAGCATGCAAAATGCGCTTAGTGAAACCACCTCTTCCTTTTCAATTTCGGGTGCGGCATGAGCTCGCAGGCTGTTGAGCGCTAAGCCTGCTTTGACATTTGTCAAAGCTTTTGCTTTTACGTACATATGCCTGTTTGGGTTTTATAATCCCTTAAATATGCACTTGAAATGCGACATATTGGCTTACTGGTTACTGATGGCTTTTCTGTAAGCTTTGTCAGGCCCTGTAATATGTACAGTGCCCTGTAATATATACAGTGCCCGGAATTCTAGGGACGCCATTTGTAAATACGACATAAAAGCATTTGGAATACTCTGTTGCTCAGAGGAAAAGAACCGTGCTTTTTGTAAATAAAGCAGGACTATGTTCTTTTGGAATCTAGCAATCAAACATATGAAATAGCCTAACAAAGATATTTTCGCTGCAAGAATGTTGTTTGTTTTCTATTTTTGTAGGAAAATATAGCTCAGCAGCAACAAGCTGGCCTTGGAAACAAGAGGACAAGAAGCAACACAGGTTCGATCCCCAGGTCCGTGCCTAGAAACTCTTAAGCACGTTATAAATACACAACTAAGTCATATTCCTGTAACAGCACCTCGATGCCCCCGGGCTGTGTGGGTCTGTTCATGAAAGAGGCTCCCCTCTCAAGAAAGTTTAACCTAACATTGATGTTTACACTTCCTCAAATGCATACATTAATTCATATTTTATAACACGCTTAAGAGTGGGACGGAATTCAAAGCTGTGGTGCTCAGCGTTGCCCATTTTCCAGAACAAACATGTGGCCCCTGAGTTATCCTCCCGGCCATGAGAATAGGAAACAGAACATGAACAACAGATCGATGGAAGGATTAAAAGTACAATGCATTATATCACATCAACCTTGCAGCATATAATGCCCAGACTAGGAAACTCTATCCCATTCCTTTAGAGATCCTAAGCTTTTTACTTATTCTTTGTGTTTGAGCTGAGTAGATGATTGCCACCATTTCAGAATCTTATTTTCTATGTCAATGAGTGAGTTTCCAGTATGCCCACTTCTTTAATAAATAGTAATAAGCAAACTCTAGAAAGTAGACAAGAACGCAGATAAGCGGCTCGCTTAGAATTTCACCATGAGATCATTCCCTATGTTGAACGGTTTCATACCAAGAAAAGTAACAGTTTTTCACAGTACCGAATCACGCGCTCATTTTAGGGAGACAACGTACTTTCGATGTTCATAGTTGACATTTCCACACCCTCGCTGGGGACTAGTACTGTGATGGATGATGTGCTGCTGTGCATAGCCGAGGTCAATGTTGTTTTTCATTGAGTGCAGATTAGAGAAGACTATGGACCATTACGAGAGGGTTATGGCAGGGTTCAATACATTGCTCCAATGTTTGTGATCCAAGGTTTTGCGCTCTGAAACACTTGCGTACAAGCGCGATACAAATAAAATATCAATATCAATATCAACAAAATACTCCACAGGGGGAGCTCTCCATCTATAAAGCCAAAAGGGTATTGTCAGGAGAGTTTGAGAATGTTTATACGAAGCTGGTACATTATGCATTTGATTATGTAAAGGGAAAGTCAGTGGCAATAATACAGAAACATGCTGAGTATATCTAGTTATTGGGGTCTGTGGTTCTCTTGATGAGGAAGGATTTAGTGCCCCGAATCAGAGCCATGATTGTTATCCTGTTCTTAGACACGAACATTCCTTTACATGAGGAAGTGGTGGCCTTATGCATTTAAAATGCTCATGTCCAACCTGACCGGTGTGAGTCATTCTTATATCAACTACAGAGAGTTATTTGGCACATCAATGGGTATGGAATTTGAGACTTACTTTGGGAAAGATTTGAGAAGGGGCTGATATCATGCCAAACAGTATGGCTTCAAAATGGGGTTCACTAGCTGCTATATATTGATGCATTTTTATGACATCAAATGAATCAGAAAGTTCCCTGAGCACGTTTCTACTCTCTTTAAATGACAAACATCCAACTTTCAGATGTACTTTTCAAATTGCCACTAAATCAATTCATTTGTTTAATTCTTGCCTGGAATTAAGAAAATGTACAATTCAATATTTGTAAGAAATGTACAGACATTGAAAACAATATGCAGCAAACTCTCAGCATTGAACATCTACAGTTCATGGACTTTCTTATTTACAATTTCTAAGATCCAGGAGAGTTCCTACAGACCACACACATGTTTTAACTCTATTAAAACCTGGATTTCTGATGTTTCACAGAGAGGTTATTACATGTGTATGTTCATGTTTATGTTTATTAAGTTTATATAGCGCTTTAATCCAAAACGCTTTACAGTATAACAACAAGATACAATAATGAAAGAAGCATATTAAAAGTCCTGAAACAAACCAGTGATACAATATGTAGAACAATTTACTTAGAAGGAGGGGAAGAGGTAAGGGGGAAGGGAGGGGAGAGGAGGTAGGTAAGGAAGGTTTAAATGTCCGATTTGAGATCAGCGGGAGCGGGAAGAAGGGGGATGGATGGAGGGCATGGGAAGGGAGCTTAGGGGACTTGCGGGAGAGAGGTAGGGAAGGAGAGTCGGGGGGAGTGGAGAAGAAGGGCTTTTAGGGAGGAGCGGAAGGATGAGTAGGTAGGGGTGTAGCAAATAGAAAAAGGTAGGGAGTTCCAGTGAAGGGGGGCCAAGAGTTGAAAGGAACGGAAGCGTGAGGAGGCACATGGGCCTGTGGGTACAGTGAGTAGGTAGAGATCATCTGAGCGGGGAGAGCGGGAGGTAAAGTAAAATGAGAGGAGGGAATAGAGATAGGGGGGGCAAGATCATGGTGAAATTTGAACACAAGACATAGGAATTGAAATTTTAGTTGGGAGAGGAAGGGAAGCCAGCCAAGTTGAGAGAGAGAGGTGGAGATAGAATCTCGAGGGCCAAGAAGACAGAGAGTATGGATTGTGAAGTGGTAGATGGATTTTAGGGGAGTCAGATGAGAGACCTGGAGTCGGAAGAGGAGAGAAGAACAGTAGAAGTGGCAGGGGAAAATAAGGGAGGAGATTAAGAGTTTAGTAGCGTGGAAGGTGAGTGAGGAGCGGATCTTGCAGATGTTTAAGAGGTGGTGCTGACAGGCATGAGAGGTGAGAGAGATGTGGTTGGAGAAGGAAAGGGAGGAGTCAATGTAGAGATCAAGATTGCGGGCATGGGTCGAGATGGGGAGATTAAAAGGGGGAAAGTGGATGAAAGGAGGGGGGATATGGGAAAGTGTGTTAGGAGGGAAGAAAAGGACTTCAGTCTTGTCAGTGTTGAGAGAAAGAAAATGGGATGACATCCAGTTTTTGATGGCCATTAGGCAGGAAGATAGAGTGTGATGGAGGTCAGGAGTGAAAGAAGAGAAGGAGAGAAAGAGTTGACTGCCATCAGCATAGAAATGGTGGGAAATGCCGAAAGAAAATATAACGGGGCGAGAAGGGAGATTTAAAGAGAAAAAAGAAAAGGTCCAAGTACAGAGCCGTGGGGGACGCCTTAGTTCAAGGGGAAGTTGGGGGAGGTGTGGCCGCCCCAGGAGACAGTAAAAGATGAATTGGAGAGGTTAGAGGAGAGCCAGGTGAGGACAGAGCCTTTGAAGCTGATGGAGGACAGAGTCCTAAGAAGTAAGGGGTGATCTACGGTATCAAAAGCTGCAGAGAGGTCAAGGAGGATAAGAATTGAGGATTGATTAGTGTAGCGAGCAGTTAGGAGAGAATTAAGTACATAAGTGAGAGCAGTCTCAGTGGAGTGTTTAGGGTGAAAACCAGACTGAGAGGTGGGGGGGAGGGAGTGAGAGGATATGAAAGCTGAGAGTTGAGAGTAGGCTAGGCACTCGAGGAGCTTAGAGATGAAGGGGATAAGGGAGATTGGTCGGAAGTTGGAAGCAAGAAGAGAGCTAGCAGAAGGTTTCTTCAAGATAGGGATGATGGTGGCGTGTTTGAAAGCTAAAGGAAAGGTAGCAGAGAAGAGACAGGTGTTGAAGAAGGTAGTTAGGTAGAGAATGAGGAGAGGGTAGATTTTAGGGATGAGGGAGGTGGGGATGGGATCGGAGGGGGCAGCAGTAGGGTGAGTTTTGGACAGAAGACGGGAGACACAGGATGAGGTGATAGGAAAGAAGTTGGACATGTTAGCAGAGGTGGGTGAGGAGGAGGAGGGAGGAGGGGAGAAGGAAGGAGAGGTGAGGATTTTTTTGCATAGAGAGAGAATTTTGGATGAGAAGAAGTTGGCAAAGTCGGAGGGAGAGAGGGGAGAGTTGGTGGAAGGGTCAGTAGTAGGAGGGGATCATCAGCAGCACACATGTCAATCACATGACTAGAGTATAATTGGTATCTTCTTCCAGGGCCAAGGAGGCTTGGTTTATTGTGCATACTTACAAGTGATCCCATAGTGGGGATACTTAAGAAAGTTATCTGAAAATCATGGATGATGTTCATACAAGACATAGTAATGGCTAACGGTGTTCCCGAATTACCTTTATGTGCCCTCAAAAGGAAAACTAATATGCATAAAATGCTGATGCATGTTGACTTACCTCCACCCCTTCCCCGATTCTTCCCCTGTTAATGGGGGGAGATGCATAAACTGATCTTATTGATATAAAAACTGGAACTTACCCTTCTCTAGGATGTTCATGTGGTAATAATGTTATTAAAGGGGATCTGTGTTCACCCTATACCAGTTGCAAAAATCACTTTACAGGATTATATTACTTTTCTAACCGACTATGTGAGTTACCTGCTGCTATAGTCATTTGACAAGTAATTTGATACACCCGATAAAGATAGTGGTCATTCCCAAAATATGTTGTGCTCTAAATCTTCAAGTGAGGGTGGAATAAACATTTTATAAATTGCATCACAAATTAGTGTGACCTCTATTCTTTGATGAAACATTAAGTATAAAAACATATGGAGTACAATCACTTTCTGGAAAGCAAGTGAGCTGTGCACTGGATCAGAAGGGAATCTGACCCATTTCCTTTTCAACGGTTTAAGCAGGGCTGGTGCAAGCACTAGGCAAACTAGGAGGCTGCCTATGGATCTGGCCAGCATGGGGCACCAAAGAGCAGGTTTTACCCTCTGATGTCATGAATTACAATAAAGATGTCAACCAATCTGAACTAAAACAGCAACAAACTGTCATCCTGCAATTATGGGTTGCCCTGCTGCAAATCACAGTGCTCACATTTCTAGGAGTCTCCAACAGGTCAGTGGAAGCAGGGCCATTGCCTATTGACACATGTTTTTGAGCATCACTGTACATGGCCTGGCTCAAATAAACAATGTCAAATTAATGGGGGTGCATAGTGCGTTGGGGAAAACAGTATTATTGATGAGGTCTGTTAAGAATGTTTTCTGCGGCCAGTTAGGGGATATGGCCACTGAAACTTTAGTAGAGTGGGGATCGATAGTGAAGGGAGGACATACATGCTGATATCGTTTTGTTGATTAGCAGTAGTAGTTATTAGTTTGTAGGGGAAAGGCAGGATAGTGCATTAGGCTACTGTGTTATTTTATGCCAAAATGGGTGGAATCAGTTAAGGTAGTTAATTGTGCATGCTTTTAGTTGAAGGTGGCTAAAGAGAAGTAATGAAATGAGGCTGGGAGAAGCAAGAGTGTGGTAGGGCCTAATATGTTGCACAATCAAAACCTTCTTTATACTGTATTTGTCAATGTGAAACATTGTTGCGTACTATACGCATAGAGGCTTTAACGATAAATGTCATCCTAAAGAGTTCTTGTTTAATGTACACTTGCTAATCACAGGCATCTACCAGACCATCCGGAAAAATGGATGCCTTTCCCTGACTGTTATTATTGATGTATTTTTATTGATTTTTCAATTTTTGGCATTGCAGGGCAGCCCTCTGCCTGTGCAGACCCTGCAGCTAAGGGCCCAGAGGCAAAGGGCTCCAACTGAGGCAGCTCCAGATCATGTCTGCCGGTGTCAGAAGGGAAAGCCAGTGAAACCAGATGCCAGCTGTCAACCAGCAGCAACAACTAAAGTAAGTGTGTCATGGGTAGTTAGTAGAGCAATCACTCTATTCCAGAAAGCCCTGCCACTCTACATTACCTTACCTCAGAACATAGCTTGTCAGACAAATGTCACCTGCATCACTCTCTTAGGCAATACTCAACACTAGCAATCACCCAAGTATATGCATATAAAACCCTCTGTGTCCACTATAAAACAAAGCCTACTGTATAATATTCAGAAACCTGCTGCATTAGGAAACCTAGCCCTTTCTCCCACTATACAGGACTCTCAAATCTTTATATATGATGAATATACCATTAGTCATCTGCTAGGCCAAAACCAGACAGAATCGTGAAATGTAGCAAATGCCACACTTAGATAGAATTGTGAATGTTAGAAAATGCCACACTTAGATAGAATTGTGAATGTTAGCAAACACCACACTTAGATTCAATTGTTAGTGTTAGCAAATGCCACACTTAGATAGAATTGTGAACAGTATCCTGCGTTGCATCCAGACAGAACTGGGAATGTCAGTAAGTGCTACACTTAGATAGAATTGTGAATGTTAGCAAGTGCCACACTTATATTGAATTGTGAACATTAGCATGTGTGGCGTCTACACAGAACTGTGAATGATAGCAATGGTGACATCTAGTTAGACTTGCAAATAAGAGCCTGCATCACATCTAAATAGGATTGTGAATGTTAGCAAGTGCCACACTTAGATAGAATTTTTAATATTAGCAAATACCAAATTCAGATACAATTGTCAAGATTAGTCTGCACCGGACCCAGACAGGATTGTGAATGACAGCAATGCACCACATTTAGTAAGAATTGTGAAGCTTAGCCTGCGTCGCACCTAGATAGGATTGCTAATGTTAACAGCTGCCACATTTGGACTTAATTGTGAATATTGGCGTGCGTCACATATAGACAGGATTACGAATATTAGCCAGCGCCGGATCTAGATAGAGCATTTAGATAGAAAATGTAGCACATATGGCTTCTGGGCAGCAAGGCCAATAAATTGATCCACTAACAAATTTTACCCCTCCGCATACACCTCTCAAACTCTAACCAAACACAACCACAACCCTAAAGCACATCAAGACATGCCCTGTTCGGAGTTTATGTCTGCACATACTCCTGTATATATTTGCTTTTTGCCGTTGTGTTTATATGTATATGATTGTATATAGTCTCACATATATTTGCTTTTCTTGCCGCTGTGTTGTATATATTCATGCCAAATACTGTAACAAGCTTAAGTCTTCATGTAAACTGTTGCGCCCGGCTACCCATGGGTTTGGCGCCCATTAACAAATAAATAAACAAACAAACAAACAAGCATCAAAGCGGACACACTTCACTACACTGCAACAATAAACCAAACCACACATAGCTTTGCACAACAGCACACGATGGCTACCGACCGGAAAGCACCCACAAGCTTGCAGGAGAAAGACATGATAGTGTATTATGCTATTGTGTTATTATGCTGAAATGGTTGGAATCAGGAGACGTAGTTAATTGTGCATGCTTTTTGTTGAGGATGGCTAAGGAGGAGTAATTAAAGGGGTGCTGGGAGGAGCAAGGCTGTGGTAGGGCTTAGTTATGTGAACACTAATATACTTAATGCTATGTACTTGGAGTTGTCATTTAGCTGTTAAGTAGAGGTTTGTGAGGCATTTTATGGTGCTATTAGGGGTCCTAGCCATTCAAACTGTAGTGATAGTGGGGATGTGTAGTGGAGGGAGGATGGACATGCTGATATGTTTTGTTGACTAGTAGTAGTACTTTTACTTGAAAGGTTACTTATTTAGTTATGGTGGCCAATTTGGAACAGTTTCTTTTATGTTTGCTGCCATCTGAAAAGGGAACAAGTGTCTTTTCGATTTAAATCGTGGTAGTATACTTTTTTTTCTGGTGTGAGGTATTCTCACTTTAGTATATATCTTGTGAGGGATAATACAAAAAGAAAATGATATGCACACAGTAAAATTCCCACGGTGTGAATAACTATTATACTTGGGCTGACGGGCAGACAGAGGCTTTTCTTTTCTAAAGCTTTTAGTGAGTGTCTTTTTCGCTTGGCTTTACAAAAACTGGGTTGGTGGGCTGTTAAAGTCCATCTCCACCTGTTAGCCTGGGCTTGAAACTTATATTTCATATTGAAAATATAAAGAAATACAATGCGTGAACTTAATCATTTCAATTTCGTTTTTTGTATAGCTTTTTTGTAAGATGCCATCAAGAAAACAACAACGAGCTATATGAATGGGCTGTCTGCAGGGAAGTAGAGCTAAACCTTATCATTTTTCTTTAAAGTAGTGTTTCTAGATCTGTTGATACAAATCCTGCAGGTAATGCAACCATTTCTAGTGTTGAGGATAGTTTTTAAAATGTTGAAGTTGAAATAAGAGTTATGCCAACACAAAGTTTTGCTGTGACCAATAATGTTTTTATTGAAAGTTAAAAAAGAAAAAAGGTTTAAAATGTGTTAATAGCTAGTAAAAAAAGAAAACATTTTAGAAAAAAGGTAGCAAATAAGGAATAAGGATATTTATATAGGAAAATGTATCACTCCCAAGTGTTTACCTATATTTGGAGAATCGTGACACCAACATCTAGACATGTGTTCAAACTTTTTTTGCAAAAGAACAAAGTAGAAGTAATCATCTAAAAAGATTTTGATTTGAAAATAAAATTGTTCATTTACATATTAAATAAATGTAAGATATTGCTTAAGATGAATGGTGATGAAATTGTTACTAAACTTAATATAGAGCAAAAGGAGGTTCATAATAACATTCTTACATGGTTTACTACATGACAAGTGTGAATGCTCTTGTGTGCAATACAAACCTGTTTTGTTGTATGTTAGTGGACAGGAACAAGTACATCTTGATTAATTAATGCAATAAGAGCTATGATCCAAAATGTAACAGATTCCACTTTGTCATGTATTGTAAGTGCTCCAACAGGCTTAGTAGCATTTAATATAGGAGGTGTTTCTTTACATCGCCTGTTAATATTACCAGTGGAGCATGACAAAAAACTAGAAAATCAGAAACTTGTATCAAGTGCAGCACAAGAAGTAGGAAAAGTTCATAGAAAATTAGATGAATTGATGCTAGCTTTCATTCACTTGCAAATGCAAGAGGTTTTGAAGACTGACTACAATATTTTGTTTGGAGGTAAACATGCACTTTTTTTGGAGACTTGTTACAATGAACTCCTTTGAAAGGTCAACCAGTTTTTAGAATGCTGCAATCTAAGAATGCTCAAAAAAGTATAGGAAGTATTGGTAATTTTAACATTCGTAATTGTTTTGAATGCCAGGAACTTACTTTATGAGGCAATCTGGAGACTTAGAGTATGCATAAATGCGTAATAAGATTTGTATAGGTGTTCTTGAGGAACATGTGGAAGCGGTCTTAAAGGGAAGACTGATTTATCACATGTTTCAGATTGCAGTTCGTCTGATGTTATGTTGACTCTTCAGGAAAGAAAAATGTTTTGTGTTCCTTTGATGTGCACACTTGCAGAGTGTAAAAAGATTAACTCTACAATGCTACTGTCAGAGAAGCAAAATATTGTAGAGATACAATTATGTGATGTTTTAGATGGTCATGTTATGCCTTTGGATTTGAATAAGAGAGCAAAAGCATGATTAGGTCAACTAGAAAATTCAATTTCTAAAACAGCCGGTCTGGAAGGAGTTTTAAAACTGTGGATCAATGTAAGAGTAATGTTGAAGAGGAATTTGAACATAACAATTTGTCTAGTCACTGGAGGAATGGAAAGAGTGATTGTATTTCACACTTTTCATCACAGTTCAAGTATTGAACATGTTGAAGTTACGTTTGATCATGTAGAAGGAACTCACTTGATTTCTCTGAGCTCTGCATGTTTCATGCTTTTTAAGGATACCATTGTGAAAAGAGCACAGTTTCTATTGTGCTCTGCTCATGCAATGACTATTCATAAATCACAAGGGTTGACTTTGGAAGCAGCACTTATTG
This sequence comes from Ambystoma mexicanum, assembly GCF_040938575.1. NCBI lineage: Eukaryota > Metazoa > Chordata > Amphibia > Caudata > Ambystomatidae > Ambystoma > Ambystoma mexicanum. Next base: position 1,180,436,056 of record NC_090927.1, read on the forward strand.
ACATTGGTCATACCATTTTTAAAGAAGGAATGTCATATGTAGCTATGTCATGTGTGAAAGATGTAGAAGGTTTATTTTTAATAAAATTTGATGAAAGTAAAGTGACAGCTGACATTTCTTACATTGAAGAATGTAATCGGTTGGGTGTACTTTATGCTCCTCACCTGAACCTTATATTTGTACCTGTGAAGCAGTCATCCAGCAAACGTAAGGAGTCAGTGAAAGCACATTCAAATGAAACAATCCTTGTGTGACTAAAAAACAACAGAATTGAGTTGGACAGTCGTTCAACTGTAACACAGTGTCATTGCAGCTTTAGTAATGAAACAGTAGTTGAGTACTATTGTAATTCAGCTTTGTGTATGTTGTTTCAAATGAATCCATTGATGCAAGAAATAGCTCAACAGCAGAGAAGCAGCTATGTGTTGAACTTTCATTTTTTAAATGTCTGGACATGAAAATCCACACAGTTTACATTTGGCAATGTCAATTCGAAATTTAGTAGCTGTTGCAAGTGGAAATGAACAATTGTGTCAAAATACACAGGAGGATAGTCAAGAATGTTTAATGAATGTTTTTGAGATATTAGTGAAAGAAACTGTTAATGTGGATAAGTATGTTGGAATTAGTTACGAGTGGATGCATATGTGTTACTGAAATGTAAGAAAAGGTATTCTACTCCAGATCTTTGTGAAAGATTTGTGTATCTGATTATGTGCCTGATCAGAAAAGTGTAAAATGTTCTGATCTTGTAATTAAAGCATTCCATGACTTGCAATGCAGTGACTGTGGTTGTAATTTACAATCAGCAATGCAAAATCTAGATTTTAATAAGTATGTATTGATTATGTTTCAAAGACGCAATGTAGATGTAGGAAAATTAACACATCAATAATACATTTTGTAAATAGTCAAGTTCATGTTAGTAAGACATTTTTTAAAATGTGTGCAATTATTTGTCATGAGGGGCATTCATTAAATCAGACAATTTTGCAACATGGGTTCATACAGAAGTAGATTGGCTTGTTTGTAATGACTCTGTAGTCACACGCCAAGCTAGGTTGTCAAAAAGTTTAAAGAATGCTTACTTCATGTTGTTAGAAGCAAAGTATTAAAACATATGTGTAATATTCTTTGTGAATATAAACATACAAAATAAAAATGGGAAATAAAGAAATATGCTAATAAGGGGTTTATGTAAAGTAGGAAAGGGTTTGCTACTAGGATGTTTTTTAAAAACAGTACTAAATACATATAGAGGTAGTATTGTGAAGATGATATCATTTAGAGGAGAAAATAGCATTCTGCAATCTTCTACTTCTGTTTTATTGTGTTACACTGTATATTGTAATATATACAGTTGTTCCCTATACATACAAGGTTACATAAATGGTTCCATGTACATTATTTTGAATGTGAGGGAGTGTCGAAGCTGATGACTGTTTACATATGAAACAAGTAAACAATAGGTTGTAGATATGAAAAAATATTGTGCAATTGAAATACAAAATCAAAATAACTGACTGAAAAGGTAACTTTGGTAATTGTATAAATGTGTTTTATGTGCAGTGTGGTAGATTTAAGATAATTGTAATTAGCTTCTAAGGTGTGCACATGGCCAGAAAAAGAACGCACACCACATTATGAAAGAAGTTATAAAATTGCGATGCAGATATAATTTGTATAATTTAGAATACATTTGATATAGAAAAAATGTGTATTCCACACTGTGTAGCAGAATCAGGGGTAACAGAAGTTTAGGTAATCATTTGTAGTTTTAAGTTTAAAAAAAACATGTGTGATATGAGCAGTCATTATGAACTTCTCATGTGTTTAGGTGGCCAAACAAAGGACGCACGCAGATTTTATAAGAAGTATGGAAATTACATTTGTTATGTTATTAGTGTAGTTTTTCATAAGTGTTAATATGTTAATTCACACATTTTTTTATTGTCTGCATATTATTTATAATATAGGTATGACTATAGTCTAAACGATTAATAGCCAAAATAATGTTACAGTGTTGGCATGTCTTCATTTATTTCTTTGTAAAACTGAAGACATAGTTATGTTATATGTCTCGGTTCACTAATGAAGGATGCATAAATAATTTGTAAATTAGTCATCATGTAGCATAAAGTAATGTTTGTATAGTATTGTAACATGGGCTTAAGGGTTGTTGGTGTTACTCACCGCTCCGTATACTGGTTGGAGCGTAGGTAAGATGACCTCGCGGAAGGAGGTAGAGTTTAGTTGGTTCAAGTTCAGCCTCCAGGATTCCAGCTCCCCTGAATTCTATGATTCAGGCTTCCTCTAAAGAGGAGCTCTTCTCTGCGATGTACCTCTCTGCTGTTTGGAGGAAAACCAGCAGAGATGTCTATCGCATAAAAGAGCGGGGACAACACGCACCGCCAAGTACCAATGCTGCAAAGAAAATACAGTATGGTTAGAAGCGATAAGGTAATATGGAATTAAATAAGACAATCAAATATATCTTTAAATACCTAGGCACTGGTTGAGGAGGTGTTGAAAATAATATCATGAACCGACAAGAAAACCCAACTATTATTATGTACATACAACCAATTGAACCTCACTATGACTGGTACAACACCAAACAGACCTGACAAGTGGGATTCCTAATTATTAAGGGACTTCCAGTAGAAGAGGAGTACAATGGCAGGTGTAAAATAATAAACAGGGAGGTTAGTAAAGGAAGAATACACTCGGGTGGCACGAGGGTCGCACTAGTGACGGGTTGGTGCATACACAGGAAAGTGTCACTTCTATGCACTCAGGTAGGATAGTTCAGGCAGTTATGTTAATGAGATTGTTCCAGGAATCCCCACATCGGAGAGAGGGAGGACTGATGCAGATCAGGTAATGAGGCACAAACAAATATAAGTAGAATTAGGATGACCATTACCTTGTCTTCAGTACAGTCAGCTGCCACGGGTTATTTGGAGGAGAGAGGAGCACTCAGTAGACCCGCTGTGACTTCTGCTAAGTGATGAACGTGTACGGGCACAGCCATGGGCAGAAGTTGGCGAGATACTCTGTAGGGCTCAACGTGACAGTCCGCGTTGGAATAAGTATATGCGGTATGCGTAGGAAGGCAAGGAAGAGTAACCAAACTGACAGGGAGAAGGCAGTGGCAGTCCAGGGGCAGTCCGGAGTCGGCAACAGAGTTCACTGATCAGACAGAAGGAGAAGGCAATTGTAGTCCGAGAAAAAAAAGGTGGGTCGAGGAGCCACGGGAGTCAACAATCAGAAGGAAAAGGCAACGAGCACCAGGAGCGGGATGGAACCAAAGGAACATAATGCCACAATTAGCAGCAACAAGCCACTGAGTTGCTTTGGCTTTTACGGTGCAGGGGGGTGGGGCCTCCTTACGCGTTCTCCATGCACAGGACACCTCAGCTGACGCGGCGTCCCCTGCTGCACAGCCAGGTGCCATGGCAACCGATACCTAAGCCACAACGAAGTCCTGGAACGCGCTTCCCCTCGCATGTAGATATCAGAAAAGGGAGGCACGGCAGGTCTGTGCTGATATGTAACAGCATCTGCCCCCAAAGACACCAGCAACCCCTGGCGGAATGGAATTCCCTCAGAAGCTTAGGACAATGCAAGTTAGCAAGGGGCTCCCAAGTACAGTCCTCAGGACCAAACCCCTTCCAATCGACCAGATAAAGGATAGTACCCCTGGATACCCTCCAGTCTAGGATGCGAGATACTTCGTATTCCTCTTCGCCGTCCACCATGACAGGGGAGGGACGCGCCGGAAGTTGAGTGGAAGGAACAAATGGGTTAATGAGGGAAACATGAAAGACAGGATGTATACGCCAGGATCTGGGCAGTGACAACTGGATCGCAGCAGGATTGATGACCTTGGTAATGGAAAAAGGACCCACAAAGCGAGGCAACAATGAGCGCTTACCGGCAATCCTTAAATTACGGGAAGATAACCACACCTTCATGGCAATCTGATAGGCGGGCGCCGGAAATCGATGTGCATCGGCTAATTTTTTTGCATGTTATTGGGCCCTGATTAGATGACATTGTACACCTCCATGTATTTGGTCCAGATCGCGGATGCAGTCTCACGCAGCTGGATTGGAGTCCGGCAATGATGGATCAAGCGGCAATGTCCTGGGGTGACATCCATAGAGGGCAAAGAAGGGAAAAACTCCAGTGGAGGTGTGCATAGAGTTACTGTACATGAATTCGGCTTGCAGCAACACCATGACCCAGGTTTGTTGGAACTGGAGACAGAGACAACGTAAGTATAGTTCGATAGTGGCGTTGACTCTTTCAGTTTGCCCATCTGTTTGCGGGTGGTAGGATGAGGAGTATCTATCATCGATGCCAAGGGAAGCCGTAAGAGCCTTCCAGAACCGTGAAGTGAATTGCGTTCCCCTGTCGGAAACCATGACTGATGGCAACCCAAAATATCAAAACACATTAGTCATGAACAAAATGGCCAGTTCGGGTGCCAAAGGCAACCCGGAGCAAGGAACGAATATAGCATACTTCCTAAAATAGTCCACCACCACCCAGATTGTGTTGTGTCCCTGAATTTCAGGTAAGTCGACAATGAAGTCCATTGACACCATCTGCCAAGGTTTATATGGGACCGATAAAGGATGTAACAAAGCCACCGGTTTGGCCCTGGATGTTTTGCATTGAGTACATATGGCACATGTTGTTATGTAGTCTTTTACATTGCGTGCCATGGAAGACCACCAAGCCCAACGTCGTAATGCTTCCAACATTTATTGGTTACCTGGATTTGCAACACCAAGAGAATCATGAGAACACTGGAGGGCTAAAGTGCGGGCTTGGCCAGGCAGAATGAAAAGACGTCCCTGAATGAACGGAAAACCCTGCACCAAATCCATATTAAGTTCTGGGATCTCAGTTGGATGAGCCGAGGCCCAATCCGCAATAACGGATCGTAAGGAGGGTTGAACAGAACACCCACACACGACCCTGTTCAGTAGAAGTGACTTATGTTCAGTCTGTATGAGCCGTTCACCTGCACAAGAGCGAGAGAGAGCATCAGCTGATACCTGAGCCTCTGCAGGGTGATAGGTAATAACAACTTGGTATTGTGAAAAAAACAAGTGCCAACGCGCCTGCCTGGCAGTGAGATATTTCATGGATTTGAAAGCTAACAAACTCCTATGAATTGAGTAAACGGTTACAGGGTGTCTAGCACCTAGGAGATGGTGCCTCCACTCCAAGAAGGCATCCCTGATGGCTAGGAGTTCGAGTTCTGTGATTGAGTCATTTTTTTCATATGGTATCAGTTTGCGAGAGAAGTAGGCGATGGGATGTATGTCACCCGAATGAGAGCACTGTTGTGACAAAACAGCACCAATTGCATATCCCGAGGCATCCTCTTCTACAAAGAACGGGAGATCCGGGTCTGGGTGCTTAAGAACAGGGGCGGTAGTGAAGGCAGACTTTAATTGATCAAATGCCTTCTGGGCCTCCGATGACCATCCATATGGTACTTTGGCACTGGTCAAGGAGGTAAGAGGAGCTGACAGATCAGAAAACCCGTTCACAAAACGCCTATAAAAATAAGCGAACCCCAAGAATGACTGAAGGGCCTTAACTGACTTGGGTGTCGGCCAGTCTAGAATAGCCCTCACTTTTGATTGACTCATTCGGACCCCATTGTTTGTTAAATCATACCCCAAGAACTCTACGTCGGAAACGTGAAAAATGCACTTTTCTACTTTTAAGAACAATTTATGGTCTCGTAGGCATTGAAGCAGTGTCTTGACATGTTGGACATGTTCTGAGAGATTCCGTGAGTAAATTAGGATGTCATGTAAATACACCACAACGTATTGATCCAAGACATTGTGAAATATATCGTTCATGAAAACCTGAAAAGTGGGAGGGGCATTGCAGAGCCCGAAGGACATCACCAAGTATTCGAATAGGCCGTATCGTGTTTTAAATGCGGTCTTCCATTCGTCCCCCTCTCTCATGCGGACCAAGTTGTATGCTCCTCTAAGGGGATATTGGTTCTTTATTGTTCTTTATTGTTACCGCGTTCAAGGCATGATAATCTATACAGGGACACCGATCTCCTTCTTTTTTAGGAACAAAGAAGAGAGGAGAAGCCACTGGGGACTTTGAAGGTCGTATAAACCCCATAGTGGGCACCTTATCTATGTACTCCTTGAGCACTGCATCTTCTTTGAGAGTGAGGGAGTACACTCTCCCAGCTGGTATCCTTCCCCCTGGTATAAGGTCTATCGTACAGTCATAGACCCGATGTGGGGGTAGTGTTTCTGCCATTCCTTTGTCGAATATGTCAGTATGTCCTACATATTGAGATGGTACCGAGGGTGTGAAAGAATTCGAAATAACCCCAATATGCATGGAAGGAGAAACTAGCGCCCTAGCCGGACCGTCTTGACTAATCCCGAGCAATGAAGTGCATTGGGTGTTACAAATGTTGGGCAGGAACTGGATCTGATGCGTTAACCAGTCAATGGCAGGGTTGTGGAATTGCAGCCACGGAATACCAAGAATTACTTTATATGCTGGAGCCTTGATAATGTCAAAGGGTATTTCTTCTGTATGTCCATCCTCAGTCCTCATGATTAAATAAACCGGCTGACGGGTGACCAAACCAGAGGCGAGAACGGACCCGTCCATGACATTGACAGTTTCAGGATTTTTTTGCGAAGTAAGGGTATACCTGATGCAGAGACATATCCTTGATCAATATAATTGCCTGTTGCTCCGGCGTCTATAATCGCTGTAGCCTTAAATGACACTCCCTGGGCCGAGGAAAAGCCAGCAGGGAGATGAAACAGCTGAACAGGATCCTGCAAAGGTGAGTCCAGAGTGAAACATCCCGACGTAGGGACTCCATCTACTGTCGGGATTTGGCATTTCCCGCCTTTAGTTTGGGTTTTTTAGGACACTCGGCTAGCAAATGATCTGAGACTACGCAGTAGATACACAACTTGTGTGACCTGCGATATTCTAGTTGAGCAGGCATCAGTGGACCCCTAACCGCTCCTATCTGCATTGGTTCAGGGGCAGGTAGAGTCATGGACGTGGCTCCTGCCACTGCTGGGGCGAACAGAGTTGTTCTCTTCTCTCCACGTCTTTCGGCCTTGCGGGCATCAATTTGGTGGACAAAATCAAGTAATTCTCCAAATGCAGTGGGAACGACTGGGACAGTGGACAAAATGTCCTTCAGTTCGTCAGAAAGACCTTGGTAGAAGACAGCCGTCTTCTTCTCTTCAGGCCAGTCAGTTTCGGCAGCCAACTGGTTAAAGTGGGCTAAATAAACCAGTAGGGAGTTATTCCCCTGTCTGTGTTTCAGTAACTCCAGATCAGTGGCTTGAATGGTATATCTTGTGTCAAATACTTTACTCATCATAGTGAGAAGGGCATCACAATTATAGAGAACATGGCTGTTAGATTCCAACAATGGATTTGCCCATGGGCTGCAGTACCACCCAGGTGTGATAACACGAAAGCGGCCTTAGTGGTGGAAGAAGGGAAAGCGGCTGGGCCACACAAGAAGTGCAATTTGCATTGATTGACGAAAGTTCTGTATTGCTTGGGGTCACCCAGAAAGTGTTCTGGAGGGGCGAGAGGAAACTGAGTGGTAAAACTTAACTAACCCCTTGATTCCCTTTTTGGAAAATAAAGACGCTTGTGCCATTTTGGCAATATAAATACAAAACAAGTTGGACTAAATTTACCTTTTCTCTCCCTCTCTCTCCTTTCCTATATATCCTCCCCATCACCAACCCCGTTTCTATCTGGATTTGTTTCTTTTCAATTTTATTTTGGTTTACATTTTTTGTTATTTTTAATTTACAATCATTGTTGATACAAATGTTCTAATCTGATTATTTCCTACTACAGATGCATCAATGACGACCTTTTGATTTTGTGATGTTTTGTTTGAAATATGTTCCATTGAACCAACTGCCTGTGGTTACCACCAACATCATATGTTTGGCAACAGATCGCATTGAATAATCAGTTAAGAGGCCCTGATTTGAAAAAGGCTTTAAGAAAAGCTGAAACCCGTGTCATCAAGGAGGGCTATTTTGTTATAATAATAAAAACATTGTTAACTTTGCAACCCATATTTGGCGCAGTCTTTTTTCTGGGTTTCTTTCTTAACCTTACCTTTAACCATAGCATTGTAACATCTGTGCATTGTAGTGAAACGCATTTATTGGTGTACAAACTATGGATGTTGTAGGCATTTCTTTTTTTTTTTTGCTGATGCAAAAAGTAGTTCATAGTGAGTTAAATATTAAGTATTTTAAATAACAAAACAGAGGTTTTTGTCTCCATTGAGACGTTTTTCCCTCCATTGCATGATTAATCAACACAAATTGGTAATGGTTGTATACTTGGAATACAATCAGTATTATTTTAGTATCATTATGAGAAAAAAAACATAAATAATATATTTATTTTGTTATGATGAACACCATAATACCAATGCAGTGTTGATAGTGCATGGTATAAATGGTCTTTACTGTTAATATTAAGTCAATTTTTATTTTTAAGAGTTCATTTGTGGAAGAAAGAGGCAAGGACATAGAAAGGTATTTGGTAAGACTTTGAATAAATATATATGTGAAATGTATACATGCACATACAAAGAATTGTTGATTTTTTTAATAATATTCTTTTTAGACATGGTTACGGTACCAGCCAATGAATAGCAGGATTTCTTTTTTGATGCTAAGGTGAGCAATGACTGGAGAGTTTTTAATCGCGGCTCTGATAACCACGGCTACAAGCAACAATTGACAATTTTGAGTACTGAAACTTCTTAAAATAAATTACTATCAATATTGTAATATATTTTTGCAGTCTGTGTTTAATTTTATCTATTTTTGTCATATAAAAGGTGGCTGTTAAAAGGGCCATTTTGGGGAGATGGAAAGAGGTGGGTGGAATAGGGGAGGAACATACATAAGGATGAAACTTTTAAGAAAGGGAATTAAAATAAAATGCAACATGTTTTTTTTTAAAAAAAAATCTTTTTAGAAAAAAGGGGGGAAATTGCAACTTAAAAAAAATACTAAGCATGACTGGTAATGTGATGTTCAGCGATTAACTTTAGCCATTGCTCAATTGTGGCATCTCCCTTGACTAACCATTCGCAGCATCCTTTACACATGACTTGCATCCTGGAAAGGTTGGGTGTCGGCAACAGAGGAGTCAGTGTAGTTGATACCACTGCTGATGTAGACGCTTCATTTCCACTCTGCGTTGATGCTGTACTGGTGGATGGAGGTTCTGCAGGTGGTACTGATCTTCGTCTATACAAAGTATGGGTCCCATGAATTTTTCTTTTGTGATGTTCATGGGCTTTACGATATTCATCATTGACATTGTCCCAGTGAACTCTCATCAGATGATTAATCATTATCAATGTTCTCAGACTTTGAGACAGAATATTGGGAGGCCCACGACATAGAGTCTTGTTGCAAAAGGTGCACAGTACCTCTTCCACATCTTTCCTGGAGTGGTGTTCTTTCACTTTAAAGAAGCTCCAACTGTCTACAGTTTTCTTCATGCCTGTGTGCTTCTTCCTTGGTGGAGAAGGATTGCACACCCAAATGATGACATCATCCTCACTGCTCCTACTGTCATGGTCAGACATGTTGTAATGTCCAACCGGGGAGAAAAATACAAAACAATAGAAATGACAACATGAAAAAGACAATGCTGAAAAAAAGGAAAAAGTAAAAAAAAAAGGAAAATAAAAAAATAGACAAACTAAACAATTAAAAAGATAAAGGAAAAGTGGATTTTGGGAAAACTGGGTAAAAGAGATGAGAAGATTAAGGGACAAAGTGCCAAACGTGCTTTTCAATAGCAAGAACAGAAAGCAATGGTTAATGTAAAGTTATGTTTTAGCGGGTCTGGTGATTATGCATGACTACAAACTGCTGCACCATCTGATTGGACAGTCTCGTATGCGCGGATGTCATCAAACGGCGTGGGCATAGCTGCGTCAATACAGCATAACATGTGATTGGATGGCACATTGACGCATATACAAGTCACGTGTAGGTGTTATGATTGGCTGATGCATTTTGCGAGAAGAGGCGTAGCCGCGTCACAGGAGTTCTACATCCAATTGGCTTATTTGTACGTGCAGGTTATGTTAAACCGCATGGGCATACTCCCATCCATACTTTGCAAAGTGTAATTGGATGGTTGGTTGACACGTATACAAGTCACGTGTAGGTGCGGGACCGCAGTGCATGAAACCATTGGCTGGCGTATTAGGCACGAAGATGTATAGCCTCATGAACGGATGCAGATGTTCTCTTGGCTAACTTCGCACCAGCGGGTTACCACCCCCCCCCCGCCAGTCGTTGCTGTGTGTAGCTGTGCATGTATCTTTAGTAGACGCGGCTATGAAAAATATTTTGTTTTTCAAAAATATAAATATATCTACATATATATGGACAGTAGCCTGGTAGATATTTATTTTCAAATATATTGCCAGTTACTGTAAGATTTTAATAACTTTTCATGAACAGTACATATACATGTAAATACTTTAACAAGTTAAGTACATATGCAAACTCATTGATTGTAACAACAGGTTCATTTGGGGGTATGTGGTTGTCCAGTTGCTTTTTATTTTACTTTCTAGACATAATACAGTGTTTTGGTTAGCTGAATTGTCTGTATTAGTAATGTGAATTATGTATGCAATAACAAAACCATTGACATTCAAGATAACTTTAGTTGCAGGGACGTTAAAGTGAGAACTTAATGCAACAAAACCCCAGAAATTCAGCTAAATCCACCTTACCTTCGCACCCCCTGTTGCGCAGCCTATGACCTCAATGATGACATCACAGATCACACCACTGATGACATCACTAATTACATGTTGTATGAGAACACTGATGACATTACAAATCACATCACTAATGCCATCACTGGTGAAAACACTAATTACATTAAATATAACTGATTAGATCAAAAATGGAATTAGACATAACATCATTTATAAGTTAGCTCATGAAAAGTTTGGTTACTTAATAACAATTTAGGCCATGGACTTGGCCATAACAAAGGCTGGGGTCACTGGCCAGTGGTGCACTGTGTGCTGCAGGAGGAGGTTGATGCCTCACTCCGTGATGTTGCTGAGGAGAGTGCCAGGTCTAGACAGGCATCAGGCCTCAAGAGGGCTTTGAAGAGGACGCCGGCAAGCCTGTCCGTTTACAGCCACAGGGGAAAATTACTCCGGCATCCTCCGATCACAGGCAGGCAGGGCTGCCATAGAGGCGACCAGAAGCTGGAACATCGTCAAGGGCCGACCTGCCCAGAAGGACTCGATGGTCTGAATCAGGGCAGGTGGCCATCTTTAAGGAGCAAGTGTTCTGTTATTGCTGTGAGGCATTTCAGGAGTTTTTGGCATCAGCCTCCCTCTGCCACGTGGTGTGCTGCAGGAGGCGGCTGATGCCTCACTCCATGATGTTGCTGAGGAGAGTGACATTGAATACGCTAAAAACGCAAAAAGAAAACTAAAAACAAAAATATGAGGAGGGCTTGTTTAGGCACCGACAGTACGTGAGATAATTCAGTATGTCAAACATTGCATCAGTGCTTTCCAAATAATTATGGTGCCGCTTTCTGACATAATGAGCGAGATCCAAGAGCTCATGGTTACAGACCTGTTAACACGCAACCAAAAAGAAACAACAGCAAATGGAAGGTAGAGACACGGATGGAGCGAGGCAACTGCATCCATTGTTAAATTATAGATGATTGTGGGTGTACATATCAGACGTAATACGCAGGATCTAACAGCGCCTTGTTGGACACCGTTGGTTTTGCCAATTAGAGCATAAGATAAACTCTTCTAAAGAGCAATGAGACAAGTCGAGCATAGGCAAGCAGACCAGCTCACATTATGCTACAGTCTTAGTGAGATAAAGGTGTGTATTGAGCTATAGAAAAATAACCTGGCTTGCTCTGTGGCGGCGCTAAGCAGATAGACGGAGGTGAAAGGGGGCCTGTGAATGAATTGCAAAGGCGAACTAGCTGAAGTCGGGAGGACCAAAGAGGAATGCACTTCCAGAAGGCCCTGTAGCAGCTGTAATGGGTTGATGGCAGATAGAAAAAAATCCAGACCGAGGGACATGTTGAATACGGGGAAGGTGCTTGAAAATGGAAAAGCGTTAGGTGGCATAGGCATTTAGCAGAACTTTAGAGTAGGAAGGGAGGGAAGAAGTGAAAACTGTTGTGGGGCAGGGCCTCACCCAGATGAGGCCTACCCACCTGATCAGAAACAACAAGGACACAGTGCTGCTTGCTACAGAGGTTCCTGTGTGCACTGCCCACATGACACGGGCCGCACCTATTTACTAACCTTGTCTGATGACTTGACACGTTACAATGTTCTTAAAGGAGAACACACCACACAAACCAAGAGAAAAAAAGCTCCTGAGGTGTCGTGAATCCGTGGGGCTTTTAGCCCCGCTAGGTCGCAGATGAAAAAGGCATTCATCCAGTATTGTGAGCGTGAGGGGAGTGAAGAGGAAATAGGCAGGTCAGAAGGGCAATATGGCCCCCAAGTCTCAGGTCTGGAATGGAGGGTAGGGCTCTAACGAGAGGGCGTGGCCTTAAGTGTACTTGGCGAAGTGTAGTGTAGTAGGCAGTAAAGCCTAATTGCCATTTGTTCATGAACCCACCTGCCTCTTCTCAGCCTGGTTTTTCAATGTGTTATATTGTTCGAAAGCCTGATCCAGCAGCCCTGACCACCTTTTAAATAGGAAACTGAGGTCTTTTGCCTGTCCTTTTACATGTTTCCACCAAACTTCAAGATCAGACTCAAAGCAAAGCTTGGACATGGCACACGAAAGACAGCGCAATCCCAGGGTAAAGGGGCCAACATCGCTGTGAGAGGTAAGGCTTCGGCCGATGTTGCTGGCTGACGGCTGAGCATGTCCGGTGCCGCGGAATGGGGAACCCAATGCAGCTAATGGGCACAGGACCTTAAGCTGCGGCAGGGGGTGACAGGGCAACGGAGGGAAGAGGTCCACGGGGAGGAGGCTTGCCACCCCCGTCTCCTTCCATGTAAGCACAACAAAAGCGGAGAACAGGCAGAGGAGAAGACAGGGTAGGGCCTGAGGGGCAAGGTCCACCAACATGTATAAATGCCCACTCAGCAGCGCCGTGTGGGCATTTACAGATATTTTTGTCAGTGAGGTGTGCCCAACTACGTTAGCTTCAGGACCCATTTACTAGACAATCCCTGGCTAGGCTCTGAAAACAGGGCAAAGGGTGAGCAGGAAGGGAACACGAGGGTGCTAATGGGTGGTGGCGCTGCACTGAAACCCAGTCACTTGGCTGTCAGCACCTAGGAAAAGGAAAGGCAGGACAAAAGAAGAAAGGGTACAAGGATCCTGGGTGTGTAAGGGATGTCGGCTCCAGCGGCCCGTTGGTGTCAGTGCAAAACAAATATATGCATGGCCTCAGGCCATTTTTTTCCTATGTATGACAGCCTATAAGGAACAGACTGCCAGCTTGCTAGCACTCCGAACGGAGTGCACCAATGGTTGCCACGAACGTGAAAATCATTCTTCACCTTTGAGCATTGTCATGCCCTATCTCCTACTCTGCTCCACCGCACGGGATGTGTTCATGCACACTGGGTTGCAACGAACGTGGAAATCTATCTTCACCTTTGGGCATTGTCCTTCCCTACCTCCTACTCTGCTCCACCGCACGGGATGTGACCATGCACACTGGGCTGCAACGAACGTGGAAATTTATCTGCACCTTTGGGCATTGTCCTGCCCTACCTCCTACTCTGCTCCACCGCACAGGATGTGACCATGCACACTAGGTTGCAACGAATGTGGAAATCTATCTATCTTCACCTTTGGGCATTATCCTGCCCTACCTCCTACTCTGCTCCACCGCACGGGATGTGACCATGCACACTAGGTTACAACGAATGTGGAAATCTATCTTCACCTTTGGGCATTGTCCTGCCCTACCTCCTACTCTGCTCCACCGCACGGGATGTGACCATGTACACTAGGTTGCAACGAATGTGGAAATCTATCTTCACCTTTGGGCATTGTCCTGCCCAAACTCCCATGTTTCCTCAGCTTTGGTGAGTCGCGGAGCTCACCATCCCAGAGCACGGATAGAGAGCTGTGGAACGCTGCCAATGAAGCGTCTTTGGCAGATTGTGAGGGCTCTATGCGCAGCGTTAGATCTTCATGTGGAGCTCCTGAGCAGAGCGACCAGCAATTCCCCAACAGCATGGCAAATTTTGTTTTGTCACCATCCATCGGTCCAGACGGAGATGCGGCAGGAACATGGGGGGCAATTACATGTGAGTAGCCACGAGAAAGGATTCGTGGAAGCCTGGGGCGAAAGGTTGGCTAGCAATCAAGCTTTGACCCGTATAACGTTGCAAGAGCACGGCTCGCCCGCAAAGAAAGCGGAGAAGCTTTCTGCAAACCTGCGGCCGGACCTCTCAGATCAAGTCGATGGGCGCAGTGGTTAAGTGCTCATCTACAACCTTGGAAATCCACAGACAGCAACTATGTAAAGACAGTCAAAGGGCTTTTGTTTTATTTTTTTTAAAAAGGCGCTGCTGACAAACCCCTTGCCGGAGAAGCCCGGGGAAGACTAGCAGGTGAACCAACGCACCACAACAGCCTCGGAGGGGCGAGCAATCCCACTGGCAAGCACACATCAGGACACAATTTGGGCGTCATTACGAGTCCGGCAGTAACCCTGCTGGTGCTACCGGCGGGTTGCCTCCGGCCTCGTAATATTTTAGCGGCACCTGACTTCCCGGTGCCACCGGGCTATTGCAAGTCCAGGGGTGCGGGAAGTCAGGCGCCAGTAAAATGTAAGTCCCCACTCCCATAGAGTCTAGAGTCCTCTGGACTCTATGGGAGTGGGGAATCGGAAGCACCGTCACCTTTGGAAACGGCGCCGGTGCTTCCATGAACGGTCTGCCTACCGTGGCTGCAGCGCCCAGCAGGATCAGTCCTGTCAGGCACAGCTGCCACGGCAGGCAGATACATATTAGTACAGCAGACAACGGAGGCAGCATTACAAAGTTTAAGAAATCTACACCAGGGTACGAAGTACAGGAACAATTCAAGACAAAACGTGCATGGCACATAGACCAGAAAGCAAGGAAAACAATATGGAGAAAGGAATTGTATCGAAATATTTTCACTGCTAGAAGTCAAAAAGAGAGGGTACGATGACCGGAAGGAGGATGAAAAAAAATACAGCAAAGAGAACACCAGCAGAACACACTTTTAGGAACTGGTTGAGGGCTTAAATCATATTGGAAAAAAACCCTGGGGAAAGTTTAGTATTAATAGCATATCAAGACAAGATAATGGAAACAAAAGAGTCATTCGGGGGGAATCCTGTTGAATTACGATAGGGAATTCCGGATGGACATGGACATTCACCCGGATTTAGGGTGGGATGACGTAGAAGCTAACCTTTACATACACAAACTTTTAAAAACAAAGTCAATCCCAGTCAGTACAGACACACAGCACACCACAAAGACAGTACAGCATAGCTCAAGCAAAAGTATGGGTACTTACCAACACCCCAGCCAAAGCGGGAAGCCCTTTCGGAAAGAACAGACCTGGGGTGCTAGGTCAAGTAGCCCCAAATCACTAATCCAGAGGCAATACCACTATATCCTGGAAATTTGATAAGGGGTTTTGCTCTTTATGGAAGGAATGTAGATACAGATATGAAGAATTTACATACAGGGGGCTGGTGTGGATGAGGAGACATATGTGTGAAAAAAGCACAGGTCCCGCACTCGGCTACCCTACTTCCCAACACACAGTTTGTGGATAAAGCGCTCCCCTACTCGCCAAAATCAAATGCGCAACTGTGGACCAGATGTGTTAATTTAATGGATGACGGGCCGGGTTTGGCAGAATAGCCACTAATATATTCTACACCCCCTACCATTTCCTGAGTCCATCTGAGAAAGGAGAGGCAACACATTATATCTCCCACATTGAGATTAGTGGCCCTTACGCAAAAGAGTTAATGGTGAGGGCAGGACTGTGAAGATTTTATTTTTTATCTGAATGTATTCCATTGAGATCGTATGAAAAAAATGATGGTTTAATTTTTTTTAATATTTACCACTGTTATCATTATTTGAATATTATTATTTGTATTTTAGGATGTGAAGAATATTATGCTATTGCTTGGTTTCACTGCTGTATAAATGTGTAAAGTTTATTTTGTAAACTAAATCACATTAAATATTACATTAACTGATATGTTAACATCACATATTGTAATACAAATTCAAAATGACATAACATAAACAACACAGATGTGTTTTTTTTTTTTTTTTTAAAAGAAAGAAATCCCCCTTTGCAATCAACTGAAAGATGAAAGTAATTTTTGTATACATAAATAGATGTTGTTATATGAACTAATAGAGGGAAGGATTCCCTGATGTAACAATGACTTTGAACACGCGGAGGATGAAGGTGGTCAATGATATCTCTCCTTTTCCTCGAATCATGCAGTAATGCAATAGACCCGACGCTGTTAAAATAACTGATCAGCGAAATGATGTTCATGAAAAGAAATATCACTCCCAGCACTCTGTAAAAGCGAATAAGTTGGTTTAATGGGTTTATTCTCCTCTGATGCTCATGTTGGCAAAAGTATCCCTAATTAAAAGAGGGCGACCGGATCCCTAACGAGGAATTTTGATTGTTTATCTGTAGGTTTTAACGGTGTTGCACAGGGCCCTGTGCATGAACCCTAAATTGATCTAATTAGCAAGTGCAATAGCGTCCCGAAGACGGGTTTGAAGATACATCGATGTAAAGAACTAGCGTACTCCGGTGTAAACTTCAATACCTAGAAACACGAACCAGTGTGGACGCCACATGCCATTCAGACATGGTTGTGACGCCCCATGCCGCATAGATATTCAGACATGGTTGTGAAACGATCACTTGTGTTACTAACAACACACAATACTGAGTCAACAGTTGTACATTTGCGTGTATATGAATCAACTGTTTAAAACACGCATATATTTTTTTTCTTCAAAACGCAATTAAGTACATTAACTGCAAATGGTGATTTCTCTCTTTAAAAGAAAAACACATCTGTGTTGTTTATATTATGTCATTTTGAATTTGTATTAGGATATAGATATCAATGCAGCGGATGCGGGGAGAGCACAGTGTCACCAAGTGCCCAAGATTACCCGCCAGAAACCCCAAACAAGAGGACACCTAGACCGGCCACAGGCATGAGTGCATCACCCATACAAGTGCAGGCCATGGAGAAATAGCTTTGACATATATCCTGACAAACATGCAAGCCCATTTTTACATATAGGTTTTTCGGAAGGATTCACCATCCCCTTCAAAGGCCACAGCTCCTCCATCATAGCACAACATCTGAAATCAGCCAGGGAAAACCCAGACATAGTTAGAGCCCAAATACAGAAATAACTAGAACTTGTGAGAATAGGCGGACCATGGGGAGCACCACCTTTCAGCAAAGTCATATGTTAACCCTTGGGGCTAGTGCCCAAAAAAGAATAGGGACAATATAGGTTCATACACCACCTGTCCTTCCCTCCGGGTAGGTCAGTAAATGATGGTATTCCCAACATTAAATCACCGGTATCTTACACCAGCTTCAGAAAGCAATCAGGAGCATAAGAAAACTGGGTAGGAAAGCACTGCTAGCCAAAGTAGATATTGAATCCATTTATAGGCTCCTCCAAGTCCACCCCAAGTCCCAACTCTGGTTGTGTTTTCAATTAGAAAACAAGACCTATGTGGATAAATGCCTCCCCGTGGGCTGCGCAATCTCCTGTGCTCTCTTTCAGTAATTCAGTTCCTTTTTACAATGGTCATTTTTAAGGCTGATGCCCTCAACTTCCATAGTCCACTACCTGGATGAGTTTTTACTCATAGAGCCGGAGAACTCCAATGCATGCAAGCAAGCGTTAGACAAATTCATTGCACCTGCAGAAGAATGGGGATCCCTCTGGCCCAAGGAAAAAACAGCAGGGCCCACTATGACTTCATCTTTCTTGGGCATTGATATTGACACTAGGGCGGGGGAATGCAGGATCCCAAGAATAATGATAGAGGGCCTCTTGAAGAGATCAGAAAACTGATTATTAAAGACAAGGGGACTGTCAAAGTAGTACAATCACTGGCGGGTAGCCTCAATTTTGCAGGAAGGGCGATATCACAAGGCAGTTTTTTTTCCAGAGGTTTATAGGTAAGAACCAGAGGGTTCAGTAAACCCCACTTGCACATAAGACATGGGGAAGAGGTGAGAAAAGATTTAGCCACCTGGGAAACCTACTTAGAGAATTTCAACAGGTCAGTCAAATGGCGAATGCATATGAACAAAGAAAACAAGAGAGTTTTATTTACCGATGCTGCTAGAAGCAATGGTTTTGGAGCAATTGTGAATAAAAGTTGGTGTGCGGGCCTTTGGCCAAAGGCATGGCACAAAAAAAATGGATGGACCAGGAATATCACACTCCTGGAAATCTTCCCCATATGGATTGCCTTAAAGCTATGGGTCGCCAATTTGATCAATTCTAAATTGGTCGTCTGGTCAGACAACATGTCAACAATCGGCCTCATTAATAGAAGAACAACATTATGCCAATAGGTTTTGAAAATACTCAGGGGAATGAGGCACATGTCACAAACTTATAACATTGAGTTGAAAGTGAAACACATTAGGGGTGCAGAAAATGATGCCGCTGATGCTTATCTCGCTTTCAGTGGGATACCTTTCACCATCAGACGCAGACCCGATGAGGACAATTGCGCCAGAGGAAATTTGGAAAATTATGACTTGAAGATAAAAGCTAATACTGGGCCAACACCAGATGGCAGGGGCCTAAGCAACATCTCAACAAAAATACGCACCTCAACGTTGGGTCCCTGCAGAAGCCCTCTCCCTGCCGACAAACCAGAACCCCCTCCTGGGGTTCTGATGGATCTCGCCAGCAGAGCCTGAGCAACCACTACAACAGAGCAATACAGTAAGTGCCTGGCCACAGTGATGGAAATCACCAACGTATCACACATAAATAAGAAAACCTCAAATGAAGATAATAGATGTATGGAATGGGCTTATATCCAGAATACAAGGAAGGCATGGGATAGGCTACACTTGTCAGCAGTTGCATACTTTGTCTAATTGAACTGGGGCAAAGAGCCAACTCGCAGTGCACTGATTGATTATGCTTTCTAAGGTTGGAGCAAAATTGAAGGGTCACCCAAAGATGAGAGACGTACCCTGAACTTTGAAATGCTTACATGATTGCTTTTGGAACTAGGGGACATATGCTCGCATGATTATGAAACTCGCCTGTTCAGGGCATGCATTTCGCCTGGACTATTTTTGTGCCATCTGGCTTATCGAGTTAATAACCTCAAGCACAAGTGGCAATGATGGCCTGGCCATGATAGACGTAAGCATTGGGGCAGGATAGCATGTCATCAGATGCAGTCAAGACTAAGGGCCTCATTACACGGTGGCGGTAGGGATTTACCGGCACCGGTAAAATACCGGTACCGGTAAATCCCTGCCGCCTTACTACGAGGTCCCTTAGCGGGTTGGAGTTTTAACGCCTGCTTTTTGCAGGCGTTAAATACCAACCCGCTAAGGGACCTCGGAGCTAATTACGGCACCGCAAAATTGCGGTGCCGTAATTAGCGCCTTCCCCATTCCCATAGAGCCCTATGGGGCAGAAATGGGAATGGGGAAGGGCAATGGCGGAAGGGGGATTTACCGCCCCTCCAACCTTGGGATGGGGCGGTAAATCCCCTTTCCGCCAAGGCGGTGCCGGTATTTTACCGGCATGAGCCATGGCGCTAATAGCGCCATGGCTCACCGCCTACCGTGTAATGAGGCCCTAAGACTTGGAAAAAGAGCTTGATAAACTTGTATTGTACTGAAGATAAGTACAACTGCCTAGCATCTGTCACAGAAGAATTCCTGGCTATCCGCTCCATTATGGGGGAGAACATTTTTGATTTACATGGATGGGAAAGCCTTCAGCTCCTTCCAATTCCATGCAGTCCTTAAAGAAATGATAACTAAAGCAGGATAGAACAGCACAGAATTTGGGACACATTATTTCACAATCAGTGCAGCTACATTTGCCAGGAAAGGGGGGATGGGAGCCCAAGGAGTCAAACAAATAGGGGGTTGGGTTTCAAATTGTTACAAGAGATAAATACGGTCTGACCTAATTTGAATATAACATCTCTTAACAGATAAAGAAGACCCTCTCATTTCAGCCTGGATCGTGGGGCACTCACTTGTGTTCAGAAAAGCAAGGTGGACCAAAGAAACAAGGGAAAGGCTACCTTTCTGGAACACCATAATATCTTGGTGGGGATCCAGGGGCATGAAATGGGACGAGATACATGATAAACTTTGAGATCTAGTGGGTTTTAGGGACCCTCCCAAATACCTAGTAATATATCTGGCAGGACGATCTAGTACAGCTATGCAGAAGACAACTTCTTCTTGACATCTGTACTTCCCTGACAGGAATTGGTTACTGCTGGAAAGAGACTGAAATCTTTATGTCGGAAATACTGGCTAGACAGCAATGGTATGGGGCCGTTTCTAATAAAGCCATAGGCATTGCAAGGAAAAAACATAACGAACCAGACTAACTCTCTCACATTGTACTGGACATGTCCCGTTAAATGGGTCAGGCAAAGTCAGGCACTTTACACTAAGTGCATACACCTGATACTAGTTAGCTCTCCTCACGCGAAAAAAAGGCAACACCTAAAGACGCACTCTGAGCAAGGCGGAGCACGAGCATGAGCAGAACTTCCGAGACAAGGGCACACCAACTGTAGCAGAGCAACGGACCAAGGGATGAGAGCAGCAGGCGAAAACACCAAGGGTTTCCTACTTGAGGTCGTTTCCTCCGACAGACCTTGAAAGACTTGTGGAGAAGGCCAGATCCCATAAGTAAAGATTGCATTGTGTTCCAATGATGCCAGCGACCCTGCCAGGTGAACGAGAGTTGGGGAGGTGAGGCCAAGCCTGTGGTACTAACCTTGACTCGTGAATTGAAAATAGCAAAACAAGAAAGAAGCGCAAAACAGCCGATGAGTTGGCAATCGACCTGAGAGACCAGTGTGTGTTAAAGCGATTGAAGTAGCAACATTATATCACAAGTGAAGGCTGCACGCATGTGGATGAGACGCGACGAAAGGCACACCTGTGAATTAACTTTGAAGTAAAAAACAGCTGTGAGATCAGCAATACTAAGTAACGGAGTGGTCCGGCAAAAGGAAGTATCCCTTTCGAAACTCTCAGTGAAAGGTACATTGTTTGAAGTTTTAAAGCAAACAGACAGCAAAAGCAAATTAAGTGAAAGTAACCATGAACTTTGAGTCGTAGTGGTCCTCCGGTGGTCTGGTTAAAGTGCCACGCAAATTCAAAAAATCTTCGAAAGGGGTCCAAACCTGCTTGAAGGAGACCCGAAGTACAATAAACTTGGGGAAGGGAGCCCCCTTGCAGGTTTGTGTTGAACTGTGACATGAGAGGTCTGAGCCCGGCAGAGGGGGACCTTCGTGAACTGTGTGCTGTGAGGTCTGAGCCCAGCAGAGGGGGGCCTTTGTGAACTTTATGTTGGAAATACAGTTTTGGAAAGTCAAGAAAAAGACTTTAACGTGGAAGGCCCGGCTGGCCTCAATCCACGGTTTGGAACTGCTTAGATTGTTAGAAACAGAGCCAGAGTGTCTCATCCAGCTTACAGGAGCAACCTTACTCCGTGAGGTCTAACGTGAGGAGTAGTGCTAGTTCAACTACCTTTATTGTTCTGAGAACTGATTTTTCCTTTTTGTATACGTTTCTACTTTTACACTTTTTGTATAAGAGATAGGGCAGGCATTAGTTTTTGTTAGCATAGGCCATTTTGATTTGACTGATGCCAATAGGACTGTTCTGTTTATCGTTTGATGGTTGTGACTACTCCTATCCTAGTTATAGGGCAAAATAGGAGTTGCTCCGACCCCAACATTTTCAATAAAGGTTTTACAAATTGTATCCACTGTGTCAGTGTCAATACTTGTGATACCATGCCTTTCATACATCTCCCACAGAAAGCGATGATTTGTCAGCAAAAGAAACCAAATCTGACACCTCAGAAACTCCCTGCGCATTATGTCAATGCCTGACATTGAATATCTCCCCTCCCTAATACAGGACCTAGTCGGTCCCGTATCCACGAGAAAAGAAAAAGTCTTGTCACCGATGGTCACCCCTGTACATGGTTCCTCAGCTGGATTAGGTGTAACGGCTAGGATCAAACACATTTCGTCTGTCTGTGGGCTGTCCTATTGCAGGTTAAGTGACATTCCTGTCCCTGTCAGTGAACTGCCACCTGTAACAGTCGCCCCTGACAGCTTTTGCACAGGGAGTCTGCATCTGTATCGCAGACATTGCAGAACCCGTATGTGTTGTGGCTGTAGTGTTCTGGTAGATTGGTGCCTGTTGCATCAGAGGTGATTGTTGCAGGTGCAAAGATGCAGGATTATAAAACATAAATCTTAACAGAATGTTGTATGACATGTGATAGTACTTAGACACACACATACAGCCAGACATGAACACCCTGCTCCTGATTCACCCAGATTTTTGGATATGCTCTTTTACCTGGAAAGCATATACAGTCTGGCAGCGTTAGCATGTTCACATATTTCATAGACACCAGCACCACGGCCAATCAAATCAGACCATCTATTAAGGCCTGCAATGTCTTTGTGATTACAAAGGTGGCTCCAGGTAACACTGGTTCCTCCACCCTAACTTGTGTGACTCATTACTGTGCATTTACTTTACATCAGTGGTGCTTTGGCATTGCTCTGCAGTTATCTGTAGTCTCAGAGACGGTGGTGGTGATAAGTCACGCAGCTTCCTGTTCTGCTACTCTATAGAAAAGCAAGAAAGCGGCTGTGCCACTCTCTTAAGATCACTTTTCTGCCACGTAATCACTGCACTCAATAGAAACTCCTTGTACTCCACCATGAATAGCAACTGTTCCCTCACTGGATTTGCACTGTCACCTTAACATAATTCCCATATCTGCAGGTTCAGGGATAAGACAAAGCTCACTGAGATTCCAGATTGAAGCAAACCAGAGAGTGGCACTCAAATATAACCACACTTTTAAAAAGCTGCCATCATTTGAATGGCAAACAATCCATCTTGCAAAATACTTCCTCTTGCTCTTTTCTAGAACAGTGTTCTTTAACTTTAAAGAAGCGCCAACTGTCAGCAGTGGTTTTCATCTAAGTTGCCTTCATCCTCGGTGGCAATGGATTCGGAACCCAAATGAAAACATCATCACTGCTGGTACTCTTGTGGACCCCAACATGCCTACCGCCCCTGCCACTCCTCATAGTGCTCCTTGAAACTAAATATTAACATGGACCTAGGTTTGAGAGATTTTATAATTAAATGGTTTGGATTGTGGGGAATTCATTGCATCCAAGTCTTTCCAAGATTGTTAAGTCTGAGAAGTACAGGGCAGCAAGATGTCAGACTAATTGTGGAAGCAATGATTTGGGGAATGTGCAAGTGGTGTCCCTTACATTAATTATAAAACAAGAGATAGGAAAACTAATGGAACTATTTCCTCACAACATCTTTATCTTCTCCAATCTCACTCAAAGGCAAAAATGGAGATAGAAGTCAGATTTAATGGTAACATTGAGAAATCCCATAGAAATTTCAATAAAGCAGTTTCAGCATTCATGATAACCCACAACCTATTATGGATTTCGAACAATTACATACAGTTCAACATGGCCAATTTCTATAGACATGACGTAGTACACCTAACCGGTGAAGGAAATGCCGAGTTTCTCCATAACATCAACACAGTACTCCTGATGTGCTAAAGTTCTACACCCAGTGTATCCCAAAGCAGTCCTTTAAAGGACTTCTCATCATACATAAATACACAAATACAATAAATAATAACTAAAACATGTTTTATTATATCTGTGGCTACAGTTCATTGACTTTTACCATACCCGCGGTTACAAAACGTCAGTTAGAAGGGGAAGTCACTTCAAGTTTTATTCTACAATCTAAGTTAAATTATCAATACAGTACAACACTACTCATGTATACTTATGTAAGTAAAATAGTAAGAAAAATAAATAACAATAAATTAGATAGGCAAACATTTCACAGCCACACAATATATTACCATAGGTGAGAATACACAAACTAAAAAAGGCGTAGTAAGATTGTTGTTTTGTCCTCCCTCTGTTTCCCCCTCCTTGTCTTGTCACATCTAGAAACACTTGAGTACAGGCACGTCATAAATGTCATATCATATCATATCTAAAACTAGACTACAATTGCTCCTTTTTATATTAATTTTGTTTAACTATTTTCTTCTATTTTTCTCCAGAGTCTCACATACTTGTCGGGGTGATTATCCCGGGGCCGGCAGAGCCGTCCGCGGACTTCCGGGCGGGGAGGCCCCAACTCCTCCTGTGTTTCCCAAAAGGAGTATGAGACACACACAAGGGGCAAGGTGGTTCTGCTGTTTATTATAACAACGGCAGGGATGGGTCTCGGATCGTACGCGTCCGTCCAGACTCTCACTCTTAGTGGGGCTCGCAGGCCCTTTTTACAGCAGTATGATGCGCTATCTGCATGACCTGGGAAAGTTAGCAAAAAACCTATTGCCACTCTGGATTGGTTCCCCAAGTGGTAGGGTTAGTATAGGGTACACATGGAGAAGGATGTTAGTGGTTAAGGATGAGTCAGGTGATATACTTGGGCTGTCCCTACTATTAGATACTTGAAAATTGCTACAAAGGGACCCCTGGTGATTGGCTAATACTACTGACGTCAGTGATGAGCCCCCCTGTGTTCTGATTGGTTCTCCCGCGAGTCCCCAAGCCTGGGACCATAGTTGTTCCCAGCTCGCAGTGTACCTGTCTTTAGCAACAATGTGCAACTATGTGTTTGTGCAGGCAACGTACAGGTCTGCTCGTAGACTTGTGAGCGGGTCGTTCCCATTGCCGTAGGTGTCCATCTTGCCGCTTCGTTGTTGCAACCTGTGTCTCAGACGTGGGACCCAGGTGACTTTCTGTCTCGTGGGTCTGGCACCTTGTCAGATCGGCTTGGTCACGTGTGGAGAGACCATAGCTGGAGCAGAATTCTGCACATTAGATTTGTATTTCGTTTCTGTGGCTTGGCTTTTTTTTTACAGGTGTAACCTTGGCGCTGGGCTGGTAGCATGCGAATTGCAACATCGTGGCCCTGGCTGTGAGCTCTCGCTGGGGCTCGTTCTGCATGATCAGCACTTGTACTCTTGCTCTCAGAGGATTTTCATGGCGAGGCTCTTGCTTGCGGCCTACTCGGACCTAGTTCATGGGTGGCGGTACATAATCCATTGTATGGAGATCGTGGGTTGACATGGCGTCACAAGCATTGTTAGGTATACATGATGGTGTCGTCACAGGGCGAGTGGTGGGAGAAGCATCAGCAAGCGTATACACAAGCTGTTCAGGTGTCTTGCGTTTCTGCATTACTATAAAAAGGCCTATGTGAAAAATAACAACGATGCACGTCAGTGGGTGTGTCAGTCACCTACGTCATAGCAGTGAGTATGTTCTTCGTGTAGGTTGGTGTGTGAGTGACCAGTGTGCATGGTGGCACGTGTGTTCTTGGCAGTTGGCTAGGTCGTTATGGCATCTCTAACGATGTGGATACTTGTGGCTGGTGTCTTAGCCGAGCTCATCCGTGCCGCAGGTGTCAGTTTGAGTCGGACAGGCTGGTGGGCATACCCTTATGTTCCTGAACCAGGGTATTTTGTCATCAGGTAGATAGACTAACTCGTCCTGTGGGGGGTGCCTGGGCCTGATGATCCTCTAGGCCATGGTCTTGATGAGATTGGGAGGGAGCTTGTTTTCCCATTTTCCCTCTTCAGTCCCCCCTCTGGTCGACTTGTCGACCACAAACATATCTTTTTCTTTATCTCCTCTTACTCGCCATACTTTAGTTATTCCAGCCAAGTGTCCATAGTGGTTGACATGATCTTCGAACGACCAGTACATATAAACACAGCTGCCGCCTGGTTTGCAGTATGCCCATCTTCTGACATAGCTCCTCAGGTTTCTTGGGTTCTCCACTTTCACAGATGGCGGATCCAAGTGGTTGTTAAGGATCTGTTTACGCAGCCTCTCTCTTTCCTTTATTATCATGTCAGTGTGCTGGTCATAATCAGTTGGCATCAAGGGGTGCATGCCGACCATTTCTATCATTTCGTCTGTAGTGCATGCTTTTCTGGCCTTCAAGAACCTTATTATAATCAATACAGCTGCAGCTAATATTATGCATCCAACTATAATCTTCAGTCCATCTGTCAGCCATGATGGCATCCATGACCATATTAATGAAAACCAACTGGTATCCTTCTTTACTCCTTTGCTTTGTTCCATCATTTTGGAGTGCACCTGGGCCAGTTGTGATACTGCTTCAGTAAGTGTCCCATTATCTGCGTCGTTAGCAGGGTTGAATGTGCAGCATGATTGTCCAATTTTTGCACAAACTCCTCCTTCCATGGCCGTGAGAAGATCCAGCACATATCTGTTCTGTAGTGCTACCATTCTCACCGCTCGTAGCTCTTTTTTTATGGCGTTGAATCCATTTACTGTCAAATTAATTGTCATCATCAGTTCCCACCGAGTGATCTGAAGCCATTTTACGTTTGCATATGCTTGTAGTCCTGGGTGTATTATTGATGAGAAGAACATTGCAGCCCTGCTAAATAATCTGTGTTCTGGTGGGATGGAGGTGAGTGCTGTTTCCGATCTTCCCCACAGGTAGTTTCCTGTCAGGGGTTCTCCTTGTCTTTTCATTCTTGGTAAAATGTTATTGTTGTTATTTTTGTCTCCTTCTTGTGATTGTATAGACCTTTTCCTCCTCTTGTTCCCTTCGTCCATCTTGGGGAAATTGGCCATGTTAACATGTTTTTGAGGCACAACCAGTGATGGTACGTTGATGTGTACCATGGTACATATTCCATTCCATAATGGAGGCAAGGTGTGGTATGCCTTATCACCGCAGGCCCAATAGTGGTCCATTATAACTGCCATTCCAGCACCCCCCTCTGGTAGTTCCACTACGCTTCTACAGTTGGTGTTGTATCCCACATCCACATTTCCTTTGTGTTGGTAGCACAGTTTGGGTGCAGTCAGTGGTAGTATGCTTATTGTGTCTTCGTCCTTCTCCATCCACATCAGCATGGGTACATATTTACCCCACGTCGTCCAACATCTGTCGTTGTGCTCCTGTATGGTGGTAATATTTTCTCTTGTTGTCATGTTGCTCCCAGCCACTCCTATTTCCCATTCATTGTTCATATATATTTTCCCAGTTACTGTTATCAGTGGTCTTTCCCAGCATCCTTGTACACCGGGAACTTCAGTGGCGTACCAATCACACGGCAGGTATTCTAGCGTTACTTTCTTCATTTCTCCTTTTTCTGGGCCATCCGTCATGTATCTGAATGCTTCAGCATGTAAGCTGCTTTTATGGTAGTTCAAATATGTCTTGAGGAAATTATTTTCGTATGGGTATGTGTCCCTTGTTTTCCACTGAAGTCTCACCACTGTCCCTTGGAATCGTCCCCTCGTTTGGAATAGTGTCAGATATATTATACATTGTACTGTTTTTTACTGTATTTCCGTGGCAACAAACGTTCTTGATGCACTCATGGCGTATGGGATCAATGAGCACACATAGCAGTTGTCCTCAGTTGTCTGTTTACCAATTTGGGTCATGTGCTGGTACCACATGTTGTTTGAGACGTGTGCTGAATCTGTTATATAATTATCGATACCTTTGTTGACCGCATATGTGCTGCGTTTAACTCTATTTCCCTTGCCTTTAGGGTTGCTAGTACTACCTGATATCATACCTGTTGCAGCTGTGGGAGGGGATAGGTTAGTTTTGGATGCAGCCATAACATTGGAAGCATAGTTCTTCTGCCATACAGAGGCAGCCAATAGACCAGTGATCACCAACACTCATAGCAATTTTATTACAAGAGCTAATATCACTGGCATTTTTGCTCTTACCTTGCTGCAGTCTGGCAGCTTATTCTTGCGACGTTAAAGGTGCCCGCATGAAAATCCTGAATGTGCTCGTTATTACTGTTAGTATTTGTTAGTTAAGCTCTCCCTATCAAGTAATCGTTCAATGCCCAGGCAAAGAGCTGTTCCCACGCTAATATTAGTGACCTATCTTTTAGAGCCGGCAAGTGCTTGTGAAGATGGGGAAATGATTATTCTATGGCCAAAACAAATGCGGTGTAATATACGCGTACCCTCCTCCTTTTCAGGTACTTTGGCCTCCTTATATGATATACAAATTGGTGTGATAGGGCCTCAGGGGTGTTATCAATTGCGGGCAGCATCTACTCCTGGGCAGAGCACATTGTTAGTTACTTCACTTTCTAAACAATACAATGATACGCGGTACTTGCATGTGCGAGAGAACATTTAAAAAAAACATACAAGTGTTTTATATGTGTGTGTGTAACATCCAAGTTTGTTGTACAATGTCCTTCATTCGGTGGTGGCCTGGGCGGGACTGGGTTGGGCAGAATTCTGTTTACTTTGTGATCACGTGACCATGGGGTGGGCTATGGGCAAGTGTCCAAAGGCTATGGCAGTGTTTGTAACTGAGGAGTGGTCAGGGGCAGTGACACAATTCTCTTTGGTGGCGGTTGCTGGGTCCTTGTCTGTAGCCGATGTTGTTGATGTTGCTGGTGTTGTAATGGCCCTTTCGTCAACGCTAGGGCGGGTCTGATGTTTGTAGGGCTTCACGTCGTGCAGGTGATACCAGGCGCGCTTATCATGCAGCTTTACTGCTCTGGGAGCCACTGCCTCTACCAAGTGGGGCCCGGTAACGCGCAGACTGTTCCAATTTCTATTGAAGTTGCAGAGGAGCAGGTGATCTCCCTCCGCAATAGTGCATAGTCCTTCCTTTTCTTGTTCCTTGTTGGTGTCTTCTTGTTGAGAGCTCTTCGACCGCCCCGCGTGCGCTAGAGCTGTTGAGATACATATGCTACACTAGTAATCAAGGAAGACACATATTGATAAATTTCGTCACCAAAAACATTTGCAGTGTTATCATGGTCAGTAAAGGCTCTTGATGTTGGCGTTAAAGGAAGGCGCATTTGACGTCCTGTCACCACCTCGTGGGGAGTGAGGTGGTGATCAGATCCTGGCCTATTCCTCAGCTCAAATAGAGCCAGCAGAAGGCAGTACAACCAACTCTTTTTTGTTGTCTGCTGAATTTTAGCAATTTCCTCTTTTAATAGGCCATTCAGGCGCTCACATATACTGTTGGCCTGGGAATGGTATGCACATGCACATTTATGTTTAACACACAGCAAAGATGTGATGTGCTCAAACATTTCATTTGCAAAGTGTGGGCCGTTGTCCGACCGCAGCACTGTGCAAACACCCCACCTGGGGAAGACCTCTCTCACTAGGAATTTAGCTGCTCTGAACGCATCCGCGTGTGAGCAGGGTCCGGCCTCGATGGACCTGGAAAATGGACATACCACTACAATCATGTACCTATGTCCTTGACATACATTGATCATGTCAATGTAGTCAATATGAAGGTGTAGGAAGGGTCCTTCTGGCGGAGGTATAGTACCTTTTATCACTTGCAGCGTGTGACCGGCTGTAAACTGTTGGCATGTGAGGCATTTGCTGATGAAATTAGTAACATGAGAATTTAACTCGGGGCAGAACCAAGCTTCCCTAATTTGTGCTGCAATCACTTCTTTTCCTGTATGTGCTGGATGATGAAGCTGGGTCAGGGCGGTGTTCAACAGTGCCAATGGCATGACCACCTTTCCAGTATTATTTTGACGCCACAGTGCGTCTGTTGGAGACATCGTACATCCTCTCTTTACCCACAGTTCTTTTTCTGCCATTGGTGCAGCTGCCTGCAACTCCATTATCTGTGTTGCAGGGAGATGAGTGTACCCATCCTTCATCAACATCTGTCTTGCCATTGACCTCCCCCTCCCTCTCTCTGATTCTGGGGGGGTCCACATTTCACCAAAATATGCAGCATGCTTGGCATGTGTGTTTGCTGTTTCATTACCTATCGAGATAGGGTCATCTCCATGAGTGTGTGCTTGACACTTAACCAAAGCTATCTCTTGGGGGTCGTTAATTACTTCAATCAATTCTGCTAGTAAGAGGGCATGTTGTACTGGGGTGTCATCAGCTCTTTGTCAGGCATGGGAAGTTGCGAACGGGTTTTCGTGTGCCTTCAGCAGCAAGACAAGGCAAACACAGGAAAGCGCTGGGACAACGGCATTTGGTTGCCAGAAACGCGATCCGTGGCGGAGCCTGGAGGTTGCCATGGAAGCTTGGTGACACGTTGCTAAGGAGGGGTAACGTTCGTGCACGATCACAACGTTGATCAGGTGATCCTGGGTATTTAGCCCCTCCTCCTCAATTGCTCAGCGCTTCTGATTGAGCATTTTGGCGTTTTGTTTCTTGTCTTGTATTTCTACGGTTTTCCTCGTGTTTTGACCCAGAATTGTACTTGTTTTTGGCTTTTGGATTACCATACTGTTTTGGCGACTTCTCCTCATAGCTTTTCATGATTTCTTGATCTCTGGCTTCTGTGACCTGGATTATGTTTTCGCAATTTTCTTGACTGTTTGTTTGGTGCCCGCAAGGTGTTTTTGGACTCGGACAGGCTTATAGATTAACCTTTTGGATTCTGAATTTACGTCTTGTGTGTTTTGTAACTTCCTAGTACGTTGAGCTGACTTTCATATTCACCTGGATTAATTAGTGACTCACAAGTTTTTTCCTGCGCCGTAGGACAGCCTCCGCTGTGCTGTGGGACAGCCGCCGCTGCGCCGTGGCACAGCCTCCGCTGCACCGTGGGACAGCCTCCGCTGCACCGTGGGACAGCCTCTGCTGCAACGCGGGAATACAAACTCTTGGAAGAACTGTTCCCCGCGCCGTGAGATTACCGTGTGTTATCACGGATTGCTGAAGGTGGCTCGTGTTGTTCATTCTACGGATTCACTCCTGGATATTCCCTGGTAAGAAAATTCTTGTGGTATAAGCTCATTAGCTCAGTATTCTTATTTCTTAGGCACATAGTGGTACTCATAGTGAATATTGTTTTGCAGAACTTCTCTGGGCTCTCTTCTTAACCTGATCGTGGTAGTACATTCCCTCCTATTCAGTTCACTCAGGTTAGTGTTATTGGGTTTAGATTAGAATTGTGATTTTTAATCATTAGTCATTTGGTACTAATTGTATTATATGTCCTACAGCCACGTGGTCTCGGTGGGATATCCATTCTTTCAATTAATTGATTCCTTTGCACTGTGTATAACTTACATTCAAAGGAGTACATTGGTGGGAAGAATTCTTCTTCTACACTACGGGTTCAAATCTGTGAAGAGGAATTCTGACAGAATCAGAAGCCTTCTTTAACATGGACCCCAACGAGACCCTGGCTACTTTGCTTCAGTTAGTGGTTGATTTAAGATCTGATATGGCCCATGCTCACGCCACTACACAACAACAAATCCTCGAATTACAAACTGCCATTCAGCCATTACCACCAGTGGCTCCGGCGATGCCTAATGTGCCTGTTTTTGAACATGCACAGGCAGAGGCTGGCCCGGTATACATTACCTCACAGTTCCCATTGGCTCCTCCAGAAAGGTTCCATGGAGATCCCAAGCAGTACAGGACATTTTTGAATCAATGTCGTTTACATTTTCTATGCCGACCAGGTTCTTTTCCTGATTCCGCTACCAAGGCAGCTTTTTTACTGTCGCATCTTGGAGGTACTGCTGCAGCTTGGGCTAACCCTCTTTTGGAAGATGGTAGCCCATTATTGTTTGATTGTGATGCATTAATTGAAGCAATGGGAAAAGTGTTTGATACCCGATACAAGTCTCAAGTTATGGAACTGGAATTGTTAAATCTACAGCAATGGGATTTGACTCTTTTGGCATATCTAGCCAAATTTAATCAATTGGCTGCAGAAACTGGATGGCCTGACGATAAGAAGCCGTCCTTATTCTATAAAGGATTATCGGACTCGTTGAAAGATAATCTTGCTTTAGTACCAGTAGTTCCGGTTACTTTTCCAGAATTATTGGAATTAGTTCTTCAGATCGATGCCCGTAAGGCTGCCAGGAAAGGGGAAAAACGTGGCACTCCACCTGGAATCCAGGTGAATCCCACACCCGTTGCAGGTGCTCCAGAACCAATGCAAATCGGAGCCGCTACACGGGGTCCTCTTTCTCAAGAGGAGAGAGATCATCGTAAGAAAAACAATTTGTGTTTTCATTGTGGCTCTTCTGAACATCTATTGAAAGCTTGTACCAAGAAACCCAATAAGAATCAGGGAAACTTGAAAGCTCGGCAATAAGAGGAGTCCGATAGTCGAGTACCAATGTTTCCGCGGACTCCAATCTCAACCAACCTATTTCTTTACAGGTGAGATTTAGGTTGTCTCAAGACCAGGTCATCCAGGCCATTGCTATTCTGGATTCCGGTGCTATCGGAAATTACATTGATACACAGTATGCCAAGACATTAGGTGTATCAACTATTGAAAAGGAAAACCCTGTTGTAGTCAATGCTGTTGATGGTTCCACTTTGATATCTGGTATGGTGGTACAACAGACAGAGGATTTGGTGATGGAAACACTTCAGGGTCATTCAGAACACATTTATTTCGATTTGATCCCTGCGCCCCAGTTCAAGCTTATATTAGGCATTCCATGGCTCAAGTTGCACAGTCCTTAAATTGACTGGCATGTTGGCAGTATCGAATTTTTATCAGAGTACTGTGAGTCCAGGTGTTTGGAAGGGAAGGTTCCAACTTGCAATCCTTGTCATCCTTTATTGGAAACTGCAGCCACGATTGGTGCGGTCATGGCTGCCGAATTACCGAGTGAGTATTCCGATTTCAGAGATGTGTTTGATGAAGGTGGGGTTACAGTACTACCTTCTCACAGACAGTACGATTGTCCCATTGATTTGGTCCCTGGAGCCAAAATCCCTTCAGGGAGAATTTACTCTTTAACCCACAAGAAGGATGTCATTCTGAAGGAATACATTGATCAATCTTTAAAATCAGGTTTCATAGTCCCATCTTGTTCTCCGGCAACCTCCCCTTTGTTTTTTGTGCCCAAAAAAGAAGGGGAGCTCCGTCCATGTATTGATTATCGTGCCCTCAATTCCATCACTGTGCGTAATCAGTATCCCAAACCACAGATTTCTGTACTCTTGGACCAAGTAGGGTCATCCGTCATATTTACCAAGTTGGATCTTCGAGGGGCCTATAATTTGGTGAGGATCCGTAGTGGAGACGAGTGGAAAACAGCCTTCAAGACCAAATACGGATTATTTGAATATAGAGTCATGCCATTTGGGCTCTGCAATGAGCCCGCTACTTTCCAGTACTTCATTAACAATGTTTTCCATGATATGATGGACCAGTTTCTTGTGGTGTATTTGAATGACATATTAATATATTCTGCATCCTACGAGCTACATGTACAACATGTTACGAGTGTTTTACAGAGGCTTCGTGACAACCACTTATATGCGAAGTTAGAGAAGTGCATTTTTCATGCATCTGAGGTAGAATTTCTGGGGTATGAGATTACTTGTAATGGAGTACAAATGAGTCAGTCTAAGGTTAAAGTAGTTCTGGACTGGCCGATCCCTACCTCCCTGAAAACTTTACAATCATTTTTGGGGTTCTCTAACTTTTATAGAAGGTTCATTAAAGATTTCTCATCTCTGGTCGCCCCATTGACCGCTCTAACAAGCAATAAGACACCTTTTTGTTGGAATGATGACTGTAACAAAGACTTTCAGCGTCTTAAGTCCGCTTTCACCAGCGCACCTGTTCTTCAACACCCTAATCCGAAGTTACCGTTTGTGGTAGAGGCGGATGCTTCGGACATAGCCTTGGGGGGCAATTTTGTCTCAGGAATGTCCAGAAACTAAGGGGTTACATCCGGTGGCCTTTCACTCTAGAAAACTTACCTCTTATGAAAAGAATTACACTATCACAGAGAGGGAGTTGTTAGCAGTTCGTGATTCATTCATGATTTGGCGACACCATTTATTGGGTTCGGATTTTCCTGTTCAGGTATACACTGATCACAAGAATTTGGTAGCCCTACAGTCGGTTAAGTGTTCCACAGCCCGGCATGCCAGATGGCATGAGTTCTTTTCAATGTTCGATTTCGCGATTACTTATCGCCCTGGTGCTCTACACACGAAGGCGGATGCTCTTTCACGTATCCATGGAGAATCTCTCCCTCTCAGATCGGAAGGTCCTCTTTTGTTACCACACCAAGTGATTTGTGGTTGTACCATTCAACCCACACTAAGAAGCGATCTACAGGATTGGGTGAGAGACAATCCTGCAGAATCGGCAAAGCTCAATCTTGAAATCATTCGGGGGTTGCCACATATCAAGGGGTTACTGTTTCTTCCGCATAGTGGTACTCGGAAGAAGGCTATTCAATGGTGCCATGATTTAAGATTAGCTGCACATCCCGGTAGTAGGAAGACTCTTGATCTCTTGCAGCGTTGGTGTTGGTGGCTGTCGATGATAAAGGACGTTGTTGAATATATTTCCCATTGCTATGTCTGTGCTCAATGTAAAGCTCCTAGTACTAAACCGGTTGGACTCTTGCAATCCATGCCCGTTCCTGAGTATCCTTGGTACATGATCTCGATGGACTTTGTGGTTGATTTGCCTCCGGTTTCAGGTTTTGACACTGTTTGGGTAATCATTGATTACTTCACCAAATTGGCGTTGTTTGTGCCTTGTCAAGGTCTGCCATCTGCCCCGAGATTGGCGGATTTGTTTCTGAAGAACGTTTTACGCCTCTTTGGTCTTCCCTGCGTTATCATCTCGGATAGGGGTTCGCAGTTCACTTCCCATTTCTGGAAGTCACTTACTGCCTCTTTTGGAATTGATGAAAGATATTCCAGTTCTTATCATCCTCAAACGGATGGACAAACTGAACACCTCAATTCCACCATGGAACAATATCTAAGGTGCCTTATTCATCAATATCAGGATTCCTGGCTTTCACTGCTCCCTATGGCTGAATTTGCGTATAACAATTCTTTACATTCCTCTACGCGCTCTTCCCCATTTTTTGCCATGTTCGGTCGTCATCCTCGGTCTTTGCCCGTTGCCCCTGTTTTGCCCACACGCCAGCCGGCGGCTTCTTCTTGTATTCAGAATCTGTGTACAATCCATGATCAGGTGAAAAAACATCTTGTTGTTGCACAGGAAAATGCCAAGCGCTTTGCTGAGGTCCACCGTTCTCCGGCTCCTCAGTATGGAGTGGGAAATAAGGTTTGGCTATTTACTAAGAATCTGCGTATTCCTGGTAGGAGGGCTCTTCTTCCACGTTATGTAGGGCCATATGATATCACAGCGGTAATCAACCCCGTAGTGGTTCTGCTGTCTCTGCAAGCCAAGTGGAAGGTACATCCCGTTTTTCATGTGTCTCTAATTAAACCTTTTCTTCCCGGAACCACTCTCCCTACACGCCCTCCTTCCATCACGGTGCAAGGGGAGGAGGAGTATGAGGTCCATAAAATTCTGGATACCAAGGTTTCTAGAGGTACTAGGATGTATTACGTGAATTGGAAGGGTTATGTACCGGAGGAAAGGACCTGGGAACCAGTACAGCACTGTCATGCCCCTCGCTTGATATCTGAATTTTGGGCCTTGAGGAGACGGAGCCTATCTTTAGGGGAGGGTACTGTCAGGCATGGGAAGTTGCGAACGGGTTTTCGTGTGCCTTCAGCAGCAAGACAAAGCAAACAAAGGAAAGCGCTGGGACAACGGCATTTGGTTGCCAGAAACGCGATCCGTGGCGGAGCCTGGAGGTTGCCATGGAAGCTTGGTGACACGTTGCTAAGGAGGGGTAACGTTCGTGCACGATCACAACGTTGATCAGGTGATCCTGGGTATTTAGCCCCTCCTCCTCAGTTGCTCAGCCTTCTGATTGAGTATTTTGGCATTTTGTTTCTTGTCTTGTATTTCTACGGTTTTCCTCGTGTTTTGACCCGGAATTGTACTTGTTTTTGGCTTTTGGCTTACCCTACTGTTTTGGCGACTTCTCCTCATAGCTTTTCATGGTTTCTTGATCTCTGGCTTCTGTGACCTGGATTACGTTTTCGCAATTTCCTTGACTGTTTGTTTTTGGTGCCCCCAAGGTGTTTTTGGACTCGGACCGGCTTATGGATTAACCTTTTGGATTCTGAATTTACGACTCGTGTGTTTTGTAACTTCCTAGTACGTTGTGCTGACTTTCATATTCACCTGGATTAATTAGTGACTCACAAGTTTTTTCCTGTGCCGTAGGACAGCCTCCGCTGCGCTGTGGGACAGCCTCCGCTGCACCGTGGAACAGCCTCCGCTGCAACGCAGGAATACGAACTCTTGGAAGAACTGTTCCCCGCGCCGTGAGATTACCGTGTGTTATCACGGATTGCTGAAGGTGGCTTGTCTCGTTCATTCTACGGATTCACTCCTGGATATTCCCTGGTAAGAAAATTCTTGTGGTATAAGCTCATTAGCTCAGTATTCTTCTTTCGTAGGCACATAGTGGTACTCATAGTGAATATTGTTTTGCAGAACTTCTCTGGGCTCTCTTCTTAACCTGATCGTGGTAGTACATTTCCTCCTATTCAGTTCACTCAGGTTAGTGTTATTGGGTTTAGATTAGAATTGTGATTTTTAATCATCAGTCATTTGGTACTAATTGTGTTATATGTCCTTCTACAGCCACGTGGTCTCGGTGGGATATCCATCCTTTCAATTAATTGATTCCTTTGCACTGTGTATAACTTACATTCAAAGGAGTACATTGGTGGAAAGAATTCTTCTTCTACACTACGGGTTCAAATCTGTGAAGAGGAATTATGACACTCTTCTAAACCCCCTTGTCTGCCATTTTATTAACCCGGAGTGCACCGTCGATGTTACATATGCACTGTCAGAGTATATAGTAACTTTTTTGTCAAAACTTTCCTTTAGTGCCAAAATCAGTGCAACCAATTCCGCTGACTGAGCCGAATAATGCTGTGGTAATTGCATGCATTTTACTGGGACATACATCAAATCTTCCGTCATTTTAACTACTGCTGCCCCTGTTCTCCTTATCCCATCGCTCTGATCAATTGTTGATGACCCATTAATGTACATTATCTCACCCCCCTTAAGGGCATCCTCCTCCACCTTCCTTGTGCTGGAGTACATTTCAATAGTCTGTGTGCATTCGTGGGCATAATCACCTTCCTCAACAACTTCTGCTATGAATCTGGCTGGGTTTACATTACTGCACCTGATAATTGTCAATTCGGGTCTGGATAAAATTATTTCATAACCTGACGCCCTCTGTGTGGTCAATGTGGACTTAGGTTTGTTCAAAATTGCAAACAGTGCATGTTCCACAAATAATGTGGTGGGGCACCCCATTGTTATCGATGATGATTTTTCCACAGCAAATGCAGCTGCGGCGAGGCCCTGTTCGCAAGGCAAATGTCCTAACATGACAGGGTCCAATACTGCTTTCATTACTGCTGACTCGCAATGTGAAAAAATGAAAAATTGATGTTTGTAATTTGGAGTGGCTAGTAAGGGAGCTGTGGATATGGAGTGTTTGGGTTCGTGTCCCATCTGGGGTGCCAGCGTTTTGCAAATATGTTGGAGGGGGGTAGTCAGAGTGCTCCCCCACCCTCCAGATCCCGACCCGTATGACATGGTTATGCTATGCTTTTAACTCCCCTCAGCACAACCTTCGTTACCTGGCCCCGTAGATTGGGGACTTTCGACCGTCCGCTAAAAGTAAAACAGTTACAAGTATACAGTCCTTTTCCTCTGTTTGTTTTACTCCTTTGATACCGTTGGTATGGCCCCCTGTGGCCGCAGCACACAAATCCCACTGCGGCTGCGTGCCCTGTGTGATGTGCTTGTACAGCCGCCCTAACTTTTCCACTCCCCTCTTTCTTCCAACTTACCAGCGTGGTCGGCACTATCCGTGCACGGTCACTTCCCCCTTTTCACCCTTCCCGCATTTAGGGGTGGCTGGCGTTCTCTGTGCACGCCTCCCCACCTCTGTTATGCCGCCCTTATCCTCTGCTCACTCCCCTACTACCACTCAAACAATGCAATGTGGTCAAGGTGTCCTATGAAGGCCCTACGGGTGACGTCACCAACCTCTACAACTATTACCGGTAAGATCTTTAGATAAAAAGAGAGCGCGCAATATGTTTTAACTTCTTGTCCCCGTTTACCCCACAGCTGTCCTCTTGTTACGCCCGGAACAAGGTAACCAACAATACACTCTTATAATCGGACTGCGCACGCTGCGACGCCTCGCGTTTGACACACCCCTCACCGGGGGGGCTTAACCAGCCAATTATCTTACGTACTTGGCAACAATCTAGCTACCTCCTACAGGAAAATGCCATCTATCTATCGAGTTTCAACTGCTCGATCAATAGGGATCCTCGTCTACTCATTGATCAAAAACGCCAATTAGTAGGAAAGCCCCACACCCCCTCTATAGGTGCCCACGATCTGGACCAATCAGTATCTACGAGCAGCCGCACGTGGTGCCTTCTGGCTCCACTCACCCTGCTTCTGTGACGTGGTAGAGGACGGCCCTCGTGCCTGTCCCCTTACCGCTCACACGTCTATCAACACTTATTAATCAAATCTTTGCAACACACTGTAATAACACCTCCCGCCGCCCTTATTGCATTTCCTCCCCCCTCCCTCACAATGTCACATTGCTTGTTGGGTGTGCCATACTCACCAAGTTCTCCTGATGTGGGGCCGCTGGACTGCGTGCACCCCTCCAAGGGGCTCGCCACCTCCCCTCGTCTGGACTACGTCTGGACACTCGCCAACCGCGGGCGGGATACTTCTCAACCGGCTCCCGAGGGCCAATATCCAGATTGCGCTGTCCGGTCTTCTTACAGTTCTGCGATGGTCCTGTAGTCCTCAAAAGGAGGCAGCGGCAGAGGGGGCTGCGCCGCCGGGCCTCCTCGCAATGAGAGGCCTTGGAAAAAAAAAAATCAAAAGGGTAGACCTTAAAGAGATCTCACGAGTGCCTCCAACTTGTCGTGGTGATAATCCCGGGGCCGGCAGAGCCGTCCGCGGACCTCCGGGCTGGGAGTCCCCAACTCCTCCCGTGTTTCCCAAAAGGAGTATGAGACACACACAAGGAGCAAGGTGGTTCTGCTGTTTATTATAACAATGGCAGGGATGGGTCTCGGATCGTATGCGTCCGTTCAGACTCTCCCTCTTAGTGTGGCTCGCAGGCCCTTTTTACAGCAGTATGAGGCGCTATCTGCGTCACCTGGGAAAGTTAGCAAAAAACCTATTGCCACTCTGGATTGGTTCCCGAGTGGTAGGGTTAGTATAGGGTACATATGGAGAAGGATGTTAGTGGTTAAGGATGGGTCAGGTGGTATACTTGGGCTATCCCTACTATTAGATACTTGAAAAGTGCTACAAGGGGACCCCTGGTGATTAGCTAATACTACTGACATCAGTGATGAGCCCCCCCTGTGTTCTGATCGGTTCTCCTGCAAGCCCCCAAGCCTGGGACCATAGTTGTTCCCAGCTCGCGGTGTACCTGTCATTAGCAACAATGTGCAACTATGTGTTTGTGCAGGCAACATACAGGTCTGCTCGTAGACTTGTGAGCGGGTCGT
Organism: Ambystoma mexicanum; assembly: GCF_040938575.1. NCBI lineage: Eukaryota > Metazoa > Chordata > Amphibia > Caudata > Ambystomatidae > Ambystoma > Ambystoma mexicanum. Next base: position 1,180,475,949 of record NC_090927.1, read on the forward strand.
TCCCATCGCCGTAGGTGTCCATCTTGCCGCTTCGTTGTTGCAACCTGTGTCCCAGACGTGGGACCCAGGCGACTTTCTGTCTAGTGGGTCTGGCACCTTGTCAGATCGGCTTGGTCACATGTGGAGGGACCGTAACTGGAGCAGAATTCTGCACATTAGATTTGTATTACCTTTCTGTGGCTTGGCTTTTTTTTTTACAGGTGTAACCTTGGCGCTGGGCTGGTAGCAGGCAAATTGCAACATCGTGGCCCTGGCTGTGAGCTCTCGCTGGGGCTCGTTCTGCATGATCAGCACTTGTACTCTTGCTCTGAGAGGATTTTCTTGGCGAGGCTCTTGCTTGCAGCCTACTCGGGCCTAGTTCATGGGTGGCGGTACATAATCCATTGTATGGAGATCGTGTGTTGACATGGCGTCACAAGCAGTGTTAGGTATACATGATGGTGTCATCACAGGGCGAGTGGTGGGAGAAGCGTCAGCAAGCGTATACACAAGCTCTTCAGGCGTCTTGTGTTTCTGCATTACTATAAAAAGGCCTATGTGAAAAATAACAACGATGCACGTCAGTGGGTGTGTCAGTCACCTACGTCATAGCACTGAGTATTTTCTTCGTGTAGGTTGGTGTGTGAGTGACTAGTGTGCATGGAGGCACGTGTGTTCTTGGCAGTTGGCTAGGTCGTTATGGCATCTCTAACGATGTGGATACTTGTGGCTGTTGTCTTAGTCAAGCTCATCCGTGCCACAGGTGTCGGCTTGAGTCGGACAGACTGGTGGGCATACCCTTATGTTCCTGAACCAGGGTATTTTGTCGTCTGGTAGATAGACGAACTCGTCCCGTGGGGGGTGCCTGGGCCGTGATCCTCTAGGCCATGGTCTTGATGAGATTGGGGGGAGCTTGTTTTCCCATTTTCCCACTTCATACTCAAAGGACTGAAAACACACAATCAAAATAAAAAAGACTCTCTAATACCTACAAGGTCACAATCCATGGCCTTTGGACATGGGCAGTGATTTTTTTGCCCCAACGTCTCTATACCTATACAAATAACTTTTGCTTTCAGATGTCGGCTATTCTCGGCTATAGCTGAGGCTACAGAAAGCTTTGTGTTGCACCCTCGGTCTATGGACCCTCTCCAACTCCCATATTTTACTCATTGCCCTCTAGCCATCCCCCCACGTCTGATGGCATTTGTATGTTTTTTGACCTGCCCATAGCTTTTTAGCTTGTTTCATTTCCCCATAGTCTCGGTTATAGCCGTGAATATCTCTCGCATCGAGAGCAAAACAAGATTGCTGTTGTTTCATTTCTGAAAATCTTGATCCTGCAATGCACCATGGGTGATATCTCTATTTTGGGGGGGGCTAGGGGCACCCCCTTTTCCGTCAAATATTTAAATAACTACTGCACAGAATAACCACAAACCATGCACGGCGTGCAAGTCAATGCTTTGTGCCCAAGTTGTTTTGGAACTGGTGCAAATCCGTCCAGCGGTTTGGGCTGTGCACTATTTGACCTTTTTTGTCTATGGGAAAATGAATGGGAAGTAGGCCGCACTTTTTTACACTTAATAACTTTTTTTTTTTTTTACGAAACTTTGCAGTCAAATCCGTTATTTGATTCAAAAGGTATTAACAATAGAATTTTGAGGGGTTCCGATGTGTCTCAGACTCACCTTAACTATATGGCGGCTATCGCCACCCTACTATATATATATATATATATATATATATATATATATATATATATATATATATATATATATTACATGGCCTGATGTAGAGGCCATGTAGTTATGGTTACGTTTCTAAACCCATAGGAGGAGCACTTTTTGGGCGGCTTATAACTTCGCTCCCCCTGCATGGCCCACTCTGCATTTATTTGCTAAGATTGGTGAGGTTTGATCAAGGGGGGCAAGGTTATAGGCGGGATCCCAAAATTTTTTTTTGCCCATAGACATAATGGGAAAAAACTTTGCTCATGCCTACAGCCCAAAGCGCTGGATGGATTTTCACCAAATCTGTGGCAGGAGCAGCGGCTCAGAAAGCAAAATGATTTTGTTAATTTGGTGTAAATCCGTCCAGTAGTTTTTTTTTTAAACAACTAAAACGTAAGGCAAAAAAATGTGTGATATCTATGTTCACTCCACGGACACACTTACCTGTTCGCTCCACGGACAGGACACCGATTGGATCATAGACTTGCGTCATGTCCGCATACACACAACGTGTTCGCTGATTGGTTGGCGTGAAGCGTGAGGTGCATCAGATTTTTGGAAACGCCCGCCATCTTGGATTCGCGGACATCGGGCGGTGTCCGCAGACATCATTGTAAAAACAGATTAAATAACATAACATTCCACGTGTCAACTTTATCAAATAATCTCTGGAGAAGTGAGGGGTGATGAGGATGGGATGGAATATGGCTGCAAGAAGCAAAAAAACGGGTGGTTTTTGCAGCAAAAGTCCATGAACAGTTTGGATGTTCGCGAACAGTCCTGAGAAGTTCAGGGACACTTCAGATGTTTGGGGGCAGTTTTTGGATGGCATATAACTTTGGCACCACTCAATGAAACTGCATGAAATGTTGCAATTATATTCCCGTCCTCAGTGATATATCAGTGATGTCATCAATCATATTTGTGATGTTATCTTTGATGTCATGGGTGTTATTCTTAGCAGTGCACGGTGGTGGCGCAAGTTAGGGTTGCTTAGCTTACCATAACTGGCAAATTTCCGGGTTTTTTTGGTTTTACTTGTAACTATAACGTCCCTTTAACAATGTTTTTTCCCTGAATTTGATAGGTTTTTAGTAGCGCAACTTAACCATAACGTCCCTTTAACAAAGTTTTTTCATTGAATTTCATAGGTTTTTATTAGTGCTATTTAACCATAACGTCCCCTTAACAAAGTTTTTTAATTGAATATATATATATATATATATATATACACACATGGCCCGCAGTAGCGGCTGTATAGTTATGGTTAAGTTGCTAAACTCATAGGAAGAGCACTTTTTCGGCGGCTTATAACTTCGCCCCCCCCTTGACGAATCCTCACCAAACTTTGCAAGAAAAGTATATGGCCGGCTATGAATTTTTTCGCTAAGTTGGGGGAGATTTCGTGTGGGGGGGGGCAAAGTTATAGGGGGGTCTCAACATTTCTTTTTTTTCCATAGACTGAATGGGGAAATACTTTGCACACAGCTACAGGCCGAACGGCTGGATGGATTTTCACCAAATTTGCATCAGGAGCGGGGGCTTGGGTCTGAAAGCGTGCTTTTGTGTGTTTGGTGGAAATCTGACCGGTAATTTTGTTGCAAAGAACTGAAATGCACGTCCCAAACAATTAGTGATATCTGGGTCCGCTGCGCGGACCCTTTTCCCTGTTCGCTCCACAGAGAGAAGTGTCATTGGCTGGCAGTACGGCGAGCTGTCGGAGAAGTTTGGACGAAGCAGGGCGGTTGGCTGGAGGAAAGCGTGGTGTGCGTCTATATTTTTGGGGGAATTTTTTGGGGAATATTTGGGGGAAGCCGCCAACGTGTATTGGAAGACAGTGCGGCAGCAGAAGGGTCTGGAAAATCTACCGTATGGAATGCGCTGGTAGCAATAAGGGAGGGAGACGGGTGAGGGAGAAGTGGTTAATGTGACTTAGGTAGGCAGGTGGAAGAAGACGGAGGAGCGGCTGCAGTTATCGCGCGTACTGCATCAAGTCGTGGCTAGCTAGACAGGCGAGTAATTTGTATGGTGATTGGAGGCAGGTGTCGTAACGGCCCCTATAGCTTGTGCTGCGACCGGTTTGCGGAAACCTTTTCATGTAGTGAGTGGTGGTATAGCAATTTTAGAAGGGGAATGAAGTGCACATGACATAGGTTGGATGGGAGCACGGGTGGCTGTGATATGCGGATGTAATGCGGTAGGTGGGTACATGGTGGCATGTGTGGGTGCAGGAAGCTGCGTTGGGTTTGTGGAAGGATTTGACTATTGGGTTCATGGGCAAAGGCCGTAGAGAGTAGGGCATGAGCTGAAGAGCGTACGGCTTTAGTATGCCTAGCGCAGTAACGCAAGTGTGGGTGTGCATCCGATACAGGGTGCTACTTGCATAGTGTGGTGTGTGCACATTGGTTGCAGTAGGTTAGTGTTGTGAACCGATAGTGGGTAGTTTGGAAGTGATGCAATAGTTTGGGAATGGAAGTGGGGACGGCCATGGTACGTGAATGAAAGTGCAGAGGGGTGCAGGAGAGAGTGTTTTCTTTGTACATTATGGTAACTGGTGCAATTTGTTGCTACATAGTTACATGGTGGTGCGCAGGTTGGGTAGGAGTGCTGGTGGTAGTGCTGTGGATGTGGATAGTCGAACTTGGCAACATGGTGCAATGGATGGTGCCATTATGTAGCAGTGAGAGTGTTGAAGGCCTAGCCTGTTGGGTACATGGCCGAAGGCGGTATGCCGAAGGCCATGCACTCAAGAGGCTAGGAGTTTCCGACACACCCAGCTATAATGCATTTTGCATTGTGCAGCAGTTAGCGGATGGTGACCTGTAAATAGTGGGTGTAGAGCATATTTCAGAGGCAACACAGGATGGGAAGTGAGCTGCCATGCGTGCATGTGTGGTTTTGCAAGTGAGCACAACGTTATAACATGGTAAAGTTTTTGATGTGTACTTGGCCATGGTGCTGGGAAAAGTAATGCAGTGTGGGAACTAGGTGTTGGGTTTGCATACTGTTAGTATGGAAGAGAATATGGTAGAAGTGCACCTTGATTGTGCTTGGTTACTATGGTATATGCTGAATTGTTGAAGTAGGGCCAATGTGGTGAAAAAGTTGCGGTTGGGTTGGTAGTGACACAAAGGTTTGTGAATGGGTGTGGATAGGGGTGGTGGAGGCTGTGATATGTTAGTGTATTCTAGTGATAGGGACCTGTTTTTGTGAATTTGTGCAATGCAGAGGTTCAGTATGTGATTGATGAATGCATGTGTAGATTGGGTAGGATTGCTGGTGGCAGTGGAGTGTATGTGGATTGGCATAGTTGGTGATATGGTGAAATGCATGGTGCCATTACGTTGCAGTGCGTGTGTTCAAGGCCTAGCCTATTGGGTGCAATGCAGCAGCTGAAGAGAGCTTTAATGTGTGCATGTTTTGGTTCGTAGGTGAGGACACAGTTACAAGATGCTAAAGTTTTTGATATGCACTTGGCGATGGTGAGGTGAAAAGTCATGCAGTGTCGGTACTGGGTACTGGGTTTACAAACTGTTAGTATGGAAGAGGATAAGGTAGACGTGCACCTTATATGTGATTGGTTACTATGCTGTGTGCTGATTTGTTGAAGTTGGGCCAATGTTGTGCAAAAGGTTGTGGGAGGATGGTAGTGACAAAATACTTTGTGAATGGGTGTGGGTAGGGGTGGTGGAGGCTGTGGTATGTTTGTGGATTGTGTGAATCGCGACCTATTTACATGATTGAGTACAATGCCGAGGTTCAGTATGTGATTGGTCGGTGCGTGTACAGGTATGGTAAGAGTGCTGGTGGCAGTGGTGTGTATGAAGATAGACGTAGTTGGTGATATGGTCACATGCATGGTGGCACCTTGCAGTGCGTGTGTTCAAGGCCAAGCCTACTGGGTGAATGGCCAAAGGCCGTAGGCCATGCATTGAAGAGCCTAGCACTTGAGAAAACCCACACCATTAATGCAATTTTGACTTTGTATCTGGTAGAGGGTGATGACCTGTAAAGAATGGTTGTGGAGTACATTTCAGACACCATAGAGCAGCAGAGGTGACCTGGCAGGTGTGTATGTTTGGTCCCGCCGGTGAAGGCGCTGGTAGAACATGGTCAAGTCTTGGATGTGTGTTTGGAGATGGTGCAATAAAAAGTCATGCAGTGTGGGCACTGCGTGCACTGTGTGCATAATGGCAGTATGGCAGAGGGTATGGTTGAAGTGTAGCATGTACGGGTTCTTCACAATGCTGTGTGTAGATTTGTTGAAGTAGGGCCAATGCATGGCCGTAGCCCGTAGGCCATGCATTGAAGAGCCTAGCACTTGATGAAACCCATACTACTAATGCAATTTTGACTGTGTATCGGGTAGAGGGTGGTGACCTGTAAAGAATGGTTGTGCAGTACAATTCAGAAGCCATAGAGCAGCAAAAGTGAGCTGGCAGGTGAGTATGTTTGTTACCGCAGGTGGGGGCGCTGGTAGAACATGGTAAAGTTTTTGATGTGTGATTGGAGATGGTGCAACAAAAAGTCATGCAGTGTGGGCACAGGGTGCAGTGTGTGCATACTGGCAGTATGACAGAGGGTATGGTTGAAGTGTAGCTTGTATGGGTTCTTCACTATGCTGTGTGCAGATTTGTTGAAGTAGGGCCAATGTTGTGAAAATGTTGTGGTTAGGTTGGTAGTGCATACTTTGTGAACGGCAGCGGGTAGGGGTGATGGAGGTTGTGGTATGTTTGTCGATGCTGATAATTGCGACCTGTTTTCGTGAATGGGTGTTTTATGGTGTGAGGGAGTTGGTTTGCAGTGCCGCTACGTACATTATGTTTATGCCCAATGTTAGTTGCCCACATGGTCGCATTCATGGATTCATAGTGTTGTGCTGGGTGTGGATAAGGGTGGACTGTTGTGTGCATGGCGAAAGGTGTGCTGGATGCACCGCAGGATCATTGTGGATGCTGAAACATTTCTTGTGGAGGAGCTTTGGAAGGAAAGGGAACGTGCTCTCAGAGTGTTTAACGGGTGTTAGGCAGAATCCTGTGCAGTGCCCTTAGGGACCACTACACACAATTAAGGCTACGGGTGGCAATACAAGTTTTACCTTTGGTACAAGCCTGTACTACTATGTCAGAGTGGTAGCAGTGGCGGAGCAGCAAGGCTTATCTCAAGAGTATATGAGCAGTAGCAGAGATTACACAAAGGGACCACAATTACTGTGACTCAAGCAAACACTGACTCAAGGTTTGAGATAAAAATATATAAGTACATTTATTTTTAAACTATTCGTTATAAACACAACACGTCTATTAAACTCAAATAAAAACCACACGTTAAATATACTACAACTAACCAATTCACTTTGTATAGTAAGTCTCAAGGTAAGTACCCTGTGTTGCATGAACCGGTGTTACGAACAAAACACGTTACCATGAATACGATTGCGATCCTTTTTTGACAGTTCGGTCTACAAAATAAACGCATATCCGTGACATGAAATGCTAACGGGGCAAAAACACACTTAGCACCTGTGATACCCAGAGGGAGTTGGAGGCAAAAATCACAGGCTATATTTTGGTTAGGCAGGCAGAATCAAGAAACACTCAGAGACAGGAGTTCAAAAGTCAAAGGGCCGGAGCTAGGGTTGAAAGACACCGGGGCCTGTTGCCGAGGATCACACAGTCAGACAGTTCACAATTCAACGTAGCCAAAAGTACTTCGATATTGTCAATGTTCAGAAGCAAAAGTTATAAGAAGGAGGGAAGACACAAGGGCAAGCCTTGGAAATGAAGAAAAGGGATTCACCCAGTTTCCTCAAGTAGAACACAGAACTTTGTTCCAATGGTGCAGCTGGTGCCCTGGCAGTTGTTCCTGTTGGTTTCCCGCAGACCCACGATTCCTGGAGCTTCGTTGCGAAGGAGAACATCTGAAGGGGTTCTGCACCACACAGGGATGAAGCCGGCAGCAGCAACAAGGAATAAAAGGTGCGCTCCTTAAAAACAGGAGAAGCTCTTCAGGTGGCTATCCGGACCACTACAGCAACGTGCAGTGATTTCGACCAAGGAAGAGGATCCTCTGGCTGTGGTAGATGAGCTGGTTATCCCCACCAAGCTCAAGGGAAGAAGACTCCGGACTGGATCTTCTCTGAGTCGTCGAAGGGAAGATAGCTCAGGACTGCAGCAGGGCTTCAATGGGACGGGGTCTTGCAGCAGCCATCATTCTCTCTGCTTCTCTTTCAGTTCCTTGTAGATCCAGTGGTGACTCTCTGACTTCTAGCCCAAGCGACCTGCCTTTTATGCGGAAAAACCCCATTCACACAGCCTGGCTGTCAATCACCCAGCAGGGGGGTTGTCCAGCCCGGACAACTACCCTGGCCAATCATGACAAAGTGCGACTTGGGTTTCCTAGGATACCCTGTGCAGGGGGTGACTACACCCCTCCCTCACATTCAGCCCACCTAGAAACCCAGGTGCCTTGAGGAGCCCGCCAAAAGACAGTGAACAAAGAAGGCGAACCTAGTTTGCTGCGCAAAGTAAAACACAAGAAGGACTTTAACAAAAAGAAATTGTGAATAAACCCAACATAGAGCCAAAAGAAAGACGATTTGGTAAAGCGGGTTTTATGTTCGAGGCTAATATAATAGCCAAGAACAGTACCATGTTTATCTAATATAATCGCGGTAAAAAGGTTAGGGTAGATACCACTGCCACCAGCCAAATCTAAATGTTAAAAGAGCGAAACAATGCTCTAGGAGGTACAGATAAAAAGGGATACGAGTTAACCCTTTCCAGTACTCCATGGAAGATGGGGTGTACTGGATCTGTGGTAGATTGATTAAGTAAAGTTAATGGTAACTTTACCCTTTTCTGGGGGACGGTAGTCGCCTCAGAAATGGAGTCAAGGCAAGTCTCAAAGACAACCCTGTATCACGGCACTGAAGGTGCTGTGTGACACACAAAAAGAAGAGGGCTACTGAAGGGGTGTACTTCAGAGTCCACAATCACAAAAACAGGTGGATACACATAGCAAAACACAGGTAAGATGGGGGGAAAAGCTCTCACTCTTACCAAGTGGAAAATAATAAACTCCAGAAGCCCAGCAAAGCTGCTGGGGGACTCACTGGGTGAGGAAATTAGCCATTGATGAGAATTCTCCCTAACACAGGGAAATATGGAGTTGTGTACAGAAATTACAGTGTGCAATGCTGAGGTTTAGTATGTAAATGGTGCAGGCGTTTTTGAAGTTTTATATTAGGCAATAGGCGGCACTACATTAGCGTTGGAAAATGTGCGTGCAAAGGGGAAGAAATATTGTGTCTGCTTTACTGGGGCGTAGCCCTAGCTGTAGCTGGAAAAGCGCACATGCCACATCAGGGCCTTCTAAGCATGGAGGCTTCGCAAATAGAACTGTGGGGATTCTCCAATGAGGATTTGAGGGTTCACCAGAAGGGGCGGTGACATATTCAGCCAAAGTTCGATGCAGTGAGGTTGGCAGTGATGGACAGACGGCGAGTGCTTATAGCTGGTGATAGCTTTGTGCATGATCTACACAAGTATGCCGTGGAAAGAGGCTTCGATACTGACTTTCAGTTGGAACGAGTGCATGCTTTTTGGGGCACATTTTATGAGTGGGGCTACGGGTGCATGGATCTTCTTTGCAAATGTGTGGCCTCTGTAAGTACTGCACATATGGTGGTTGTGCATTTTGGAGGACTACATTAGGCGCACATGTCATGCTCCCATTTGCTCGATTACTTAAAGAAGTTGATGACAGTTTATGATGCCGATGTTTCCTACTGCAAAGGTGATTTTCTCATTGATGATACCAAGAGGACAATGGGAGAATGCTGGTGTAAATTGTCCACAGCCAGAGGTCGGGAGATGTTGGATAAACAGAAGCATGTGCGACTTTATGTGCAGTGCTGGGATGTTCTGTACCAACTATGAAAGCATTAGTAATCAGCCAGATTTCCAGTGGTTTCAAGGAAATGGTTTTTTTTTTACCTCCATTGGCAATGCTGTTCTGTTTGCCACTCTGCACGAAGCGTTGCAGAGAATTTTGTAGAAATGTAAGATAAGCGAGCCTCTTAAGTCGAGAAAAATGTGAGGAACAGATGCAAGCAGTCAGTGAGCAAAAGTGAGAAAAACGAGGAAAAAATTGTATGAATGCACTTACATAAGAAAAACGCGACAACAAGAAAAACAAAATATACGTGTTTTAGAGAAAATCCTAAAGACACAATCCCCACCCCTGTTTCAAATTCCTTCCCCCAACCCCCAAACACCCCAAACATCCACTGAACCCCCTCCCCCTCCAGTTTCTAGCACGGTAATGCCATGGATTCTGTGGCACTTTGAGGATTAGACGTGGCACATGTGGCTCTTTTTAGGATGGCACCTATTGCATTGGCCATGTGGAGGCTAACCCATTGGGCAATGTGGCGGCTGGTTGTGGTGTGTACATAAACACTGTGACAGAAGGTTCGTTTGTACCGATAAATGTCGGAGGCTATGGTGAAAGTGTGCAAGGTAAGGGGCGTGCATTTTTTTTGTATGCATGCACTGCACACACTTGCTTAACGTTGCTAATATAGATTCCCTGCTGCTTTAGTGGGTTAACTTTTCCGACATTTGTAGTGTATGCATTACAGCGGGAAGACCATATTCTGAAGTTTACAAGGTATGTGGCAGGCATCATGTTGGTATGAATGCAGTTTGTGCATTATATAATATGATGTGTTATGGTATTTTGTGGCATTTGTATCGCGCCTACATACAAGTGTGTGAAGGAGTGCCGAGGAAAGGGAGGCGGAACGGAGGCCACACAGAGACATTGATTCCTCTAGGCCAGCTGACATTGAGAGTGTGCAAGTGAATGTGAAGGGGGAGGGCAAAGTGCAGTACATGGGAACAATAAAAAATTATATACAACTATGGCGGTGCTGGCATGAATAAGTGTAGACATGAACTGGTGGCTGCACTGTCAGAGTTATAGAAAACAGTCCCCAAGTGTGGGGGTTGGTAGAAAGACAGTGCAAGGGTGAAACTGTAGGGAGGGATGTGGCCTGGGGCACAGATTATAGGGTGGGTAGGAAGGCAGTGCACAATACTTTTTAGCCAGGAAGTGAGTAGGGAGTGGAGGGGAAATAGAAGCACATGGAAAGGTTTTCAGGTGCTTGTAGACCGTACGATGCTTCTCCTCAGGGTCCAGGGAGACAGAGAGCATGTTCCACAGGGAGGTCGCAGTAGAAGAACAACATCTACCAACATGTGATATGATATGATATGATAGGTTATTTATAACGCGCTTAAGACCCAGAGGTTTCTAAGTGCAAACCCGGGGATCAAATCTGTGTTGCTCCATGTTGTCTTGCTTCCTAGGCAAGCACGTTGCCGCTGAGCTATCCTCCCGTGACTTGCGGTTGCATGTAGAAGCAACTGACCCTGAGGGAGCATGAGGCGGATGAGGGACGAGCTGGAGCAAGCAGATATTTACGAAGTGACGGTGTAAGGTATTGAGGTGCCAGGGACCAGAAGGCCTTCTGCATAATGTATAGGGCTTTTAGTTTTTTGTTTGCAGCCACTGTGAGGTATTGCAGACATTTTAGTCCAGCAGAGATACGATCCCTGCAGTTCAGACCAAGGACAAGTTGTGCACTCCTATTACAGATGAGTTGCTGAGGGCGCAGAGTGGAAGCTGGGAGATTTAAAAAGAGCCTGTGGCAACAGTGCAGTGTACAAACCACCACAGCTGTGCAGACACTGACCTTTTGGAAAGGGACTGTAGGTTGCTAAGATACATTTAGTGGTGGCTTTAGTGCCTTCTTTTTACGAGTTATGTACTAGGTGGGTTAGTGGGGAACAATTTTCGTAGCATTGTCGGAAAGAAAGAATAGAGTTCCTGTTTCGCTGATATAGTGTATGATATGGATAAATGAAAGCGTTGCAAGCACATACGGACAAATTGCCACTTTATGGAAGGAGATGGGAGGAACATCAGTATTATTTTCAAACACGTAGTAGACGCTTAGAGGCAGATATCGTGCGCAGAGGCACTTATAACAGAGTTGTGACTATACTGCAAAACAAGTGTTCATACCTTTCTTTTGTGGCGATGGGTGCTTATGTGGATGAATGTCCATGTATAACTCATAGAATGTTTCACTGAACTTTCCACTGAACGTGCTTTCCAATAACAGCACACGTGCAGGCTGATTTTTTTACGGTACATATGATGTCTTGTGGAGAACTGACATTGTAAGATGCTGAAGTCGTGGAGGGCTTTTGTGGATGCGTGTGTGAGTACTTAGCAATACCTAATAACAGCATGGTGGGAAGAGGATAGTGGAAAGGGAAGAAGGACTAGACATGATTTACTAGGGCACAGCCATTACGATACTTTGCGTGGCGCCTGTGCTACATTCTGCGCTTTTGAACATGCTTGCCAGTGGAAATGCGATTGTTGCAATTGTCCAATCAGGTGGTTAGAGTGTGTATCACAGGAAAAGGGCGGCCATATTTTGTTTCATTACTGTGTGTAGTGAGGCGAGCAGAGATGGCCAGATGTACAGTTTTCATAGTGGGTGATCGCTTTGTGCTAGATCTACTGCAGTGTGCCGCGGAAGGAGGCCTTAATGGCAATTTGAATTTGGACAAAGTGGAGACTTTGTGGTGCGGTGTCGCTGTCCGTACTTTCCATCATTTGCTTGCAGAATGTCGACGAGTGGCCAGTTTAGGTACTGTACACATTGTGGTTGTGCACTTTGGAGCATTGCTTTTGGGTTCCACAGCTTGTACACGTGTGCACAGTCAACTCAAAAAGATGATGAAAAAAGTGCAGCACATTTTTGCCACTACGAAGGTGCTTTTCTCATTTATACCACCAAGTCCACTATATAACTATCCCAATGAATGTTGTCGGCAGCCAGAGGTGGGAAGGTGTCTTATCAACAGAAGCATGTGTAACATTTTGCCTGCTGCTGGGATGTATTCCTGTGACAATGACAACATTGGTGAACGATATGTGCACCTTCTCAATGGAAATGGCATTTTATTGTCATCCAGTGGCAATGCCATTTGGTTTTCCAATCTACAGGCTGCACTGAAGATGGTATTGTAAGAATGTGAGGCACAGTGCAATAAATAAAAACAATTATAAAAGCCTGAAAAAAGAGTTATTACTGTGGAAGTTGTTTTAAAAAATAGAAAAAAAAAACGCTTTTTAAGAGCCACCACCACAAAGGACATCCCCTACCGTGGTTGACATTTATTCCCCTATTCCTGCGCACACACACCTGGAAAAGTCCAAGCAAATTGCAACAGTTGCAGGGTTGTACGTGTAACATACGCCCCTTTTGCACATGGCCACCTTATATTTGAGACTGTGCAGGACACGAGATTGCGCAATAAGCTTTCTGGGTGTGGAGTGTACGCACAGACTGTGGTATATGGTATATTTGTCGATCTAAATGCAGAGGATGAGCTTATGCCTGTGTGTTGTACGAGCCACAGTGTATGCTTTGTGGGTGAATTGCACATACATTACTTGACAGTGAATGGAAAACAGAGTCCGGTGGGAGTTAAGTGTGGAGTGTATCATGTAGGTTTGTATGCGTATAGAGCAGCTACACTCAAGTGATTGCTTTTGATTTGTCTGTGTGAGACTTTGGTGATGCTCAATCACGATGATATTATTGTTGTTAACTGTGGAGGGACAAATGAACACCATGTAACACGATTTTCTGTGCCGTTTGTGCTGAGGAAGGCACTAGGCCATGTAATGCTTCTTTTTCCGATCTCCTGTATAATTTTGTATCCCAATATGCAGACACCCATGTAGGCGCGTTATTTTTTATTTGGTCCGGAAATGGAGTAAGCGGTACATTGTAAAGAACTGTTTTTGTGTCTTTTTACAACTTGTGCCATTGTCATACTGTAGAAATGGGAATCTATCGTTTCACAGCATGAGCAGTTTCCCCCACAAATAGTGTTCTTGTTGATATTACTGCATTTCCGTATTCTGCATGCTCTATACACATTGCCTTGCTGCCCTTTTTGGAAGTATAGGAATAATGTTTGTGCTTCCTGTTGTGCACTTGCGCTCTTGAAAACGCACTGTAACACGCACAACCATCTGTTTCAACAGCCACCCATTTCTACCTTTTTGCACTGCAGTGTTTTCCACAGTACCACGGTTCCTCCCATTTAGAACACAATTGTGTGGAAAGTATACGATGGGCGTCGCACTGCCTCCCTTCATTGCCACTTACATTGTGACACTCTAAAAGGAGCTTTATATCATAATCAGCCACAATATTGCTAAAGGGATGTTACGGTGCAGCTGCGGTACTACAAACATAGCATCATTTATAAATACCATGCTAAAGCAATGCTCTGCTTACAGTGCCCTACTACAAATCTATGAAATTCACTAACAAAAATGTTGTTAAAGGGACCTTATGGTTAAGTTGCACCAGCAAAAACCTATAAAATTCAATGGAAAAACATTGTTACAGGGACATTATGATTACAGGTAAGAGTGAAAAAAACCAAAATTCGACAGTTATGGTAAGCAGCCTTACCTCGTGCCACCAGTGTGCACTGCAAGGACTAACACCCATGACATTAAAGATGCCATCACAAAGCTCATTCATGACATCAGTGATGACATCACATATGTGGCTCCCTCTGTTTTGTTCACTACCATAAGTAGGGCAGGTGCTTTTCTTCACTAACAGTCAGTAACAAACAATTCAAAAGGTTCTATATTTGTGTACCGCACCCTTCTCATATGTTCTAACACTACTTTCCTTAATGGTTCACTCACATCATCATATGATACATATACATATAGGGGAAGAGGAAAGCGTAAAACACAGCACTAGTTTCTGTGCATGCAGATAATCAGTTATGTTATGACCAGTTTCTGGTAATACTGCTCCTTTTTAGCTTATTTTAATTCCTTTGCATATGGTCATGTTTTTATGCATTGTGGTGTCTTTATGGGTTCTGTGCAGTAGTGCAATTATGCAGTTATAAAGGCAATGGTAGCTACTTCTTACATGTTTCACAGTACCGGACACTCTAAAACAAATGCATTCATGATTTCACTATGTAACATGGAAAGATTTTGAAGGTTACACTTCCATGAGGCATGGTGCAGACAATGAATACGGTTGCAAATAAGTTTCTTCATGTGCGGTGAAGGAGTGTGTAATACAATGGTGTGTGTAGCAATGCATTCCTCCATTACCTACTTATCTCATTATAGAAAACAATCAAAACTGTAGCAGGCAAGTCGCGCGCATGCCAATCAAATCATTGCTGAGTGATCAAAAAAATAAAGTGAAATACGATCCAAGACTAAAAATGTAGTATCCAAGTATTTAATTCTGAATGTCAGCCGACACGTGTTTCGACAAATAGTCGTTCTCAAGGCTGATGACATCATCAAAGCAAACCAAAATGTACACATACAATGTATCCACATTTAAGTATATGTGAAAACAACATACCCCATTGATGGGCAGCAGAAGGAATTTCAGCATTTGGGGAAGGCAGAAAACATAATTGAAAACAATAAAAAATCAACAATCAATTCGCAGTTCAAGGTCCAAAATTAATTGTTAAAAAACCAAAAGGGGCATTGGTGTGTGAAGGGAAGCCCTGCACAATCACCTAAGTGAACAACCAAAGTTTTCAGAGTGTCCATGCTTATACTCTACAAATAGAGCCCGAAGCTCATTGTGGATGGTATTATCAATACTAAAACCTATCACAAACCTACGTAAGCTAACTCGACTCTCTTTTCCACTAGCTGCCATTGCAGCACTACTGTGCACAATATACCTAGCAACACCACTGATGGCATGTGCTATGGTTGCTTAGCTTACCATAACTGTCGAATTTCGTTTTTCTTCTGGTTTTACCTGTAACCATAACATCCCTGTAACAACGTTTTCCCATTGAATTTCATAGGTGTTTGTTAGTGCAACTTAACCGTAACGTCCCTTTAACAAAGTTTTTGTTAGTGATATATATATATATATAAATATATATATATATATATATATATATATATATATATATATATATATATATATGGTACGTGATCAAGCGGTGTGTGCACCACGAAACGCGTCGTTTTCGTTGTGCTTTATTTCTTTTATCCACGACATTTATACAATAAAGGATATTCTCTTTGCCTGGTGATTTTCTGGTGATTGGACTCAGGATTCAGAGGACATTGTTTTCTCTGGACTGCTCTTGGAGTGCATTCGAAACACTTTGTACTGAGGTACGAAGATCTCATCATATATATAATACATTTGTAAAAAATAACTTCTAAAAAAATGCCCTGAGCCGGATTCAGAATAAAGGATCTAAAAATAGTGCATAAAATGCCATTTTTTAGCTTAGCAAATCTAAGAAATGTGTAGGCCTGCATATTCATAAAGGTGATATGCACATGTCCAGGGGCTCTGCCTCAGCACAAAGCTTTGGCTCCCAGGGTGCTCAGAGCACATCTCACTGTTACGGTTCCTTAATAGCTCCACATAATGAAACGGTAAAAAGAAACAAAAAAACATGTTTTATCCTTATTCGCAATATAGAAGTGCTTGCAGGTAAAACGTGGTTCATATCTCTGCAGTCCTTGTTACAAAATGCAAAGAAGGGACAGAAATGGCCCTCCGATTAATGTACACACACATATGCCTTCTTCAAACAGAAGCAGGAAGCACATACCATGCATGACTCGGTGCGCTTTTAAAAATGGAGGAACGTGGCCCCTTCCACAAACTCACTTGTGTGATTCCACACAAGAGAAGACAAGCAGTATTTGAATGTGTGCATCAGAGGCCCCTTTTGAATTGCAGGCCAATGTTTTATTACCAAATACTTTCACTTGTGTGATAAAACATTTTGTGACTGGGGCCCTATCAGGGTCGGACTGCCCTATGATGCCCGAACCAAAAACCCAAAATGCTAGTGTGGGCCAGCTTTTTTGGTCAAAGCTGGCCACTTTTCTAGCCAATGTGGGCCAGTTTCAGTTACATAACTATGGGGCTAGTCGTTTTGAACAGTGTTGCTGAATAAATATTCTTTGAAATGCACAATTTGCATCACATTTTATCAAAACACTTCCTCTTGGGTACTATTGAAATAGTGTCACAAAAGCAATGAATATCCATTTGCAACTGTTGGCCACCTTTTCTTTGGTGACTGAGACAATTTTATGCCCCAGTCTACCCATGGGCCCTATATGTTATGGTCAAATAAAAGGCTCTTTCCAGGACACGGTTACTCACTATGTGGCCATTCTGATGTTTTGTTCTACAACTCCCATGATCCTTCACCTCTAAATATGCTAGGTTGGGATCATGGAAACTGAAGTTTAAAACATCTGGACGGTTGCATAATGCGTACCCCATAATGAGTAACCATTGTCCAGCATATCTAAATAAGTATATCTAAAATCTCTTTTTCTCTATGTATTTTTTGTTGCATTTTGTATTTGTATTTATTTGAAGAGCATGCATGTGCATTTCGAATAGAAATAACATACAGTAACACATTTACAGGTGGCAGAAGCATTCCTATGAAGGGTGCCTGTACTTCAGCAATAAACCTGGAAGGGTGGGAGCATTACCAGGCCAGGTAATGCCCAGGCCAGTTTAAGGTTATCCAAGGCATTAGCACAGGCAAAGCCTACTCTGCCTCCCACCTTCTCGGTCATCTGGCCTATGTAGCTTGTGTCATATGAGGCTTTCACTGCCACTCTCTCTCCCCCTCCTCCACCTCTGGCTGACTCTCATCCTGACACTGCCCTCTCCAAGCTCCACTCTGCTATCTCTGATTTTCTCGATGTTCTTGCCCCTGTCATGAGGATCAGCTGAAGTAAAGTGCAACTCTTGGTATGACTCTGACCTAGTTACCCTTAAACGCAAGTGTAGGGCGACTGAGAGGAAATTACTGGTATCTTGTGCATACTCTGAAAAACTGGCCTGCCGCCTGCTCCAAAGGCAATACTGGCTCTATGCCCGCACTCAGAAGAGAGCCCACATCGAAGCCCATCATCTCTGCAGCATCTAACAACTTGGAGAAACTCTTTAAAATCTGCAAGGATCTGGCCAATCCTGCTGCAGTCTCTACTTCGCCTGTCCCCTCCCAGGCCACCTGCACAGCTCTGGCCTCTCATTTCTTCTCTAAAACTCAGGACATACTGTCCACCTTCTCGTCCTCTACTCCTCCTCCCTCTTCTCTCTCTGCTACCCCGGCCACCCTGCAGCCGCCCCTTTTCCCTCTTTGTCTTCCTTTCCTCTGTTCTCACTGGACGAGGTTTCCAGACAAGTCTGATCTATGAAAGTCTCATTAAAACAGGTTCTTCCCTGTTCGTCCAAAATCATCAAGGACCATATTAACACCCTTGCTCTTGCCCTGGCTGACTTCTGCAACCACTCCTTTGCCTTTGGAACATTCCCCTGTCCTCTGAAGCATTGTCTTGTGTACCCTCTTCTCAGGAAACCCACAGCTGACCCCTCCTGCCCGGCTAACTATCGCTCGAACTCTATCACTCCTTTCCTGGGCAAACTCATGGAAAAGTTGCCTATCTCCCAGCTTAAGCTTCACGCTGATTCTGTTGGTTGTCTCCATGACCATCAGTCTGGCTTCAGAGCTGCCAGAAGCACGGACACTGCTCTCCTCAACATCTGTCAAGACCTGCTCTCCAACCTTGATTCTAATCTCCCTTCTGTCCTCATCCTACTCAATCTCTCATCTGCCTTCGACACGGTCAACCATGCCATCCTGCTCAACTGCCTCTGTGTTAACCTGGTTATCACTGATCAGGCCTTGGCCACCTAGCTGACCTCCTTCCTCTCCAATCGACCCTCCCATGCCCAACTTGGGTCCTTCCTTTCCTCTATCCCACACTCTACCTGTGGTGTTCCCCAGGGGGCTAACCTCTCTCCCTGGCTTTCCAACCAATACTTGGCACCCCTCGCCCACCACATTGCTTCTCTCTGCTCCAATTTTCAGTGCTATGCGGGTGACACTCAGCATACTTTCAAGCTCCCCTCTGACATCTCGTCTCCCTCTCTCATCTCTTTTTTTTTTTACTTTGTTTATTGATGGTTTTAGCAGATACAACATGACTTCCAATCCACACTGCAATACACACATTACGTCTGGCAAAACATAATCACAAACTGATACATTCGAATTTACATAGAAGCTTCATCATAAGAGGCCATTTCACATAAGTATATTCGAAACGGGGCCGATATGTCCTTGGGGCGACATGTTTTAGGCACAGTCAGTATAAATTGTTCCTCACACTCACTGAGATATGACAGTTCTCTAAAGAAATTTCCTATGCATGGTGGGGAAGGGTTCTTCCAGTTTTGCAGTAGGCACTGCTTCGCTATCACACATGTAATATTGAACAGTCTTCTTGTGGTTTCCTCACTCTTACTGATGTCCCCAAACAGATACTTTTGGGGGCTCAGGGAGGCCGGTATTTGAGTTAGTTCTCTATGATATCTGCTACACTTTTCCAGAATACAGCCTTCGCCGGGCATCCCCAATACATATGAAACGACTCCGCCTGAGATGCTTTACATGTGGGACATTCACCCGTACAGTCAGATGTAAATTTGGCCATTTTTGCCGGGGTGTAGTGTAGCCGATTTCTTGAACTGAATCAATCGCAGGCCAGCATTCAATGATACTGTTTTGGTGAGCGCACAGTATTTGGACCATTTCTCATCGGTCCCTCTCTCATATCTGATTGTCTGCAATTCAGGAGTGCTGTGCCGCTGATGACCTCTGCCTTAATGCCAGTAAGACAGAGATCCTCCTCATCGGCACACCTGCACCTTCCTTTCCTGTCACTCTCTGTCTGGCCTCCCTTTGCCCTCCCCTGCTCCCACCCGTGAGGCTAAGATCCTCGGGGTCATCTTCGACTCCACGCTTTCCTTTTCTCCACATATCTCTCTTCTTCCCCAAGAAGCTCACAGTCTCTAGAGCTCTGGTTCTCTCTAGGCTGAAATATTGCAACAGCCTCTTTCTAAATCTGCCTGCATCTACACTTCACCATTTGCAACTCATCCAGAACAGGACTGCAAGACTTGTCCTTGGCCTCAAGTACAGGGACCGTATCTCTCCAGCCCTGAAATCTCTTCATTGGCTCCCAGTGGCTGCAAGGATTGAGTTCAAGACCATCTGCATTGTTCACAAGGCCTTCTGGGTCCTTGGTTCGCAATACCTGCAACTCTCCCTTCGAAAATACCTTCCTACTCAAGCTCTTTGCTCCTCCACCTCCAACTCCCTCATGGTCAATCGCATCTCCAAGCAACGAGTTGGAGGTAGATCTCTTTCTTCGGCCGGGCCTCCCTCTGAAACAGCCTCCCTGCCTCTCTGAAACTTGAGGAGAACCATCTTTGGTTCCAGAAGCACCTCAAGACCTTCCTCTTTGCTTCTGCCTTTGCTCTTTTCTCCCCTGTGTATCTCTGTCTGCTTCAGCACTGGGCACCGGGCTACCCTCTGATTTTGGCCCGAGATCCGTGCCCACCCAGTTGCATACTCGCATTGCCTCCTGGCAACCCTTGCACTTGGGTCTGTATCTGCAACCCTATAGTCCCCTTCCTGAACTTATTTGACACCCGTTGTCTGCACCTTATTCTTACACTTGCCACTTGCTGGCCGCACTACCTGTTGTTGTTTTTGATCACGTGTTCAGCACTTTCCACTCCTCCCCTGTGGAATCAGAAAAAATACAATATTACAGCTGTTACACCAAGCAAAGGAAAATACACGACACGGACTTGTAAAGATTCCCAGAATCTTTATTACAAAACTGAACAGTATTCAACAAAGTACACAAATAGCTATTTGGACGTCAATACATCACAGAGACCACCAGCAGGGTTCAATGTGAGTAGTGAACAGAATTTCCTAGCTGGACATCAACGCATTTATACAATTTGTAAAATGATGTCCAGCCCTCTTACAGGTTAATTATACAGTGGGCTAGGGTCGCGCCATGTTCATTTTCCTAATTTACATATCTCGTGCATGCAGTTTACTTTTGAATACATTTACTAACACACTCCATTATTCTTTAATTTAACATTTACATTCTTTACATACTGTTTTAATACAGACCAAACAAATTTTTCACATATTATATTCGGATAGCATTACTGTTCTTGTATACTTGTAGTTTAACATTGCTAATTCAAGTAATCCCCTGCTCCCGAGGTCAACAAAGGACAAGGTCTACATGACCCTAACATGTACCCTGAAGGCAGGTTGGACATTAACTCTCCTACAGAGGTTGGAGAGGTTAAGGCAAGAACAAGGGCACATGAGACGGCCATTTTAGATTCCAGGGTGACTTTGTACAAAAACCCCAAAATGGCGGTTCTAACTTAAAATGGAAGCTTGATTCAAGATGGCGGCTTACATCAATTTCTAAGGTCAAGACCTTGCCCTAGAGAGTTATTCGCGTACAATCTTAAGCAACTTAGCGTAAGGCCAATGTACATACAAATCGTTATAATAGGAGGCATAATTTAATATCCAGTTCGACAAACCCTCCTTTTGGCCTATGCCAAGTGCTAACACTACTTCTGATCTGCTTGCAAGTAACTCCATACGTCATCGTCCATACACCCCGAATCATTGTCGGACATATCTATTGCCATTAGATCTGACACCAGAGTTTCTTTCAACACATACTCTTTGGAAACCTTCTTTGGGGCATATATTTTATGCCCTAATACACTTGTTGCTTGCTCGTAACATCCCCCTAACACTGAGCATATACCAGGGAGACACTGTATACAACAACAAAGAAACAGAACCAACTTCCATCCCCATGACCGTAGGAGGCCCCAAAACCATGTGCCAAGTTCCCAGTTTCCCTCAGGAACATGTACTTCTGAACTAAGAACATGTAGATTTTGGATAGCCCTAAAGATCGTCGGAGAGGAGTCTTCGAAATTTCTATAGTACTGGCAATAAATACCCCAGGTAATAGAATCCCTAAATAACAGGTTCCTTGCCAATCCCTGGGCAACCATGGAAATGCCACATTACCGCAAACAAAATAG
Source organism: Ambystoma mexicanum (assembly GCF_040938575.1). NCBI lineage: Eukaryota > Metazoa > Chordata > Amphibia > Caudata > Ambystomatidae > Ambystoma > Ambystoma mexicanum. The sequence goes on from NC_090927.1 coordinate 1,180,497,768, forward strand.
ACAGGTTCGCCTATGTACAGAGGTGTGTTTTCACTAGTCAAATTCGCAACGGTGGCGCACTTTCTAAAATTACCCATTGACCGTGTTCCATTCCTCTGTATGCAGAAGGATACGGAATCGGGGCTATGATTAACAGAATAAGATGGAGTCGTGGCATCCTTATTGCCTATAGGAGCCATTTTGAAAGAGATTAAAGACTGAAAGGGACGAGACAATCTATCAGAGGGCCTAACAGAAGCAACGTTTGGCTTACTTCTATTTGCAAAAAGCGAGCATCCCAGGGGCATCAAAACATTCTTTTCAAAACTATCTAAATTTGTACCATCAAAGTTCCCTGAGATGCTGTCATTCCATCGACCAATAAATAGGGCCAAAAAGGCAAGCCCTCAAATGATTTTCTCAATCGCACAGTCAGACCATGCTGTACGTTTACTTCCTTGGGCGCAAATTAGATTTTGCAGTTTCTGGTGAGAACAAAGTGTCGTCACTTCCTCCTGGAAGTGGCGAATGGACGGAAATGGGATCAGAAAAGGATTGATCCAGAAGTTCCACTGTTGGGGAGTGCAGAGACAAGATGGCCGTTTTGTCCGGCCTTGTGGATTCTGAAGCGGTCTCCGATTCTCCCTTGTTGGTTGTTGCTGTTTCAGGCACACTAGTTACAGCAGTGGGAAGGGATTGTGTGTCTTCTGTATCGTATGGCACTGGCTGTGGGATCTGTTTGGTGTGCGTCACATGGATCCAGTGTTTACGACCCGCTACCCGCACGGCAGTCTGGGTGACTAGCAGGACTTGGTAGGGACCCCTCCACCGAGGTGCAAGGCAAGATGACCTCTCGAAAACCTTCGTGAGGATCCAGTCCCCCGGTTGTAGACTGTGACCAGGACCCTCGTAGTGCACAGGTAATTCCTCTCGCACCTGGTGATAAATTGAAAACAGATTTTTAGTCAACTGGTTACAGTAATCTGAAAGAAGCACATTTTCTATGTCCCGTAATGAGCGACTCTTTGGCATACCCCAAATATTAGCAGGTCTCCCCATTACCACCTCAAAGGGAGAGAGCCCAGTCTTAGTCTGAGGGGTTGTTCTCATCGACAGTAACACGATCGTTAAGGCGTTCGGCCATTTTAGCTTGGTGCCAGCACACGTCTTAGCGAGTTTGTTTTTTATAATGCCGTTGTGCCTTTCCACTAATCCGGCACTTTGGGCATGTCTAGCTGAATGGAACCACTTGTCAATCTGTAATCCTTTGCAAATTTGCAGGATTACAGTGGCAATAAAGTGTGGCCCATTATCTGACCAGATGACTCTCGGCAGCCCGAACCTAGGAAAAAACTCTTTCAACAGAGTTTTTGCCGTGGTTATGGCTGTTGCATCTGTAACCGGGAAGGCCTCAACCCACTTACTAAAGGCACAAATAACAACCAATACATATTTAAGATTGTTACACCGTTCCATTTCAATAAAATCAAAGTGAATAACCTCAAACGGGACAGAAGGTGGAGCGAAACTTCCTCTAGGAGTCGAGGTACCTTTTCCTACATTGTGCTGTAAGCAAACCATGCAGTTCTGGACAAAACGCTCTGCAGTTTTGAAAATCTTATCATTGGCCCATACACTGTGTAGCATTTTTGTCAATTTTCGCGCACAAACATGTGTCGGACCATGAGCCATAATAACCATCATTGTAATGTAGGCGTCAGGGAGTAACCATTTCCCTTCAATATTGTCTACCCAACACCCATCGTCATCCAATCTCCCTGCACCCTCGATCCATCTCTTAGTTTCCTCTATGGTAGCATTTGCTTGAATATCTTTTACAGCATCGATACTTTCACCCAAAGTGCAAACATTTACAATTTCTTTTACAGCATACATTTCTGAACTGGAATCAGTGGCAGTCTGTTTAGCTATCTGATCGGCAAAAGCATTCCCTTTTCCTACATCATCTGTAACCTTTTGATGTGCTGAACATTTTATGATAGCTAACTGAACAGGGAGTGCAAGTGCTGAAAGTAATCGCACTACTGAAGTGCCATGCTGGATTTTCGTTCCGTGCGAGGTCAAGAAACCTTGTTCTTTCCAAAGTCTACCGAAATTGTGGGCCACCCCAAAGGCATACTGACTATCAGTATATATATTCACTGTAAGCCCTTCAGAAAGTTCACAAGCTCGAGTTAACGCTATAATTTCTGCGGCCTGTGCAGAGTTATGCATAATTCTTTTAGTTTCCACAACCGTACTTAAAGTAGTAACAGCATAAGCAGCCATGGATGTACCGTCTGGAAGTTTAAAACAAGAGCCATCAAAAAATAGCTCTCCTTGTGGGCTATTCAAAGGCGTGTCTTTCAGATCGATTCTGCCTTTAGTCTCTTGTTCTGTCATATAAAGGCAATCGTGTGACGTATCGTCACCATCAACAGTATTTTGCGAGACAGGTAAAAGTTCAGCCGGATTCAATACACAACACCTCTGAATTTGAATGTGGGGGGCAAACAAGATTAGTTCATATCTTGTCAATCGTGCAGAAGTGAGGTGTTGCGTTTGAGTTCTATTCAATAGAATATCTACAGAGTGAGGCACCATTAGGGTTAACGCATGACCCAGGACCATTCCCTCACTCTGTTTTACAGACGCAGCAGCAGCAGCAACAGCGCTCAAACATCTTGGCAAAGCGCATGCTACAGGGTCAAGGGTGGAGGAATAGTAGCCGCACGGCCTATTCTTCCCTCCATGTTCCTGCGTTAACACAGCCAAAGCACATCCATCAGGTTCATGCACAAACAATACAAAGGCCTTGTCATAATTCGGAGTTCCAAAAACCGGCGCTGAACACAGCGCGGATTTGAGCAAATCAAATGTCTGGTGTTCCAAAGTCCATGGCAATGGCAAAGAAATGCCATTCTTTGTCAAAGCCAGCATTGGTTTAATCGTTAACGAAAAGTTAGGGATCCACAATCTACAATAAGAAGCCATACCTATCAAGGCTCTAACTTCCTTTTGCGTATTTGGGACAGACATGCCAGAAATGGTCTTTATTCGTTCAGGTGTCAACCGTCTTCCCTTCTTTGACAGGAGATAGCCTAAATAGGCAACCTCCTGGCAACACTATTGGAATTTTTAAGTGAAGCTTTGTGGCCATGTTTTGCTAGATGACAAAGCAACAACACGGTGCCTTCTTTACAGGCGCTCTCAGAATCAGCAGCCAAGAGGAGGTCATCTACGTACTGCAGTAACGTGCAAGTAGTAGGCAACACGAGGGTATCAAGCTGCTCTTTCAATGCCCTACTATAAATACTTGGACTCTCAGTGTACCCTTGTGGTGCACGAGTGAATGTAAACGAGCGTCCACCTAGGGTAAACGCAAACAAATGCCTGCTATCCTTGTGTATGGGAATACTGAAAAACGCATTTTTAAGATCAACAACGCTAAAATGAGTGGCAGAAGCCGGAATCATGGTTAGTATCGTTGTAACATCAGGTACGATAGGAAATTGAGGAGCCACAATTTTGTTAATAGCGCGTAAGTCAATTAGAAAACGAAAGGGAATCGTATTATAACCTTTTTTATATACTGGCAAAATGGGGCTGTTACATATACTACCCATAATCTCCTCAATTACTCCACGATGTACAAAATCAGAAACTATACATTTCAAAGCCTGTTCTCCTTCAACTGAGATCTTGTATTGCGGGATGGGAGGCAATTTTACTCCATGTTTCAAAATAATTTTAACAGGTTCAATTTGAAGAATGCCCACATCATTATCATCAATTGCCCATAAGCATTCTGGAACATTACTAAATTCTGTCGGTAAAGGTCAAGTAAAAAACTGAGAGGCCAGTGATTGCTGAGGTGAAATTGTTAGCCGAATTCCGTCCGGACAACAATGTATTACTGCATGCAATGCCTTCAACAAATTTAGCCCCAGCAAGTTCTCCCCACAGTTTGTGGTAAGTAGAAATTGACACTGTTCCGTGAAGGGACCCAGTGTTATCGGTACTGGCAAAGAGACCGGACAAACTACAGGTGTGCCTGAAAACCCTACGGAAACGTTGGATTGCCCTGACAGGGGAATATTTGGAACCCGTGAATGATCAATGGAACATTTCTGTGCTCCCGTATCAACTAAAAATAGATGCTTCCTATTTCCCACCGCCATCTCAACGTAGGGGCCTTTCTGATGAACGGGAATAGGCGTAGGTTCCAAATCCTGCTTCGGGCAATCCTAGCGAAACATAATATTATCAAAAGGAAGCTCTTCAGAGAGGTACGCGGCAGAAGGGTGATCGAAAATGTTTCTATTATCCACATTCGAAACTTGCTTATCTTGTGAAGGAGGTTGCTGTGATTCTTGTGTAAACTGACCTCTGCCAGGGCCCCCTGCACCTGGGCGACCTCTGGATCGTCTACCCATGTTCCCAAATGACCTTTGCTGTAAGGTCGGACATTGTGCGCGCCAGTGGCCTTCCTGCCGGCAATAGGCACACTGGTTAATGGTTACCGCAGCCAAGGGCGCACTTCCCTGTGGAATGTACTGACCTCTAAATTGATTACCCTCTCTAGGGTTTCTAACAATGTGCTGTAATAAAACTTTAGTTTTCAGGTCACCCTTTTTTTTCTCAAGTTTTTCCTTTTCAGTATTTACACGATTTTCATAGTACTGAGCCATATGCAGTACTTCTTATTGGGACTTCGCCTGCCAAGCGCTTTCAGAAGACATATCTGTAACTGGATGTCAGGCAGCAATCCACGTACAAATTTGTCGACAAACAACCTTTTCCCTGACTCTGTGCCTAAGTCTTGTCCACTGAAATCTGAGAATACCTGCTCGAACCGATTAAAGAAATCGGTAGCACCCTCAGACTTTCCTTGGACACAGGCCGTAAGCTTGTCCCAAATGATTCTTTTTTCTGGAACCATAGTTTTCAATTTTACAGTAATTCTATCAGGCAAGGTTAATATCACTTGAGGTGGTCGTTCGCCAGCTGGTCTTTCTCTGTCTAGCCTAACCATGTTATCCCATGTATCTCCCAACCCAGGTATGTCATCTATAGTCCTAATCTGTTTCCACAAATCAACTGGCAGGAGTACGGGAAATAATAGGTCAATATCACTTCAGTGAATACCGACGACTGTAAGACCGACTCTATTTCTTTATAGAATCCGGTCGGATTCTTTCTTATGTCGGGAATAGATTGCTTTATGGTGTTCACTTCCTGTCTTGAAAACGGGACGTGAACAAACTGTGAAACGTAATGTGCAGGAATTTCTCCGGCGACTATTCCTCGTCCAGCATCAGCCGCAATCTCAACTTTTGGGACAAATGTCGGAGAGACCTCTCTCATAGGCAAATGAGAAGTAGGCAGCACCGAACGCTTACTAAGCAACAGAGCCAAATCACGCGCTAAGGCAGTCGAAGAAGTATCAATCGAAAAATCTCTCTTATAAACACTCAACAATTCTGCGGGACAACAAATCTTTCTTCTTACACACTCATTCTGCAGGTGCTCTACCATCACCTGTATCACTTTCTTTTGCATTTCTAATGTATACTGACTATATGTGTCATATACTTCATCTGGAGTTATCGACATATCCGAAATCCATCTTATAGCGTCCTTTATACAAATTTGCGCTTTCTCTCCTTTTAATTCTCGACGAGGAGAAAACTGTTTCTGTAAGTACATAATACCTAAACTACCACCATCTACTTCCTCATTCTGTAACTCTTCCAACTCCTTCCTATACTCAAAAATCCTCTCAACATGCTCATATACCTTCCTCGCAGTATCTCTGGACAACGCTAAGGCGTTCAAATCCGTAACCCTTGTGGGAAATCTACATCATTTAGTCTATTCCACATTATACTCAAATGAGTCCCTAATTCTTTGATAAAAACATTTTTCTCAGGAATATCTTTTAAATTTTCGAGTGTGGAAAAAACATCAGCCTGTTCACCCTTCTCCATACAATGTTTAGCCCAAGCAGTCAATTCACTCTTTTTATCTAGGGACACAGTATTACGAGTCACAAACCGTGGTCTTGCACCCTGGTCTACTACAAGCGATGCAGAATCACTTGGAAGAGTAGAGTAGGCACATTCTGAATAACAACAGGTTAAGGCAAGGGGGCAGGCAAAGGGGCGACGGCTGGAAGAACAACAGGAAGAACAGCAGGGAGGACAAGAGGAACTATAGAAGGGGGAACTACAACAGGAAGGGGCAAAGCGCCAGGAGGAGGGACGTATGGAGGTGGCGCGGAGGCATCAGGCCTTCGTTCATGCAAATGTTTATTCATCAATTCATCTGATGTATGAAAATCTTTTGAAGGGTAGATTTTCTGAATGCCTAATTGGAATGCCCTGTCCGTGTTCTTAACTGACTCTAATTGTTTATTTTGATCATATAACCGTGCCTTTTCGACACTTGTCATTTGTCTACGCATGTGTTTCTCTCTACTCTTTTGTTGCTGCAAAGCTTCTGTTTTCCAACTGTGCAACGCGTCAAATGCTGCAGGTCTAGCCTTTTTCTTTACTAATACAGACTCTAAATATTCTATACGAGGGATTTCAAAACTACCATTGGTTGGCCACCGAAGATTAGAATTATGTCTGGTTTGTCTGTGCCAAATGTCATTAAATGCTATACTACCAAAGCCTTTCTTACAGTACATAGTACATGCTGGTGGCCCCTCCTGTGGTGCGGGACGGCTATCTTCCAAAGATTGTCTGTTGCTGCGGAATAATGCCCTAAAGCAGGCAGACAATTTCCCAGGCATATCAAACTTCTGGTGTTACCTGGTTAAATAATTGTGCTCGCGAGTACAATGCTCCAAATTCAAATTGTCAGGGTTAGATTAAGAATCAGGGCACGATTCACCTGACCAAAGGACTGGGAGGCGCGATCGGGTTACTAAGGACAATGCTAAGGACCCACGTGTCTGGTGATTTTCGGCAAATTTACCCACCTCAAATATATGGACCCTCGTCAAGACGTTGGCTCACCGTTCAGGGATAGGATCGTGCAGTTTCGTCGAGGAATTCGCTTCTCGTCTAGAGGGGCCGTTTCTGTTGGCACCGTCCGATCCCGATTCGATAGCCGAGCCAACCTTCAACGAGACGAAGTCAATCTTGAGGGTCCCTATTCGGGCGCCATCTGTGGAATCAGAAAAAATACAATATTACAGCTGTTACACCAAACAAAGGAAAATACACTGACACAGGCTTGTAAAGATTCCCAGAATCTTTATTACAAAACTGAACAGTATTCAACAAAGTACACAAATAGCTATTTGGCCGTCAATACATCACAGAGACCACCAGCAGAGTTCAATGTGAGCAGTGAACAGAATTTCCTAGCTGGACATCGACGCATTTATACAATTTGTAAAATGATGTCCAGCCCTCTTACAGGTTAATTATACACTGGGCTAGGGTCGCGCCAGGTTCACTTTCCTAATTTACATATCTCGTGCATGCGGTTTACTTTTGAATACATTTACTAACACACTCCATTATTCTTTAATTTAACATTTACATTCTTTACATACTGTTTTAATACAGACCAAACAAATGTTTCACATATTATATTTGGATAGCATTACTGTTCTTGTATACTTTTAGTTTAACATTGCTAATTCAAGTAATCCCCTGCTCCCGAGGTCAACAAAGGACAAGGTCTACATGACCCTAACATGTAGCCTTAAGGCAGGTTGGACATTAACTCTCCTACATAGGTTGGAGAGGTTAAGGCAAAAACAAGGGCACACGAGACGGCCATTTTAGATTACAGGGTGACTTTGTACAAAAACCCCAAAATGGCGGTTCTAACCTAAAATGGAGGCTTGATTCAAGATGGCGGCTTACATCAATTTCTAAGGTCAAGACCTCGCCGTAGAGAGTTATTCGCGTACAATCTTAAGCAACTTGGCATAGGCCAATATACATACAAATCGTTTAATAGGAGGCATAATTTAATATCCAGTTCGACACCCCTGCCCCTTGCACTTTCCACTTTGCTCTACCCTGCACTTGTGCATTCTCAGTTTCACTGGGCCTACTAAGATCGTTGTTTTTGTCCTCTCTTATACCCCTCCCTTGCCTCGTTGCGCACTGATAAACGTTTGTATGGTTGCGATATGAATAAAATATCATATCATATCATTACCTGCCCAGGAAAAGCCCCTTGTCCTGAGGGATTTATTGCTATTAGCATGTTTACTGGAATGGTAATAGTTGTTTTTTTTTTATTGAGAAATGTCATGGTTACCATCTCTTAACTTAAAAAAACTACAAACAAAGATGGCCTCCATAGATTAGGGAGAAGGGAACTCCACGTAGTCCCTTCTCCCTGTCCATGGCAGCCATTGCAGCAACTGAGATGTTTCCCGGGAGCACCACGTTTTCCCAGAGCCGGCGAGGGACAAGGGAGCTCAAGGTAAGTGAGGCGGGGGTGTTTGAGGGATATTTATTGAAATTAGGGTTGGGTGTTGGGCGAAAGAATGGGAAGGCGAGCGCACACTTACCTCATCCCTGGCGAGGAAGATGGCGGCCTCCCGCTTCTTAGGAGGCTCTTGGCTGGGTTTTTTCCATGAGGTAAAGACCATGTTCGGACCCTCCTGATTGGCTGGGAGGCTGCTACTCCCTCACCCCCATCTGGGTGATAAAATGGCATAAAGATGAGAACAAGTAGTGAGTTTATGATGGTGTAAAAATATTTGGAAATATACCAGGGACAAACAAAACAGGGTAGGGATGGCATTGGAAGCTGGGAGAAAGAGGACTTACGTTTTTGAAGAGTTCTATGCAATCATGTTTTACAACTTGTAGAAGAAAAGTCAGATCATTAGTGAGAAAAACAGCAGTAGGGAAGCTGTAGGTCTCTAGATTTGAAGGGAGGGGTAAACATTGGGAGCGTACCTGGATCCCCAATATACCACATATACAGAAATCCTTTCCAAAGGTCATTATTAGATGCGCAAAGCCATGGTAGTTTACAACAGCTTTGAAATATCCCCAAAGGTTTGAAGCGCAGAAATGCGCAGTGTAAATAAATGCAGCCAAAAATGAATTACTATTTGTAACTTGCCGGATAATGATGATGGTGTTACTACTGATAGTACTTATAATGCTAATAATAATACTGCTCGCCGTTTTAACTGTTCTTACTTCTTCGTTAGTAACAAAAGGTGTTTGTTCCCTTTCTTTTCGTTAATAAGCTGTTAATTGTGAAAGCTATCTCTTGTGACATTTCAAACCAATTATGAGAAAGAGAGAAGTCGTTATAATTGTGTTTAATCTTTAAATCCACGAAAAGAAAATAATTTCCCAGAGTGAGCAGTAAATTGCAGGAGCTTATCTCGCTCACGTGAGAAGACTGTTGGCGCAGCTTTCCAGGGCTTTCCAGAGGCGCCTTCCCAGTCTCTCGCGAGGTTGGGCGCGTGTCTTTTGAAGTCTCTGCGACGGAAATACTGCAGTGGATTCTTCCCGCCGCCCTGCAAGCAAGATGGATGACGGCAGAAAAAGGCAGAGGGGAGATGGAGTGGGCTTCACAGGAAATGCACCGGAATGAGGCTCTGATGGAGGGCAAAGCAAGCTGGGACTGGAGCAAGCGATGTTCCATAAACCGCCTCCTTTACATCTGGCTAAAGGCACCTGGCCTGCCCCGGATGAAAAGAGCATCCCCGAGCCCGTCACCCTCCCAGCACTACTAACCTCTAACCTAAAATTCTTCCAAGAATGCCTTGGACCCCTAGTGTGTATATGACCACAACACATTGTTTTCTGTGTCGCCTCTCTCTCTCTAGAATATAGGGTCCCATGTGATAACGTTGCGTCACAGGTAGATGACTTTTTTTTCCTGACCCCTAAAATACTTTCCCTAAATATTCTAGGAGGGGTATCATTTTATATCATAAACTCCTATCCTACAATATTTGTGGAAAGTATTTGATTTTACTGAGGGTGTATGTTTTGGGAAATATCGCCCATTGGCGGCCATTTGCCAGGCGACTTTCTCACTGGACACAGAAGATAGTCCATCTTCAGTGGACTAACGTGCAGCCAGAGCAATACACTGCATTTCCCCCCTGCCTGGCTCCCTTTCCCTGTCTGCAGCCCCTTTCCTGCTTTATCTCGCTCTTACGTCACTCTTGAGATTGCCCTCCTTCCCAGCAGTCTAAGAGCTACCTTCCCCAGGTGAGGGGGCACTATACCTTATGGACAAGGTTGGGCGCTTTGAAGCGACCACTGCTGCTTAGGTACATTACTAAAGCTTAGCAAAATAACATAGTATGACTGAACCACTTAAACATTCTCCACCATTGCTAAATATTTACCAAATTAATTTAGGCCCTGTGTTGATGCTTAGATAATATGGAATTCAGCAAAGTTTTTTCCCCACGTTTGCAATAGGGCAAAAATGAAGCCTGCTTTGGTGCTATGTTTTCTGTGTTACATTAAAAGTAAATATACTTTTAAAAGGCTTTTATGTTACACAGCAAACATAGTAAATAAACAACATTCTACTTCATTTTTTTTAGCACTCAAATGATACTTCCCTGTCAACTGCAGGAAACTGTCACAAAATGCGAGCCATACAGAGGGCTCCCCCTAAGCTCAGCAACAAAGCACAAGCCACTGCGTTCTCTGGGCCCGCATGGACCACCGCACATGTACAATGCGTTCGAGGATCAGACTGCTGCAGGGAAGCGCCTCACACTGCACTCGGTAAAGAAATAAGTATGTGGTTTAATCTAACCTTAAACCTTTCACCTAATGTATAAACAAGGGGCTGTGCCTGGTTCCACTCTGTGCCTGGCTAGCAATATTATGCACGCTAATGGTTTCATAAGAAAACGCGTTCATGATGGCTCTGCCAGTATCCCCATGTACACACATTCTCTTGTTGGCTTTGCCCTTAGTGCCAGTAAACATCTCCTTTGACGGGAAGAAAAGATGCTAGTGCTGGCTGTTTGCCCAGCTCCCACACCACCATCTAACAATACGCTTCATGTTGACTTTGCCCTCAACACCTGTTAAGCATTCAATGCCTCAGTAAGGAGAAAAGACACATTTACTTGCTGACTGGAAAAGTGCCTGCGTCTTCTCCATGTAAGAGCCACGTCATTTTGGCCTTGCCTGTTGTGTGACAGAAAAATGCTGTGCCAGAGAAAATGGCCAGTCTTCCTGCCCCATTGTGCTATAAACCCCAAACCTTAAACCCTCCACCATGTAAAAAGATTCTTCAACTTCGCTTTGCACAAAAATGGCAGTAAAACATGTAAGAAAAATTCCACGTGCCAATGTCCCAACCTTGCACACACAGACGAATACCCATTCACCCACCCATCACTCTCCCAGTGGTGGCTGGTGATTTTTTGTTTAATTGAAGGGGCGTAAGCATTATCCCATAAATATGCCAGAGTGATTGGGCATAGAGAGGGAGCCCAAACCAGCCAAAGGGGATTTGGGGGGTGATTCCCCCCCCCCAGAGAAAAATGCTTGTAGAATGGGTTAAAATTATGCATTTCTGTGTAAGATTGGGTAAAATACTAGACAGTTTGCAATTGGTTTTGTATACTAACTCCAATCCAAAAATCCAGTAGATGCAAGTCACCAACAACACAAATGAGCATTTGCCAACACATTTTCATGATGCCTTTGCTCACAGTATATGCCAGTATAAAAAACACGTTCATGCTGTCTGGTCCAATACATTTTCATTTTGACTGCACTAGTAAATGCCAGTATTCCATTCCCATATAAGAACATATTCATGTTTGCTTTGCACATAATACCAGTAATAATCATTTGAGAAAACATGTCCACGCTGGCTCTGCCAATATATGGCAGTATCCCCACTTAAGGACATACTCATGCACACTTTGCAGTCAAAAATACAATGCTACAATAAGAAAACATGTCCAAACTGGCTGCACAAAGTAGGCAAGTCTAGACACATATTAACACTTATCATGTTTGCTTCTCCCTCGACGATGCCCAGTAAAAAAATGCAATGCTTCAGTAAGAAATAGCTTTACTGGCTGCACCAAAAAAGGTAGTCTAACCACGAAATAACACTTATAGATCTTACTTTATCATAGATGCACAAAAAAATAATCCATGCCACAGTAAGAAAAGGCTAGACTGACTGCACCCAAATGTCAATCTAGCCAGTTAATAACACTTACCATGCTTGCTTTATCAGAGATGCTCAGTAAAAGAATGTCACGACGGAGTATGAAATGACTAGACTGGCCACACCAGAATACCAGTTTAGCCCCGTAATAACACATATCATGCTTGCTTTATCATGGATGCCTATTGAAAATGGTATTTTAGCACATACCTCAAACTGCCCCTCTCCTTCCTCCAGTCCCCTATCACACCGTCCCCCAAAAATCCCACCTGCCAAAAACAGCTCATCGGTCCTCTGCCCAGCATTAAACACAAGCACACACACAAGCACATACACATTCACACAACATAAACTTGCTCATTTACACGCACCACTCACTCGCATGCGCACCCATACACCATTCACTCGATCATACAAACACGCACCCAGCTACCCATACATAATACAATCACTCACTCAAACACACATAACATAATACATACGCACCCCTGAACACACTCACAGATACATACATACATACATACAAACATACATCATGAACATGTAACACCCTTGCATGCACGCACATTTGCATTTTTCTTATGTTGCCGAATCTGTCATCCCGAGGCACTCCTCCGCAGGTAGGCCTCTGGCCGCACTGCATGCAAACAGGAACATGGAAGCAGGGATAGCTTCCTCGTTCCTGTCATGAGGAGAGGAGCCGGAGCACCTGCATCTCGCGCCAATGAGCGAGAACATAAATGTTTTTTAAGTCAACCTGACTTCAGGAAGAAATCATTTTGTTCCGGTTAACAAGTAATGTCTTTCTGAAGTCAGGGTGATTTCAGAAAGGAATGATTTATTTCTGAATTCCGGGACGGTGGCCCCCGCTATGCCAATGAGAACATGTTATGAGATTCCCCCACTAGTGCTCCCACTGTGCTGATTCATGAAGGGCTCGGAGGGATATTGGTTTTTTGACATACAAGACAGTTGGCCTCATTATAAGTTTGCCGGTCTGGGAACTATGGTACTGGTAAGCTTGGCGGTACTATAGTTCCCAGACCGGCAAACTACGATTTGTGCTCGCGGGTGCCTTTCTTCCCACCAGGTTGGACCTGGCAGGCAGAGCGGCACCCGCAAGCACAGCATGTCGGATGCACCAACACCGTTATGGGAATGGGGAGCATCTTTTTTCCGGTGCCTGCAAATGGGCAATAACCGGGTCTGGCAGGGCCGTAATGACCCAGTAATTGCCCATTTACGGGCGCTGGCAAAAAAATTACACTGACGGCAGTATTACAGGCATGGCTACCACCGATGTCATAATGAGGCCCATTCTTTTGCAGCCCAGGCAAAACTGTCTGTAAAGAGGAACGTGAATCACCAAGAAACGCCCGGTTTAGCCACTGTGAAACCTGGGCTCAGAGCACAGATGGTGGTGGAGCTATGCATGCACCAAGGTGGCCCCGTGCGCCTAGATTCAGCCAGTTTAACACTTCTGAGGAGTTCGGAAAGCTCTTAAGAGCAGTGGATGCGCCAAAGCAGGCATCTTCTTCAGAGCAGTGGATGCGCCAAAGCAGACATCATGCGTTCCTAGGAAAGTTCAAGTAGCACCTCTTGTTATCTGGAAGCTATACCTGGCATTGCCACGAGAAGGCTGTTTACAAAGCTCCCCTCAATCGCCTGCCTGTGAAGGTGATCTCAGGCAGACCGACCAGGGCAGATATCAGCACGTGTTATTGCCGATGGGATGGCATCTGTCTGGAGACCATTCGTCCTAATTTGTCCCCATACCTCTGCCTCGCACCATAAGCTGCAGAGAAATCATCTAACACCTGGAATGCAGTTTATTAGAGCATGACAGAGCTGTGGGATGGCACGACCGCAAAGGGCAGAAATCCCGTGGCCATGCAGACGCCTTCTTCCCCTCGTATCTGCCTTTTCTGTCAGAATAATTGGACTCACTGGTATTGTAATGGGTCGTTTTTGATGATCAGTTCGGCTGTTGGGCGAGACCTTTTAAAATGTGTTTAATGTGGGTGTCAGCAAGTTGCTGAGATAGCTTGCCATGGGGGGTACACTTGCACCGATTTTGGAAACCCGTTTGTATAGTTGGACATGTTTTCCCTGCGCCGTGGGGGATATTTGCTGTTTGGGTGTACAATGTTCTTACCGCGTAATGCGCTGATAGTTATCTTCGTCATTATCCTTATTATTAGGCTCTATGAGTCGAATAATTTGCACAGACATACATAAAATTATATTAATGAATTTTAAAAAGATGTGTGCAGCTATCTGTTATTACAACCTTTTTTTCTTGTTATCACAGACAATACGCACTGTTATTTTGCACTATGTGTATTGTGTAATACATGTTGGCGTTCAGCAAATAAAGTACCTTTATATTGAGCCCAGCTGGTCATGAACTCCCATATTTCGCCAGAGGATTTTCAACTTTTGTGACGCCTCAAGGGATGACCCTTTCATCACATTTGTCCAAAATGTATGTGTCCCCTTGTACACACACGCACACAGACACGCACACACTCTCTCGTGTCAGAACTGATTGAATGTGACAATACAGGCACGAAAACCATCAGACATGGCATTGAGAAGGCCTTCAACTTATGTCACGGAGAGTTCACATGGTCACATGGTTAGAGTTCTTCCAGTGTGCAGTCTGATCAGCCTAGGAGGCCCTGTTTAACTACAGCCTTGTTAACAATTAGTACCTGACAAGGGGCAATGAGATTGTAATATGGAATCGTTGCAATCCTGCGCCACCTAAAGGCAGGGACTATTGCAATACAGATAGGAAGAAATGGCATCTGAGGAGGGACGCAATGCTTGTAGGTGTGGTTTGGTTATTTGCCCACACATTGACTGCCCGTGGCCATGCTAGTCCCTATGTTCATTGCCACCCAGGTCCTGGCCCTGACCACCCAAAACACCTTGTCATGGGAACTCTTTGAGCATGCTTTAATCAAGCATTGGCATCAAACTTTGCACTCAAAGTGCCTGCCAGTGTTTTTCAAAGCAGTCTTCTGAGAGTTCATAACTTAACTGGGTCTGTCTTCTGCCACTAGAGTCATCAGCACTATGCATGGGCCTCACTGAAGTCCTATTAAAAACAATAGTGTTCGCTTGTGAATAGGCTTTAAGCACTGGAATTAGATGCCCTGGTACTCGCACCATTTTGCACCTGCCACCATTAATGGACAGTTAATACTACTATAGCAGTGCCTGGCATGTGCCGTTGCCATGCCTACCCAAAAGCCCAAACTCTTGGCATTGCCAATGCTTGTTTTGCACGACGTCAGGCTCCTGACAGATGAAGTCCCTTTTCAGTGCTGATGAACATCACCATGGCCACTGAAACGACTCCATCTGCAAGCATTGCCGCCTCAGTGGAACGGAGGTACGTTTCTAATTAAACCTCATCTTTAGCACCTATGTCTTCAAGTTGCGGGTGTTATTAACTGAGCCGGTGGTTCGACCCTGCTTATAAGGTCACTGCTACCTCCATTAAGGGACCCTCGCGACTTGGGAAGCTGGTCATCACTGGCAGGGTCAGTCCTACCTGGCCCGTTAATATTGCCTCTTTAGAGGCATAGAGATGGGGAGTCGGTACCTGTCTGACAAAAGATAATGTAACGCAACACCACCACCTAAAGAGCCTCAGATTGATTGGATTAGCAGTTTCTGCGAGAATATGCTGTCTTCAGAGTCAGCTCTCATTAAGACTATAAAGTTAAGGGTTTCTTGTATGACCCTATCAGGGGTGTGCATTGTCGCTATATTTGCCATGATGGCTTCAGTTTGATTGATTGGAGTTTCACTGGGGGTTCAGCCACCCCACCGGATTGATGCCTGTGGACGGTGATCTGCTCTTACTGTTCAAGGCAGGTGATTCGTGGACAGTAGAATAGTCTACATCCTGTTGGCCAATGACTGCAGCCATTTGATGCCACCTTCTCCATATTATGCCTTATCCTATCAGGCCACATTTTGTGGATGTCCACTATGGGCCTATCTCGGTCGCCCAAGTGAGTTGAGGCAAATCTTTGCAAGGCCGGATTTTCCTCTATGCACACCCGGAAGGTCGCTAGCCACTATTCCATGCAAACTTCTCCGTACAGAACTTGACCTTTTAATAGGGAAGCTGGTGTGTGTAGATGGGTTTTGCAACGAGTATCCAAGCCTGGCCCCCAACATGCCAACCCCTTCCGTGTTCCAGGATGCCAAAACAAAACAAATGTAAACCCTGCAAATCTAAATGGAGCTATTTACATAGTCAGAGGTTGTGCTGAGAACACGGCAAGGGTGTTGCGCCTGTGGACTGGGGCTAGAGAAGACCCCGTTTGAATGGGAAAGCGACTCCCTTTGTTTATACAGAGCAGTGGGTTGATAGTGAGAAGTAGTGGTATTTTTCCTGCCTTCTGTAAAGAAACTACGGACGCTAGAGAAAGGTTTGTGAACTTGAAATGGCGACGCTTGAATCATTTTCCGTTACCACAGGCATTTTTAAGCACAAACGAGCTTCCCTAAATGCGGCTGGGCTCCCATGAAGCGCAGCGCATGGACACGCCCCCTACCTCGTAATCACGCGCCCCCTACCTCATAACCATGCACGTAAGAGTAATTTACTCCGTCCAATATTTGCCCATTTGGGATGTATGTGATATAATTCATATTTGCGTTTCCAGAGCATGGAAGGTCCCTGTGCAGAACAGCAGATGGATGTGATCTTTCGTCACTCTTTAACCTTCGAGGGCAGGGCCCACTGTGGCCTTCCCAGGGGACTGCTTGTCTTTCAGGCTTGCTGATGGGAAAGTAGGCCACTTTTAAGCCAGATCATATAATACTTAGAAGTATTTACGAAATAATTGAGGCTTTCAGTTGTGCTTTGAAAGGTGTGGAAGCTGTGTTGTGACGCAGCACCGCGTTTGTCTGTCAACAGATGGGCCAAACTAGGTCACCTGAACCTTTAACTACTCCATGGGCGCCAGAGCAGGCAAACCTCGCCTTGCTGTTATGCTCGTTTCTGCCTTGGCGCAATTACACTGCTGAAGTCCACACCTATGTTGCATAGAGGCCTACTATGCACACCCAGAAAGCCCCGGGGTACTCTGTCACATCAGCACCATGGATGGTTGGCGGGGAACACCCGGTCTTGTTTGGCAGCAGGGCGAGCCAGACCATGCATTGACCGTGCAGACCTCTGCCACCGTCCTGGCACGAGGGCCCCAAAGCATCATGGCCTGCAGCCCTGCTCTCACATGGTATGGGCCTGCAGGCCTAAATGAGTGAGAAACTGACTCAGTCGTTCCTCTTTGGGAGTCTGCAGTCACTCTGCTGCACGTGCCTGCAGGGGCTCCTGTTATTAGCTTGGGCTATGACACAGTCATGGCTCATGTTAAAAGGGCAATACATAGGGGAAGGACACATTTTCTTAAAGGGGCAACACACTTGGGAGGGTCACACACCACAATCTATACTGGTGTATATGGTGAGACAACAGGGGTGGAGCCTGTCACAAAACTCTGTGTTTGAAGAGTTCTTGAAGCCCACACTTACAAAGGTGGCTCATCCTCTCACCTCTCGCTCTCTCCCATTCTGCTGCTTACTTCTGCCACTCCCTTAACCCCTAACTATCATTACTGTTTCCCCCATTTCCCCATTTCTCTCCTAAGGGTTGCGCTGTCACTCAAAGCCTACATCTGACCTGCAGTGCTACTTTGGGCCTTGCCTTGCGTTCAGCTCTATCAGGGCATTGCTCACCGCCACTCTCTCACTATTTCACCCAGTTTACTTCTGAATCCCGCAAAAACAAAGAGGTGATGGCTGGAAGGTTTAGACTGAATCTTAACCACTGGCAATGCTCTGGGCAACCCTCCAGACCATTGTTCTTCGCCTGCCAAGCCATTACAGAAGGGGAAAGACCATATGCAAATCAGGCTTGGCCCCACCCCAAAAGGGGCAGTCCAGCCCGAACTGCTAGGTCACATCCCTTCTGCACGAGACCACAAGCATCCCCAAACATGTTTCGGCCTTGTTGGGCCTCATCAGTGAGGAGTAGCTTGGGTCTCTAGGCCTCTTCTGAATCCCACCTGTCCCTCTAGTTTTCTCACCTCTTTCTCACTCAAAACCTCACTCAGCTTGAGGCGGACGCAGATGAAACCCACATACAACTTTGTTTCTGCAGGTGTCCCTGCACCCATCCCATTCTGATCCGGATTCCCCACGCAGAGTGGAAATCCCAGAGGGAAACTCATATTACCGGGTTAACCACTCTGTGTGTGGAACGGGGACCGTATCCACGGGGTTCGGTTTTCCGATCCCCACAGATCAGTTTGATTAATTTTGTCTATGCGTGCATTCTAGCACGTTCAGAATGCACGTGCAACGCGAATGAATCTAATACGACAGCCACCATGTTTGTTCATGGTAGCCGCCACTGCTAATGTGAGATCAATGGGAAACCCTGCATGTTGCAGTAATAGGCAAAGGAATGGCAGGGTCCCCAGGTTCCAGAGCTCCACATCACATCATGCAAAGTCTCTTGAGAATCCGGTTGCAGAGGATGCACAGCACCACGCACAGCTGCCATGCTGTTCTTATTGGATCATCCTTGGGGCCAGAATGCACAGGTCATTGTACAGGCATGGGGATGCAGGGTCCCCAGATTCCCGTGCTTCACATGACACTGTGCAATTTCTCTCGGGACTCCAGCTGCATAGCATGCACAGTGCAATGTTGTTTTTACTGGATCCTCCACAGAGCCAGAATACATGGCTCATTGTTTATGCATGGGAATGAAGAGTCCCCAGATACACATGCTTCACATCACATCATGCAATGACTCCTGAGAATCCAGCTGCACAGCATTCACAGCGCAAGGTACAGCAACAGCAGTCCTGCTGTGTTTACGGCAGGGGTGCACAACTGATTTTGATAGAGGGCCGAAGGTACCTTGCATGAGGGCTATAGTGGGCCGAAAAGTAAATGTGGGCGGGGCGGTAGGCGGGGCGTGGCAGGAGGCTTTTTCAACCCCCAATTTGTATTAAACACACGGAAAAAGAATATGTTTTTGAGGGGTAACGATTTTTATTTGCATTTCAAATTTACATTTTGTACTACACATTTTCCATTGTTATAATTTATTTCTATTTAGTTATCGATTTTTATTTGCATTTCAAGCTTACATTTTGTACTACACATTTTCCATTGTTATAATTTATTTCTATTTAGTTATTGTATATCGTCTGTTTAACTAAATTATATATATTTTATTGACCCTTGATTGGACATTCCGTTATTTTGGACTGCTATAGTTTGCTGTTTGGGTTGCCCAAGAGGAGTATGGCCTTCGTTGAGTCAGGTTTCCTCAAAAAGCAAAGGATGTACATCTCCTAACTGTGCCTGTTTTAGCTTTATTATTGGGTTCACTCTTGGAGTGCAACACTATGCCCCATGTCTCCCACCCCCAACCAAACACTATGCCCCATCGCTCCCCCCCAACTCAGGACACAAACTCTCAAGCATGCACCCATACAGACCCAAACCCCCCAGCCCCCAACTCAGCACACACACTCTCAAGCATGCACCCATAGAGACCCGAACCCCGCACCCCCAAATCAGCACACTCTTTAGCATGCACCCATACAGACCCGAACCCCCCACCCCCCAAATCAGCACACTCTCAAACAAGCACCCACACAGATCCGAACCCTCCAGCCCCCCAAAATCAGCATACTCTCAAACATGCACCCATACAGACCTGAACCCCCCACCCCCCAACTCAGCACAAAAAACTCTCAAGCATGCACCCATACAGACCCGAACCCCCCACCCCCCAAATCAGCACACTCTCAAACAAGCACCCATACAGACCCGAACCCCCCACAACCCAACTCAGCACACAAACTCTCAAGCATGCACCCATACAGACCCAAACCCCCACCCCCAACTCAGCACACACACTCTCAAGCATGCACCCATACAGACCCGAACCCCCCACACCCCAAATCAGCACACTCTCAAACAAGCACCCATACAGACCCAAACCCCCACCTGCCAACTCAGCACACAAACTCTCAAGCATGCACCCATACAGACCCAAACCCCCACCGCACTTACACTCCAAAACAAACATGCATGCACACCTGACACTCCCCCACCCCCGTATCTCAACATACACAACACAAACATTCAAAAACAAACATTCATACACATCCGACACCTCCCACCCCTGCATCTCAACATACACAACACAAACATTCAAAAACAAACATTCATGCACATCCGACACCCCCCACCCCCGCATCTCAACATACCCAACACAAACATTCAAAAACAAACATTCATGCACATCCGACACCCCCCCACCCCCGCATCTCGACATACACAACACAAACATCCACAAACAAACATTCATGCACATCCGACACCCCCCCACCCCCGCATCTCGACATACACAACATAAACATTCAAAAACAAACATTCATGCACATCCGACACCCCCACCCCTGCATATCAACATACACAAAACAAACATTCAAAACCAAACATTCATGCACATCCGACACCCCCCCACTCCCGCATCTCAACATACACAAAACAAACATTCAAAACCAAACATTCATTCACATCCGACACCCCCCCACCCCGCATCTCAACATACACAAAACAAACATTCAAAACCAAACATTCATGCACATCCGACACCCCCCCACCCCCCCGCCCCCGCATCTCAACATACACAAAACAAACATTCAAAAACAAACATTCATGCACATCCGACACCCCCCCACCCCCGCATCTCAACATACACAAAACAAACATTCAAAACCAAACATTCATGCACATCCGACACCCCCCTACCCCCGCATCTCAACATACACAAAACAAACATTCAAAACCAAACATTCATGCACATCCGACAACCCCCCACCCCCATATCGCAACATACACAAAACAAACATTCAAAACCAAACATTCATGCACATCCGACACCCCCCCACCCCATATCGCAACGTACACAAAACAAACATTCAAAACCAAACATTCATGCACATCCGACAACCCCCCACCCCATATCGCAACATACACAATACAAACATTCAAAACCAAACATTCATGTACATCTGACACCCCCCCAACCCCTGCATCTCAACATACACAAAACAAACACTCAAAACCAAACATTCATGCACATCCGACACCCCCCCACCCCCGCATCTCAACATACACAAAACAAACATTCAAAACCAAACTTTCTTGCACATCCGACACCCACCCACCCCTGCATCTCAACATACACAAAACAAACATTCAAAACCAAACATTCATGCACATCCGACACCCCCCCACCCCCGCATCTCAACATACACAACACAAACATTCAAAACCAAACATTCATGCACATCCGACACCCCCCCACCCCCGCATCTCAACATACACAACACAAACATACAAAAACAAACATTCATGCACACCTGACATCCCCCCACTCCACCCACCCATCTCAACATACACAACACAAACATTAAAAAACAAACATTCATGCACATCCGACACCCCCACACCCCCTCATCTCAACATACCCAACACAAACATTCAAAAACAAACATTCATGCACATCCGACACCCCCCACCCCCGCATCTCGACATACATAACACAAACATCCACAAACAAACATTCATGCACATCCGACACCCCCACCCCCGCATATCAACATACACAAAACAAACATTCAAAACCAAACATTCATGCACATCCGACACCCCCCCACCCCTGCATCTCAACATACACAAAACAAACATTCAAAACCAAACATTCATTCACATCCGACATCCCTCCACCCCCGCATCTCAACATACACAAAACAAACATTCAAAAACAAACATTCATGCACATCCGACACCCCCCCACCCCCGCATCTCAACATACACAAAACAGACATTCAAAACCAAACATTCATGCACATCCGACACCCCCACCCCCGCATCTCAACATACACAAAACAAACATTCAAAACCAAACATTCATGCACATCCGACAACCCCCCACCCCCGCATCGCAACATACACAAAACAAACATTCAAAACCAAACATTCATGCACATCCGACAACCCCCCACCCCCGCATCGCAACATACACAAAACAAACATTCAAAAGCAAACATTCATGCACATCCGACACCCCTCCACCCCGCATATCAACATACACAAAACAAACATTCAAAACCAAACATTCATGTACATCCGACACCCCCCAACCCCTGCATCTCAACATACACAAAACAAACATTCAAAACCAAACATTCATGCCCATCCGACAACCCCCCACCCCCGCATCGCAACATACACAAAACAAACATTCAAAACCAAACATTCATGCACATCCGACACCCCCCCACCCCGTATCTCAACATACACAAAACAAACATTCAAAACCAAACATTCATGTACATCCGACACCCCCCCAACCCCTGCATCTCAACATACACAAAACAAACATTCAAAACTAAACATTCATGCACATCCGACACCCCCCCACCCCCGCATCTCAACATACACAAAACAAACATTCAAAACCAAACATTCTTGCACATCCGACACCCCCCACCCCTGCATCTCAACATACACAAAACAAACATTCAAAACCAAACATTCATGCACATCCGACACCCCCCCACCCCCGCATCTCAACATACACAACACAAACATTCAAAACCAAACATTCATGCACATCCGACACCCCCCACCCCAGCATCTCAACATACACAACACAAACATACAAAAACAAACATTCATGCACACCTGACATCCCCCCCACTCCACCCCCCCCCCATCTCAACATACACAACACAAACATACAGCAAAACAGACCCGACACACAAACACAAACAGACCACTTACCGGAGACGTGCTGGAAGGCAGGTAAGCTGGAACGCTGGCGTGGTTACTGGAATCGTACTACTGCTGGCGTGGTCCAAGGCTGAAATGCCTTCCGGCATCAAGCCTTATGGACCACGCCAGCCGTAGTGCTGGGCCTCCATTGGTGCAGCACACACACACTATGTGGCTCGTAGGAGCGACGTGGTGAGTGTGTGCTGAGCCAATGAGGGCCAGTGTTTTGTCCGGCCTGGAAGACAACAAAGACTTTCCTAATGGAGGGCGGCCGATGCTGCTTGCGGGCCGCACTCCATTAGGAAAGTCTTTGTGCCTCGCGGGCCGGACAAAACAGCATGGCAGGCCGCAACTGGCCCGCGGGCCGTATGTTGTGCACCCATGGTTTACGGGATCCTCCACAGGGCCAGAATGCACAACTGATTATACAGGCACAGGAATGCAGGGTCCCCAGATTTCCGTGCTTCGCGTCACATCATGCAATCACTCTTGAGAATCCAGGTGCAAAGAATGCACAGCGCAATGTACAGCAACTGCAGTCACAACGCTTTTACCAGATCCTCCACAGGGCCAGAATGCACGACTCATTATACAAGCATGGGTATGCATGGTCCCCAGATTCCTTTGTTTCACATCACATCATGCAATGACTCTCGAGAATAAAGCTGCAAAGCATGCACAGCGCAAGGCACAGCAGCCATGCTGTTTTTTACTGGATCTTCCACAGGGCCAGAAAGCATGGGTCATTGTACTGCCACGGGAATGCAGGGCCCCCAGATTCTTTGGCTCACAGGTATCCCATTACAAACACTACTGGTTAGGTTAGGGGTAGATTGTATTTACATAAATATGCATCTTCCTTTGTATTGTGTAATTTTGTATTTCTTTTGAATTTATCTGGCATTGTGATTTTCTGAAAGTTTAACATTTTCTCTGTGCTTTATTTGCAATTGGTTGTCTCTGATGTCAATTTAACACAAAGCGTCCCTGAGGTCTGAGGCTTGACAGACCTGTATTTGTTTTGCTCTACTTTGCTGTTTGAAGAGTGTCCCTGTTTTGTGTGAAGTCTTTTAATGACTGTTTATCACTTTTAATGGTGTGATAGCGGTCCTTCAGTCAAGACAGGCAGCTTTTGCTGGGCATTTGAGGCTGCATTTGACAGTCACAACATATTGGCTTTCCAAATGCTTGTTAATATTCTGCTTGGTGGCTTGCAATCCTGAGATGAAGGATGAGTGAACCATAAAGAACAATTGCAAGGTTTGCCGAGACAAAGTTCTTACACCTAGAAAGGTAGTGTGAAACTAGTCACTGATTTTAAAGTGCACCCTTATTCCTTGAGGACCTTGTGAAGGCAGACACCAAGCTGGGCCTCTTGCGCAAATTCTTCTTTTTTTTTGTTGCCAAATTATTTTTTATTATTTTAAAGGTTTATGAACAATAATATAGAACAGTCGTTTCTTTGTACAAAGTATCGAACAGTTACACACTTAACTCAGCCGTCACAGTCATAAGGTAAAAGGGCACAAAAAATGGGGGGGGAGAAGAACAATAGAAAAAAAGGGGAAAAACTAAAACCATCCACAACACACAGATGTTAATGAGGGGTCAAATCAAGTAAACCTTAAGGCACAATTGTAGACAGTTAAGCATAAAGTTTGTTAAACACACCCCAGATGCTCTCATATTTGTGATGTTGTTCGTTACCATGAAAAGTCACTTTCTCTCTTTTAGAAAAACTCAGCAGCTGATCATCAACATAAGGGGCAGTATCACTTTTCCAGAATTTCTGGATGGGTCTATTGGCACCCAATAATGTCCTGTATGCCCAGAAACGTTTTCCAATGGATAATACAATATCAGAAGGAAGTATGCCCAATAAGCCAACAAGCAGGTCTCTTGGAAGCGATAGGCCTAAGACCAAATCAATTCTCTGAAAAACACCATCCCAAAACAAATGAATTTTCCTACATACCCACAACATATGGAGGGTGGTGCCAACATCACTTCTGCAATTCCAGCAAACAACTTCACAGCATAGTTTGCATGACTTCATCTTCCATGGAGGCCAGTACAAGTAGTGGTTAGTCCGCTGCTGCAGATATTGTAGTTATAAATCAACCTTATATTTAACTGGTCCTGCACAAATGCGGTGCCACTCAATGTCTGACAACAAACAACCCAAATCTACGTTCCAATTATTTCTACCAGATCGTGATAGAGTTTGAGCGAATTCTTCTATAGTCCCATGGTTGCAGTGTAATCTTACAGAGTTTGTACTCACCTCAAATCCACAAAGGGCACAGATCAGTGTCCTCATCAGCTCACAGCTAATGTGGCCCTCAACCGGTTCTTTTGTGCGTGACTTTTTAATCCACTTTAGGGAGGCCTGGAATGTTAGCTCTCTGAATCACAGTGACAGATTACATAATGAGCGTGAACAAGATAAAAGAGTTTAGGCATTAACATTTTTGCTAGACAGCTGGGTAATTATAGGGCAGACGTGCTGCAGTTATCTAATTGCTCATAGAGGTTGAAGCACCTGACTCCCTGCCCTAATAAGTGCTGCTGCGCAGACATGTCTTCTCTGCACATGACCTTAAAGTGTGCATAGTGCTTAATTTGTAAGAAAATAAGTGCCAGGGCCCAAATATTTTCTAGCACGCCTGGTACACATTGGATTGGGCAACTCCGTGCTCAGTGTTGACACTATCCATGGCTGCGCAATACTGTGTCAACTTGTTTGTGGTTACTCTCACCGGGTATTTGAGGATGCTGGATCCACTGTACGATTTACAACTATCAATGTCAAGGAGTTCCCCCCTTCTCACCTGGGTCCGGTGTTTGCAGGTGTCTTCGATCGCTGCCTTCTTGCGAATGCTCCTGGTCTTGAACAGCGCTGCTCGAGTCTTGTCTGGTTCCAGGTTGCGTTTAGTTCCGGGAGCGCAGAGTCCAGGAATCCGGGAGTCTGCGAAAGGCTAGTAATGCTCGGAATCAGGAAGGGGGAAAGGGTCAGGAGTGGGTATTAGCACTGGTACAAAGGAAACAATACCGTGAGCTACGAACACACATCTGAGGCTACTCTGCAATAGAATTGAGACGCGCGGAGCCGCAGAAGGCGTGGTCTATAAATAGATCACGCCGCGTTCAGTGCATGGAGCGAGCAAGGGCTTCAGCTCTGGACGGCCATGTTGGAAGTAGTATGGAATGTAAACCCCATTGAGACAAGGACCAGGAGGTCCAAAAGGGGCGTGATCTGAAGTTCATGACAGCATGCCTCCTCCGAAGGCCTTTTCCTCCAGGTTTGCCCGGGTGTATTAGGTGAAATCCTCTGAGAAACGGAGGAACCTTGATATTTGAAACAGGTTCCCAGGTCCTTTCGTTAGGAGGATATCCTTTCCACTCCACTAGGTATTGAAGATGGCCCCGCTTATACCTGGAGTCACCAATCCGGGACACCTCATATTCCAGTTGGTTGTCAACCAGTAGAGGAGGAGGTCTACTGGATTTTCGAGAGGATTGGATGTAGGGCTTCAATAGGGATGTGTGAAAAACTGGATGAATTATTTTCCAGGAGTCAGGTAGCTTGATCCGATATGAGACAGGATTGATAATCTCCTTGATGGGAAATGGACCATAGTAGCGGGGAGCCAGCTTGTTTGGTCGCAAGTGTCGGGGGAGTAGTTTTGATGACAAGCACACTCGGTCTCCGACCATATAGGAAGGACATGGTCTTCTCTTGGAATCTGCATACCTCTTGGTCTGTAATCTGGCTTTCTCTAAGTGTTCTTTAGCCTCCCGGTGAATGTTGATAAGAGTTTCGATCCAGGAGTCAACAGTAGGTACTGGTGTAGGGTAAGGAAGAACCGAGGCTAAAACCGATGGATGGAACCCCTGACTACAATAAAAAGGGCTTGTCTGTAGCGCTGAGTGTTCGGAGTTGTTGTAAGCGAATTCCGCAACAGGTATCAGGAGAGACCAGTCATCCTGGACCTTGTTGGCAAAACATCGGAGATATTGTTCCAGGGTCTGATTTGCACGTTCTGTGGCTCCGTTGGTTTGGGGGTGATATCCTGAAGAGAGGGCACGTTGGATTCCTAGTACCCGACAGAGGTGTTTCCAGAATTGTGAAATGTATTGGGGACCCCGTTCAGATATGATCTTGGAAGGAAGCCCATGTAGTCGGAATATGTGTTCCAGAAATATTCCAGCTAGCTCTGAAGAGGAGGGTAGTTTCATCAGTGGTGTAAAATGGGCCACATGGGTAAACAAATCTATGGTGACCATGATGGTAGTATATCCTCAGGAAGGTGGTAACTCCACTATGAAGTCTGTAGCAATGATTTCCCATGGTTTAGAGGGTAGAGTGGGCTGCAGAAGAAGACCCGCTGGTTTTTTGTTATCATGTTTATTTTGGGCACAGGTTATACAAGCCTGGATGTATTGCTGTACGTCAGACTTCATTTTAGGCCACCAGAACTGTCTCTGTATAAGACAGAGGGTGTTGGTGATACCTCGGTGCCCGGAATGGAGTGTGTCATGACATAGGTTTATTATTTTTTGCTGTAGCTTGAGTGTAGGAATGAGTAGTGCATTGTCCTTGAATAAGTACCCTTCCTTGGCTCTTAATTTCCAGTGATTTCTTGTTGAAATGTCCTTCCATATTTCCGAGGATTGGGTTTGCGATCGGGCTTCTTCCAGGAGATCAACTGCTTGGGCTACGAAGATCGCGGGAGAAAACATTTTAGGAAATGCCTTATCTTCAGTGGTCACGTAGTCAGGACGGCGAGACAAGGCGTCAGCGATCAGGTTCTGTGATCCAGGCACATGAGTAATGTGGAACTGATACTGGGCAAAAAAGTAGGCCCAACGTGCCTGACGACTGTTCCTGCACTCCAGTGACTGTAGAATCTGAAGGTTTTGATGATCAGTACGGACTTGGGCAGGATGTCTGGCTCCCAGAAGTAGGCGTCGCCATTCAGTGAAGGCTTGGCGAATGGCTAAGAGTTCCTTTTCCAGGACGGAGTAGTGTGTTTCACTCTGAGTTAAGGTTCTTGGAAGATAAGCAACGGGGTGTTCCAAATCGTCCTCCATTTTCTGCTTCAACACTGCTCCTATAGCGTAATTGGAGGCATCCGTTTCCACTAAAAAGGGTCGACTTGTATCGGGTTGAGCCAAAATGGGAGCTTGTGTGAACTCGGTCTTCAAACGCTGGAATGCAGTTTCTTGTAATGTTGACCAGACAAATGGGGTATCCTTCTTTATCACAGCCACTATAGGTTGTACAATCTCGGAAAAGGTGGCTATGAACTTTCGGTAGAAATTGGCTAGTCCTAGGAAGGATTGGATTTGTTTCACGGACGGGGGAGTAGGCCAGGCGAGAATGGCCTTTACTTTTGAAGGGTCCATGCTAATCCCCTCTGGACTAAGGATAAATCCCAGATAGTGCACAGAGGTAACGTGAAACAAACATTTTTCAGGCTTGGCTAAGAGGTGATGTTCCCGGAGTCTTTGTAGAACTGCCTTAACATGTCCTTCATGCTTCAGAGGGTCCTTGGAAAAAATCAATATGTCGTCCAGGTAGACAATGACGAAGAGAAACAACATATCAGAGAACACCCTATCCATAAAACGTTGGAATACTGCTGGGGCATTGGCTAGTCCAAAGGGCATGACCAGATAGTCGTAGTGGCCAAAGGGTGTTCTAAAGGCAGTCTTTCACTCCTCTCCTTCCCGGATACGGATCAAATGGTAGGCGCCCCTGAGATCCAATTTGGTGAATATTACGGCTCCTCTCACAGCTTCAAGGATATCCGAGATCAGGGGCGGTGGGTACCGATCTTTGAGGGTGCATTGATTTAAGCCTCGATAGTCGAGGCAAGGTCTGAGTTCCTTGGTATCCTTCTTGGGAACGAAGAACAACAAAGCACCCGCTGGAGATTTCGAGGGCCTTATGGTGCCGTTTTCAAGATTAGTGTCTAGGTATTCCCGAAGGGCCTTTTTCTCAGGTCCGGAAAGAATGAACATTCTGCTGAAGGGAATTACAGCTGAGGGATCCGTATCTATGGCACAGTCTTCGGGCCTGTGAGGGGGTAAGGCTTGGACTATGGCAGTAGAAAATACATCAGCATATCCCTGATAGGCCACTGGAACTTGTATTATATTGGAAACCATGAGTGGTGTTTCTTGGTCTCTTAGTGGTTCTTTAGAAATTATCGAGGAGGGGTCCAGGGATAGACAGTGGGACATACAGAACTCTGAGCCCAGGAATAATGATCCTGCTGTCCAATTGATATACGGATTGTGCTTTTGTAACCAGAGCATTCCCAAAACCGTGGGGTAATGGGCTGACTTAATGATGTTGAATGTAATCTGCTCTTGATGATGGTTTATGGAAAGTTGGTTCTCTTTAGTGTGCAGGCTTATGGGTCCTGAAGAGAGGGGTCTTCCGTCAATTGCTTCCACCGGCTGCATGGTGTTTCGTGTCTCGTAAGGAATATGATGACTAACAACCCAGTCTTGATCAATGAAAATTCCCATAGCTCCGCAGTCCACCAAGGCCAGAATGGGATAGGTCTGTCTTTGGAGGGCGACAGGAAGGCCTGTAGTATCACCAAACTGTTTTGTCCAGGAGAGTTCAAGGATGGAATTGATGTGGAGCAAACATCTCTCTCCCGAATCTCTGCTCCATTTAAGATCGGGAGCTGGCGTTTCTCGAACGCCGAGTAGGTGCCAGAGGACATTCCCTGACCAAATGTTTGTCTTAAGCACAATACATACACAAACCCGTATGGATCCTTCTCAATCTTTCTTGAGGTGATATGGGTCCACGAAAGGCTCCAATTTGCATGGGTTCAGGTTCTGGGGCTGGACTTGGGTTTGCGTCCGTTCTGGCTGTGCTCTTAAAGGACGTCTTGGGTGGGTTTCCCTTGGATTTCTTCCTTTCAGCCTTCCTTTCCTGGATGCGAAAGTCTATTTGCAAGGCCAGGTCCATTAGCGCTTGGAATGAATTTGGTCTGGCCACCCTGGCCAGTTCATCCTTGATCTCATTGTTCAGGCCTCTCCTGAACAGGGTAAAACTAGCCTCAGAGGACCAGTCTGCTTTCTTAGCCAATTGTTTAAATCTGGTCACGTAAGTGAGCATATCTTGGGAGCCCTGTTGAAAGTCCAGCAAGCGTTCTTGGGCAGTATAGACCTGCTCTGGATGGTCAAACATGCCTTTAAGTGCCTGTATGAACCCATCATAGTCGTCTAGGAGGGCATCGCCGGAGTTAACAAGGGGTGTTGCCCAAGTTAAGGCGTTGCCGGAAAGGTGGGATATGATGAAACCCACCTTAGCCCTAGGAGTCGAGAAAAAATAGGGCTTAAAGGTAAAGTGGACCAGGCATGAATCCAGGAATCCGCGAAGTGTTTTTGCCGAACCATCATACTTGTCAACAATACCGCCCAACAGGGCACCCTCCTTTGTAGCAGAATAAGACCAATTTTTTGAGCGCGGTGTTTTCCGCCTTAAGATTTTGAACCTCGGTTGATAATTCTTGCATGCGTTGCATTAAGTCCTGCACGGCGGCTTCCATCTCATTTTTAGGTCCGATCGGGTGGCGTCTCAAACTGTGAAGGAGTTCCCCCTTCTCACCTGGTTCCGGTGTTAGGCGGTGTCTTCGATCGCTGCCTTCTTGCAAACGCTCCTGGTCTTGAACAGCGCTGCTCGAGTCTCGTCTGGTTCCAGGTTGTGTTTAGTTCCGGGAGCGCGGAGTCCAGTAATCCGGGAGTCTGGGAAAGGCTAGTAATGCTCGGAATCAGGAAGGGGGAAAGGGTCAGGAATTGGTAATAGCACTGGGACAAAGGAAACAATACCGCAAGCTACGAACACAAGTCTGAGGCTTCTCTGCAATAGCATTGAGACGCGCGGAGCAGCGGAAGGCGTGGTCTATAAATAGATCACGCCACGTTCAGTGCATAGAGTGAGCAAGGGCTTCAGCTCTGGGTGGCCATGTGGAAGTAGTACGGAAAGTAGGCCCCGTTGAGACAAGGACCAGGAGGTCCAAAAGGGGCGTGAACTGAAGTTCATGACAATCAATCAACATAACATATTAGTTGTGTCTTGAAATAAACTAAATGTTAAGTGTTTCTTTAAAACACATCATTGTTATTTTGCTCTATCCTATCGGTAGCAAGTGGAACATGTTAAGCATCTATCCAGAGAAAAAAAGAGCAAGCATGCTTTCCTCCTACAGTAAATTAATGGACACATGCAGGCACAATCATCACTTAACTGATGAACTTTCCTATCAAACACTGCAGCAGGATTGTCTTATATAGGTTGTCACTCACAACAAGAACTCCTCTTCAATATTGGCCTTTTCACTGAACTTGCCCCTGTGTTGGGTTTTCTGGGTTGTGACTACACTGATTGTTATTACAGTACAGAATTTGCAGCAATGTCATGCCGGCTGAGTGGAGCAGTCTGCGGACATGGCCAGCATCTGTGCCCAGCATTGTTACCCTCCAAATAGTTGTTAGTCATGAAAATTGATAAATAAGTAGTGTATGGGGTCCCCTTTAACACATATCAACATTTTAACAGGTGGCCATGCCCCCTTTGTGCTCTTAGTCCCTCCCCCTTTTGATATGGTTTTGAAATAAAGTGAATATACATTTTATATAAAAAGGATATAAAAAATGATATCAATTTGATATAAGATGTATATTTTCTATAAAGTGGGTTTAAAATGGTTATCAAAATGTTTTGATATGATGTTGAGATGACTTGAAATAAAGAGAATATACATTTTATATAAAATGTGTATAACCATTGGAGCAGCCAGGGGTGGTGCTGCCTGGATGACCATTGAGGGTGAAGTTAGCTCTGAAGACAAGGACTGTGAACTTAAGGTTTGGCAAAGTGAAGCGGCCATTACACCGGAGAGGGGTTTGCCTTTTAATATTATATGAAGCATATATACATTTTATATATAGTATAGATGATTCCATGATGTTATAATTTAATAACATAGGGCCTCATTACACGGTAGGCGGTGAGCCATGGCGCTATTAGCGCCATGGCTCATGCCGGTAAAATACCGACACCGCCTTGGCGGAAAGGGGATTTACCGCCCCATTCCAAGGTTGGAGGGGCGGTAAATCCCCTTTCCGCCATTGCCCTTCCCCATTCCCATTTCTGCCCCATAGGGCTCTATGGAAATGGGGAAGGCGCTAATTACGGCACTGCAATTTTGCGGTGCCGTAATTAGCTCCGAGGTCCCTTAGCGGGTTGGATTTTAACGCCTGCAAGAAGCAGGCGTTAAATCCTCCAACCCGCAAAGGGACCTCGTAGTACGGCGGTAAGGGTTAACGGTCACCGTTGCCATTAACGGTGACCGTTAACCCTTACCGCCGTCCGTGTAATGAGGCCCATAGTCTAGAGAGCTAGCTTCAATGGCTAGTAACATTAAACTTGGATATAGCTTTGATATAGAGTGCAAATAGAGGCTGGCACGGCAGCGCTGTGTGAATTCGCTTCACAGGCAAAGTCGGGTTTATACTGCTAATACAAAAGACACAAAACTACTGGCTTTGGACAATGTGTGTTTCTTTTTGTACCAAATAATGAAACATTTACATAAAACTATCAGCATTTGACAATGCGTGTTTTTTAAAATAATGAAAAGAATTTGTTTTATAGGTAAAGTGTGTTTTCCAGAGCGTATACAGAAGTCCAAACTATTGCCATTGACAATGTGTGTTTCTTTTAAATAATGAAAGCAGTTTGCTTTATATACAAAGTGTGTTTCACACAGCCTATACAAACGTCCAAACTATTGCCTTTCACAATGCATGTTTCTTTTAACTAATGAAAGCAATGCTTTTTTATAAGCAAAGTGTTTCACAGAACCTATAAAAAAGTGCAATCTATTGTCTATGACAATGCATGTTTCTTTAAAATAATGAAAGCAGTTCAATTTATAAGCAAAGTTTGTTTCACAGACCCTATAGAAAAGTACAAAACTATTGGCTTTGACAATGCATGTTTCTGTAAATAATGAAAGCAGTTTGCTTTATAAGCAAAGTGTGTTTCTCAGAGCCTATACAAAAGTCTGAACTATTGCCTTTGACAATATGTGTTTCTTTGAATAATGAAGTAGTTTACTTTATGAGCAAAGTGCCTTCACCAGAGTTGCACAAAAGACCAAACTGTTTCTATGACAAAGTATAAATGACAAAGGGCAAAGTGTCTTTACCAGAGTTGTACAAAAGACCAAAACTATTAACATGGCAAAAATATAAACGAGAGAGTTCAAAGTGTCTTCACCAGAATTAAAAAAAAGACCGCTTGTCCGGACAATGCTTGTTTTTAAAAAATAATTGAAAACAATTTGCTTTTATATGTACAGTGTGGTTTAAAGCACCAATGGAAAAGACCACTGCATCGGGCAGTGCAGGCGGTTCTTTGCCAGATTAAAAAAATATCAGTGGCAGAACCCGTCTCTTGTAAGCCAGTGAGACGTTTTTGCATTTCAAAGAGCTGCTGACGGAGAAGCTTTGGAACTGATGATATAATGCAGTGAGTCGTGATATTTTCGGAACAGATGGTTTGTAATAACATTTTTGCAGACACTAGCAAAAAGAAATGCCCTATGTATATATGACAGAATAAAAGAACACAATTTGTAAGTATAAACCGTCATGAGAAATACTTATCTTCTGCTGGCACAAAACCTTAGCGTGAGCCAGACTTTGCACACGTGCAATGGAAATAAATGACAGCTGTGGTCGATTGAGTGAGCCCATATGAGCAAAGGAGCATGCAAGAGTGAAATCTGAACAATGAAAACCACAAGCTGGCTCAGTCGCTTCATGTCACCAAATCACAGGGGCAGGGGAAGTGACATTACATACCATTTGACCCAATCCTTCAAAATACAAATAAAAATAGTGTGTCATCATGCACACCTTGACCCTGATGAAGTTTTGCGTTACTTTGTTGAAAACCCCTCAGCATGCTGAAAACATGTGATTGCTTTCTGGTACAAAACCCATATTCAAATAGAAGCATCATCTAAAACACCTTGACTGGTTTTGATTTGATTTGAAGCATTTGCATTGCACACTGGATGGACTTAACCTTATTTAGGCGCAGAAGTCACAATAACTATACTAATAAGGTGGGAACAGCTCAACTAGCAAGCCAGGAAGCATTACACAATTTTAGTCCTCAAATCTCTCATTTGAATAGATACTTTTTGAGTGTTTTATGGAACTGGAAGAAGGATTTGAGTGCCCTAATCTCAAGTGGAAGACTTTTTCATAATCTGTGGTCATATACTGCAAATCACATATCTCCCCTAAAGAAACAGACAGAAAGTTGGCACTTTCAGGAGTAATTTGTCTTTTGACTGAAGCACCCTGCCGGGTAGATGTCTGCTGATTTTGACAATGAAATATGATGGTGTAAGGTTATTCAAATATTTACATATCAAGCATAGGACCTTAGAATTCATTCTTTCCTCAATAGTGAGCCAATGTAGGTAGCAGCGCAAAGCCGAGACGGGAGAAGACTTCCTCGCTTTAAAGATCAATCTGATTGCCGCATGTTGTGCTTTTTTAAATCCGGGAAGCCATTTAATTTGTTTGAGCAGAATGCCTGCCAGGGGCTATTGCAATAGTCTAATTGTGAGTTCACTAAGGCCCCTACTACTGCTGCTTAGTCATAGGCTGCAACAAACGGGAGAGCTTGCCATAGTAGGTGCAATGAGTAATAGATTTCCTGAACCTTGGCCCCTATCTGAGCTTCACTACCCAGACTGTTCTGCCAGATGCAACCAAGGTTTTTAATTTTGGCAGAACAATTCAGTTTGGTGCCAAGAAAGCCTGGTGAAAGAAAGCTTCTCCCAAATAAAAGGAGATGTTTAGGGCCAGACAGTGCCACTTCAGCCTTGTTAGGATTGGGACGGAGTAAATTGGAAGACATCCAATTACTGACTTCATTGAGACACTGTTTGACTATGAAGAAAGGTTCCTCCATGTCGTCAATTTTAATGGACGCCTGGGTGTCATCAGCATAAGACTGGAAATGTCCCTTGTGACTCCTCAAAATGTCCATTAATGGTCAAAGGTATACATTAAATAACAAGGGAGGTAATGAAGACCCTTGATGTACTACAAAGTTTAGAGGTAGTAGATCTGAGATATACGCACCTGATCTCATCTGTTGACAACAATCTAAAATGAATGGTTTAAAACATTCATGGCTTGCTCTGATACATTTCATCTTCTCTGAGATGACAAAGTAGAGTAGGATGATCTACTGCGTCAAAGGCTGCAGATAGGTCCAAGATAACCAGAATTGACAAATCTCCCTGGTCTGCAACCTGAAGAAGGTCGTCCCACACAGCAAGTAATGTTTTGGCTCCAAATCTAAGTCAAAATCCAAGGACTGCATTTAACCTCAATAAACTCGGCCCCAAATATACCTCTTTTAAAAATCATGGCAACCTTATTAAAGTTGCTAAAGAGGTAGAAACTCTAGGTTTCTACCTAGATTCCTCCCTCACCTTTGCTAAACAGGCTAATGCCATGGCATCGGCCTCTGCATACTCCTGCAAAGTGATCAGAGCCGGTAAACCCTTTCTTTCCAAGGACAGCTGCACAACAATGGCCCAAGCCCTAATTTTGCCGACAGCAAGCACATCGTCAACAAGATCCAAATTCTACAGAACAACGCTCTGGGAATGGCACACGGCATCACCAGGAGAGAACACATCTCAGAGACAAGGAGACAGAACAAATGGCTGACCATCAGTGACAAAATCCTGCTCAAAACTGTCTTGCTAAAACATAAATGCCTTAACAATGCCGCCCCTCGCTACCTTTGTTGAGAGAATTAACAGAAAAACTACTAGCCGACCCACCAGGATTGCTAATTCAGATTGTCTAGTTGTACCTAGGTTTAAATTGACAAAATCAGGGGGGGCAGCTTCCCAGTCAAAGCAGCTCAGCTTTGGAACTCCACCCCCCTTTGAGGGCTGACCAAACCTTTCTCAACCTCAGACACAACACCATCAAATGGCTCAGAGAAAATGACCACTAATCCATCCCCTTGTGCCGGTCCCTCTTCTGCATGCATCTTAGCGTTAGCCTATAGATCTGTCTGTATATAGCAACTGCAAATTTTAGTACTTTAACACTGTAAACGTGTAATGATAGACTGATTGCTCCTTTTGTAAGTAAATATCTTGTTTATAGCTCCCTAACTGTATTTCACCTGGGAACTACTGCATTCGTCTTTCTGTAACCTATGTAACTGTAAACTGAAAGTATTCATGTAACCTCCTGTTTTCTGCGCCCTGATACCCCCGGGTCTGGTGCGCATTACAAATGAATAAACAAACAAACGAAAAACATATTGGAGGGGATCCAGTAAGGACACCTTCTCCACATGTTCCTGTAACTGCATTGTAACTATTTTAAAATCTTCATGGGCCACGGCAGCCCAGTCACAGGGTGATAATTCTGAAGATTATCTGGATCAAGATTGCATTTTTTCAGAAGGGGCGTGACAATTGCCTTTTTTAGCCCGAGTGCAGCCATGCCATGCAGGAGTGATTTATTTATAAACTGCATCATGAACACAGAATATTCAGATGGCAGAAGTCTTGCCATACAAGCTGGCATAGGGAAAAGGAAATCGTTGGTGGGCTTAAGTACTTCTAATAAAGACTGAATATTATCCTCCTAAACCAGTCTAAAATTAAAAGATGGATCGTGATAGGGATTCCCTGATGTCACAGAAGTAAAGGATTCCATCTAAGGAGAAGCTGAATCAGAAACCTGCTGTAGTTTAACGTGATTCCTTCCTGGATAAGATCTTTTTTCTGAAAAGAAGTATTAAATATATTACCCTGTACAAGTGAGGGTTCTATGGAGGAGGAGGAACACTTACGGTGTCAACGGTTACTGATAACTGAGAACAGTTGTCTTGAATGGTTTTTTGCAGCCTTAATCTTCTTGTGTAGGAATTCAGATTTTGCTTTAAAGATTGATACACTAGGCTATATTCTTTCAAGGCCAGCTTGACATTGGTGGCATGGCTGGGGGTTCTGGATTTTCTCCACGTTCATTCCATTGCTCTCAGATGTTGTCGTAAGGAAAGTAAACTCTGAGAGAACCAAGACTTAGACATATTGTTTAACTTCCTTCATCTTAGAAGTTCTACCCTGGTGCATATATTGCCCATTATATCCGCTCCCTGGGCAACAAATTCGTCACATTCAACAGATAAATCAATGGCAGCCAAAGCTCTTCTGACTTCGAGTCCAGAGATTTTATCCGATTCCTTGGCTTTGCAAAATTGGCAGATTAATGAGGTAGATCCTTCCTAGTGTAATGACTGAAGGAGAACATTCTTGCTGAATAATCAGACCATGAAATAGGAAGTGTATTGGTCAAAGTAGTGCTAGAACCTCTCAACAAAAGTATATCACGGCAATGGCCTTGACTGTGAGAGGAAGATATAATTCTAGTGGATTTAGAAATGCATCTTCCTCTCTGTGGTTTTCTAAAATGTCCCAAAGCTCCTTGGAGTCTGACAGAGAACCATCATTTAGACAAATGTTAAAATCACCAAGATAAATTAATTCCTTAAACTTGCTACCTGTCAATGTAAGGATGGAATCTAACTGTTCCAGGAAGTCCTTAGCTGATCATGGAGACTTATACCCAAATACACTTTTTATATGGTGGGTAGGTGATACGAAGACAGTCACATGTCTGACCTGTGTTGGATCATCCCAATTTAATGAATCTAAATTAGAAATGTTCAGAGTATCTCTGAAAATTACAGCTATACCTCCGCCCCTCTTCATAACATGTTTAATAGATTGTATATGAAAGCCATCAGGTACAAGACAATGAAATAACACCTGGGAGGTATAATCAAACCATGTCCTAGTAATGAAGAATAGATCAAGCTTCTTATCTTCAATACAATCGTATATTTCATTTGCATGAGCAACGGCGGACCTAACATTGAGCAAGGTATCTTTCAATGTAGTAATTTAAGGTCGAGGGGTACACAAATTCGTATGATCACTATTTTCTAACTTTAATTCACAGATTTTATTTAGCGCATGGAGTGTGAGGTGGCAAGAGTTATTATTTAACTCAAGTAGCGAGGAGCTGTCATGGTACAGTAGAGACGTGACTAAAACCGGAACAGGTTAGGTAGTTCAGGACAAAAATTCACTCACCTCCTGAAATGGAAAATCACGCTAATTGGGCAGTGTCTGTCGCCGACCGACGCATTGGCCGCAAACAGGCCTAAAAAGGCTTTGTGTCAGTGCTTCATGCTGCCACCGGCCAGTTAAGAACTGTTGCGCCTACGGTTGGTGTCAGAACTGTGCAAACTAAGCAGTAAGAAAAGAGTTTGAATGGCTATCAGCTGCACACTAAAAAACGAGTTAAAATGTAAATGCGTCTGAGACATAGAACAGGGGTTGGCAGTGATTCCCTGCACCACTAAACCTTGACCCTTCTTTCCTACAAGCTTATGTCAAAACGATTGTATGTGGCATGGTGAAAGGCAGCCAGCAAAAGGCAGTACCCTGCAAGGTCGCTCTCTGTCCTTCCTCCTGCCTCTTTCAGGGGAGCCCTTCCAAACCTCTTGATTCACTGCCTCCCTATGTTATGTTAACACTTATACCCCCAACCACTCGCAAACCCTACGCGTCACCGGGCACGGGCGCTGACGTTCCATCAATAAAACAGGCATGACCCGGGTGTTCTGGGTAGATTTAGCTGAGTCGGATATGCCGCAACTGAAGCCCTGTCTCCGGGTCCTACCCTTAAAAGTGCATGCCGTGGTGCACTCTTCAGCCGCACATCACAGCATGGTCGCTCTCCACTTACGGTCCCATGCTGGAGGGACCCTGTCCACACCTTTAACACTGGTGACGAGGATGGGATGAACTCTGAAAAGCTGAGGCGAATGGTTCTGAGTGAGAAAGGAATTCCCATACTCTACGTACTGTAATATGGGTGCCAAAGAGAACTGGCCCATGCCAGAGCCGTGCATATGGGAAACACCATGCAGAGACTAATAACCACCCTTAACACAACAGTGGCAAGTGTGTCGGACAACAAGCCGCAAGGACGACAAGAGAAAACATTGGGAGGCCCCCACCCTGGAGATCACACGTACCAGGCCCCAGAGAATGTGGATGGTACGGAGGAGCATGCCACGGGAGAGCTACCTGCTTGGCACAAGGCACCACATGCAGCACGTGTGGATGGCTAGATCACTATGCAAAAGTATGCTACTGCTCAGCGCCAGCAGCCCATAGGCGCCACACACCGCTGAGGTCCAGCCAGAGGAAAAAACAAGTCAAGACCTGACAGGTAGAACGCAAAAATGACTCGTTCTCAGAGGAATCAGAGGATGATGACGACAAACAGCAGTCAGCAACCCTACAAACGAGGGCCATCTCATCACTGAATGAAGGGTGATGGAGAACAAAAATAGAAATGGCCAGATGCTCAATAAACATCTTTGGGCAAGATGTGGTGGTCACGATCGACACAGAGCATTGGTGAATGCCTTGCCACATGAGAATCAACTGAGGACCTGGGGCTAATGCAAATCATATGCAAAGTATCAAAGTCTACTGGCCAAACACCCCAATCTAATGCGGGGCATAAAATGTCTAAAAGGACACAAAATGTTGCTCCATGTTGACACCTCAGTAAAACCAAAAGCGGTAAGACACCACAGAATGCCATTAATTTGTACATGTAACCTTTATGCTCATGCCTTGTAACTAAGTGGCCTTCTTGTAACAGCACCTCGATGCCATTGGACTGTTTTTGCACTTTGTACATTTTGAAAAGAAGAAACAAAAATCAATACAAAATAAATGCAGTTCCACATGTGAGATAGTGTAGCCAAGTACCTAAAAGACCTTGAGAAAGCAGGCATAATAGAAAAAGTAACAGGGCCAACATCGTGGATTTCACCATTGGCAGCGACTCGAAAACCCAAGCAACCAGGAAAGGTTAGGATTTGCATAGACATGTGCCTACCTAAAGCAGCAATCATCAGGAAAAGACATGTCACTCCCACATTAGATGAAATTGTCGCAGACCTCACTGGTTCGGGATATCCTCAAAACTGGACCTTAATGCAGGCTACCACTAGCTGAAATGACATGGGGAGTCCAGGTATACTGCGTCCATCTGGACACACCCCGGACTTCGAAGATACAAATGACTAAACTTTGTATATCCTCAGTGGCTTAAGTGTTTCAACATGCCATACAGTCGGTGCTTCAAGGCCAGCCTGGAAACTAAATGTCAGCGATGACATCCTGGTGTTCTCTAAAAACAGAAAGAAGCATTGCACATGACTAGCAACATTACTCGAAAGGCTAGACACTGAAGGCCTCTTCATACACCGAGACAAGTGAGAATTCCTGAAGGAGGTGCTCATATCTTTGGGTTCGTATTTAACAGATGTGACATGTCATGTCGGCAAGTTGCAGATATATCAAAATAGCATCACCTCCTACCACACCTACAGATGTCAGGAGCTTCTTAGGCATGGTGACATATTGCGGTCCTTTCATCCACAATCTGGCAACACTCTCTGAACCACTCTGCGACCTAAGCAAGACAAACACAAAATCGACACGGGATGACGGCTGCCAATGTGCGTTCCAGAGTTTCAAAGACTCACTATCGGCTGACACGACGATGGCGTACTACAAAACCTCAAAGAACACTGAACTTGGCACCATACTAGTACAGAAATTACAAACAGACGAGGTAAGACTAATCGCCTACACCTCCTGAACATTCACCACAACAGAAAAAATATACTCGCACATAGAGAAAAAAGCAATGGCAGTACTGTGTGGGTGCTGACACTTAAACACATTCCTCTACAGAAGAAAATTTGCAGTGGTTACTGATCACAAGCCATTAATCCCTATTCTAACAGGTTCAGTGCCTCACCGCGCAGCAAGAATTGAGAAGTGGCTACTACATCTGCAACAAAATGAGTTCACTCTGGAATACCAAGTAGGAGGTTACAATCCAGCAGACTTCCTATCAAGACAACCGATGCCGGCTACAATGGCGGAAGTCAAAGATGCAACCAACATAGAAGACCACATCTGCGAGGTCGTATACCGGGCAAAGCCAAGAGCAATCAGCCTTCCCAGAACTCACTGAGGCCACCCACCAAGACCAATGTTGTGAAATTACAAAGACCTCAAAATTGGCCGGGGACTGGAAGCATTTCCCAAAGAATGTCCAAGACCACACAAAAGTAGCCCAGGAGTTCTTAACAGGAGTATTCACTGTTTGTGACAAACTATCCATATCATAAGATGGACTACCTCTCTGGGGTGAG
This sequence comes from Ambystoma mexicanum, assembly GCF_040938575.1. Lineage (NCBI taxonomy): Eukaryota > Metazoa > Chordata > Amphibia > Caudata > Ambystomatidae > Ambystoma > Ambystoma mexicanum. Next base: position 1,180,539,208 of record NC_090927.1, read on the forward strand.
AAGATAGTGGTATCAGAGTGTCTACAAGGCAAAATAGTCACCCTCACACACAAGGGCCACCCAGGGGCAGCCCGAACCAAGTCCAAGGTCAGAACCAATCTGCTCATCACCCAGAGGAAAATCCTGTTGGGAGGGGATCAGTATGGACTGTATAAGAAGGGACCTATCTACTGATTGCAATCAACAACCATTCCAGATACCCTGAAGTGGAAATAGTGTCATCCACAGCAGCCATAATAGTGATACCTGCTGTGGAAAAGATGTTCTACACCCATAGCCATCCCCTGTCAATTCTAAACAAAGATGGCCCACCGTTCCATGGGAAGGAGCTCAAGAAGTACCTAGAAGAGCTCCAAATACTTCACAACCAGATCGCGCCTCGCTAGCCTCAGGCTAATGGAGATGTTGAACGTTTCATCTGCACCCTAAATAAAGTCCTCAGAATCGCAAAATCGCAAGACCTCCCATGGAAAGTAGAACTGCTCTACTTCCTGGAAACTACAGTGTGACCCCACACATGTCCACAGGGGTGCCCCCTGCAGAGGTTATGTATAACACCATATTAAAATCATCAATACCACACCACAAATCGACACAGGGGAGAAAGGTAAACAGCCAACATGTCTTAGCTTGCTGAGCCTGAGCAACTTGCAAAACCATCACAAATAGGCCCTAAGGAAGTGCAACACAGTTATCTCTCCCATTCGATGATGCCCCATGGATGGTGGTAGGTAGACAAGGGACCCTGGTGATAGCGCAATGAGGGTCCTAGACGATCGCGAGAAATGCCTCATGGTTCAAATGACTACCTAGATGTGTATGGATTTAAAGTACCGAGCCTGTGATCCTAGAACAGATGCAAGAGATCCAACCAGAAATGGAGATGACCACAGACGTGTACCAGGAAGAATGAGAAAACCTTGCAGGGCATGAAGAAGGTGAAACACTGATAGGACCCACTCATCTACCAACCCCAGAAGACACTGGACCAGGAGAGAAGAGACCCAAGGACAGGTCAGATACTCTCTGAGGAGAAACCCGACTGAAGAAAATGAGGGATGTTATGTTCACGAATGCCCACAACCATGGGCACACCCTACACATCACCGCACCATCAATAAAACAGCCCTGACCCGGGGCTCCTGATCATTTAGCCGAGTGGGATACACCACAACTGAAGTCATGTCTCAGGCTCCTATCATCTGAAGTGTGCACGTCACAACACTCTTTAGGCGCACGTCGCACCCTGATCTCTCTATTCTCCTCACGGTCCCCTGCTGGAGGGACCCTATAGACATCTTTAACACCCCATGATCCATCCCTCCAGCCCCCCCCTTCCATTGCATTGCCACCAACTTTCCTGTGAGCTCAGGACCTCCGAGCTCTTACGGGGGAAACGCTCACCTCGGGCGAGAAAGACGACGCTGACAAAGGCCATGGGCTAAAGTACAACTTGCTTTATTGCTGGTTTAACTGCAACTGTCCCTTCTTCCCCGTCATGTCCTGTTTCCTGCCCCACACCCCCTTCCCTAACTCCAACGTCACTTCCCCAGTGTCTCGGCCCAATGATTTTAGAGGGCTCCATGTCATGCATGCTTGTAACATGACATCTCCACCTCTTTTAACATAACAGATCACTTAAAGTTTGTCATCCTATTTCCTCAATCAGTCTTTGAGGCTTTATGCGACATTTGCGAGGCCTCATGGGTAGATGTGCATCGGCGGAGACAAAGGTTCTCCTTCACTGCTGGCTTCGTCTTCTGATTGTTCCCTATCCACTTGGTACAACTCATCCGAGTGCCTGTCATCTTGACTGTCTTATGTGTGTTCCCACGTGAGGGGTGAAGTATCAGTGATTTTCTTAAAGTGTGACGAGTTCCTCATTATAGACCGTTCTCGGTCTTCGCTGGCTGTTACCATGGTTCCCTTTTTACTGGTCATGATTAATGGTTCTGGTGCAAATGTAGGGTCCTCCTTCTCGCCGTTTGGCTGGCGTACCAGCACGTAGTCTCCCAGTTCAATGACACACTCTTTGGCTCTTTGTCAGGCATCCGCCCTGTCCTTCATTTTGCTTTTCTCTTCCTGGTCTCTGTTCCTCACCTGCTGTTCTAGGAGGTGGCTGTGTGTGTCCCTCAGGTAGTCTTATCTTGATGTGTCTGCGGAACACTAGGCCAGAGGGGCAGACTCCAGTGGTGCTGTGTGGCATGTGGTGGTATTCGTGCAGCAGCTGGTATAGAGCTTGTTCAAATTGCATGTTGAGAAGGGTGGCTATTTGCAGTGTCCCCTTGATGCTGGCCATGAATCTCTCGACTATGCCGTTGGCTTGAGGCCAGCATGGTGTTATCTTTCTATGCTGGAACCCCATGTACCGTGCAAAGTTTTGGAAGTCCTGGCTGGCTAACGGTGGGCCGCTGTCTGACTTTATGATTTTCGGGATCCCAAATATGGACAGCATGAAGTCCAGGGCGGGAATCACGCATGTGGCTGACATGCTCTCGACCAGCTGAGCATCTGTTGAGAAGTGGTCCAAAGAAATCCACTGCTAGTTCTTCCCACACATTCTCTGGGAGCAGATACATTTGCATATGGTTGGGATGTGGAGGCTGAGCCACTTGGGCAGACACGGAGCACTTGCCAATGATCTCTTCTACTATGGCATCCAGCTTGGAGAACCAGACCTTTTGATGAAGGAGGCACTTCGTGGATACCACCCCTCGGTGGCCTTCGTGCGTAAGCATGATTGTCTTTCCCTGTATTGCCTCAGGTATGATTACCTTGCAACCCTTCATGACAATGTGATCATCGATAACTGTCAGTTTGTCCCTTACCAGGTCTATGTAAATCCTCCTTCACAGACTCATTCTCATGTCTGATCTGATGCTTCAGATGGGAGGTTTTCCCTGATTTGATGCAGTGGGTTATGATTCCAAGTGCCAGGTTCTGTTCTCATGCAGTTGCGAGATCGGCCCAGTCCACTCAGAGTGGCTGTAGGTGGGGAATGATATAATTGATGTAGGCGTCTGTGACGGATGGTCTCAATTTAGCTCGGCCTGTGGGGTGCGAGACAGATAATCCGCTGGGTATTCTTCCTTACCAAGGCGATGTACGATGTTGAATTTGTAGACCTGTAATCTCAGACCCCATCGGGCTATCCTGGGGGGCATTCAGGCATTTGGGTCTCTGTAGATTGTCAAGAGGGCTTGGTGGTCTGTGTTGACTGTAAATGATTTTCCGTAAAAGAACAAGTGGAAATATTTGCAAGCCCACACAGGTGTCCAGTCAACTGGTCGACAACAAACTGGTCGACTGCAATTTGGTCGACACCATTTGGTCGAATGCCAAATGGTCGAATTTTTTTTTTTTTTTATATATATATATATGTGTTTTGTGGGTTTTCGTGTGGGGAAAAAAAATAAAAAATAAAAAAAGGGGGTTGGGGGGGACCCCCCCAAAAAAAAACAAAAAATGGGTAAAAAAAAAAAAAAAAAAAAATTCGACCATTTGGCATTCGACCAAATGGTGTCGACCAAATTGTCTGTCGACCAAATGTTTTCAACCATTTGACTGGTAACCGCCCACACAACCTCCAGGCTTTCTTTTTCCACCTGTAAGTATGCTTGGTCCGTGGCTGTGAGGCTTCTGCTGGCATAAGTTATGACAAACAAGTGGGATTAGTCAGCCGGGTCCTGCTGTGTAAGTATGGCTCCTAGCCGACGGGGCTGGCATCGACTATCACCTCGGTCTTCCTTTCTGCGTCCAAGTATGCCATATCCTCAGCACTGGCAATGTTGTTTTGGATGGTCTCGAAAGTGCGCGGGCAGTCCACTGACCACTCGAACGGTTGGTCTTTGTGGGTAAGTAATCAAAGAGTGTTGCTGACCGTAGCATAGTCTTTGAGATATCGTGAGGAGCAATAGCTTGTGAGTCCTAAAAAAGAATGCAGTTCGGATGTGGTTTGGGGTGTTTGGGCTGTGTTGAGTGCCGCTATCTTGTCTGGGTCAGGCCCAATTCCTCTCTCCAAATAAATGTGGCAGAAGAATCTGAGAGAGCCTTTGCTGACCACACATTTGGGTTTGTTGAGGGTTAGGTCCAACTGCTTTGAGTGCTGAACAGACACTGTGCAGGGCCGCGTCATGCTCTTCTTTTGATTTGCCAAATAACAGGACATAATGCGAGTAGTTGAGGCAGTTGGGTATATGTTGAATCACCTTATGAATATCCTCCTGAAATATCTCAGCGCCGGATGAAATACTGAAACTGAGTTGTTTATACTGGAATAGACCCATGTGAGTGATGGAGGTGGTGATATATTGTGACTCGGGTGCAATCTCAATTTGATGGTACCCTTTTGTGAGGTCCAATTTCGTAAATACTTTTGCGCCATGCAGCAGGTGCATCATGTCTGTTATCCTCAATGCTTGGTGTCTTTCGCGCTCTATCACTTAATTTGCACTCTGCATATACACGCATAATCTTATTGAGACATTCAGCGATTTCTTGGGCACTGGTACTATAGGTGAAACCCACGGTGTGGGACTTGTGACTGGTTCGATGACTTGCTGTTGTAGGAGCTTGTCGATCTCATCTTCCACTTGCCATTGCATATTAATGGGAATGCCCCGGTAGTGCTGGGCCACAGTTCTGACCTCAGGGTTGATGTGCAGTTGAATTTTACAATGTTTTAGTTTTTCGAGTCCTTTGATCAGATTTGGGAATGCCGCCTCGATGTCTTCAGGCTTAGAAAAGTATTTGTGGGCTATTAACTGGTACAGGATGTGCACCAGACCCATTTCTACAGCCGTCCTGAAACTGAGTATGCAGCCGCTGTTAACTTCCGTTTTCAAGATGTGCAGCGGGATCTTTGCATCGTGCGACTTGGGTGTGCACCACGCAGAAATGACACCCTTGTACAGAAGTGGTGTGGTGGACCTGTACGGGTAGATGTCAACTGTTGATTTCTTGAGCTTCGGGGCCCTGGAGAGCGCGTTGTAGGCTTTTTCACTCATTATCTTGACCGTAGCTCAAGTGTCAGTAAGGAACTCTAGTGGAGTGCCAATTATGTGTAGCTCGTGGACTGGGCTGTGTTGGGTGTCTGTGCTGTTGTTTAGAGCCCACACCTAGCCCTTATTCCTTTGGTCTTCACATGACTAGGAAGAGTCACTGCTCGAGGGAGACTTCATTTTGATGTACCGAACAAATCTTCCCCTGCCACTGTGTCTTGAGCTGTCAGGGGTCGTTCATCATCTCGAGCATACAAGCTTCTGTAGTATCATTCTTCTCGCCTCTGGCATCTGGCTTCACTGTCACGTTTACCTCCTTTAGGGCTTGTCCGTGTGGTTCTATGAGAGTTCTCCTGGTGGGGGTAGGGGGCAGGTGCATTTTTGCAGACTGCCCCAAAGTGGTCATCACCGCTGCATAAAGCACATTGATGGCTCAGGGCTAGGCATTCTCCGGTGTTGGGATACTCGTACCCACATCTGAAACATGTGGCCTCCCAGCATCTGCATGGCTGATTGGGTGTTGTTAACAGTTTGTTGACAGCATTGGTTTCAACAGGTTTTTGCTGTATCAAGATTTTGCATAGGTTATCTAGTTGTAATTCCACCGCAGCCTCCATGCGAGCTAGGTCTAGGATTTCTTCCAATGACCTTTGCTTTTACAGGAGTTTCTTATGAAAGTTTTGTGAGTCACAGCCAGCTATGACCTGAGATTGTAAGGCTTCTTCGTTGGAGCATCAGTGGAATTCATAGTACATTAGTTTTATTCTGAGTCTCATAAGAAAGTTGTCGAGAGATTCTCCTTTGTCATGACGCGTTGTATGGAAGATATGCCTTTCATAGTCAATTTTAGTGTGGGGTGCAAAGTATTCTGACAGCTTTTCGTGTAGGTTCCGTTATAATGCTGTTTGCAGGTTGAGTAGTTCATCCTCTATGTCCCTTACAGCAGGTCCCACCGCCATAGACAGGGTGTTTTTTAGTTCATCGTCCGTGAGCCCTATGGCTCTGACATAGAATCTGAAGTCCCTTAACCAGGTCGCCCATCGATGCCCTAGATTGCTGGTATCCTGGAGGTCCAATGCATGGGGCAGGTGTAGTACCTGCGAGGCACCCACAGAGGGGTTGGCGGGTCCTGACGTGTCCCCTGACCTGCCCCCTGCGGACATGGATGAGACATCCTGATCTGACATGGTGGGTGTCCACTGCTTCTCTGGGCAAGCTCTTGCTGTTTGGATGTGGGGCATTCTACCTGCCCTCTGGTGAGCGCGGTTTGTGGCTTATTGGGTGTCCCCCGATTGTGTGTGGCAGCCCTGGTTCAGGGGTTAAACAGTTCCTTTGATCCGGCCTTTCTTTTTACTATATCTTCTCCCCCCACCCCCTTTTTTGTTTAGGGCTTTGTTGGGGTGAAAAACTCCCTTGCCAGGGCCTCTTGGGGGGGTGTGGGAGTCTATGTGCTGATTCCTTGCAGTCCACATGCAGTGGGTATGGTCACCACCAGTGCGTGTATCTGTAGGGGGGATCTCTCCTTACCCCTGTTGCTGTGGCTGCATGTCAGCATGGAGTCTGGCAGCTGGAGACTTCTGCCGTTTCACTGCATGCCTGGGGGCGGAGGGGCTTAGCAGCAGGAGGCGTGACAATGCGTATTCGAAATACCTGACGTCATCCTCCGGTGGCTTGCTGTTGGCGGTGCCCCGGTGTAGCTGCTCTCAGCCACGTGTATGCGCAGGCCACCAGTGTCACCCACGGCCTGGGCAGGAGCACTCGCGGAGTGACTTCTGGCTCCTCGTCGCCAGTGTGAGCTTGGGACCTCTGAGCTCCTGCGGGGGAAACGCTCACTTTGCCTCAGGCGAGAAAGATGATGTGGACACGGGCCATGGGCTACAGTACAACTTGCTTTATTGCTGGCGTAACTGTAACTGTCCCTTCTTCCCTGCCATGTCCTGTTCCCCGCCACATGCCCCCTTTCGTAAACCCAAGGTCACTTCCACACAGTCTTGGCCCAAATGTAGCCCGTCCTCTCCAACAATGTGAGAGGGCGCCATGTCGCGCATGCTTGCGGCATGGCATTTCTCTGCTGGCCCCTCTTACATTTTTCTCCCATTAGCGATGTAGATGCCGCCATGGACACTCATACCACGCTCTTTAGCGTCGGCCTACGCACAGCACTTTTTTGTGCGTTGTGCTTCTCCCTCGCAGCATCAACGCCTCTAACGATATATTATTACAACAAAAATACAGGTACATTAAATGATTACATTTTAAATGAAACAGATGTCAAGAAACCTGTATGAAATTTTTCGCTGGCTTTTAAGCCTTGGCGCTTAATGTTTCCGAGCCGGGCTTGTATTTTGCATCATAGACATTGCAGTGCCTGGCAGGGACCCTAACATTGAGTCAGGGTGCATTAGAATTGTGTTCAATTCATGGGGGAAATTTCATGCATGCACAAAGCAAAATTCAATGCCCCACTGCTCTACTCTTGCCTTCTGCTCCTCTCTGTCCAGCCCCTTCCCCATGCTGCCTCCCACCACTGCTTCTTCCCCCTACTGGTCCGCTTCACTGGAATGCACTCTCATCTGGCATCACAGCTGTCTAATCAATTAAACATTCTGGGCCCGACGCAGGGTTGAAAGTGATTTTGCACTGCTGAAATGTGACTCTGCACTGCTGACACAAACCCTGATTCATGGAACTGTGCAAAGTGTATTTTTGCAGTGCAAAGTCAGTTCTAAGTCATGTTTGCACTGCAAATTGAACTCTGCACAGACTTTGCACTGCAAACATACACTTTGCACAGTTCCATGAATCAGGGTTTGTGTCGGCAGTGCAAAGTCACTTTTCAGCAGTGCAAAGTCACTTTGAACAGTGACAAAAATGCCATGAATCAGGCCCTGACAGCGGCTAACTTCATTGGTTGGCAGCTGACCAGCAGAGCCCGCTGCTTTTTTGATAATGCGTGGTTACGCTGCAGTTTCTGCACCACAAATGTTTCATTTACGATTGTTAAAACAGGCTCTTTGTTCCAGTTTTGCACATATGGCCCAAGGTGTCCATAGAGCCCCATGAGAACATCCCAGTCTCTAAAGGTATTGAGTTTACTGATTGACCCTTACAGTTTGTTGTGGCTACTGCTTGCCAGTAGGCCGTAGCTAGTATGGACAGTAGACATAGATCACCCTAGCTCATGCTTCCCAAGCTTTTCTGTTCAGGGCTGCTGAAAAAGAGAGAGATTTAGTTTGAGTGGCTGAGAGTCCATTGACGTCTATGGACATAGAAAGGGATTGGATGATGAGTGACTCCAAGGCGGTTGTCACCCGCCAAATGCGTGTGAGTTGAGATGTATAGTATCTTATTGATCGACCAATTAATGACGAGCAGGGACCCCCGAAAACAAGGTGAAGAGGGGACTATGGTGAGGTGTATGTAAAGTGGGGCGGTTGGGAGAATTGTATGGCGAGGCATGCTTGTAAAATGGAAATGAGGTGTGGGGTAAGTGGGGGAGGGGGAATGTATGTGAGGGTATGAGCATAATGTGGGGGAGGGGGCTGGGTGGCAGGGCCAAGGGAGGGCTAGAGGTAGCAAGTGAGGGCAAATGGAAGGTGAGAAACTACAAGGGAGGAAGTGGGTAGGGATGAAAAAGGGTGGTGCAGCACAGGTGTACTGGGGAAATAAACTCTGGGTGGATTGATGGGGGTGGGTAGGAAATGGAGGTACGAGGGGACAACCCTTAAGAAAGAGAACAGGCAGGATATTGGGGAGAGAAAAAATAGTAGAGGAAGGGGTGTATGACATTTATAACGCGCGTAAAACCCAGAGGTTTCTAGGCACGGACTCGGGTATCGAACCCGTGTTGTTCCATGTCGTTTTATTTCTAAAACGCGCACATTGCCCCTGAGCTAATTTCCCGAGACTCGGGGACGTAGGAATTAGCATTAAACGGAAGGGACGAGCAGATGCATCTGTTCACCACCTGGTGCCGAGCACAATGCACGTGCTCACAGGTAACAATGGGTGCCGAGCAGCTGCGATCGACCAGTAGATAGGTGGACCATTCTTATTTCGATAATTAGACATACATCCTCTGTAAAGTTATGCCAACACTTGCAAACCCACACGTCTTGCCATTAAAACACTATTACATTACAATGAAAATGCCACAGTGAATAAAACGTTGTTTAAAGTTAATTGCCAGTAGGTACGGTTGCCTGTCTAATTATATGATTTATGTTCCCTTTTAATTAGGATGTTTGCAATGGCAAATTGTCAAAACAATAAATCAGTTGAAATCATTGCCTTGAGTTTTCAAGTGACCTGAAGTAGCCCTCACCGGCGTATTCACGCTGCCAAACTCGCAGGCCTCCGCTCTCTGTGCACTTGGGACTTTTTATGAACCTCGCCAATGGGCCCTGTACTATTACCGTGATTCTGTTCCTCATTTCAGCTGACCTGCTGGGGCCTGCCATGCGGGAGCTGGGCCAGAGCTTCCCCTCTCGGTTCTATTTTAATCACACTGCCCAACAGGAGGTTCCATCCAGGTCTGCAGCCAGCACAAACTTTCCCCGGTGTATCTGTGGGGAGACCGTGCTATTTCAATCCAGCCATCCATGCATTGTGTTTACAACACACTTACATCTATTGAATACGAACTGGCGCACGCAAGGCAGAACACAAATTGGCAATGAGGAGAAACTATGACAATTGCCCTTTCTAGAGAGTACTCCTCCTAAACGCATGGGAAATGAGTCTGTTTTCCGTTGGTCACGTGCCAATCTGTGCTCTGACTTATGCTTGCCAAAACTTATTCAAATGCCTCCGCGGGTCATGAAAAGATTCTGTTTCACATACCAGCACCCAAAGCAAACACTGATGTTCCCAGCTAGGGCTGGTCTTTACATTTTCTAGAATAAATATTAATTGCATAATTTGCGTTTGATAATACTACATTTCACCAACACATATGGCCAAGACACATGACATGGAATCAAGTACTTGTTCTTCACATGGATGCATTTCTGATGATTAGCAATGTTTGATCTTTTGCCTTCCCCATGCAAATGGCCGCGTTGTGTGGTACATGTCCTAACATAACATAGTGTATGGACCTTGTGGCCTTCTGCATAGCACACCGGATAGCATGCCGTATTTGCCTGGCCTTTAAACTTTGGAAATATAGCAGGAGCCAGCCCATTGTGGCCTCTCTTCAGCAACCACTGGACCCACCGTTCCAGACTAGATTGTCTAACAATGGAACACTCTGGATTCTCAGCACAGGGATGCACCTCGCTTTCCAAAGAGCCCCTTAAATCGAGGTCTTCCCTCCGCTCTGGCTTTGACGACGAAGGACAGGCAACTGAGGCTATGATGGGAATTGCTCCTAATGGCAGCACCTCGCAAAAGAGTTGTGCCCTTGCCAAATCCCCAACTTGCCTCCTCCTCTGGCCCTAACTCGCCCCTGACCCTCACTTCTAAGGCATTGCTCACATTATTTTAAACAGAAAACAGGAGATCGTCATTCATAATAACCAGTGGCATGGCGACTCCATATACATGGCTTCACTTTGATACTGCACGCGCTCTCTCCACACCTGACACCCTCTACTCTACTCGTGCATGCATAAGATGTAGCACCAATGAAACCAGTCCCTATCAGCGCACACCACTGGACTTCTCTCACAATACCTGCAACTACCTACCCCCTTAGTCTCCAGGCCAAGCACACACTTGATCCGCCGATCTTCCTGTTCCCATTAGCTTTCCTGCAAGAAATGAGTGTATACCACGTGCACTGCATCCCTGCCTGATGCTGGAAAACACCAAGGCAAAGGATGCTGGAAAAAGGATGCAGCACTGTGATCAGGGCACATCTCTGATACTGACTCACAACAGCTGATACCATACGCCCACTCAGGACATACTCCAGCTGCCTACCCTTCTCAACAGTGATGCAAGGCTCCAGGATTTCATGACTTCCACTTCTGCAAGAATGAACCTTTTCAACCTCAGGAAGAGCTGCTCTGTCCTCACCTATGTTTCAACAAAATCTTTAATCTCCAGCTGTCCTGTTGGGCCCCACTCTTTACTACTCCTTTCCTTCTCTTGATAAGATTCTCGACTTTTCCACCCACAATATATAACACTCATCTCTTACCTGTCCCACCACCTATAGGACAGATGGTTATCTATGCATATCCAGTCCCTGAAGACATTTCTACTAATCATTTTTATATCCATCCATGAACTTTCCACCCTTTGCTGGCAGGCTAGGTCTCACATTACTTTCCTTCCCGCATCATTTCCTCCAGCAACCTCCCCAATCTGAGCATCCATTGTCCACCTTGAGCATCCTCTGGCTTCAACCCATTCACCTCCTTGCATCCCAGCAGAAGAACTTCCTAATCCATGTCACCAAAAATAACACCAACAAACACACATTCAAATTTGGCTTGAGTATCCATTTTAAATACCTTCAAGGGGAAGACTCTCTCTCGCACCATTACCCCCCTGACATCCAAAACTCTACCATCGCTCTATATACCTTTATAACATTTTTAAAATTCAACCCCTTCTAACCTTTCATGCTACTAAACTCTTAATTACCTCCCTCATCTTCTCCAGACTTTTCTACTGTTCCTCCCTTTTCTTTGGACTCCCCTCCTCTCACCTCTCCCCACTAAAATCTGTCTACCACTCCGCCATCCGCTCCCTCTTCCTTCTCTCACCTCTTGACTCCATCTCCTCTTCTCTCACCTCTTGACTCCATCTCCTCTTCTCTCACCTCTCTAGGCTGGCTTTCTTTTCACTCCCAGCTTAAATTCAAGTTCCTCTGTCTTGTCTTCAAATCCCTCCATGGTCTTGCCCCCCCTACCTTTCCTCCCTTCTTACTCTCTACTCCCCTTCTTGTTCTCTTCGCTCTGCTGATCTTTTCCTACTCTCTCCTCCTCCACCTCCCTGCGCCCCTCCCGCTTCTGCTCTTTCCAACTGCTTGCTCCGTTCCATTGAAACCGCCTCCCCCTCCCCATCCGCTCTTCTCCCTCCTACCTTTCCTTTCGCTCTTATCTAAAATCTTATCTTTTCCATTCCCCCTAACACCTCTCACTTCCTCTCCTACTTCTCCCACCGCCCATGCCTCACCTCTTACTCCTTTACCTCTATAACCTATCCTTCCTCTCTATTCCCTTCTACCCTACCTCCTGCTCTTATCTAGTCTTATTCTACCCTCTCTTCTTCCTCACACCCTCTCGCCTCCCTTCTTACTTCTGCTTACACCTCCACTCATACCTCCCATTCCCTCTCACACCTCTGTCCCTCTCCACTCCTTCCTTACCTCAGCAATAATGTAAATTGTTCCTTGTACTGTTTTCGAGTTGTGATTCAATTGCCATCTCATGCTCGTTGTATTTCTTCTTGTTTTCATGTAAAGCACTTTGGATTAAAGTGCAATTTTTTTTAATTGATTCAGCTGAATTTAATCAACTTTTCAATGTACAAATCAATACATATAACAAAAAAAAATGTTATACATGTTATATATATATATATATATATATATATATATATATATATATATATATATATATATATATATATATATATATATATATAAAATGAACAAGAAAAAGAAGTTTAAAAAGATTATTAAGAATTTCAGTTTGACTCAAGTAGAGTTTTTTCTCATGCAACTTTTTAGACATATTAACATTATGCATAGAAGATTCAATTATAATAAAACAAGATCAAGTTCACTATTGCAGTGGAAATAAACATAATGGGTTAGAGACTAACAATCTAATTTCAATGTATTCAAAAAATTCACAGTTGCTATTTGAATGGAAACATTTTTGGTGCACAGCAGATGAGCCCATCTTTGCACAGTATTTAACATTCCTAAATAGGCACAATGATGAATGAAATACTTTGAACGCTCTTTAATCAACGAAGGACACAAAGAGATGAGATGTTCTAGTGTCTCACCTGCCTCACTGTTCAAACAAAATCGGCAAAAGTTTGCTCCTTCTGGAATGATTCTGCGTTTAACCAAAATTTCACGAGTATGCCACAGGTTAAAACGTAAGCGTAATATATCACTGCGTATTTGTGGGGACGGAAATTTGAGCAGATATGGTTCCAGTGTGCCAACGCTTTTATGTGTAAACCTCTGGATGGAATCATGTTTATAACGTAGGCATTCAAATCTAGTGTTGATCCAATCACTGCGATAAATCAAGGCCTTGGCTTTGTCGGGTTGGTTACCAAAACAT